>NW_028189622.1:3600000-4275000 GCF_048542155.1 Nylanderia fulva
CGACGGTCACTTCATAGCCGGGATAGACGAGAGAGAGAGAAAGCTGGTGAATAGTAATCTGCACGAAGCGCGATGCCTTATAAAGCAGAGACCACCGCGTTGCGGGATGACGTGTGCCATTTCTATGCAAACTACATGTATGTATGCAGGTAGTAGCGCTGCGCTACTACACGTTTAAGGCGGCGGTGACGGCGGATAGGCAGACGTAATGCCTTGATGCAGGCTAGCATTTTGGTTACTGTTATACATACGGTTCTCCGTCGTCGACCCGAACGTCGACACTTCATCCCTCTCTCTCACTCTCTCTTGTTTCCTCGTTCCCGTTTCCCGTTTCCTGATGTTCAACGTCCTCGTTCTAGATTTCCCTACTCGTATCCACGACGAGACCGAACTCTCTTCGCCTTATCTGCTCGCTCGTTTCTTCCTTCGCTATTTTTATGTTCTTTTAGTCCATTGCATCTTCGCACGTGAGCTCTCGATTTTTTCGCTCTTTTTGTTATTCAATCTCTTTGCATCGCCATCTCGCTCTGCCGATGGAATATCAAATTGAACGATACAAAGCGACAAAAAATACTACTGTCAGATACATATAATCGTTTATTGATCTCTTAGCGAGCGCAAGAAGCTACGACGAGGCAGGTCTATATTTTGAATTCCAACTCCGGATGTAATCTTGATGGGAAAAATCAAGCACAAATTTTCTGAGATCTAGATCGAGACTATTTTACTGTCCTTATTCTCTCTTATATTTATATCTTATTTTTGAGATGCATACGTTTCTATTTTTTCGAAACTGCATCACAGATTCAATGAGACTGTATAAGAGAACGATGACTTCGCGCTCCGTTTTTGTCACAATGACCAAACTCGAACGAACACTAACTCACTTTTCGAGAGAGATGGAGAGATAAAGAGACATGTGCGTGCACCAAGTCAGCAGGGCTAAATTACACGTTCGATAAAATAAGCGCGAGCACGGCACACAAAGCGTGCCCGTGAAGCGCTCAGCCGCACGCGGAGCGGATCCTTTGTCCGCAGTCGAGCGAACGTGTTTTTCAGGAACTCGTGCATTTGGGAGAGCCCCCGATTGCTTCTGTTTGCGTATATGCATCCAGTGGGCGCGCGCGGCCCACTTACCCCTTTGCTATGGCAGAACGCGCATCCCTTTGTTTTCTAGAGGCCTCCATTATGCTTTCAAACATGGATAACCGACTGGCAAGTCAAATTGCGCGCAATGCCGTACAATAGACAAGTAAAATAGGAATAAACTCTCCTTACGTACACAATTTCTCTCATCTTTTTTTTTTTTTTTAATATAGCTGTAGAAATATATTTCATCTGCTTGTTCGTTTGTTTTCACATTTTTTTCGGTCTATTATGATTGAGACTCATTAAAAAGTTTATGTATACGAAATTTATTATTATTAATTTCTTGTTTTATATTATTAATAAATATAAATTGAATATTATTGAGTTTAATTGCATTAATATTATTTTTAGTGTTGCAAATTAAATATTATATGACGACGAAATAGAGTTTTTTATGTTTTTTGACAAACAATATTAATACTTGAGGTAATCAAGTTAAAGTATTTACTTATAAATGCTGAGTCAAAAATATCAAAGCAAAGAGACAGCCAACGATCGATAATCATGTCGAGAAAGTCGTGTTGCAAACGTAAAAAATGCACCATTTTTTTAGTTGCAAATGTTTTTAACTACAATACTTTTTCGAAACTACACGGAATTTTTTAAAAATATTTATAAGGAGAAGTTTAACATCTGCAATAGACGTTTGGATGTTTAAAATCGCATAAGACTCAGTGTCAATTAATTAGAAAGATTTCTAAAGATTTTCAAAGACAAAGCTGGATAACATAACAATAGAACAATAGTTTTCATCATCTCGAAAGTTTAAAATACTCAAACTGAAAAGCGAAAATCCTGCTGCTCGACGAACTTACACATGCATACATGTCTATATACAATATACATATACATATACATAGATGTATTCTATAATTTATCTGATAATTTACTGCGGAAATTATTACATGATGGATACGAAACACGGAGTCTGCAACAATTGTGCACTTTGCATTAGCATAGCGTTCTAATTAATTATTTTCATTTATTATGTACGCTCAACAATGATGTTTGCTAACATTAAATTAGACAACGTAACGTTACAACACTACAACGAAAACTCACAGTAGTGAGTGCCTGATGCTTCGATCTAAATAATTCGCGCTGTTTCTAGTTAAATAAAGTGTTGAAACTTCGTTATCGCGGAACGGACGCAAAATTCAATGCGTCTGAAAACGAGTAACTGACGTGATATGCAGAATAACAGGTGGAAATCCGTTAACAAACATTGTATGTTGTTTAGAACGAGATTAGCGTTGGAATGTCGACCATATTCGTGCGATCTATACAAAAGAAAAAACCAATTTATATTTTATATTTATCGACAACGGCGAAATATATTCTTTTTTTTTTCTTTGTGGAAAAAAATTCTTTCTCCCTTCTGATTAAATAACATTGAACAATCCTGGATATTTCCGTATTAATTTCCCTCGGTTATAGCTTTATGCCCGGAGAGATTAAATTTCCCGTTCATTTCCCACGTTAAGCCATTTCCTTTTACGAGCGGTTAAAAGACTTTTCGGAATTTGGCGAAGCCATCGAAGCCCGGTATTTCAGTTTCGCCTCGGTGCTTTGATGAATACGAGTAGCGGCCAAACACGCTCGCTACTTTCAGGCTTTCAAACTCGATTTGCCGCAGCACCTATGTACAAGATAGAGTCGAGGCGTTTAGAATGCCGAACTTTTCCACGGCCGAATCGAATCCCCGATGAAAGGAAGGCCCTCCTGAAGGAGGTACGTGGATGCTTTCCGCGCGCAGATCACGCGAGCTAAACTTTTCTCATGTAAGATCCTTACTTCCCTGAATTAAATATGTTTGTACTGCTAAGTTATGTGTATTACGCGATGCGCATCTTACTTTGCGTACTCACTCTTTCTCTCTTCTCAAAGCATTTTTCACCAGTGATATTATGGTATAATACATTTTTTTTATACTATATAAAAATAATGTGTATACAAATACATGAATATACAAAATATAATTATTCGTTTATTTTTTTACATTTTACAATAAAATATGCAAGAATATATGCATACATGATTTGTATCGCATCCTTCACAACTCGATTAAACAAAGAGAACTGCGTTAAAGTTTAATATTTTCTCATTTATTGTTCCTTCCGTCTATATACAATATTTTCTCGTGTAATGTAATTTTTGCAGCTTGACTAATAATTTATTTAGATAGATATATTTTTCACGAAACAATTATTTAAAATGTCGATACCGAATATGGTCAATTTATTTTTTATTTCTAAATTTAGTGTAAGGTTTAATCAAACTTGTTAAATTTTAATATTTAATATAAAGGAATAATGTAAGACAAAAAATAATAATAGTAGTAATTTATATAATTTATGTTATTTAATTTTGTATATCGGAAACCATTTTTTCGATAAAAAGTAGTGCTCTTTCTCTCTCTCTCTCTCACTCTCACTCACTCAGAAAACTCGATTTATAGATTTTCTCTTCGCACAAAGTCACTCCTGAAAAAAGATTCGGTCCGTAATTTCGAAGGCAACATGATCTGAATAAAGTTTTACAAGTGTGACGCGAACGAGGTCGTGTTTTCGAGTAAGAGAGAGCATCGCGAATGCGCCCTACTAGGCGTATCTCTCTTTTTTTTTTTTTAACGCAAACGCGTTCGCACAGCGCGTAAAAGGTATGTACGCCGCTACGTATCCATGGATTATTCAAATGAGGTCAGGACGAGGCGCAGGCACATTCGAGCTTGCCGCACCGGCAACGCAGTCTCCTTGAATCGTAATCTGCCGTCGAGGGCAAACATCCTAAATCACCCGCCACGCCCGGAAATAGGTCGTATTCGTGAAAATTTTAACAAAGTGCGCGCACACGTCAGGGAAAAAATTCTTTCGCGTCTTTCACTCTCGGTTCTATCGCGAATCTTGCGATACTGGGAATTTTATTCGGTAAAGCAATACGAAGCGTACGGTTAAACTCGAGCGATGTTGCATAATTAGTAAAAGCATTTATTGCTTTTTTTATGTTGCGGATATTTATTACGAGATGGAGCAAATAAAATTATGGAATTTTTATAATTTTTTTTTTTTTATATATAAATCAGGAATTCAAAAAATTTAACATGTAAAGAAACGATCTTTTATCAACTGTTAATTATAAACTATTTCGAATCGCATTACACGATATGACGCCGATAAACCAAGGCTGATAATAATATTGCTCCCATGTGTTTAAACTTTGTCGGGGTATATATTCCGTACACCTGTATGCAATGTTCAAATAATGCTGCGAGACATCGTTACGGCGATGTGCAAACTGCCCCATAACTTTTACGGCACATTTCCCCAGTGATTTACATCGAAAGAAATGAGTGGAGCGCGGCGGGAACACGGGTCGTATTCTTAAAAAATTTAATAACAAGGTAATTCAGAAGGGTCCGAGCGCGGAAAGTAGTTTCTAATTCACGAGGGCCGGGATAAAACAAGCGGAGTTCAGGCTCGTTCCACGTTTGTTTTCTCCTGGCGGGTTTCTCCTCTCGCTCTCTCGTCGTACCTTTATAACTTCTATTTTTCTTTGTTCTGATAAAAAAGTTTTGTCGCCGGTAGTCGAGCCGACGACGACGATAGCCTCGTTGGTTAATTGCGGCGTCGCTCGTCGAATTTCGGCTCCCCAAAGACAATCAACTTAATTAAATTACCGTAATTATACCCGCTGGTCATCTTTCTTTCAGATCGACGCGTACCGTACAACATACCGTCGGATTGGAGAGCTCTCTGGTTCAGCAATCTGGACGAGCTGCAGAGAGTGAACGATGCGAACGACAACAACACCGTTTCCAACGTCACGGTGCAATTGGGTGGCACCGCCTTTCTCCACTGCAAAGTTCGCAATTTGGCGGAGAGGACCGTTTCCGATGCCGAGGTAAGAAAGCAGTTACGTTTTAACCTCTCTGCGTCTTTTTGCGAAAAAAAAAAACTCTTAAAAGAAGCGACCGATTTTCAACGAATGGGGGGGAATCGAGTCGCAATCGTAAAGCTTTCAAGTACGAATCGATTTTTTCAGAATGATTATTGTGTCTTTCTTTGTGGGCTCGACTCTTTTCTGCAGGCAGTTACCATATTGTGCATTTCTACAAAATTTCTTTTTTAAAATGACGTTAAATTTAGTTTGCATGCAACTATCGTGGCGAACAACATAATCTATGATGACGTATTTATTATGGACTTTCTAGAGATATTTACAAAATTTATTTAAAATAATTACACATTAACGCGGATCTTTACCGAACTGCATCGATTGTGTTAACAAACCATGTCGCAATCACTTTTCAGTTTTCTTCTTCGTAAAATAAGATATTTAGAAATTCACAAGTAGAATATCTAAACCATTCGGCAGACGTGACAGATGATTACGATCAATAAAGATTTTCGTCGTCTACAAATATTTCTTAACATACAACAGATCGATTTTGGATAACACAATAGAAATTATTATTATTTTTAATGAAATATCAAAAATACTTGCGCTCTAAGAAAAAAAAACATTTCTAATTGCCATTCATGTAGGAATAACGCGTGCACACGAGAAGCTATATTAATGCCTACGCATCGTCGACGCGAATATAGTGCACGATTAATCTTGTCGGTATAGCTATGGAACAACTGTACAAATTTATTCATGTGCACGAGCGTAATGACCTCCTTTCGTACAACCACTATGACGCTTCGAACTGGGAAGACGATCGATGATCACGACGTATCCTGGTGAGAGCGCAGCAATCAGTATGCGATTCCACGAAAACGACGAGGATAGGATAGGTATTGGATACAGATAAACGCAACAATAGCGCTCCCTGGAAATGTCCTTATCAAAAACCTCCGATTCTTCCTTCTTTTGGAGACATTGATTTGATTCTTCGTCGTCTCCTTTTTTATCGAACGTCAATATTTAATAACAAGATGAAGTAATAATGGATAAACCCCTACTTAAGACATCTCTATCAGGTGTCATTATTGCATTATCCTTTATTCGATAGCTATCGACATCGATAGGCTCGCGGCAGCCTACGAGATTGATGCCGGCAAAAAGCCGATGACCGCGACAAATCCGCCCCAATTCGGGAAGATATCCTTACAGGATCTGTGATTTGAGAACTTTTATGTAGAAATGGCGAACTATTAAATTCATATGTCAAAATGGTTTTTTTGAGAAATTACGGAATTTATAGAATTGAATGTCACACACAGTGACTTGAAATTAATTATTTAACAATATTTTTGAATTTGAAATTTCGAGCCTTTAATAATAGATTTTTGATTGATAAGAGCGTATAGTATAGTTAGAAAATGTTTCATATATTGGATGCATTTTAGTTTATATTTAATATATCAGAGTACATTGATTAGATAAAGAAAGAGAAGGGAAATGAAAGAGAGAGAGAGAGAGAGAAGGACCACTTTATGATTCGCTTTACATTGCCAACGATGTACATGTATTTGTGTTTATGAAGTTTATTTGGATTCCCAATTTCCGTCATGTTTATCGAAGCGACTAATTAATTCATTCGCTATTACTTTGTATAATTTAACCGTTATTTTATTTAATTACTGTTCCTAAATTGTAATGCAAGCGAAGATATCACGCTAACATCACGAAATTTCGTGTTTCGGCATAAAACAACTATTCGCTCATATTTACAAAATGTACCTCCGGATTCTCTCAATTTTAATGTTTAATTGATAAATCATAAAATAACAATATTATATTACTAATGAATATTACTTGTTCATTAATTTACACGTTCCGCAAATAATGTAAAATGAGAAAACTTAAAGTTGATGACTCATCTTATTAATTTTAACAGTTTTGAATGGAGAAAAATATAATTTATGATTCTGAAATTATAAATTGTTAAATTATTAGATTTTGTATTAAAAAAAAATTTTAATGATTATAAATATATAATAATTACTAAAAATTTTTATACAACAAATGCACATACTTATAATCGAAGCTTTATTGTAATATTTCCCAAACCAATCTCTTTCTTTCGTATTGGTTAGATAATTGGTTGTACTTGGAACATAATGAATACATTACGCATGATATATTCGTGACAGTCTCCGTTGGGCATAAATGACAATGAAAAAATCAGCACTAAATTTCCGAACGCAATATCCTCGGGAGAGCGGTCATTCCGCGGAATCATGTGAATTTCCTATGAAATCTCCGGTACCGCGAAGCTATCGTGAATCAACGTTACTCGGAGGTTCTGCCAGTTGGGTGATCCGCAAATCCACTTATCCGACGTCGTTGCTTTTAATTCAATTATTTATGACGAATTCGACGGGCCGGTCGAGGTCTGTATCTACCTAACCCGGCGCACGGCGTAACTGCATTATCGCGTTAGCAGTCAAACCAGGAAAGATTGATGGCGACGAAAAGTCGAACGCCGCGAAGTAATTTTGATAGAACGGCCGAGAGAGAGAGAGTGTGTCGACGTTCTCCGTGAAGCCGCACACCGCCATCAGTATGTCGTTCGAGAACAATTTTTTCCGCCCAATACGCGCAACAATTGACGTTGACGAAATCGCGTAGCCGAAGAAACACGAAAGTTGATTACATTTCAACATTTGGTTGTCGATTTCTCATCCGAAAGGGAAGCGCTCTCTTTCCCTCTCTCTTCCCTTCCTCCCTCTTTTCCTTCCTACCCTCACTCCTTCCCTTTCTTTTTCATGGCGACGATATCGATTCGTGCAGCATCGCCAGAAAGCGATATTAATGAATTACCTCTCGAAATTCCGATAATTAACGCGGCACACTTTATTGGATCGGAAAGCCATTTTGTGCCGAGATAAAACTTGAATTGGGAAGAAGACTAGATAAGTTCACGAGGCCCGAAAAAGTTTCAAAATAGGCTAGTGTATAAATTCAATTAAAAAATAACTCGCATTTGATTTATTTGCATCCAATTGCTTTATTTGTTAATCAATTTTTAGATATGATATGTTTTTCGTTTTCCAAATTGATGTATTATTTAATTAAAGTTAAAATTAAAAAAAAGAATTTACCGTCATCAAATTAAATTAAAACTTGAAAGAATTAAAGAATGTATGATAATAATTTTAAAAATTTATTTTAAAATAATAGACGAAAAATATACGCTAAATATAAAATCAAGCAAAGGGAGGACAAATTAAATTCGAGATAAATATGTGTATTATATATAATAGATAAACGAAGCAACCATTTTGTCGAGAAATTTTTAACATTTATACAACAATGAATATTTGTTTGCATACATAATATATACTTATAAAATATTCTAGTTATAGATTAATTAATTTTATATACATATAAATCTTTTAGAATCATAAACGTACTTCTTTGTATTTTCCTTATAAGTTTCTCGAAGCATACGATAGGATAAAGGGAGGATGAAATATGCGGTTTTGTAAACTAGCGTAATTAGTATGAAATGTGGTTTAACGTTGAGCACAGGTGTGGGGAGAATGAAGCCCAGCAGGATATCTGACTTGGCGTCTTTGAGGGACAAGAGTCCTTTGTCTTGACGACCGTCGTGGTTGAATTGAAGCCATGGATTTGGTCGTCGTAATGGTCCACTTCCGTCTTCGGACATTAATTTCAATCGCGCGCTTGCGTGCGTCGTCCGATAAATCGATAACCACAATAAGGGGGATCTTGTGAAAGATTAATGTCTTAATGATATCTGCCACTCTGTCAGATAATCGGTAATTTCGTGAAACGATTGTCTTTACCGATAGACACTATATAAAGTACATACAGATTCTTTCACTTCATATTTTCTTCTTTTCTTTATATATTAATATATATATATATATATATATATATTGTCTTTTTGTATTTTTAGCAGACACAAATCTCGTTATGTAATATTTCGCGATTAATCTGACTAGGTTGCACGCGGACAACAATATATCACGGCATTAAAAAGTGTATTTCGGATATCGATGAGTTCATAAAGTCGGCCATGTTGCTTAAATCATTGTGACGCGGCTTTAAAAGACAGACTCGCGCAAGTCATTTATCTTACTGAAGCGGATGAGCAAAAATATATGTATAGTGATTTATAGAAAACCGTTTTACATGACAAAATTATAGCAGTTATTAGAATGGCGGCTGTCGGAAGTATAATCGAATGAGCACTATCGAAATTATGTAGACGTACATAGTATCTCAAATTTCAATAAATTACCCATTCAAATTTAAAATATATAGATGTTTCGGAATTGAAAGATATATTCGATGCAATTCTCTGGCATGGAATCAGAAAGAAGGAAATCTCGCATAACACACACACACACAATATTTCTTCTATTTGTAAAATGCGAACTCGTATCGATTTCGAGCTAGTGATTTGTAGTCTCTCGGGAAAACATTTCTCATTACAATTGTATGCGGAAAGCAGCATAAACGCGATCATTTATTGAGCCGAAACTACACATCCCTACCTCAGAATCCTCGACGATGGACTCGTGCCGACCACTCATCTTGGCAACGAGCACCGGTGGCCCAGAGTCGGTCGACAGATTTGGGTTATCCGACAGGTCGGTCCATTGTTCCCTGGTTCTAGTAGGCTAAGCAAACGCGTCTCCTGCCATCGGGGCTAATCTGCTATTAATTTTATTGAACTGTTTATGGCGAATTTCGGCAAAGCCTGGCACACACACATCAATGCTTACAACTAGAATATACATGGAAATGTCGAAAAGTAGACATTTACAAAGCATTGATATTTTAATATTGCATATTATATTATTTATTTAATGTTTTACATACATGTAATATTTATTTTTAATTTTATCATTTTGCAGCAATCTTTGAGATTATCTTCACATTATGGTATAACATAAAATTATATTCCGATTAACGAACATCCTCCACAATTGATATTCGTGCGATAGAAATGTTACACGAGCCGTACTGTAAATATATCTAGCAAAAAATAAAATCTAATCTCCCGATTTAATCCGCGTATAGAGTGCATCGGAAGGTGCTATATGGATTGGGATTATCCGGAAGGTTCATTGTCGCAACGTGCAGCACCGTTTCGCTCCCGACGTGCTAATCTGCCTAGGCTCGTTAATTTTATCGGGTTGTTTACCGGCGCGGCCAGGAGAAGGCAAAGAGCTGCGCGCCGTGCGCGCAGTATCGAGGGACGAGAATGCGCACGTTCGCATTTAGTAACTCCATTAACGCGTTAACAATCGGCGATGGGTTATCACCGGATCGCCGCGCTCGTATACCGGACGATCTCTCGCGTGTCCCGAGATAGCGCGCCGAGCAATCACGCTTCGTTCCGTTCGAGCGATGATACGAAACGAGCCGGCACGCAACGCCGAGGCTCTTCTCTCCCAGTACATGTACAGGGTGTCACTTCAAGACTGCCCACCAAGTATTGTACATAACGTTATTCCTTATCAAGAAATAAGTCGAAAAGTATTGAACAATTTTTTTTTTCACTTAATAAAAGAATAATTATTGAGTAAAGTACGGCCAAACAGTTTGAGTCGCGTGCCTAGTGATTTACTTTAATGTGCGTCAGGCTAAAATTCGCCGTTTTTTGGCCGTACTTTATTCAATAATTAGTCTTTTATTATATATGATAGAAAAAAATCGTTCAAGATTTTTTTCATTTATTTTTTGGCGAGGAATAACACTATGTACTTAGTGAGCGGTTTTTAAGTGACACCCTGTATATCGCTTTCTCTCCTTCTCGTATGTAGTAGCATGTATTCTTGTCTCTTTTTCCTATTATTTTTTCATCGTTGACAATCTCGCGCGATAACCTCCCGATAGCCGAAACAGTTTCGGCGCGATCAAATCTGGACTGTCTGACTAAACTGCCTTGCATACTACTCGATCTCATCACGCGCGCGCCTAAGATTGCGATGCTGTTACTCCAATAACGTGGAATCTGATTTGTATAACAAGAGAATTATTCTACTTTTCTCTAAAGATAAGAGATGATTTTTTTTATTATTATTAGAATCAGAAATTGTGCGTGAAGATAGAGAGATTGTGTGTGTATATGTGCGATACACTTTATCTCTTTAATGGAAAAGATCGAATATTTAATTAAAAAAGTTATAAAGCTGCAATATTGATTTTGTAATATTTTTTTGGCTTAATCGCTTCTATTTGGAATTGTCTCTATTATTTCAGATTGAAATAGCTTTAATATTTTAAGTTAGATTTATTAATAACAGAGTAGTACGATACATTTCATCAACATTGTCAATATGAATAAACGCTGCAGATTTTGAATGTGATGTATATCTGTCTGGCATACACATATATGAAATAACTTTATTACTGCCTATCTAACTGAAAATTAATTCGCTTTGCAAATATTTCAACCAAAATCGAAATGTGTAGTATTATGACAAACTAGCACACTGTTCGAAAATAACATTTGTGGTTACACGCGAAACTTTGCACGGCAAATACCGCAGCCATAACGTTCCATACTGTTCGAGTAGCATGAAACAGAAACTGAAAAGCCAGACAGGATATACCTGACCTAACCCTTTAGCGAGATAACCAAGCACTGGTTGTGGTCAGTCACCCGTAGAGGTTACACGAACCTAACGTTACTCATTGTATCTATCACACAAATCTGCTTCCAAAATTCTCCCAGCTCCTTTCATCGATTAAATTTACTACGTAAAGAAAAATATTAAGAAGAATATAAAAGAAATCAATATTTTATTTTCAAAACTTCATTGAATTATCAACAAAAAAAAGAGGAAATAACTGTGCAGAAAATGGAATCGATGAAAATATCAAGGAAAACGATCTTATAAAATTATTACGTGATATTGAATTTAGTATTCAATATTATGTACAAATGTCCGAGGGTCTTGAACACACACAACAGAAGGAGAAAGAAAAATACATCTTTAAAAGATTTTGATATATGTATGTGTCACGCAAGCCAATACATATTTTCGTCCGTTCCTCTGGCACTTTTTCAAGTATATGTCTTCAAGTATCGCACGTACGTATACTACGATGCATCGCGCCGCGACATGCTTCTTTCAATTGATGCACCGTTGGTCCACCGCACGTGAAAGGTTGGGAGACGCTGACCTACATACATCATACAGACCGCTGCACTCTACACGGCAATAGAATCGACCTCGTCGGTTGTTCTGTCGAAATTTCGACGTTGTAAACTTCCGACGTCGGCTATGCCTTTCGTCCAAAACTCTCATCGGATCTCTAGAGTCGTCGGAACAAACTCTCTTTTCTAAATCAGCACCGAATGAGAGTACGACCACTTTCGGCTGCGAACAAAAAGAAAAGGCTTTTAGTCACAATTCCAAGTTTAATCTTGCTGCCATAAAAGAAACTTGAAGCAAGTGGAGAAGTGCTTAAATATATCAACGACAGATATTTGCAGACCCCGAGATCATTGAGGTATCACGAGTAAACGCTTGACTCGAGAGTTGGAATTCTAGACCACCTCGAAATAGAATTTCTGTATAATTGAAATAATAAAAATTTCACTGTTCATTTATCTGAAGGAAAATTGCATCAGAGATCGTGTTAGACTACCGCGTTTCTCGTGATATTATCTTGAAGACGCAGTGAAATGAGTTCTGCTGGCTTTTATACAGATCATAGAAGGAGAAAAGCAAATCCATAATAATTAGTCTATCGAGAAATTTCACATCAATCTAAAGTTTGAAGCCGATCGAAGTGCTTCGAGTGGTTTAATGCTTTCGGACGAACCGATCTCTTCCGAATGCCTGGAAACATTGAAGCACTTGATTCTAACCGAGAGCTGGCAATCATACTGCGGTAAAGTTTCGCTACTTGAATTTTCCGAGCATCTTGTCGAGTTTGCCAGTACTCGCGAAAAGTCTAACAAATTAATAAAATTATGTAAACATAATGCTATAACGGGAATTAGCATATTTACGGCGGCATTATTCGCGTAAATGCGACTTTACAAATGCTTGCGCTATTTTTATATGCTATTTAAAATGAAAACTACATATCCAGGAACGCGAGTCGCATATACTATACTAAATATTACAAGCAATTAGGTCAACACATTTTTTTCTATTTGCATATATAAAATGGTAACTATAACAGCTAGTTATTGTTGCTATACAATATATTTAACGTAATCTGATTTTGACGTATTCATAAAAAAAGCACATTTAAATTCACATTAAGTATTAAAATAAAAAAATTTTTTAATTTTATCTCATTGCATATAATAATTTAATATCGCATTATTTATATTTATACTTTTCTCAGCAATTCGATCTAAAGATCGTGATTGGTTACCAAGTTCATGTCTTATGTTTTATGCATTCTCTTCCTACAATGATCTTGAAGCATCAACTGAGGAAGAGGAAGCAAGAAGCTTGTTTGAGGACAATGGGAGGAGTAGGAGGGGGTAGGTCTGCCGCATCCCCTCAGAGATCGAGATCGTATTTCCGGCTCTCACAATTTTAGTATTTATGCAATATCGTGCTCAGTCCCTCCGGATCGCAAGATAGGTCGTAACATTTGAGTAGGAGCGAAATTACTAAGTACCGCTAAAACCAGTTTTCCTCACGCTTCGTAAACTCTCTCTCTCTCTCGTTTGATAAACAATAAGTGATCATGGCTGTTATACATAGAAATAAATATAGAAATCATGATTGTGAGAAATATACGAATCATTATTTTACTTTGAAATATTTACATTTTTATTCTGCTCATTTAAAAAAGTAATTTATTTTTACACTTTTATTATTTACCATATATGTTGAAGAGACAACCACAATATTTATTTTACCGCTTCTTTTATTTGGTTATTTTCAAAGAAAAATATTTTTAAAAAAACTTAATGTTGCGCATTTTATGTTGATGATAATATATGTACATGTATATAATTTAATAAATAAATTGCTTGTACATTTAATTTATTTTATATAAAAATATATCTTATATAAAAATATATCGGCGCCCTCAAAAAAATGAAGCAAAATTTATTTCTAGAAGCGATACATTTTTATCTTTATTTGACATTATATTAAAAATAAAATATCTCACTAGATACGTAGCTCGGTTGTAATTAAATTTGATGAAATATTTATGTAACGCATATTACATTACGCAATTGCATTTTTAGTCTCTCTTACTTAATTAAAATAGGTTCTTATATATATTCAAACTGTTATATATGCATATAATCGATTGTATTTTATTTTGAAATTTTTCATACAGTCATTACGCAAAGTTATAAATACATTTCCATTTCATGTGGTATAACACACGGATCGTTCATCTTTTTCTCTTTATTTACACAACATGCCAATATATACTCAACAGGATTATTTTGTAATCTAACATTGCTGTATTGTATTTAATCTCTCTGCTGTTTTACACAATGTATAGATTGTTATAATTTATATATACGTGGCAGCAATGTTTTGTCATTATTATTTTATTATTAACTTTTTTATATCTGCACAAATGTAATTATTTTGTATGCTCGTCGAGAACCCATTAAAAACGCTTGACACATAATTTTCATCAAATGAAATCCAATTGGTTATGTTAACCTAATTTATATAAGCGCAAATATATGCTGACAGCTCCATGTTAACTTAATATTTGTTTCAATTAAAATTCGATATACGTCTGTGTCATATTTTCTGTGATGACGGAATACGTCTATCAAATTAGATTGATTATCCATTTTACTCGTTAATTTGCTGCATCATTTTTCTTCCACATAGATCTCGTTCAGTTTTAACTTGTCGTTGTAAAATTGATAATTAAAAACATTTCTTATGCATTTATCAATTTTAACTGACCGTCCATCGATTATTGTGTTTTCAGACATCGTGGATCCGGCGACGTGATTTTCACGTCTTAACAAGCTCCATGTTTACATACACGAACGACGAGCGATTTCAAGTGCTGCATCCCGAAGGCTCGGACGATTGGACCCTTCAAATAACATACGTCCAGGAGAGAGATAACGGAACATACGAGTGTCAGGTAATGTGAAAAACCCACCCTCAATCTTGTTACGGATTAATTAATTCAATGTATTTTAATGAGTATTTTCCCAACTTTTATCTCAATGATATACTGCTCGCTCTCGCTTTATCTCTTTATTTACCGCTTCGCTGGTCTCTCGCTGTTTTTTCTCCCTTCCTAATCTCTTAATGAAATTGACGAATCGTTCAATTTATATTTATGCTGATGATGCAGTTTATTGTTTCTCCGTTGATCGCAGCGCGATCAGGAAGCACGCCTTTGTGTTAAAACATGCAAATTGGTATCTTTAAACCGGATGTATATTTCAATAATACGCGTTATGAAGGTACGCGCAGGTGATCGGTGATTTATGTGGGATATGTGCAACGAGAGTAATAAATCCTCCTATCAATAATTTCAAACATTGCTGATTATGTACACCGCAACGTACGCATTATCAATTTGGCGTTAAATGTCAATGCATATTCGATAATGCATTATACAATATATTTAATCATTCTTTTATCACATAATTGATATTTAACATTAATAATTATTAAGGATAAAATAAATACATTTTAATCGCAAGATATCGCTCTCTTATACGTATACAATATTTAGATTTAAAATGGAAAGAGACGCCGCGAAAATACTGCAAAATAACAAGGGTAGGTATGAAATAATTTTATATCTGATTACCTAGATATAAAGGTAGAGAATTTTTCCGTCACTAGATGATATAATTAAATGTGACGGCAGGCACTAACACGTAAATCCGCGAGCGGTATAAACCGTACGTTCTTCCTGCATATTCATACATTTTTCCGGCTAATGGAATGGCAAACACGAGTTCGTGTGAGCTCGAAAGAAATCGGACAGCGTGAATAACGAGACACGATGTCGAGCTTGCGCTCGCTGTTGAGTAAACTACGGAAACCTACGATATATAATCTCTGACCCTTCCCCAAAAGTTTCGACTGCTGAAGAATCAAGTTCTGGGTGACCTATCTCTCTCTCTTATGTTAATTTCGGGCGCGAATATGGTACCGCCGTGAAACTTTTTCCGGTAAACTTTACTCCCAACTTTTGTTTCCGCGTTGCTTACTTTCCCCGATCTCTTGCTTCGAAGAGCATCTTCGAGTCATTGTCTGTCAGCTCCGAGTAAATTTCACGAAAATTTAATCGCAAGTAAATTTAGTGACTATGAAGCAGAAAACAGTACATAGGTATTCTTTGCGCATTGAGTATTTTATTGAAATTAATACCATCGGATTAAATTAAAACAGAGAGAATCGAATGATCAAACTCTTTTTATAATAAAAATAGTAGAGTAAAAATTTATACGGATTTATAAAACAGAATAAAATATTTGTGATGATATAGATACTATTATGTTTAATGCATTAGAAGAACGAAATGATACGCAAAATAATTACTGGCAAAATTTAATTTATTATAAAATAACGAAAATGCGTGATTAAACGAGAATACAATAATGGTTATTAATAAGTATTCAATGTGTACAACATAATATCAAAAGCCGATTACAGCATTGAAATTTAGATTGTACCTTTGTAATTTAATAATTACACATTAAAGCGCGAATGAATGTAAATAAAATGGCTAGTTATACTTATATAATAATGAATTAATCAAAATAGATCATTTAATTCCTCGGATACATAAATCTAGAATTGTCTTCTTAAATAATATTGCTTTATAAATTATTTCAATACTTTTAATATTTTCCTTTTCATTTTACATATCGCGATTTATATCACCGGATAATAAATTATACAGTAGAATCCCATTTTCCCGTTATGACTTCGCACCGTATAACAACTGACATAAGTCGAAAACGAAGCAATATATGAGGAATTGTGATTCGAAAAAAGATCAATGACTGTCCAACTGTATTCAACGACTGTTGTCGAATGCATCACGACGTTCTATTTATTAGATCGCGACGAGAGGCAGAAAAAAACAAATGTAGATAAACTACGGGCGTGGTTATATGACCGCAAAATGCACCTCTCGACACCTCATTATGGAGATCGCTTTGTCATAAGATCGATAATACACAGGTGTGTACTTCCGACCAATACGTGATGCGTGAGGTGAGTATCATCCGTTCAATGCCCTCGCTATAGTTTACGTATCGATTCTAATTAAAAGGTATCAGTGCTATAGGATGAAATGTCTGAAGCGATCATGATGACAAATCACGTTCCAAGTCACAAAGCTTGCAAATTACCCATAACGTAATGTTTCATGTATCCTATAAATCATTTGCATTCTTCAATATCCTCTAGTATTTTTCAATTTAAACATTAAATATAAAATTAAAAATTATTTAAAAACTAATATAAAGAAACGCATTATATATAAATCAAATTGTCGTAGTATCCAAGATTTATGCGAATAAATTTGCATAAGTAAATTAAGATTTAATCAAGTTGTCAAATGAATTTTACAAATAAAGCAAAATAAGTAAATAAAATAAAGCAAAATTATGAAGAAATATGTATGTACAAGACGTAGCGCATGAAGCAATTGTTTTTTCAACGTTTTGTCGCAATACGGAACTTGGATAATGTGGCTATCAATCAAGCTCTTGATGGAGCATTTTACACTTTTTAAAGAGATGTTTGATTCGTTGCAAGAACGTCATTGCATAAGGGGGTGTTATTTTAGATCCCTTTCTCTTCATGAACCATATCTTTGCAACAGCAATCGCTCTCGAATAATCTTTTTAAGGTCGTATAAATCAAGATAGATCCTGTAGTAAAGAGCATCAAAGAAATAGAAAGCTTTCTCTCTCTCTCCTGACTCCCACTATCTTTGTCGTAGAAAACATTTTAGCGAGAAAGGCATCGAGCTATCGCGAACGACAGATATACTGCGGTGACCGTTTTATTGCGAGCATGGCGACCACGATTAAGTGTAATTGAAGATGGAACGTTGGAAAGCTTTACGAGTAATCGAAAGCTCGCTGCAGCAATGTCTGCGGTAAAAGTGAGAGACCGGATAATGTGTACGTGTGTATGTATATGTGAAAACCTTCTCGACAACCAGTTTCGGTTTTACCTTCCGAAATATTTTCTCGCGTCGCTATGCATTAGACTCACAGTCGTGCTATTCGCAAAAGTGTTGCAGAAGATCTTGCGATAAGATAATGATATATGTATATCTGAAGAAAATCTGAACAATAAGAAATGCTTTGAAAAAAAATTTGTATACGTAAAAATTCTCTCATTTCTATATGAAATTTTATCGGAATTTCGAGTTTTTATTTTTTGCGTAGGTGGACGGAACACACAACGGTATAAATGATATTTTCTAAAAAAATAAAATGAGAATTACAGAAATATAATCAAAATTTTATATCATATCTCACACGCCAGAAATCATTATGCACGAAACAACAAATTTGTTATATGTGTAAATATTTCAATTTTGTTCTCTTTTATTTATACAGTTTTATATTACTATTTCACGCACAAATGAATCACTGTTTAAAATATAATTAAAGCGTCTCCCGAATATATATATATATTACTGCTCTTGTAAACACGAAACTGCCTTTCTACTGTTCTCTCATTGTTATTTTCACTGGAAAATATAAATTTGCCGGAAAAATACAGATCGAAACGTATTTTAGCTTTAAATCTCCGGTACTTTTGCATTTGACAATTGAGTAACACACGGGGAAGCTTTCTTGCTTATCGTGGGATAAAGCGACCGAAAAATAGTGTTTAACGTCGGAAAGCTATCTTTATTGCGATTATATCGACAATATACACAAGCCGAGAGTAGCGGCGGGTATTAAATGCCAGGTTTAATTACGCGTTCCGGGCAGCCTTACCGCGACTGTAAAAAGAAATTAATTAAAACGGACCTTGAGTTGTTACATAGTACGTAAGTCAAGGTGCTTAACTTTTTACGCGCCTTCGGAGGAGTAATGGAAAGCTCGTTTCGCGCTTATCGCAAACTCCATCTTAGCCGCAGCTGGCTGCTGCGCGCGACTGGGATTGGTTTATATCTACCTACTACCTACTTACACTTATACCAAGGAAAGTGGGTCGCTTATGGGACAGTACAGTACGACAAGTCCCTTCGGCGCTGAAGATAAGTACTTTCTCACCCTGGCCCGTGTCGAAATGTACGTAGTCTCGCGCGATCGTAGGGCTCGTTAAGCTTTCGGGCTAAGTTTCTGCCCGCGCTGCGAAACCAAGATTCTGATATTCCTTGATGGAGGTCAAATTTGGCAGTTAATCTTGGGTGAAGCCGGGGGATT
This sequence comes from Nylanderia fulva, assembly GCF_048542155.1. Taxonomy (NCBI): domain Eukaryota; kingdom Metazoa; phylum Arthropoda; class Insecta; order Hymenoptera; family Formicidae; genus Nylanderia; species Nylanderia fulva. The sequence continues at coordinate 3,619,457 of NW_028189622.1, forward strand.
TACGCCCTGTGAGACATGTAGCGCGATATCTTACTTTCATCGGGATTAAAATATGAACATCCTCAAGCCACGTTCGGTAATCCCGCGATTACGAGTCTACAACGATCGTCAATTATATTAGAATTTAGGTATTTCTCTGTACAAACTGTTTCTTCAATTAATCAGATTTTATTAATTAATCAGATTTTCATTTATTATTTATGCGAACAAGAATGTGCGTATCATTTATGTTCTAATTAAAATATTAATAATTTAAATAATCTGATAAATTTGAAAAGGGCTAACAAAATTGTTTTTAAATTCCTCTTTAATTATTTTTTATTTGTTATTCAAAATAATTAAATAGGAATTTAAAGGCAATTTTGCTGCGCCGAATATCTGCGTCTCTTATTAAATTTTTTTTATAGTTGAATTTGTATAATTATTGCAATATCAGAAAAATTATTTACAATGAAAGAATGAATTTCGATTACTATTTAAAAAAATTAATCTACACATTGTGCTTTAGTGTTCAATTATAGTAATTGCTTATAATTCGATTAATGGATTATTTCGAAGCTAAAGCGGACATTCCAATCTTCAATTATCTCTGAATCCTTAATCTCATATGATTTCAATATACGCTAATGCTTTCAGAGCAATCATAACGCTACTTCTTACAACGATAAATAAATCTCTCGGAAATGAGGGTTGCGAAAGTAGCTTGGCAATGTCGTTAAGCTCCGAGAAAACTCATTAAGCTTTCAGTACTCAACTTGTTCATGGCACACTCGATGTGACTTGTATCCGATATTTATCCGTAAGAATTAATCCGCTACTTTCATCTTTAGTCCGGCGACAGCGGAATCTAGCTTACGCAACCTATAGGTTCTTGGGTTAAGAGAAAATTAATGGTTCGGTTAACGTGCTGAGTTTAATTAAGCTCGTACTACCGTTGCATATTTTCGCAGTAGAGGAACTTTTGGCGCGTACGGACAACACACGTGTGCGGACTGTTACGTGCTGAAAATTTATGATAGGAAGAGAGTATAGTTGCGCGCGGAGAGAGCTTGTCGTGTTCAAGCGAGCGAGTGCACGCATAATAATTTTACTAATAAAGTAGATGCACTATGAAACATATAAAAGGAAGCCTCTATATATATATATTTGAGATTGAAAGCAGGGCGATCGATATGTATTTCATGAAAATTGAACACGAAAGTTAAAATTATTTGTAATTTCAATATTTGACACTCACTATGAAACGATGATTTGACAATCTTTTAATTAAAAATATCAGCAATTGCTAGATTATATTTTTGCACGGCGTATTTTTGGTCAAGTTATTTTTGAAATTCTAAACGAGATTAAAGATCTACAGGACTTTTAAAAGAATTTTATAAATTGTGTTTGAGCTTGCAAATGAATAACACAACTTGTGTATTTATGATTTTATTTTATTTTAACGGAATTAGTTAATAGAATAAGAAAATTATGACAAGATTCAAATGTCATTATGTCAGAAAACCATACTATCGATCGTAACATATTTAACATGGCTCGAATACTGATCTCTGTGTCAATAGAATTGTACAGTCAAACTGTGGACGCTTATGAATTCCATCTATATGTGAATATTGTAACAGAGTAATTGAAATACATGCGTTCTGGTATGTGGATAGGTAAAAAAAAAAAGCATGACAACGAAAATTTTAAAATAGAACGTTCTTTTACATTTTGGTTGGTTTTTTTTTTAGAGAAACGTTAGGGTAGTTGTTTGATTTATTTTACAATATATGGGCAAAAAAAAAATATCGTCAAATTTATACTTGCAAAACAATTCGCCAAGTTACACAACGCACGAATAAATTATTAGTCGCGAAACCTTTTATGATTTGTTGACACACAATATATCGACCTGTCAATTTTTATTGCATTTATAATATATTAAGAATATATTTTGATTGATTATTCAAATGTATATTTAATAAACATTCAGAACATTTTTAATTATTAATAAAAAATAAACTTTATAATATAAAAGAATCTATCATATACCTATATATATCGCAAATCTTGAGTGTTGGTGCGCTATAAAATAATGCGTTCGTATGTTTTAATGCATTTTAATTAGCCTTTTGCAATATTCGAAGGAAATGAAGCCTATACCTGTTCAACTACATAATTCGTAGAGAGATAGATCATCGGAAATCATTCGAGCTTTATTAAACATTGGTCACATAACGCGAATGAAAATCCCTCTCAGACAGCGATTCTTGCAAGCAGTTATACGTATCATTCTGCACGGCGACACACACAATCGAAACGGATGCTGCAAATACCGCGTTTGCAGCTGACGTAACTTATTTACGACAAAACGATACTAGCCCACGCTCGATTGTAGCACCGAGGCGTTCGCGTTTTGCCAGACCCATCAACATTCGGGGCATGTAACAGAGTGGTGAAACAAAATAAATCTATATCCGTATAACGGTCGGTGGACCGCGTCGCCCTCGAAAAGGCAAAAAAAAAAGATCTAATTTAATTCGCACTTTCGATCAGGCAGAGTTTCCGAGGTCGCCGCTAAAGCACGACGCCAATTTTTACCGCTCGCCAAGACACAGAGAATTTTTATGCACCCTTTTACGCGCCAGCTGGAGCACATATGACATAACTGTACGTGCGGTATGTTATACGCGCGGATCGCGTAGTTCGTTTCTAAATCGGAACGAGAAATTCGTGTATGATGAACGAATCAGCTGAGAAATATTATACTCGAATGGAAATTAACGCGGATGAATATCAGCTTACAAATACGATTTATTTTTATCGGATTATCGAAACGAACGTACCAAAAATTGCAAATCTCATTATTTTTTAATATCATAAATCTATTTAACTGAAGTTGTAGGATAAAAATAATAGGTGAATAATAGTTGAACATATTAGTTATTCGGATAGAGTTTGAGTGATATTTGATTAATGAATTTGGAACTTCGTGGTATATTTGAATATACAATATATTGGAAGAATAATAATTAAGATTTTATTCATATTTCAATCATTAATAAAATGAATCTTAAGAGTACACAAAACACAATTTTATTGAGTTTAATAATAATTTGTACAACTTAATTGTCATATTTTTGTTTACATAATTAAACGTATTCTATTCGTTAAAAATATGAGTAAGTAAATAGACACGTACATACATGAAAATTAGTAAATAGAAACATACAATTAGCTAATATTGAATTTTCTTTCTGTTCAGTTTGAATCGTAATTCCACGCGTACAGACGGAACTTCGATTTATAAAATATATTCGATGCCGTCCCTTTTAATGCAATTTAAAAACAGATATTTAACTTTATTTATTTATTTTTTATTTTTTATTTTTAAATATTCAGCGATCAGAATGACGGCAGAAAAACAGGATAGTATACCATCTAAGCGAATTAACATAAATAACGAATGAGCATCTAACTTTCTCCTAGTTGTAACTTCAATCTTCATTACATCTGCCAGTAAACAACTTAGCGCGCGCACGAGTAACCTAAATAATACGATAATACGAAAGCGGATAACCATGGACCGATGAGACAGCTTTTCGAAAACAAGAAGAAAACGATTGTAAGTACAGTATAATGCGTTACGATACATTAAATCTGAATTTTCAGAAGAATAAATCCAAAAGACGATCAATTACCATTTGCGCAAAAATTACATCTTTCCACGAATTAGAATAATAATAATTATACCAATTTCTATCATTTATAACTTATCTATATACAAATGCTTAAGATAAATAGGATGTAAAACTCGCATTATATATAATTATCATTTAAATCTCGATCGAGTTTATAGTAATATCAGTATTTTATCTGCGCAATATTTCCCATTAAACGTATGAGATAACAACGTAAATGATACATGTCGACATTAGAACTTTTGTAATTGGGTTGTACTTTGCAAAACACTATTTTACTCGCCATGCTGCTATTTATACGCCGGCATAAAATTGCAACGTATTAGCATAAACGACGGAAACTTCTTTTAGCGTAACTCGCTTGTCGTTTGTTGCATTAATCTGCAAGCAACTACCGGTATAACTAACTTAAGTAACGCAAACGCATTACGACGCGGGACAAGAGAATGAGAGTTTACTGGATGGCTTCTCGAAAGTGCTGGGCAAAAGGTCCTAACGGAGAAAGGTGGGGATAAGGTCGAGTTTCCTCGATTGGAGTTAAGGATTATATCCATGATAACGCATTTTAGCCGCCATTTTCGAACGCGGAAATGGCGATACGGCAGATAGAGAGAGAGGAGCGGATAACTTTCGCGATATGCGCTTTAACGGGGCGAAAGTAACGAATAATTGAGTTAAGTGAGGAGGGAAAGCAATTTCCTTCGAGTTTGCGGACCTTTTGTGAATACCCGACGCCCCCAAGCGTCGACGCAACCCTCGACTCTTCGTACTTCGCCACGACACCCTCTCTCGATGCGTTCTTCTCCTATACTCCCTCTTATCGAGGCGATTCGAGAGAGCATCGCTGTTGTAAAAAGTTAGAAAATGTATATATACGTGTGCGTTATCGGCTCTATAAAGGGTAATGGCGATAAGTCATCGTCGCGAACGAGTCTATGTTTGAAGGAAGATTTAATCGAGTGGACAACGCAAATTGGAAACGTTTTCATAACGTTTCGAGATCGATAAAAGTGACGTAGAATCTTATCTTATTAGCGAAGCGATGCTATTCTCCTCCCTTCCTCTCTCTCACAGTTCATTAAAATGCAGAGTCTAACTACATTATGACATCAAAATTTGAAGTTTAATCACCAATAAAATTGAGCTTGAGAATTGAGGAATTATAACGAAGTTAATAAAGAGAAAGCATTGAGTCCAATTTTAATTACGATAATTTAAATTGAGAATATTGACTGAAAAACAAAATGCTTATTTTTACGACAGATGGTATTTTTCGATAACCAACTAAGATTAAATTACGGCTCTGTATATTAAATATAAATGTACGCAGCAACATCCGCGTATGGCTCTTTACGCCTTTCTTGCGATTTAGATTTATATTTTTCGATAATTTCATAAGAATATTAATGTGAAGGAGGACAAATACTTGTAAATTATTGATTTTCTTTTTTTTTTTGTTCAAATATTGAAATATTTAAATGACACAGATAACATGTTCTATTTCGAAATTGAAGGGACTGCATTGATTTACATCGACTACGAATAGGCCTTTATAGACATAATGAAATTAAAGACAACGTAAATACATTTATATTTCGCTTCGAAATATTGATTTACGAAAATTAATGAAATTATAGAACCGTTCGCAAATTTATTGTACTCTAATGAGGAAAAGCGGGCTCGTAGAAGGTTACTGATTAAATCTCGCTTTTGATTTAATTGCGAGACGCGTGCGATAAAAGTGATAAAGGGAACACGGACGAAAAAGGGCGAACGAACTTGAAATTACAGAGTGGCCGCGACACGACAATCTTTCATGCTCACCGCCAATTTAAACTTTTCAATCGGACTGCCTCGTTACGCGCCACGATAATTTCGACATCTTTAACAAGTGATTCGTGGAATAATTAATCCGTGACGTGACGACGTGACAGAATGCTTATCATGTCGAAACAATTGACTTTTTACTGCAGACGTGCAATGCTCATTAATAAATAGTGTTGATGAATATTTTAAGAGTCTTTTCCTTTGTATTTTAATTAGTTAAAAATTACTTATCTTGATATAATTTAATATAATATTTCCATATCTTTATCTGATGAACATGACTTTAAAGAAATTGTTTTACGCGAAATTTTTATATAATTTAAATTTATAAGATATATAATATATAACTTCTTCTCTTCTATACATAAAATGTAATATTGTTAACTAATTATTACAAGAATATTATGTTTTAATTTTATAAAGATCTAACTAATATGAAAATTATTTCTTTATTTGAATATGATTTTATATATACAATATATATAATTTTTACGATAACAGAAAATTACTGTTTTGACAGTTATGATTTTTCAGATTTTTTATCTATTATAAATTTATGTAACAATTGATCAAGTATATATATAAAAGTTTGCTACAGAAACGTTTATCGCTTTCGCAAGTAACACGCATAGTAATAACAACTAACACGCACTGGCTCTTGCATGTAAAATGAATGATTAATTTTTCGTGCGACTTATTATCGCGAGAAAGCAGCAAAGTTCGCCGAGTTTTAATTTCGTAATGAATAATGAATAACTAATTCCCCACCTATTTTGCTCTTTGACGGTCTGATCTTCTCCGGTTGTTTAATATAATATTAGCGCGCATTAAAGGTCCGCAATATTCAGAAGTAGAATTATGATAGTTATTACATCATTTGAATTTTATAATACTTCGTCAGACTCACTGCGACGCAGAAATTCTCGAGGCAGGAAGAATCTCGTTGGACATAAGCAGTTCCGGACATTTCCTTACCTCGTAACAGAATTAACAGTTATGCGCTTTCAAGTTTGTGCGCGCAATTGTGACACTATAAAATGATAATGCACTACAGGTCACTGGAGACAAATGGGAAATTATGATTTTCCGTAATACATAATTATAATTTTATAAATTATTATTATTATATTATTGCTTAATTTTATATTTTGATGTTGTGGTTTATCGACAAATTAAAATACTTAACTATGCGAGAACAAATATGTCATCGTTTAAACTTTCAACGATCAATAGCACTCGCAAAAAGATACAAAATAGGAAAAAAAGGGCTTACTAATGACAACGTCAGCATTATTTTAGTCTGCGAAACATCAAGCGTTTAATTAAAGACTTGTGATTACAGATGGAGTCGATCGTAACTTTAATTTATTGTAAAAGGTTTATGTTTATTTTAAGATATATTAGTAAAGAAATATCTAGGATATATATCAGTTATTACTGTCAAGGCATAATAAATTGACACGTGAAAATAGTAGTTTGCATTGTTAAAGGTAAATGCTGAGGTAATTTCTCTTTTCTATCGATTTTCGAAAAATTATTACCTACATCAAACTTTTTTGCAGGAGATGCAAATATAGTACATACGATATTATATAAACGCATTTCTAGCTTTTAAAAATTATTCTCTATGTGATATTCGATAATTACATCGTTAAAATTATATTCAAAAACCAAATTGTCTTATCGCAGAATTTAATATTCGGAACACGATGCTTTTGAATTTTAATTTAAAAAGAAGAAATTATTAAAATGAAAATGATCAATAATTAATATAGAAATTAAGAAATGGTATAATTTGGTTACGATGAACGTTTTCCAACACAAGTATAATCCAATAACATCAGCTGACAAAATTTTATCACGGCAGAATTTCTGCTTCACAAATCCCATTATGATAATAATAAGATTAGTTTGATGCTGATAATAGCATGCGTGTGTGAGATCTAAGAGAGATGTTTTAATTTCCGTGAGTACACATTATACTATCACGTGACGGAAGTAACGCTATGATGAAAGAATAATGAGTCGACAGAATATTTTATCTGCAGGGGAACAAAAGGAGGGGAAAGACAAGAGAGAATCATTTAATATTCAAATTCATCAGCAAATTAATACAATATTATTTTATTATAATTTTTTTTATCGGGTTGCAGCTCGTTCGATTTTAATTACCATGACAGGAGAAAAATGGCAGAAGTCATATTAGAAGATATTTTTAATAAAATGTAAGGGAAAAACTTGGCATATTAAAAGATATTGAACGATTCAATTTTATAAAAGTGCATCGTCACGAATTGCGCAAACGAAATTAACGTTAACAAGTCTCCGACGAGAGATTTTGTAATGTCTTGAGAGAGAATCTTCCAAGCTAGCGAAATATCCTTAATCGTCCATGTTCTGTTCCCGGTTCGCTTGGGACTCGTCGTAAAGGGCCTGAAACCGGTGATGCAATATCCCACGATGTCGCTGCCCTTTACTGCGACTTACTTTTTAAGACGGTAACTCAGCAAAGTCTAAAGGTTGACCCTTTTATCGTGCGATGTAATAAATCCCGTTATTCGCGTTTTTATTCTTTTTTCGGGGAGAAAGTAACAAATGCAAAGAACTCGCTTAAGGGGATCCTAAATGTCCTTGAGAAGTCTGTTTTTTTTCCTTTTTTTATCGACAAAATATGAGGTTGGATAAACTATAAATCTATTTATTGATTATACGGATTGTTTTCTACCTGAAATTAAAACGCTTCGCCCTTTGTTAATATTAATACCTTAATTTGTACAAAAAAAAGATTTATCAATCTGTCTCATATATCTTGTTTACAGAATTATGAATTCTTAAGAACAATTAAAGTATTAATTAAAATATTAGCCAATAAATAAATTTATAGTCTATCTACTCTCATATTTTGTCGATAAAAATAGAAAAAAAAACAACAGACTTCTCAAAGACGTTTAGGATCGCCTTAAGTGCTTTACATGATTCATACACGTAATATTGGAGCGATTCGCAATTGTTATATACAGGTATATACACATATTACCTAATTGAACTATATTTATTCCTTTTTATCGAAAATGCGCTAATATCTCGCACTTGTTACAATACCCAGTTTTTCGCAACGATAACGCTATATATCACGGAGGAAAAAAAATTCGATTGAACAGATTGAAAGCATTGTAGATACGCCCCTGGTCGTTGCTCACATCTACAGCGCAAAATTGATAATATCGATCCTCGGAATGAAACGAGGTCGACGTCAAGCTTTTCAATAAATCGACCGTTACAGAGGCACTTTCGGTGCTACTTCGAAACCCCGGGCCAAAGCCGAAGGCAAAATTTCTTTGATTATCAGACACACAAAGTTACGTCCTTCTTTCGTTGCTCTTTCTAGCCCAGCTATTGGATTATAATACATATGGCAGATGGGTGTATATACATATATGAATGGATATATAAATATATATGTGTGTGTGAGTGTATATGTATGAATGTGTTCGCGGCGCCTCCAGGGAACTTCCAAAGCATCAAAGGACGAATGTGCCTCTGTATCTGATGCTCGAATACAAGTCACCGACTTCTCTTCGCCTCATGCCATCTTTCCATTTGCTCGTAGCTTCCGCCTTCATTTTGCCGGCAACGAGCGTGTAACGTCATCCTGACGATAGAAGTTCGTCCGTTACCGCGGCCTTTACACCTCGTTACGAGGCGCGTATATGAAACACACGAGAGTCTCCACGTTACATTATTCCGTGACTTAAAATACGTAGATTGTATATAACGTGCGGAAGAGAACAGCAGAATAATAATATCCCGTCGTACTTCTTGGTAAAGAAAGAAACTATTGTTGAGGATGTGAAGTCGACGAACGGGCTGGTTGTTAAACGAGCAAAGTATCTCGGGAAATAACATTTTAGTTTTTTTTATCGTATCGTAAAAGTCGTGCCGGTTATCATCGAGCAATGAAAGACGAAAGAGACGATAGAGACTGCAACGATTGTAAAATAAAATATTGATGGTATTTTATTACGGATTTTTCACTAAGCTGAAAGATATAAATGGAGAAAATAATTCAATTAATTTCTTAATTTCTGAATCTATTATTTTATTTATTGGATAAAAGTAAATGAAAATATTTTAGAATCTTAAATTATGTACAGGAGAAATTAATATATAATTTATACCCTGTCGACAACGTATAAAAATATGGTAAAGACAAAAATGTACAACATCAGATTTTGATATTGAGAGTTTCCCCATTGTCATAAATTAAAATTAGTGAATCCCTATACATTAGATCTCCTGTGTTATTTATTCGATTAAAGCGTAACACAAGCGTTCGTCGGTAAATTTAGAATTAGTAGCACTGGATCAATAAACAATGGACGCGCATTGTTCAGCCGGCAAAAAAAAGTTGAAATTCGCTGTACAATACTAATTGGCAAAGTTTCTTGGATCGTCAATAACGAGGTCTACTCCAATTTTACTACTACTTGTTTCCCAAATGGAATATATTTAACTCACGAATACACGAGGCTCGTTACGTCTCTCTCGTACACGGCCGTTTTGTATTATATGTACATATATAGTCGGAATCGTAACCGACACCATATACACTTGATAAACGTAGCCAATCTCGTTCTGTTGAATTTCTTCGCGGAATGATAATGCCTCGTCATTAAATGTAGCAATCCGGCCATTTGAATGTAATATGGCTGAGTTAAGACGGAACTACGCCGAGAGAAATTCAGGCAGTGTGAGATCTACAAGCTGTGGAGCAAGTTAGTCGACCGTAAATCCGGGTGCAACCGCGGACTTGCCATCAGCAATCTTTGAGAGAACTTCCCCTCGAGTTTGGATGCATGTGGAATAGTGTATGGCACAATCTGCGCACGTTGATTACACGTTATGCAATAATGGCTTGTGGTGGCAACGCTGTTTACGAATAACATCTTTTTATTTATTTCAGAAAAATTCTCTCACTCTCAGTCTGGTCGTAATCATTTTCTTATAATTAACGAGATGTTTGCGATTCAAGAATTCGAGTTGATAATAATTAGCTTAAACTGTTATTTTTAGTATATTAGACAAATAATTTGTTATACGTACGTGAAGCTAATTAACTATGCTTGAAAAAATGTAAACGATGGAGCACGTAAAGCATTTATATCAAGAACGTTTGAAAATTCACAAATGGATTTAATATTTATTTGTTTAATGGCTGTACAATTTTTATTCTATAAAACATGCATAAAACAATTTATACATCTCATGACATTTATTTGTATATTATAACATCAAGATACATAATATTTTTCTTCAACAAGTAAAGCATGAAATATCTGAACATTGTTTGCTATAGGAAGAATGACTTGAAGCAACACATGCATAAAAGTAATTAATATTTATTTGTTTAATAGCTGTACAATTTTTATTCTATAAAACATGCATAAAACAATTTATACATCTCATGACATTTATTTATAACATCAAGATACATAATATTTTTCTTCAACAAGTAAGGCACGAAATATCTGAACATTGTTTGCTATAGGAAGAATGACTTGAAGCAACACATGCATAAAAGTAATTAATATTTATTTTTTTAATAGCTATACATATTTTATTCTATAAAACATGCATAAAACAATTTATACATATCTCATGACATTTATTTGCATATTATAACATCAAGATACATAATATTTTTCTTCAACAAGTAAAGCACGAAATATCTGAACATTGTTTGCTATAGGAAGAATGACTTGAAGCAACACATGTATAAAAGTACGCGACACAAAAGAGTATCTACTAAGACTTAAAAACAGAGAAGACAATTTCTTTTACAACAGGTAGAAATTCAGCAGCATACGCTCGCTTTCGAACAAACATATATATACCTATCTAGTTCCCTACGTGCTTTCAAATACGAACTACGCATTCTTTGCAATCCGCGTTATATCCCGGGTCAACGCTTTTCCTTCTGCAGTAACATCTTCCGTTGCGTTTCTTTTACTCCTATCAACAAATTCCTGAACGTGACTCTCTCGTCTTAGTCGGATGTAGCCTGTAGCGTTACTGCAATATTGCGAGTTGCGAGATAATTTGAAACGTCTCGCCTCGATCAAAGCGACGAGTCCGGATGAAATCTCGGAAAGTATGACCGAGGAAGAACTGTCGATGAGAAGAAAAGAAGACAGAGAGAGAAAAAAATAACAATGTTTCCTAAGAGTAAGCGCGCAGCTGTCCGAACGATATCTCGTAACTTATGTACGATATACGTTTTCTCGTCGCGTTTCGAGAAAAATGTGTCCCGCTGCACATCGTACATGCGTCGCGCAGAGCAAACGTTGTGTTAGCGAGAAAATATCGGAGGGGAATACAACATGCGCTTGTGAGAGACACTTTATTTCCTGACGCGATTCAGAAGCAGGATGATACGTGTCTTAAGGATTACTTTTAGACTGCATTCGCATTCGCATCGATAAACATCCGCGACAGACGAGACATAATACACGAGACTTTGCGTGCTGCCGGGATTGTATTCCGGGTATACTAACACCAGGGTATAGCTTCGAGCTCCTTCGAGGCGTTCTCTTCAAGGCATCTCTCTCTCTCTCTCTCTCTCCTCCATCCTTTAGTATCGACAACTTCTCACAGATCTTTCTTTTATCCGCTCCGGGAGCTCTCTCTTTCTCTCCTCCCTCTTGTCACGAGGTCAATTTTATATACCCTCCCGTCCAGGTTTTAAGCGAGCAGAAACTTTTCAAACAGGCGGATCCCTGATCTCCGCTGTAGCATCGAGAAAAGACGCCACTCGTTACGGCGATTTTATTGCGTCACGTGAAACGATATTTCACGTTGCGCCTGGCGCGATATATTCTTTATCGTAAATCACCCCCGGTCGTCTATATATATATATATATATATATATATATATATATATCGGTAACGCGCTATGAGAGACAATACATCCTCCTCGATAATCTCGCAGCGAGGATACTTTGGAGCAAGATTAATTTAACGTAGGCCCCCTGGAATAACAAACGACAAATATTTTACATCCATAAAAAAAAAGGAGTTTTAGAGAAGATATGCTTTTTCCTCTAAATTCTGACACTCTCTCGCGTAGATTTTGTGATATATCGGACTGAATCTCCGATATCTCCGACTGTGATATATCCGAGACGCGAAACTTCGCAAACAGCTTCTCTGCCTCGTGCAGGAACTATCACTTTTTTTTTTTTTATTTATTTTTTGTCACTCGGAGTGAAGTTTATATTTACTTTGTTTTGTGATTTTCGATCATGTAGAACAAGAACATTACGTTTCATTACGTCGAGTGCACGCTTTATAAAACAACCGAAAGGGATAAAAAAAATCCTAAGCGCTAAGGAAAAAGTCCAAAAAAAATTGTCACTGTACTTGTGTACCGCGCTCCGATAATCTTGACTCTAAAGCAGCCACCACAGACGCAATTCACTCGATCCAGCAGACGAGATAGAGAGGGAGAGAGAAAAATTACCAGCAATTCATCCAGAAAGAATCATCGATCGCCGTTATTACGCGAGTAACATAATTTTGCTCTGCGAACCGTGCGGCGGCGTGCCGCAACGCGATTTCGCGGAAAATCGCATCAGTTTTCTCTCGCCTTATAAGAATCACTCCCGACACGAGCGATTCGTACAATCGCGTGCAATCTGGGTTTTATCCCGCATCGATTCCTTATACCCTCGTCCCGACGCGCTTCTTCTTTCGCCGTTTCTCGGCTACGAGGAACGGCTTCAACAGTTGTTTCTGTTTTTCTGCGCGCGATGTCGGCGACGTCTCTCCAGGGCACTGATAAAATCGATTTCTCTCTCTCTCCCCCTCCCCCACCCCCTTTCTTTCTCTCGCGAAACGACGTCGACGTCACCCACAACGACAACGAAGACGAGGACGAGAACGAAGAAGACGATGGAGGATAAAGTGTCTGCGAACTCCGCCTCGACGCTTCCGCCTTCTTCAGCTTCTTTTTTTCTCTTTTTTCTTTCTTTTTTTTTTTGCGCGAGAAATAGGCTGCGGCTTGCCTTAAAACCGCAGTCCGACACTTTGCGTCTCGCGTGGATATTTTCAACCGCGTGAAAATGGAAAACGTTGCCCGGGTATGGCTTCATTCTGTTGCTCTGCTTAAACCTCATCCTACCGAGAACGTCTTTGTACAGACAGGAGGAAAATTGAGACGCGAAAGTAACGCGGTTACTTATGCACTACCGAATTGTTGCTTAACGAAATAATGAGTTTCCCTCTCGGCGACTTATTATACATATACTATTTTCAGGGAAACGCATTCTTCAAATTCTCCGGACAGAGATTATTAATGTAAATAAAGATAGGAAAATAGAAACGATTATAGCAGCAAAGAAAAGGGATTGAAACAAGATAGGCTTGCAGTGATTATTGTACTGCGAGTGGTCTTTAAATCTTTAAAAGACAATAAAGTGTCAAAAATATATAAGTTATTTGGAAACGATTTTTTCTTAGCAAAGATGTCGAGGGAGGCCATTATTTTTTGCGCGTTCCCAATTTTTGCCACCATGTATCTTTTTATAACGAAACCTTAAATCTAAATTTTATTAAACTCTATTTAAAATTAATTGGAGAATTGTGATTTTGTCAATATTTTATTTCCACAAGGCTTAATTTGCGAAGAATCCTTTATTTTCAATCGCTTATAACTCGAAAATGATTGACGCCCGAATATTTTTGCCGAGGAAAAATATTTGCCAAATAACAAGATCTACTTATATGTTTTCGGACGCCTTGTGTCTCACTCTGTATATTTAAAAATAATTTTTATTTATTAATGAATTTACGCGCCTTATTGACATTTATTAATATTAAATCTATCTACAAGTTTAATGCAAATGCGCGCACGATGTCGCTTTAAATCTATTTAGAATTTACTTCGTGCATAAGCTCTCTTATAAACGCGCAAACAGCTATCTTTGGAATATTTAGCTGGTAGTATTACCTTGGAAATTGCATCGACTTTACGCACTCTTCTTCGCGCAGGCGTGTTGCAATTCTCGAGTTATTAAACTGCGCTGCAAGTTTCGCGCAATGTCATCGACCGGGAATGGAAATAAATACGCGCGTTAAAGAGAAACTAAAGAGCGAGACTCTGCATTGCATGCTTCAAGTGTCAGGTGCTCGTACACAAACGATATTTCGACCGGGACATAGAACTGGGAGGAAGAAAAATCTCCGAAAAAAATCGCAGACTCTGCAGACACGTATACACACATATACATATATCTGAGCTTCAAGTAGCAAAGATATTCGCCAGAGCTAACTGAACGCTCTCTGTTCGCGATTCAAATCGAGAATTTCTTCACGGACGAGCTCGCCGGCTTTTCCTACGGCATAGTGCATCGATTGCATTTCCCACCCTCTTTCGCCCACCCTTTCCCTTGCCCAGGGCTTTCGTCCTCTTTCGTTCTTGCGCGACCCAACGCCCCGTGCAATGCGCAACGAGCTTCGAAAATCGACGCAGCCTTGAGGGAGTAATCGAAGCTACCTAGCGGATTCTAAATAAAATGAGAGTAGCGGGAGGGTCTCGTTGGATCTCTCTGTACCGAGAGAGAAAGAGAAAGAGAGAGCGGCCGTCCATGAACGGGAAAGGGAGAGAGCTTTGTTTTGCGAGATGGGTGCTCTTGCAGCACTTTGGATTATGTCCGGGGCTATCGAGGTGAGGACACGTTTTATAGGTAGTCAACGGACGGAGAGATGCTTGCTGCGCACTACGTGGTCCGAGTGCTAAACGAACTGCATTTCACGAACCTACTTCGCGAGTACGTACTTGCGCGATTAATTTAACTAAACAACTCTCTCTCTCTCTCTTTCTCTCTTCTCGCGCTTAGTAATAATACTGATAATATCTCCCGCTCGTTTCGTAAATCGTCGCTCGAAAATCATTTTCTGGATCCGCAAATGTTGATTCAGAGAAAATACGAAACGCGCATTACAATTCGTCATGTATATGTGTTTCTCTACATTTCTTTGCAATTAACAAATGCGAAGAACTGCTGATCTTTGATAAATTATAAGATATTATTATTTTTTGTTGCATTATATAATTGACGGATCAAAATACATGTATACTACTTAAAACTGTACATGTACATTACTACACTGATTTATTATAATTATGAAATGCTGATATTTGACAAATTATAAGAAATTATTATTTTTTGTGGCATTACATAATTGTCGGATCAAAATACATGTATACTACTTAAAACTGTACATGTACATTACTACACTGATTTATTATAATTATGAAATGCTGATATTTGACAAATTATAAGAAATTATTATTTTTTGTGGCATTACATATAATTGTCGGATCAAAATACATGTATACTACTTAAAACTGTACATGTATATTACTACATTGATTTATTATAATTATGATTATTTCTTTTCTTCTCTTCGTTTCTCTTACTTAAGCTTCTTAAGTATTTTCTATATCTTCAAGTCAGAAATTAACAAATCTTATATAAATATCGATAAAGCGATTAAATCATAGGAATCTCTCATGTTTACATCCGTCGCATTTATTTTCTTGAAAAAAAAAGTTTTGCAAAATTTATAGAATATTCAAGGGAGAAAAACGAAGAACCAGAGAAAGAAAGAACTATAATTAAATCCTAATTAAATAAGTAGGATATTTATTTCTATTATCACACACAATACATTTTGCACAATATTAATACCAGAAGCAAATAATATTATTTCTTACGACGAATTCATGTATGCGACCGCGCACATATATTAATCTCATCGTCGGATCGTCAACTGTCTGGCTGGTATGCGAAACCGGCTCTTCATGAATTTTGATAATATACTCGCGTACGACACCTTGTCAACCACTCCCGCATGGCGCGCCGAAAATCATCCACTCGCGCGTAATAAGGACGGTCGGCGCAGTAGCGTGACGCTGCACGCTATCTCATTAATATAGATACCCTTTGATGAGTAGAACCCCGCGGAAGGTCCTCGAAACGAGACTATCACGCGACGACCTTTGGACGATGACGTGTACATACCTTTGTCTACAACGATAACAGATGCATTAACGCCATTATAATTCTGGCAGATCAACATGCCTAATTGTTAGGGACTTGTAGCTCTTGGAAGCTACAGTTTACAGACAAAGTTTGCGCGTATAAACGAGATGCATAATCAAGATCATGCACATGCACAATTAGAAATTATATATTATATATGTATATATTGTAGATATCATATATTATATAAATTAAATATAGAAATATAATATATTACAAATTGTAATTATATTTTGCAAATTTTAATCCGAGAAAACAGTTTATCATTGTAATATCTTTCAATTTCATCTTCTACCGCACAACTCATGTTATATTAATTACCGATTTGAAAAAAAAAAAAAAAAAAACAAGGGTGAAAGGGGACGTGTTTTTCCGAGAATTATATAAAATTCGGTTAGTTTTGTGACTCGATCCCGAGGAATATAGAAATGCAAAGAACGTGTAGCTTCCCCGAAAGAGACACTTGAATATTGCATAAGTTCCCGTGTGCAGGGGCGCTTCCTTATTCCGTCGTTGCCGGGTCGGCGGATAGTACATCGCGCGCGCGCGCGCGCGTGTGATATTACCGGCTCGATTCAAGTGGATGGTCGTTAAACTGCGAGACCCGGGCGCGAAACAGCCTCAACCCTCTGCGCCATCCTTCGCTCCCCTTTCACGTCCTTAAGTCTCCTCGAAACGGCGCGGAACGACTCACTCACTCGTGCCGGTGCCACCGCTAGGAAAAGAAACACAGGAGGCCGTTATTCTCGCGTATCCAAGAGTACTTGCGAGTTAATGCGTCTCCGCGCGCGGCTGTATACGCGGACACGTCCGCTGAAGATAGGAAGAAAAGTCCCCGTGAGAGAGACAAAATGGAGGAAAACGCAAATATGCTGGCGCGTGTACGCGAGAGAGCGAGAAAGAGGGGACGTTCTATGGATGCGCGAGGTTGAAATTAAAAAAAAAAAAAAAAAGAACGAAAAAACGCTCCTCTCTCTCATCAAAGGGAAAGAACGAGGGACGAAAAAAAAGAGACATTTATATTGGGTGCTTCAGGACTGTATCTCCTTAGACACTCGACATAATAATGTACAAAGCATGTACGGATTCTTGTACAAATCAGATGTAACAGTCGCATCAAATGATAACAATGCACTTGAAAAATCCATTGATCGCGTTGCGAACGTGCTACGGATTCGAACGGTTATTGTAAAGAAGATATTAGTCGACGAGGTAAATGGGACATTTTTTTCTCTCTCAAAGCAATATACCCCAATCGTATAAAAATATATAATAGCTAAGAATATTATTTTTATAATAGCTGTGATATATAAAACGCGAGGGAAAGATAAAGTCAATAGTAAACAAGAATTTTGCAAGAATTTTTTATCATCAATTTTTCTTTAATGATGTATCTTATACGCGCTCTTTTCCTCAATAGCCAATTCGGTATATGATAATTATCAAGATACACTGAAAAGATATTTCTGCAATTTAAAAAAGCCGCACAAAGGAAATGGAATATTTTTTGTATCGAAAACCCAAGAAGAAACCATATAAAGAATGGAAATAATAAAATATAGTCTCCGCGAAAGGGAATGAAAGAGATATACCAAGAAAGAAAAATCTGTTTGAGCCAACTGCGGAGGACAGCAAAGCTTGAGCACACCGAGACCTTCTATGATTTATATAGCCACTATTGGAAATGAAACGACTAACTCATTCGACGATGTACAGAGACCAAGTAGCCGAGTATAAAATGCCTATTTTACAGAGAGATAGCATTCCTTGAGATATATGTGTGCATAAGGCTAAACAAAAGAAAATGGGAAAGTAAGTTAAAAGAAGAAACCACGAGGTAGAGGGAAGATGTGTAGAAGAGAGTCCAACGACGTACAAAGACCTATTGCACAGAAGAAAGGAAAAGGAGTAAAGGAGGGTCGAAGAAAAGCAAGCGCGGAATTTGAAAGAAAAATAGACAGACGGAAACAGAGCGAGAAGAGACAGAGCGAAGGAGCGAACCCTTTGACGATGCTTGAGAAATCCTAGAAAATCTTAAGGTCCTAGAAAAGCGTCTTGTATATACGTTATGTCCTTAGGAATTATTTATATAAACGCGGGAGCACACAAGAGATTAGAAAAGAGACATTAACGAGAAGATTCATTAATGGAATGGAATTGCGCAGGGGCTTTAGAACAGATGTTAGATTCCTTTGTTAAGATTCCTTTGTTAAACTATGGCAAATAACAACTACGTTCTTGAGAATAATGGCGAAACGCAACAACAAGAAGAAGGATGCGTAACATTCAACATAGGAACACGGCGCAGCGAAGGAAAAAGAGAGAATTATAAGGAAATTAAACCAGTGTTTGAAACGCGCGACCAAAGAATTCTACCCAAACTAAAACAAACGGTTAATCCGACAGCGATAAAAGGTAATGAAAACGAATGAGGTAAGAACGTAGAGTTGGAAAATGTGTGTAAACTAGTAGCGCGATGGAAATAAAGCATAGAGGAGAGCGAGAGACACACAAATAACATGGTAGATTCGTGTACTGAACTTCAAAAGAAGAACGAGAGGAAAGAGAAAAAAAGATCGTATAATGGCGAAAGACGGAAACTAACGGCAATGCGTGAAATAATAGGCGTCCAATTTACGGTGAGCTGTCGACGAAGCTGCTGCTCGCGAGAGAGAGATAGACAGAACAGGGTAGAAAGAATCGCTCAGAAGCTTATGTCGAGATAGCCGAACCAACGTGCAATTTCAGGCAGCCCGAGTCGCAGCCGGAAGGGCAATTCCGCCAAACGCCGGAAAAGGGGGAAATCACTTTTCCGCGTTTCTCTGTCGGCTCTCTCGCGTTCTTTTGTCCCTCTCGTATTTCGGACTCTCGCGCGCGAGGCTAAAAGTTGCGTGAACGCAGCCTCGCAACTGCGAGTGCCTATGCGCGGACAGAAATTGCGGTTTCCCCAGCTCAAAGAACCGGAATTCGTTGCCAATGCGGAATGATTACCGCGTTTACTTCGCCATTTCGGCATGAGGAAAAGAGGATTTCGTCTGTTGGGATTAAATAGGATTTTCGGCAAATACACATAGAATTTGAGAGTGCATCGAATAACTCCCCTGCAACTTCTGCACACAAATATATTTAATAAACGTACCGAAGTAGGGATACAAAAATACTATTTGTTCGAAATAAATCCAAGTACACAAGTACGGTAAATAAATAAATGTATTCTTAAAATCGATTCATTAAAGAAAATATATAGGAAAAAATTTGATTACGCGTGTTGAAACGATTCGAGTTCTCTTTCATCAAACATTAGTAAGATTGTTTGCCAATAACGAGAGAGATGCCTGGGAGTCGTGTATCTTTCATCTTCGGAAAATGCATACGCAAATTGCAATTTTTCGATCAACAAGCCGGCACGACTAAATGTATACGGAAAACCGCTGTAACATTCACTCTCACGGGATATATACATATGTATGCGATCCGAGGATCGGATCGAATCGATAATATTACAGAAAAATTTCATAAAAAATACAAAATGTCTTGAAATATTTGACAAGATGGAGATTATAAGGGAATCGGCCTATTTTCATAAATGTAAGGATTCTCTCGCGAATAGATACGATCTGACGGCTGATCGATGTAAAGCTGGGATTGGATATCGTGTACGTGTGTATGTGTGTGTGGGGATCTGCGCACGCATATGCGAGACTGGGAATACTGGGGAATACCGGGTGCACAAGTGGAAATTGCGGCTTCTCGTTCAAAGCACCAACGGAATCGGCGGCGTCATAAAAAGATTATAGCATTTTCTATCGCGCAATATGAAAACCTGATCGGAATGTTATTTCGGTTCCACGTATTTCTACAGATTTTGGGGTATATACATATATATAATGCGATCAAATATCACAAAAAATATAAGGATATGTAATTTTATTTTAACTGATTCGGTGTCTTTTTTCTAAAGAAGGATAAACTATATTACAGAATTAATGAGATAAAAATAAAATTGTTCACAAAAATTTGAAACAATTAATGTTTTTTCTAGAAAATTTCAAATAATATTTAATTTATTGAATTTTTAGTCTAAAATTAAATTAATTACTTTAAAAGAAATTTTTAAATCGGAACGTAAATTGAAATATAATTAATATATATATATATATATATAATCTTCGTTATTTTTGCCTCCCGTCTCCAGATTTATCTGTTACATATAAATTTACAGAACTTGTCAAAACAAGGATAATTTTAGAAATCAATATCTCACAGTTGAATAACAGTCACAAATAGACACTAATATAACAGACATGAATATATGAGTAATCATGTGATTATTTCAAGAACATATTTTATAATAATATCTCAGTATCTAATAATTTTGACACTGAATTAATTTGAATTATTACTTAAACCTTAAAATACACATATACTAACAACTATTTAAAGGAAAACGAGACAGAATCTGATTAATATCCACTTTTAACCTGCAATTTCTTAATGCTAAGAGAACATATATAGATATTATTCTATATCAACATTCTACGTTATATTAACATATAGGATATCAAAAATATGAATATTACTAAAATAAGTGAATAATTAAATTAAAAGGTTATTCTTTCCGGAATCTGATTTGAAATGATTGAATTAACCAAACTATATATCCTCGAGCCGAAGACCGCAAATGCCGGATGAGAGGTGAAAATGGAATCTTCCGGGTCCGGTCGAAGCTGGGCAGGAATGATACATTATGGCGGCGAAAGACTCTAGTCATGGGAATGCAATTTTTCAGGATAGCATTCCTCGAATGGTTATAACTTGAAATCTTTAAAGTCTCCCGAGAGAGTCAAAGAAAGAGGAAACTCGACGTGATATCCGAAGGGTGCCGCGCATCTCCACGTTGAAAACGGAAAGGCGCGTGTTGCCGAGCAGATAGGTGCTCTGTTCGCCTTTTACGTCGGCGAAATTTATTTCGAGCAAAAACGAACATTTCCGCGGATATATGTGATACAGGCTGACGACGGCTCAAATCGAATTTTCGTCTCATCCGTCTATACTGGACGGAGAGATCCACGCACATACTTCGTGATGGGATCGCCACATTCTCGAAGGGACCTCACTTTTCACATAGAGTCTCGCCACGTCGTTTTCCATGACATGTATATATGTTATGTCGCGTGATATCTTCTCGCGCGAAAGCGCGCGCTCTCGCGAAAAGAAATTATTTTATACGAAAAGGAAAAGAAAATTTATCTCTCGAACAAGTAGCTTTCCTCAAACAGAGAAACTGCTTGGTTTTTAGTGATTAAAGAGAAAAAAGATTTCAATAGATTTTTACATGGATTTAATTTCATGAAGATATACGTGTTTCTCGATAATTATCGGATAGATTTATCATTGCGTGTATTTAATAAATAATCAATAAATGAATGCGGCATCGCACACTTTTCAGCTAGGCAGGCTATTTCGATATTCAAACAATTTTATAAAGAGAGCCCGTACATGAATATTTTTCACATTTTTCCAAACGTATATTTTAATCCGGAGAAAATTGGCGTGTCGAATGGCTGTTCTGTTCAATATTAACCAATTCGTCGAAATGAAGCATTGGATGTAAACCATTTAAATTCTGATGTGACTATAATCATATAATTTCGACGAATTTTTGCAACTAGCTTTAACGAACGAAATATAAGGTTTACATCGCATGATATATTGCGATGCATTTATGTGTATGTATATCTAAACTGGAGCATTTGCATCTACGAAATGTGTTGCGATTTATTTTCGAAATGTATTTCGAAGCGTATTTCGAAAATAGAATAGCGCAAGAGTGATCCAAAAATCATAGTTAATTAAAATGGTGATGATTGAGCACGTAAGAATTTTCATTAGAAAACGTTTAAAAATATTATTTTAAAAAAGTGATATTTATTTATTTATCCTAATTTTTTTCTTTCTTTTCAATATTAAATTTAACTTTAAATATTAAATTTCTGGTGACAATATATTTAATCAACTCTAATTAATCTCGAATCTCTGCCTTGACTTTTTTCTTATTTATAATAGAATCTTCTATTCGCGAGTGCAACAAATCGTCGAATTTATAATTACAATCAAAGTTGAAATACATATGGATTGTTTATCGCGTAAAAAGAAAATGCTTTTTTTCCAAATAACATTAAAAAACAACTGTCGCGATTGCATATTGCCTTAAATTACAACACACATGCATCGCGTTAAACGTCATTGTATTAAATTGCATCTCATCAATATACATTGACGCTGGCGAAAAATTAAAGCAGATAGTTTTGTCGCGCGTTGTATTTTCGCTCTTGTTTGTATAACACAAACTAGAAAATTCGATACGCCATATAAGTCTTCGCCCGTGCACATCTTCCTGTAAATACGACGAGCCCTCGTTAGATTCGCGTTTCCAATGGTGCGTTTCGTAACTTTGCAAACTCCGTGTCGGCTTACTAATGAGCAGGGGAGTCGACATAAGCAGGGCTTACCTGGTAGGATTAATTCCTCGACGGGTCCAGAAACCGCTTTATTGGCCGTGATCTTAGACGTAACCGAATACTCGTGTTTCCTCTGTTTCCGGCGACATTCGATCGCGTCTATACGACACGCCACGTCGATGCATGTGATAAGTGACTATAGCGTTACGTCATTGTTCACAATTAGACACGGTTAGACCTCCTCTGACTATTCCCAGCCATTGTTGCTGGATGTTGCTGTCGAAAGCCGCGATAATGAGAGCCATTAGATTGCGCGTTCTCAACGCGCACTAATAATACGGTACACAGTAAGTAGCAATATTGACCTCACACATTCAATTAACACCTTCGTCAGTAATTAAATATACAGCACATGCGCGGCGCTTCGATTTTTCATTACGCAAAAAACCGTCCCGTATACATAAATAAAAAATCTACGGCGATATTAATAATTTTCTCTTGCATAATTTATAATTCAAAATGAAACGGAAGTTACTTTCGCAAGTTAATCTCACGCGCAACACGGTCGCATCAAAATGTTTGCGATGACTTTCTCGCCATTCGCGTCCGCCAAGAAATTATACTGTCAGAATGGTCAGTCACGTAAAGCAAAGTCCAACAGTTGATAGGTTCTAGATCCTGGACCCGTGAAACAAACCGAATTAACTCTACGTCGGATTTAACTGGACTAACAAGAGATAGAGAGAGAGAAAGAGGAAGACAGAACGATGGAGAGTTTCGCTGGCGCGACGTCGTCCAGAAGCCTGCGGGGAAATGAAAATGTTTCGTTGCTCGTTTCATCTTCGAATCACTTCGGATTGCCGGAAGTTCAATCCCTTTTCCCGTTAACGATATTATTGATAGGCATATCAGGGACGGACTTTGTCGAACGAGTCTGACAGATGCCCTATATATGCCGGTGACCCGAGGACTTGAACGCAAGTGAGCAAAGCTAGCTAGAGACGCTTTTTTTTTTATCCCTCTTGTGTCCTCCATTCTGAAAAGCGATAGCTAAGATAAATCACTGCACAACCGTCGCCAAAGTATTTTAATAACACGTAACATCATGTTTCTTTATCCATCATCGTCCGTGTCTCGCTCGAGTCAAACATTCAATAACCGAACAGATTGAGGACATATTGCCCTTCGAAGTGTCTGAACAATTTTATCGCGAGAACAACTAAATCGAATTTATCATACAAAGGGCGAAGCAATAAACGCACGTGTCTCGTTAAAGCTGTCACTTGGAACGAGCAAGAATTACAAAGAATGAAAGAGGGAGAATAATCGATTATAAACGACGTATAAATCGCTTGTTTAATATATCTATAAAATTTTATATATAAAAGAGAGTATAAAACTTTGGATTATGCTGAAAAATTGCTTGCTGTCGTTCTTTAGCTCGCAGTTCAGCGTTGCGCTTAGATCATTTTAAAATTAGTTAGATAAAGATGAGATGAAGATGATTTTGTTTTAAATACGTTTAGATGAAAGATAAAATTGATATGGCGATTCATCTATACGTAATATTATTTTTAAGACCGCTTATGTAAACACAGTTATCACAAATATTTTATGAAAATACATATTTTGATTATCTATATATAAAGATAAAATGACGCCACAATTTCATCTAGACGATCGTCCATATAATTTTATTTAGACAACAGCAAACAACTGTCGCTGTCGCAATTATTCCGATCAGACGCAGACGCGTTTGCGGCGGTAAAGAATCTCGAAATTCCGCACACACTTGGCCGTTTTACCGATGTCGGAAGATACGTTGACTCATTCTACTTCTTCTTCGTTTCGTTCGACGAGCACGTTCGCGTTCGCCGAGCGTGCACACGCCTGCCGAGCACGATTCCTCAGGTCGGCGAATCTGGAGCGCGTTAATCACGAGAGCGAGACGCGCGTTCTCCCACGTTGCCCTCTCTCTCTCGATTAAAAATAAATCAGGGCCTGGTTCGCGTCGGCGGCGCGACATAATCGAACGCCCCGACACGTGGTGCACGACATCATATCGACACACACGAGGTCGCGAGGCAGCAATTCTCCGCCGCTGTTGCGGTGCCGCAATAATAATAGAGCGGCGTTCTCTCCCTCGAATGAGTCGCCCATCGCGACAAAAGTGACGGCGAAGTCGAGCCAGGCAGCCGTCACACGAGCACTCGCTTTCTCTCGTGTATATTCCTCTGTATCCATCAGCACTCCGCTATACATTTCCACGTCGACGCGGCTTACTTGGAGGCTTATGCGCGCGAAAAACGATGGCGTTTCGCTCCCGCGATGCGAAAGCACGGAGGGAAGGAACTCATTACGGACGGGGCTTTTATATGCCGCGTTCTCGTTTTAAACAGCTCCAGTCCACAGGGAGCCCTCTTCTGCCACGCGTTTTGTAGTTTCGCGAAATTTCGAGTGACGCTGTTTTCATCGGAACTAGACCAAGAGAAGGATCCAGCGGACGATGGAGAGACACAAAAAAGTGGAATATTGCGGCCATCACCGTGTATTCCAAAGCTGAAATACGTGTTAATAGGACGTCGGTAATTAATGGCCGTACCGCCGGTCGGCCGGCGTCTTATGAATGGCTAAGAGAGATTTTTATAATGGATCTTCCCCCGTGGATTTTCTTTAAAACGCTCGTTGTTGTTATAATCATGTTGCGCAGGATTTATTAACGTTACGATGTAATTGATTAACGCGCCGCGTTGGCCGCTATATTTTCTAGCCAAGTGCTGCCGGTTTCCCACGGCTGACAATTCTCTCTCGCGTTTCTCAATGGGTTCGTGTGTAAGAATCGGTGTGCAAGTGTGTATATATATATATATGCTCCCGTAAGAAATATTTCATCGACCGTAAAATATCTCTATAAAAGAAACAAACGTATATAGACGTAAGAAAGCGTACATGATAAAAAACCGCGCGTCTAAACTAAATTCCTTCCTTGAATTGTTACGCAAATAAAGATGCATAACAAGATACATATATACATACGCGCGCTGAAAAAAGAAATGATTAAATTCAAAAATATTTATCTGTTTTGAAAAGGATTTTCTTCAGGGTGTCTAGGGAAATCTGGAAAACCGGGCATTGTCAGGGAATTTTATATAAATCTGGAATTATCAGTGAAAAGTCAGGATATGTTACTATTTATATGAATTTTTTTACATTATTCTACATTTGTCTCAATAATTTAAAATTTTTGATTAAATAAATATAAACTTTTCCTTGACTCCCAGCACGCTGATTTTCTGTGTTGTTAAAAATCAATTCATCCACAGCGTGTTCGTTAATTTATATTTTCATCATCGTGTTATTTTATTTCAATGTGTTTGATAGAAACAACATTAAAAAATTTGATACAATATAAATAAAAAAAACGTGATTATTTAAATAGCTTATAGTGACATATTTGTTTCGATTATCGTACCTAATGCAGATTGTATAATGGATTTAAATTTTCGTTTTAACTTCCGAATCTTTTCATAGTTGACAAAAATATCTCAAGGATTTCATGATTTAACATTTAATTGATTTATCATATAGATATATGGAAATTATATATTTGTAACAAATAATACTAGAAAGCCAGAGAAAAAATTCATTTTTGGTCTTGGAAAATCTGAAAAAGTCAGGGGATTTTTTTCATCGAGTCTGCAAGACACCCTGTTCTTATATCAAATAAATATTATTAGTTCAAATGATTGATTAGACAGCGTTGAAATAAATATTTCTTCAAATTCAATGACTTTATTTTTCCGTGCGGATAGTTAAATCTTTGCACGACTTTCGCGATAACGCGCTCGACTACACTCGGTTCAAGAATGACATGTCATTACGAGGGATGCGAGAGAGATATATGACGACGGGGAAGCAAGAAAGTACACGTGTCTTCCCACACGAGGCAGCGCATATATGTACAACGCGACAATTTTTTCTCATCTCGCAGCGTATTTGCAAAGCGTTTCGCGCTCCCGTGACTCAGTCAGGTCCTCCCTTATCGACGTAAGTATCCCGGCCAATCTGTCGTCTGTCACGTTCGCGTTGGACGCGAGGGTATTGCATCGTTTCGAAAGAAAGAAGGTACGACGTCGAGTAATACAGATGATACGTTAGATGAAACGTACGCCTGTCTCTCTCTCTTTTTTTCTCTCTCTTTCGCGCGCGCTGCCTTTTTCTGGAGCTCACGTGTCACACCTTGGAGCACAGAGATACCTGCCCGGACCAATTCCCAGAAGTACCTATGGATTATAAATAGCGTAGAGGAGAGGCGCTCTTTCTCCTTTTTCTACCGCAATCTAAAGATAAAAAAGATTAAACCGGTCGTCGCGCAGCATTTGCGCGGAGAATCTTTCGCGTCTGACCTATCTCGAGACAACTTGACCCTCGTGGTTCTTGACGTTTCTGTAATTAATAGCCTCAGATATATCCCCATTGAGCTCTTTGCTCTCCGAAAGAACTCGCGATAACATCGATCGACCTGATGGTTTTTATATTTATATATTGTGTCTGTATATCAAAATATCAAGTAAAGCTGCGTCAGAATAAATTATCAACGTCTCGTACTGTCAGTTACCTTGTTTAACAAGTGGCTTTATTACAACTATCTGTATTTTTTGAAAGTATATGCATTATAACAAAATTATATTATAGATTTATACATTATACAAGATTAGATTTTTTAAGAATTTTTTTCTGGATTTGCTGATTTTATATGTTTCACATATATATATTATGTGATATAGATCATTTTATCTGACACAGAAAAATCCTCAGAATTCGCAATAATCAGACTGGCCAGTCTAAAAAAAATGAACGTATTTTATTTAACATAATAAATTGATACACTGAAAAAGAAATTTATTGAATTTGTGTGAATAAATAGGTACTTATTTCAGTACTGCCTGATAAATAATTTATTTGAAACTAATAATATTTGATAAGGGAAATTCTTTTTCAAAAGAGACATACATATATTTATTTATTTCAAATAAATGATCGATTAGGCAGTATTGAAATAAATATTTATTAACTTAATAATATTTTTTTTTCTATGTATTATTAAATCACAGAGATAGAAATAATACGTAAACATTGTAAGGTAATAATATCAATACTGCTAGACATTATAGGCCCATTACCTTTCGCAAACGTCGGCACAGCTTTCGCTTCCTCAGGATCCCTTTCCGCACACTTTATACCGTTCAGTCGTATCCGTCGTTACGTCAGCACTCATTTCGTTATATATATATACGATATATAGGTGCGTACAGGGAGGAAAGCCGAACCTACGGAAAGGGCAATTTAGCGCCCGTATCAGAATTAGAAGCGATAGTACGCGAAACTTTCCCTCGCATATCATGATTTCCTCGCTGAAATTCCTTCCGCGAACTCCATACAAATTACCAAGTTGCTAGATATGTGTGTATAGATGTTTGTGTGTGTGTGTGTGTGTGTGTGTGTGTGTGTGTGTGTGTGTGCGTATCTGTCGACAATTTACACCGAATTCGGCTTCCCGAAACGGCTCTGCGTCCACGAAACTATCGTCCACGCGCCGTTTGACATGTCATCGAACGTCATTACGTATATCATCGGCTACGAACAGGCTACGGCACATCGTGCCGCGAATTATAGCCTCACATTCTGCGGAAAGCTTCAGCGTAAGCACGATAGAGACATTTAGTGATGTAGCAGAAAACATATAATAAGAGGATGATTTGATATTTATAGTAAAAAAGATACGCATATGCTTCAACTTATTTATGCATTAAAAACGTTACACTTTTTAACTGAATTAGTATCTATTTAATAAAATAATCGTTGCACAACATGCAATACATTTATCACAATGCGAGATTTTAATTGAGATGTATATCTGTCGACATTTATTTAATGTATTGTTAGAATTTTTTAATATTATTTAATATGGTATTTTTTTAATAAGAGATTATTATGCATCTAGAAAGTTTATTTTGTGTATAGCGTTTAATTCTTATGCAAATATTTTCAAGAGATAAAATTTTTCAAAAAACATTCATAACTTTAAAATAATCAAAATTAAAAATCAGAAACACAGTTGAAACTATCTTTTATACAAAAGTACATAAAATAAAAAGCTATGTAAGCAAGTATTTTAGAAAGTTTTCAGAAAATTTCCTTTTTTTATGCGACATAAATAAAACACGCGATTGTAGTTTAGAAGAACGTGTAGATCGAAGAGCCAATATGGGATTGACGCATGTTTGTTTAAGCATCGGCTAAACCGGCTCAGTAAATAATATTTCAGTTCGAAACATATCGTATACATATCGTATCTTGCGGCAAATGTTCGCCTGTGTGTGTTTGACAAGGGAGAAAAGTAGTTTACAACACACAGCGATGATGCTGATCCTCCATGCTGATTCTCCATAGCTTTTCCTTGCTCGCAGTCGGATGTTTGGCAAAAATGTAATAATATATGAAAACGTTTGTATTTTTGCCGTATTCACCGTTGAACGTTTTATATCTCTATTTAGTAGAAGTTAAACGTGGCAACTCGACAGTCACAAGAAAGCCACAAGTCATTTCGCGAAGAATGTGATTATTAAATGTTGAAATTAGGTTTATTACTCCTTTATAGACTACTAAAAAATAAAGTTATCTAGAAAATAAAAATTATGCTTTCTAATTTTGTTGACTGGCTGAGAAAAAATATTATAATTGAATCAAAAAGAACAAGTTTTGATTGCATTCTCTTTTAACGAGAATATTTTTATCAAAATGTTTCTCATATATTTTTTCATGTGCACTCATGAATAGAAAAGCATCCTTTGAACCCAGAAATTATTACCTAATCATGACGTTAACTGCGTTACACAAACATAAATATGAAAAAGATAAAGAGAATAAATTTTATTGCAAAAATATAAACTATATATATCAGAGACAAAACTAAAAATGTATTATAACAGCAATGAGCAAATACTTTCAATTTTTACAAATTATTATATTGTAGCCACAAAAATTAATAATTTGTCAATGACTCTCACGTACTCATTGACACATTATTTTGAAATATTTAATAAAAATTTATTTTTAATAAAAACGTTCATTTTTAATAAATATATATTCATACATGTTTTATGAGAAATAAAATCTTCTCTAGAAGAACAGTGCCACACTATATTCAATCAATCAGTGGATTTAGGAGAAAGTAAGAAATTAAAATTATGATAATCTGAGAACAGATCTAAATGTACCTTTTGAAAATTTAATTTCCCGTTCCAAAAATATTCCAGTTTTCAGCAATTTATGTAACTATTCTAGCATACTTAATCGCATTAACAAAGAAATATAGAATTTTGAAGCACATATGACTTTGATTAAATATTCGTTTATAAATGCGGAATTATTTAATGGTATTCTCGTTCATAACTGTAAACAAATAACTAATATACCGTAAAAGGTAATAATCCGACTGATTAAATCGGATTGCATTATAATCTAATTACACTGGTGTGTGTCAGCGCGATACAGCAGGCGCAAACTTTTATGTGGCATCAAGTAGAATCTTACGATAAAAAAATGTAAAATTTACTACTATTTCCGGGCGTACTTTATTGCAAGCGAGATAATACGATGCTGCAAACACATGGAAATTTTTAATCAACGGACGAAGGAACAATCGGCGACGGATAAAAAGATCGTATTTATGTGAATTTTCACGATTACAAAAGTTTTCTAGTCGGAAATAATTGGGAATGGAAATTGTAGAATTGTGTAAAAAGCATTTTCTGTACAATATATATTTTTAATTATTAATATGTGCAAAGAGTAAAATAGAACGGAAAAAGATAACGCCATAATATTAGTAAATTTATAATTATATATTATAAGAATTTCGGTTGGAATTTTTAATTTTTTTCAATAAATGCAAACTTTGCATGTATATTTTTTCCTTTTGCATAATGATTATTCTAATATAATCCAAATTTATGTATTTATTCTACAAGAAAAGTTAATTAAAAAAAATTAAAAAACAGCAACTATATATATGAATAGATTAAAAAGGGATGATAATAATACAAGATAACGAATCTTGATATGCAAATTATGAAATAATGTATAAAGAGAAATTTATCATACGGGCAAAAAAGCGTAACAAATGAACGTTTGTCCATCGCAAATTACGGTTATTACCATTTTCGCGTAAAACGCTAAGGGAAACAAGAGAATCGAACGAGAAAATGCATTATTACGGGAAAGTCAACATCATGATAATCGCGATTGTCACGAACACGTCGAGTGGGACAGCGCATATAAGGCACTCTTCTGATATAATATATTTTCGCGAGGGTCAAATGACCGACACAAAGAGCGTATTTTCGCGAAAGCATCTCGCAAAGGGAAACGAGAGAAGCCCGGGCTGATATATGCTCGAGCCTTACCCCTGAAAATCCGGGACGCTCGGCTTTCCTTCGCACAATTGGAAGATTTTCGAACGGCTCGATCCATGACAGACGTCATTTTTTATCCCCGTCAGGTCAGATAAGAGTATCCGCGTTATTTCGGAGGCAGCGAAGGAAAAAAAAAACAAGTGAGAGGAGAACGAACGATACACGGAATCGATAATTCCGTCGGAGGGAATATCATCCCGCGTTAGCAACGGGTCGCGACGACGTGTATTAATCATGAAAATAAAAAAAAAAAAAAAAAAAAAAAAAAAAGAATAGAGCGGCAGAGGTTCAATTCGAAACAAATGCTATTTACATAGGCAATTCGCGGAGCGATGCGGTAATTGTAAACGCATATCCGGCGCCAGATGGTCCGCCAGATTTTATCTTGAAAAGCCGGGCAAAAAAAGCTCGCGCGCGGGTAAATTCATGGCGCAACATTTATATAGCAGCGCTCTCAGGCGGCAGTCCCTCTCTGCCACCCGGCAAGATAAAATTTCGTGAGAAAAGCACGCGCGCGCTCTCGCGCGCGGTAATATTTCCTTCGTAAATTTATCTGCCGTTATTCAAGCGCGATGAAAATAAACGTCACTCGCGCGCTCCGCGATCGAGGAGGCGACAATAAACACAAGCGTCGACCGACACTCGTCAGCCGATTAATCAGAGCGCGCATATTTCTAATTCCCGTCGTTTTGCATATGCGCGTGTTGTGTGTCCGCGACGCTGATCATTTGACGCCGAGGGGCCGCGAGTAGAAGATACGTATAGTAGTTTGCGCGCCGTATTTATGGCGCTTGTCCGACGAAATGAGCGAGTATATCACTGCGAATGTGTGTACTGCACCTGGTAACCACAAATTCGCGTCCATTGCACTTTGTGTAATACAACTTCTCGATCAATTGGTGGTCGATCTTTCCGATCATAACAAGAATATAATCAATCGAAGGTCGATCTTGCCGTCACAACAAGAATATCATTTATTCAAATATTAATTACGCTATATTAAAATATATGTTTTCATACATTTCTATTTCTTCGTCTTTTTTCCAATATACGCTGAAAAAAAAACAGTTTTGTTAACCTGACTAAACCTTTCAACTAGTTATTTTGTTAATTGAACATATAGAAATATTTAAATTAAATATAACATTAAATCTAACAAAATAATAATTTTGAAAGGTTTAATCAAGTTAACACATTTTTTTTCAGTGTAGTTACAACTATAAATTGTATCATTTTACGTCGTGAAAATAGACAGTAATAATTGTACGATGTAAAATTAATTTTTCAAGATCGTCAGAGCAAGATCTTCAATAGTTTTCAAAGAGAAAAAAGTGACATTTTTAATCAAAGCACATTAAGATCAGAAATGAATCGTAAGACGTAATAATAGGGAAATCAGTCGAAAGATTGGTTGATTAAAAAAATACCGTCATGCTTTGTGTTGGATTGAAATGGTGAGTTAAAATCACTTTGGGTCTTTATGATAGCCTTAGGGGATAACAATTACGCGTCCGAGTTTATTGCCGACAGAAATACACCGTTTTGCTGGATAACAAATTTTTCAAGACATTTAAACGCACGGGGATTTAATTAACTGAATTCTCTCCCTCGCTCTCTCTTTCGTCTCCCTTATTCACGATTCTTTTGTACCGCGGGAGTGACTCATCCACCGCCAATCGTGACAACAAGAGCATCAGCACGCTTGTCAATTCTCTCCTTTGTCATGCAAAAGCACACAAGGTTTCGTGCCGCTATTATAACGCGCCGTCCCATAGAATATACCGTTTTATTAATGCGATTATATACCCGCGCGCGACAATGGCGGGTGCGCGCATACAACGAGAGCCCCGAGACTCTCTCTCTCTCTGCATATCTCTTTGAAAATGAAAAAGAAAAAAAAAAGAAATGTGCGGAGAGAAGAGCAACGCAAAAGAGAGAGAGAGAAAACGCGGCCGAGAGCAGCCGGGCGTTTCATGACGTTTCATAACCGCAACGTATACACGGCCAGAAGGCGCGTGTAGCGTTGTAAAAAAATAGAGAAATAGCAGGAGAGAGGGAGGGAGAAAAAAATACCATCAGAGTCGGCATCCGACCGTATATTTATTCACGGTGACATTTTTACCGCGATGCACATTAGCCGTAGGAACGCACGGTGCAAGGCGAGGCTGATGCATCCTCGAAGATGTACACAATCCGGCACTTCTGTTCACGGCGAAAGTCGAGAAAAGAAGAAAGTTCCGCGACGGCCGGCTCCTTCAAGTTGCTGGCGGAAACGATACACTTTTCAAACTCGCATAATGCTTTTTTATGTGCGCGCGGCGTACCCACCTACCTACTTACATATCTACCTATCTATGGACACCATGCATTGTTCCACGGCAAACTTTTCTAGTGACTCGCGGAGTTTCCTGCTGCACGCTCTGCGCAACTTGGCGCACTGGTGAAACTATATATATATATATATATATATACAGGGTATCCCAGACCTACCGTATCACACGTTAATCGCAGATTCCTGAGACGATTTGGAGACGATTTTTCCTTAGCGAAAATGTCCAGGCATCAATTATTTTCGAGTTATAAACGATTGAATATAAAAGCTTTTTTGTAAACTAAGCCTTGTAAAAATAAATGATTAACAAAACTATATTTTTTATAAAAATCTAAAAGATTTTTATTAATCATTACTGGCGAACCTTAAGAATTTTTATCTGCTATATTTTTTAGTTAATTTCAGGTAAAGTTTACTTTAATAGAATTTTAATTTAAGGCTTAGTTACAAAGAAACATGATTTCAAAAATTGGGAACATTAAAAAAATGATGATCTTTCTTGGCCTTTTCATAACGTGTGATACGGTAGGTCTGGGACACCCTGTATATATACAGTATATATCCGCTGACATTTGACGATGCTGTCGGACTAGAAAGATGGATTTTCGAACAAATGCATCTGAAAAAATATTGCTCTGCAAGTATGAGGGATTGAGGTAGATTATGCGGTAAAAAAACTGTTCGACAACGATAATCTTGCTCGCGATTCCCGTGTTATTTTAGCAAAGTTAGGTAACAAAGAGCTAAAATTTCTGAAATGGAATCTTCGTAACATTTAAAATTAAATTTATAATTGCAATTGCGTTTCGCGAGACGACGCGGTAATCCTTTTTTGTTTTCGCGTCTCATATGCGAAGAAAAATTTTTGAATTCTTTCGATATAATATTTCCTTTTCTCTGTTATTAAATTTTACTTCTCTCGCATTGCTAAAATAGTGTTTGTTACACAATGCCGCTGATATGATAGCTCGGTGTAACGAGATTATTAAGAAAGAATTAGAAATATAGAATTAAAAAATGTTTAATAGATGAGAAGCACACATACGTTCCAATTTTTATTATCGATATCGTGGATAAACGTTAAAGTGTGGATTGGCACATTGTACATCCATCTCATACCTATCTATTTGAAGTCTTTTTGTCTAAAAAGGATGGAAACTACCAGGAAAGAGCACTCAGTTTTACGTTGAAATATTTAATGGACTGTACTGAAAACCTGGTATTTCGAGTTACAACGTTTCTAGACGAAGTTGTCGATAAGCCGATTTCCATGTACTCGAAACCTGATGAATTAAAACTCACTCAGCTTTCGTATTGTGCGTTCACATACTTTGAAACACACACATACACATATTTTCAGATCGTGAAAAATAAAGAAAAATTGTTATCATAAAATGAAAATGGGTCTAAATCTTTCATACTGATTCTTAATAAATATTTCCGTACGTATGTATGTAATCACACTAGTGAAATTTTGTAAAAATTAAAAAAGGTAAGAATCTTCTCTCGACCGTACTGGCAAATATTTATTCAATCACAACGTGATTGAATAAATAATATTTGCCAGTACGGTCGAGAGAAGATTCTTACCTTTTTTAAATTCTGTCTGGCGATTCTCAAATATCTACGTTTTAATTTGTAAAAATTGTTCCATATAATTAAACACTAAGTTTATTTACTGAAACCTTTAAAAATATTTCATATTTTCACTCAAAAATATCATGCACTTATTTTTATTATATAGATACGACGAAAAGAGTATAGACAAACAGCTCATAATTATTATGACAGCGCCTACCATTTATAATTATCTAGCAATTTGTTTTCATAAAGTTTTATAATTGTCGTCAAAATAATATTTATATCCCATTACATGTATATTATATAGAAGCAATTACATGTCGCAATGTATATCGATAAAAATATTTTTATCTTAAATTGTTTTGATCTAACTATTATTATCCTTCAACGATATTAAAACAAAGTAGATTATAAGCTCAAATATGGCACCCGTTGTTTTTCTACTTTATTTTAGATATCTGCATACATATCTTTCATTAAACAGTTTTATTTTATCCTCTACGTTATGCATAAAATTGAGAAATTTTATGATCTGTTTCTTTTCACGTTAAAGTTCTCGCATTATATCAAGTATGACGTTTAATTCTGTGCAAAAGATTTACATCTGACCATATATCTTTTTATGTTACAGGTCTCGAGAAGTACAGGGATACTGTCACATTTTGTCAATCTAAATATAGTGATACCAGAGGCGTTTATATTAGGAAGCGAGGAGCATCACGTCGATGTAGGCTCTATCATAAATCTCGTATGCATAATAGAGAAGGTAAGACGCATTGCATGTTGCATTCGTGAGACATTTACTTTATACGAGCATCGAGCGAGTGAATTAAATGTAAATAATAGAAATTTCGCGATAAACGCGCACGCAGTTTTCTCTTCGAATAATCGACTTATTTTTCAACGTTTTACGTGTTCATAACGAGAGCTTATTATATTATATCGCGTACGTATAGCAAGGATACCATTAATCAATATCGATCGTTTTGTATTCGCTATATTTGGTCATACGCTTTAAATCGCTTTTAATTTTAATATGTTTACACGAAGTCAAAGTCAGAGTATGAAATTTCATATTTTTTAGATAGAACAATAACTTTTTATCACGGGATAAAGTAAAAAATTCTAATAACTCAATTCGATACAATTTTCGTATTTATTGACGTCATCGTCATATTATTATTATTCTTATTATAATAGCTATCTAATCTCGAAAGAAAATATGCAAATAATATTGATATTAATATGCATACATCCTTGGTTTTCTTTTTATTTATTATATAAATTCTTCGTAACACAATTCAAGATTAATATTTTTCAAAAACAGGAATTCAAACTTCTTCGCGAAAAATGATCAAGCTTGCTTGATATTATATATTTTCCGATTGCAATAATGACATTTTACTTGTTACTGAGTCGATGAGTTTCCAACGCATAAATAAAAAGCCAGAAGTACCTATGCTGAACGAAATTCACAGCGCAATGCAATTTTTATATTTTACAAAGAAAAATTGCGATATACGTAAAAGGGAGCGCATCTCTCTCGAGGCATCTGTTTGCGAACAGGATTAATTATCGCCAGAATGTATTAATAGCTTCGCTCTCTCTCTCTCTCTCTCTCTATCCTCCCCTTTCGATTACACATAGCAGTACGATAACAAGAATAATTCGTGCATGGGCGCACATTATTCTCAAGCGTATTCCCTCCATTCTCTTGCCATCCTTTCATCAACATCGTATAATATATCGTGTTTAGATTATTAACGTTTCCGAAACTCGCGCTCGCGGATATTTGTCGTTCGATATATATCGAAGCGTTTCTCGTTCGCAGAGACATCGTTCGCTCCGCCCCATTCGCAATATTTCAGTTATTTTATCGGATTCTGCCGCTTGTCTGCGGATTCCGCAATATGCAGGCGCGGCGGCTGCTCGTTTCCGCCCTTGCTCGATATTCGCGCGCGCGGCCACGGCGACGCGGCCGAAGAAATCGCGAAACCCGATGACGTTGATTTCATTTTAATTGGTAACTCTGTACACCAGATACCCATTAATTAAACTGATAAATTAAAATCGCCATGCCGCGCCGCGCCGTGCCGCGTCGTTGCAATGCGGCTGGAAATTGATTAAATTCGTGTTTCGACTAACATGCGACCGAACCGTCGTTCCCAATTGACAAGGCGCCGCTCTTTGTGAGTCACTTCATTTTTAGACCATTTCAGAATTTATACATTTCTATATCGGTCCACTCCTTTCTTCACGTGTCTGTATAAATTATTTATTAAAAACCGGCGCGACATGATTTTCTTTTTCGTTTAGTTCGTTCTATTTATGATGCAGTAGATATATATATATATAAACCTTATTAATTCTGCGACTGTGATTCATAAAGCATTGTTATTCTGAATCCATTAAAAAAGTTCGAGATACGAAAGAAGATAGAGAACGAGATGCGCACGATGCGAAAATATAAATTTTGTTTATTTATATTTCTTGTATATTTTGCATATATTCTATAATATTGCACATTACCCTACATAAATGTAAGCAGTCTTTCGGGCTAAAACCTTCATCCATACACGAATCCAATTACGAATCATATATTAAAATTAAATAAATAAATTGGACGCGTATCAGCAGATACGATCAAATTAAGCATTCTCTTTTATTTGAAAAATAAGGTTGAAAGGTAGAAGAGAATCTGCCAT
This sequence comes from Nylanderia fulva, assembly GCF_048542155.1. Classification (NCBI taxonomy): domain Eukaryota; kingdom Metazoa; phylum Arthropoda; class Insecta; order Hymenoptera; family Formicidae; genus Nylanderia; species Nylanderia fulva. The sequence continues at coordinate 3,657,631 of NW_028189622.1, forward strand.
TACATTTCTGACTTAGCCGAGCGCGGGATGAATTGGATGAATTTTCATTAAATATTGGAGGATATTGAGAGAATAGGCTTCTCTCGGTTATTCATTTTTTTTTTTTTCGTTGCACAAAGTCGGCTTCGTCGTATCGATTTTCGCATACACAAGTAATATAACGTTATTAACGCTCTCAGCGAGAGAAAGAAACGTGCCATATCATATGGAAAGTGTGTAGCGCACCGTGATGCTGATTTCGTAGTAATTGACGAGCAGCTGTATATTATATATATATATATATATATATATATATATATATATGCAGACACCGTTAATTAAACTGATAAATTACAAGTGTCACACAAGAGTGCAGAGTAGCTAAAAATTGATCGCGCGCAGATTCGAGCGTACAAGCCGGGGATTTATATATGGAAATGCATGCTCGCACGCGCGTGCACACACATATATATGTATACATACATATATACACTGCTCACACATGCAATTCCGCCCCGCGCAAAACTCTTTGCAGTTTATGTATGCGTATGTACGCGAATGTATCGAAAAACACCGGGCGGATCGTGTGTGTCGAGTTTACGCGGAGCATTTTTTTTCCTTTTTTTTTTTTTTTCATTTTCTTTTACAAATATGCACTCGCGCAAAAAAGTAGAGTGCACATCGCGACGAAGTTCTCGACGTATGTAGGTAGGATGCATCGGAACGCCGCTGGCTAAATAAGGGCGAGTGAAATGTGGGCGGTTTAACTTTGGCAAGTACAATCGGGTCGGCTTAACTTCGAAACGCAACCGCGCCTGTAATCTTACTTCGGCACGCGACCGCAGCAGTTAACTCTCTCTCTCTCTCTCTCTCTCTTTTATTTCTTTTGCAAAGCACGATTACCAGCGAGACGAACAGTCGACGAACCGCAATTCGGAAAAAGCATGACGTTGCGTTGCGTATATAGCGCGAGAGATTTGCATGTGTTTCCGCTTTTTGCTGCGATATTTTCGCCAAGTAAGCTCGAAAGCAGCGCGAGATATCCAGATACAAATCGCATCGATGTATTAATTAATATTGCGTATTTTGTTTGTTAGCGCCGCGATATAATTCATGCTTCATTGAATAATATATATATACAATTCACGTATCGATGTACGATATACTACAATCTGAAATTATAAAAATAATATATCGAATCGATTGTATCGCGAACTGTCTGTAGGCTGTTTCTCTCAATTGAATTTCGGCCGAAAAAAGCCGATACAATGCAAACCACAGAGAAAAAGGGTAAATAAGCTCGTGTGCTTTTCTCTCTCTCTCTCTCTCTCTCTCTGAGAGTCGCGATTTTTTACGCGCATTTTGGATCGCTGATCTCCCGAAAGTCGTTTGCATGTTTAAGAATATAAATTACGCATAAACTACAATATCTCTCAGCGTGTATATATATATATATATATATATATATATATTTTCCTTTTTTAATGAAATAAGATTAGCGTAAATTATAGCGAAATATCACGCGACCACGGAAACACAGTTTCTGTAGCAAGAACTCGACACACTTTAACACAGGGTTTATTTATTAAAAAAAAGAAAGAAAGAAAGAAAGGAAATGAAAAAAGAAATCAAAAGGGCGAGATAATATGAATAGTAAATCATCTCGACCTTATACAACAATGTCGAGGCAAACTGTCATGTACAATGACATGTTATCGGACTCTTAAAATTAGATATCTCCATGAAAGATTGCCATTCACCACATGTCATCATTTAATTTCATGTTATGCAGGCATGTTTTTAACTTTACGTTATTGGTCGCGTTGTACTACTATACACAAGTGTTGTATTCCTGAAAGAGAGAGAAAGAATAAAGAGATGAAAGAGAAGAGATAGAGAAAGAGAGAGAGAGAGGATGTGATAGAGAAAGAGGAAACACGAGAGAAACTATCGATCGATACGCTTACATTCCCTCCATCCGAGCTTAAAGAGGAAATTTTGGGATTGCCACCACAGACGAAGTTTTGAACTTTAAAGCAAGATATAAAGCTCTTTCTTATCCTTGTATTAGAGGAAAGATTTTGTTAGACCACTCGAGTAGATAAAAGTCGCCGCGAATGGCAAACGACAATTTTGTACTGAATTCTCTTTAAAGCATAACATTCTTTTTTTACTCACGAATAACACACGTATAATTCTTGAAAAATGATTAATATTCCGTCCGTTGCGCTTGTTAGCTCGTCAGGATAATTTAGTTCTAAAATCTACCTCCGCTATCTTGGAACTAAAATATTAAACGTCACGTTTTCTAATTTGAAAATGGATGAATAAATTTTCCATATTCAAACGCGCGTGCACATGGGATTTTTTCCATTTTAGTATGAAATTATTGAATGATATTAATTAATAATATTGCGATGTGTTAATGCATCTGCTGGGATATAATACAAAATATTATTATTTAGCAAAATACATATTTCATTATTGCTATTCAAGTTTAATTGAATATTGTATTATTTTCGCTAATAGAGATACATTTTATATTAATAAGATATATATTATTCGTAAAATGATATGAATTATATATAAAAATTTAGAAAAGATATGAATTCAATAAAATTAGGACAAATATCGCGGAACTGTCGGTTTATTGTTCGAAATATTCGCAATCGTTAAATCATGATTATTAGTACAAGCATAGTCAGGATAGTCATCTCCTCTTGAATCGCGGTACATTGTAACAAAGTTTCTTGATTATCGATGCAGTCCTTAATTGAGAAACAAGCACATGTGTAGAATTTCCGTGCTATATTAATGTTCAGATTATGTGTAATAGTAGGTTGCGAACTTGTATTTCCAGCAAATAGCATTTTGTACATTTCGATTTCAATTATAACCTCGTTCTAATTATTATTAGTAATAATTTTTCATGCAAAGTTTTATAATTTTTAAAACTTTTGTAAATTTATAGAAAAAAATGTATATAGATAAAGATATATGTATCTCTTAAAGAAAGGTCATGTATGATAATTTATATACATTTTTATCAATATTTTTTACAAGATAAAATCTTGTCGGAGATAATAATTTCTAATGGAGTGTGAAATGTTTAGACAGATATGAAAGAAGGAGATGTATTAATCACCATATGGAAAAGTTTTAATCTTTTTAAACTTATAAATCCGCTCACTCCGAAAATAAAAATCAGAAGATTAGTACCACTTATAGCCACAAGTTTACACTCTGCGTGGTTCTCTCCTCTAATAATTTTATCTAGGATTAAATTTAACCTCTTAAATTTTAATGTGGAAGTTGAAATCCTCTTTAAGAGAAAATATTTTAAGAAAATACTGCTTGTCCGACACAAATACATAAAATGATATTTATCATATTGAAATATGATACAGAATATAAAAAATACCTTCCAGTTCAACTGTTTAATTATAATATCCGCGTTTTTCATAAAATAGTACTACTATCTCTCTAATATATACCTATACATATTTGAAAACAAAACACATATATAGTAAACATTGCACATTTAAACTTTATATTTTTGTAAACTTATATATTAAAAACTAACTTATATATATTTGAAATAAGTTCAATTATATCAAATTAATTATTTAATTTAATTTGAAATTAATTTTGTTTCTTCGTGAGAGATAAATCAAATTCACAATAAATCAGTTATCAAATATTTATACAATTAATTTTTTAAATTCAAGTCCTTAATAGATACTTAAACTCCTTATAAATTTTTATATTTGAAAAAATTAAAATTAGATTACGCGAATTATTTTGACGATAAAAATACGTGAAACATATTTTGCAGCATGGACACAACATTATATATGCATTGAAATAACAGTATTATAGAGAACGAAATAATATATAAAACATTTTCGCTAACTGTATTCTACGTCGACTCGAAATTATTCGAGACGCTTCAGCGCGATCAATAAGAACACCTCGTACTTTTTTTGCGAATGAAAAAAAGCTTTTAAAATATACATATATAGGATATGTAACACGTAAACGATAACCGAATTCTCACAATTACTTTCCGACAGAATAGAGAAACCGAAGGGACAATGTCTTCTCGCGTACTGTCAGAGTACAATGAAGATACCGGTTTATCTTATTTCCATCTGCTCTTGTTTTTAGAATCGCACAAAATCCGCTTACCGATAAGCACTACAAGATACTTCCATTTGCCGATTGGACAAAAATCAATATGCTCGCCATAAGCCAATAGGTGGAATTTTTTAATCGTTGCAAGTGCCGGATATTGCAATGAATGCAAGCCGATTGCATCGACGTAACGATTCGTGGAGCATTATGTTCTGCCGAACATTCATACGAATGAATGTTTACACTTACTTCACTTTATTAAAAGCGGATTACAAAGATAAAAAAAATTATAATAAATAAACCTCTTTTGGAACGATTACAATCACAAAATGTTACTATCAAATAATAACGAGAAACGAAATCAATAAAGCGTTATACATTTTTTGGTAGACATTGAACACATTGTATACATCTCGTTGAATAGATAAACGCTTATTTTATTTATTCAATATTTTAATAAAGTCTCGCGTAGAGAAGAGAGAGAGAGAATAGTAAATAGTAGTAAATTGATACAAAATAAATTGTATATTTTTTGATAATATTTTTTCGGTCGTTATTATATAGATAATTGGCACGAGGTAAAATGTTTCCGATAAAATAAAACTGCAGATAAAATTGGCGCCGTCGTCGTCATTTATAGATAATGAATCATAGAGGCGAGAAAGTAAATTCAGAATGACGAATACAGGCATGAATCTTGTAGTAATGAAGCACGGCTTGATTAAACCACGACTTGATAGTGTGCCGTGCAAAATTATGATAGAGCCAATTAAACTTTCGGCAAAATTCTCATTAGCTGCCATGTAGAAGCTTCGCGGCTGAAATCATTGCATTTCGCGGAAACCTGCCAGGTTTTCTCGTTAAAAATATCGATTCGCCAGCCTAGTTTCTACCGAAGAAGCATCGTCCTTGTCTATCTATGAAATGAACTTTTCCATAAATAAGAAATATATAAGGTGCGATAATAAAAATAAACGCGAAACTATCATTTATAATGACATAACAATACATGCAATTATCAAATAATGTGACGTCATAATGTAGATTTTAATGAAACCGAGAATTTTGATTAATTTCGCAAGAAAGATCTAACGCCTTATTAAGTAGAGAAGAATAGAATTCCTTTCTTTTATTAAATTAGAAAATGACAAGTGTTGAACACACTTTTTTCTTGTGAAGTATTTTAATAAACTCGAGTAAAATTGGCAGATTATTAGAGAAAAACGAATTATCGTTTATTATTATTCGTATTTAATATGTGAGATCATCGTTAATGTTTATAGGGTCATAAATATTCAAGAGATAAGAGGATACCTATCTCAGTTCCATATATAAAGTAAACATTCGCTCGTAGTAAACATATTCAGGTGTTAAAAAAAAGAAAACAGGGTAACAAGAGAGAGAGAACCTCTCTCGTTAAAGCAGAAGATGATCCGGGAGGCTGATATTCTTCAAAATGAACGGGCCCTCGTTTGAAACAAAGGGTAGACTTCTGTCGTTAACTGCATGTGTGGTCTTTCACGACAGGCTATTAGGATTGCATGGTAAAGAGCAAGTCGTTTGCGGAAATCGTAACGTGTACAATACTGTGCTATTGTACGTATAATAATTGAGAGAACATGTGAAAGGGCGGTAAAACCGCGCATTAATTTTCGCAGTTTCTAATGAAAGCACTTCAAAAGCTCGAAGAAAAAGGGAGCGGACTATCCTCGCCTTTTACACCCGCCAGCGTTACGCCGTAATTATAATTTCCCGACCGTAAACATTATGTACGTGCATCCGCATAGTCGCAATTTGCAACATTAATTCACATGCGCACCTTGGGAAAATTTAGCAACGAAATATAATGACTGAAATACGTGAAAACAGATTTGTAATTGAAATTACAATTGCGCGAAACTTTCCGATATAGAAATAAAACGATATCTTTCAATATTTAATCTACATTTCAATTATGCATTATAATATCGTCATCGATCATTTTCTTCCCACGCATTGATTCTTGCAATTAAATGTTTCGAGTGATAGCGTATATAATTTGTCGGTAGAATATTATTGGTTTAATTCGCTTGACCTTTTTTTATTGCTGCAACACTTATAATACATTATAATCGAAGAGCTTATAAAAGATTCTTTTGAATTGGATATAATTTATAACTTCATATAATTTGTAACAGCTCTTTAAAAATTAATATACATATAAAAGGCAATAAGAGCTAATTAAGTTCTTTCATTAATATTTATTTGTGGAAAAAGATTTATAACATAAAATATTAGACAGAAATAAATTCGAACGTTTCGCCTTTTTCAACCTTCTTCAGCGCATCATTTAAAATCAAAGATTAATAGAAATTAACAATCAATTATTCATAACTGTCAATAGGCAACTGATAAAGGCAACCGAAACGTTCGAATTTATTTCTGTCTAGTATTTTATGTTATAAATCTTTTTCTACAAATAAATATTAATGAAAGAACTTAATTAGCTCCTATTGCCTTTTATATGTATATTTATAAATTCAATTTAACAGCGTCGAAAGTATTCTAATTAATCAGCTAAAATAAAGAATGTTAAGCTTTTATCGTCATTATACGTAGATTATTATAATGATTAACTGGATAATTGCATACTTTTTTGTAAGAATATATAATCACATCTCCCTTGTGTGTGGGGAGAAACAATCATTTTAAATTTAAAAGATATAACATTGCAATTTTTTGCGATTTCTGTGTGTTATACGTAACAATTATGTTAAATTATAATTACACTTAGCAACTAGAAAACACCGCTTAACGAATTTTACTTAAAATTTCTTTGGCACAGCCACCATAGCAAGACAGGGAAGTAAGTTTCAAATTCAATTTTATGTTCCGTCAGTACTTTTAACAAGGAGGTAAAACGTTTTGTGCAATAAGCGCCCTTGTCGTCCTTCCGAGAGGATCAACGTCGGACCTCTGTAATCTTGACATGTAAATTCTTCCAGAATACACAGTAAATTATAATTATCATATATTTAATTATTTCCGATATAGCCACGTCGAAATTTAATCACGTCAAAAGCAGTCAACGTTTTTTTTGTGATTTTACCCGTGAAATTTTATAACAACGGGTTCTCAATAACAAAGCACATATTTTGCATATCAAAATTTCACGGTACACAAGAGTTTTTGTCAATTTTATAGCAAAGGGTTCAAAATATTTTTTTCATAACGGATTTTTCTCTCTCGTTTTTACGATATCACAATAAAATACGTCACGCTTGTCAAAAAAAGAAAAATATTGATCGTTGTAAATATATTTTTTACATACGAGTTAATGATATCATCGAAAATCTCGACATTTTCTATTAGCAAAATTGTCATCTGCTCTTTATGAACTAAAATGTACGCAAACGCACGCGTCAGTTTTTCAACGGCTGATCCATCCAAAAGTATTAGCCTCGAGATAGTACTTGAACTTTTGGCTGAGTCAGCCCGGGCGAGAGAAAGCCTCTGATATAAGCTCTTTGTCGACCGTAAGCTTCGCTCCGGACGCGATGGATGACCGAGCACACACAGACGGCGGATATATCCCTTTCTTTCCTAATAATCCCGCGGGCAGCAGGAAGTCCTACGGGCAAAAAGAACCGACCGATAATCTGCACTTATCTCGGAGAGAGAGAGAGAGAGAGAGAGAGAGAAAGAATGCTGTCGTACTTCGATTCCCGCAACGCGAGATGAGAATAAAGGAATTACGTTACACTAAGCCCTCGAAAAATTGACAGTCTCTCGAGTGCTTCCGGAAAAAATAAACGATTAATATAAGCCTGACGTATTGGGGAAGATATTTATCAAGGAGAATCAATATTAGGAAGAAATGAAAAGCGGATTGAGGAAAGAAAAAAAACAATAAGCATTTTTGTAAAATGACCTTCCATTTTATACACGAATTTTTTTTTTTAATTCTTTTGCGCGATATTAATTTTAACTTAAATCCGATATAGTACATAACGTTTATTAATTTTTTTTACAACTGATCTTTCGTGACACCTCGGTAAAGATGTTTTAACGAGAGGATAGTCTCGGCGAGTTTATGTCAGACAACATCTAACGTACCTTGTAATTCGTCAGCGTTTTGCAATTAATTTACTAACCGAGTTGCATGCTCCAATAAGCGCACCGCCAAATTTCCACTACGCGATTACGTGCTCCATTAATAAGCTTCACGTTAATTAACTACATACTTAATTAATTAATCTCGTTTGACGTCGATAACATGCGCAACTACACTTAAGAAATTTGCCGGCATCCGTTTTCGGCGTCTAATGAACTGACGTTTACACGATGATTGCTCTCTTTTGGCATTAGCGAAATCGAAGTGTCGACAGAAAACCACTCAGATTTAATTGAAATCAATCCTCTCGCGCTTCATTCGAACAGAAATCTTATATAATAAAGTATTTGTTTCCATATATATATATATATATATATATATATTTCTGCAATTTTAGAGAATATGCTTATTTTACAAATAACAATGAGACGTACAATCTTTTCGACATTTCTTTCAAGTCTGAGTTGGATGATATAAAAAATATCCAGAATTATAATATAATTTGGAAACGCAGACGTCTCTGTTGAGCGATGCGACAGGATCGAAAATGAAGAAAACTAATTAGCGAGCTTCATTAGAGGGAGGATCCCCAACTCAACAGCACCCTGTCTTTTGAGAACGACTTCTTGACGATAATAGAGCATGCAGAAGCGCGCGGCAGAGCTGCTCGCGACGTACGTTTCTACACGCCGCACCTGCTGCATCTGACGTTCATCGTATGGCACCGGGACTAATTACGGGCGCCTCCTGTTTAACGGTAAACAGAACCGGGCGCGCATACCGTGGCCCGCGTTTTCCGGCTTCGTTTCTCGGACGGAGAATCTCGAGAGACGACCGACTCTCGGCAACTTTTCGACCCACAGCCCGAAAGTGGGTCGCCGGCAAACGGCAATTATCGTTTCCCGACACCCGATCCGTGGGGAAGCCGGATATGCATTTGACTTCGGTAACGAAACATTTTCGACGATTCGCCGCTCGTTTTTACGAGCCCTAAAATATTTCGCGATTTAATTCATAAAATTTCATAAAATTACAGCATGAAATTTATTGTTATTTATTTAATGCACTCTGTGTCTATATATTATATATGCATTTCTGCGTTAATTACCCTAGACTGAGATCGGAGTTATTCGCGTTTCGAGAAACGAACATGATTGCTAATATCTGCAGAATCTCTCGGATGAATTGAATTTATTGCGTCAAGCGTCGCCGATAAAAGTAAATTAAATAACAGCTTTCTTCTGTTGTTTCTTTTTTCATTTTTAAATTGTCATAAAAACGATCGGTCGCGAAGAAACGATCGATTCTAATGAAATTATACATGCATATGTGATACTTTCATTCGCGCAATTTATATTACGCGTGACACGAACTAGCTCATACGTGTATTCGATAAATATACCTTCTTCCGCTATAAAATCTACATGTATACCTAAATAGGATTTTTTTAAATCTCTAGTTTTCGCACTCTGTTTAATCCGATTGACACTTCAAAATATAATTCGCGAATGTGCGTATGTCAGGAATATTGACCTCTGTATTTATTATTTCGTAAAGTGTCACTGAAGTAAAATTTTTCATTTTTTATCTAGTAATTATTATTATATAAAGAAAAGGAGGAAGAAAGAAACCTAACTTGCTTTTTATATATTTTACATTTTTTACTCCCTTCAGTTGTCCTGTAACATATATTATTTGTCATTACGGTCGAATAGTTTTCCTCGCTGAGGTGATAAAAAGAAAATAGGATGGAATTGTTGTTAACATCCCCTACATCTCAATCGACGAATGTTAACATCAATATCAAACGAGTACTCTTTCGCAATCTTGTGAAATTCATTAGACGATCCCATTTGAGCGTTAATATACACGCAGATTGCGCGCGAAATCAGTTATTACCGCCGGCAGTTTTCGTTTATATCCCTATTATAAAATTCTGCGAGAATAGCATATTTGCGAAATGAATCAAATGCAATAAAGAATACATAGCCCCAAGCAAATCCTTCTTAGTTCTGTAACTGAAATGTTTATATTGTTATTGCGCTAATAGGAACTGCATATTGTAGGACAAATATTTCAGTTTTTCTCGTAAAATGCGACTTATGATATCAAATAAAAAAGTCTTATTTAGAAATAAAGTATTCGAATATATATATATATATATATATATATATATATATATTAGAGAAATACATATACATGTAATAAATTATGATAGCTCTTAGCGATCATTTATTATGATTGATTATTGCACGTTATATATTTTATTTTTTATAAAATAAAATCGGTAATTTTGTACGTACGTGTCCACATTTTATGAGCTTTTAATTGCAATTAATTTTTAATCTACCTTCAATTTAATTTGGCGATTAATTATCAATAATTAGTAGTACATTTTAATTTAAATTGATGATCACTAATCGCACACACAATAAGCTTCTCACATATAAACCTCTCTATTTTAATATTAAATAATTTTTAATTAAAAACGCACGTATGTGTATCGAGACACGTAACATGGCTTGAGATGACATACGATATAAAAAAAAAATGTTTAATGGATAAATCTGATTTTTGTAGAAGCGACTGTGTTCGCGCTTGCTTGCTGAATCGTTGGCTGCGACATTTTACGCTATCAACGCCAAAGTCTGTTCTCGTTAACGTGCCCGAGACTGTAACTCGATTATAAATTATCGTGCGTGTATTTGGAACAACCGAGGTATCGATTAAATCGAATTTCGTGCGTCGAGTCCATTTTTTTTAAACGTGTCTTTTTGACACCGTCGTCGGTATCGGTAAACTTGACGTGGAAACTCAATTCCACGAGGGTAACTCGATTTATCAGGCACACTTCCTCGAGTGTACGCAACGTTGAGGAAGAAAGGTGACGGTGACAACGTGCGATTAAGGGATTGGAAGAAACTTCTCTTTGTCGCTATCACTGCTTGATATGATACGATCGATCAAGCGGAATCAGAATGAAATTTTTTTCTGCTCTTTGTAATTTTTTGAAAGACGCTCGCGCGAGGAGCGCCATTAAATCTCGATTTGCTTCATTGATTCCGAATGCGCGGGTTGCCGGGTCGCTACCTCTACCTCTTTCTTACGTGACGATAATACCAGGTAACTCCATAAAATCGTAATTCAAAGATCGAGTTAAATTCCGTGTGCGTCAGCAATGTGACGAAGTCACAGATAATAGAATCTCGGAAACCGCAGAAATCTCACTATCTGTGTTAATAAAACGTGTAACAAGATTAACCGGCATATAAATTACGTGTATACTGTCACAGACAATTAGCATATAAAAGGAAGTTTGCATAATTTTATTACAGATATATATTTCTCAATATTCTTATATATACACATTTTATAAAATTATAGACTAATCCTTATATATACAGGAAAGTTTTTATCTCAAAACGCAAGCGCGCGTCTTTCTCTTTCTTTCGCAATAGAATATTAAAAAAATAAAAAATATAATATTTTTAAATATTCTTTTTTAAATATTTTTAAATATTTAAAAATAAAAAAAATATATAATATTTTTCAATATTCTTTCGTGCAAAAAAAAAAAATAAAGACAGACGCTTTAAAATAAAACATACAAGGGATTAACACGAGATATGTTGAAACATTTGATCAATTCGGATACATTGACTACACATATCTACCCTCGATGACATATATGATAAATAATAGTTACTGGGCAGACATATAAGGGATCCGATAAGTACATCGATCCCGGGTCACCCTCGACGATCCGAAGTGTCTTTATAAGCGCTCCTCGTTGTAGACGCCGCCGTAATCTCGGGGAAGTCTGCGCGAGTAATCGTGTGCAGAGCCAGGTACACCGGCTCTGCTCCGTTCCGGGAGACGACGACAACCCTCTCTTATCGGGGCGTCGAATTGCTAATCTTCGCTAAACTCAACGAACGGAAATCCAGTTAAGTGGGTGTCGCGACGGGGGATGCGCGGCATATATGCGGAGAGATCGAATTTCCTTTCGGACGCGGCAAAACTTGGGGACAGTTTGGCACCCGATACCTACCATACCTAGCATACCTATCTGCAGTAATCCCGCTGCGCGCTCGTCGTCGTCTCCCGCTGGTGCGAGGAACCTACCAGGCGCGACAGCCTCTCGTCTCTCCCCAGTCTGTCCATCGGTTTACTCAACGTCCACGAAGGCTTAATACCTCATCTTAAACCCGTTCGGAGCGCGTAATCCGCGATAAGCGATCGAAATCTTATTTCGTTTTATATTAATCACAGATTACACTATCTATCAATTTTCTTTGCGTTTCTCTCTTAATTATTTTATATACATATATACGTTTACGTATGTGGTTACATATATGTTTACACATGTGTTCACGCATATATGTTTACATATACTATGTTTACATATACTATGTTTACATACATGTTATAAGTAAAGATTTTACTGCAAAAATATTGTGCTAAATAAATAAAGAAAAATATAATTTTATATAATCGTATATATAAATGATAATATCGTGAATAAATATATTTGAAATAAAATTGAAAGTGTATATTCATGGTCTGTCATTTTTTAAATAAAATTCTAATATCCGTTCAACCGACTTTAAACAAAACATGGTCTGAATTTTTTTCTCGAGTTCTCGTATCTTGCGACGTATATACCAATGGACCTTTCTTTTCAGTCTGAAAAACGATAACGATTTCTTATGCAATATCATACTCCCGAGATACATCTACATATGTATCCATTCTATCGCGAGATACGTATAGTTTTGTGCCGCAATATTCGACACAAGCTGACGTAGAAATGGATCCAGCCGACATAGCGTGTCGACCGGTGCACGACCGATTTCGCCCGCTTCCCTAACTAGCGCTTTTTCCATCTCACGAATTGTTCGCGGACGTTGGACGCAAGAGGGATGCAGCAAAACAGGCGAGGGTGGAGAGGCCGAGAGGGAGAGATATAGAGGGTGATCGGGGTTGGGAAGGGGCGAGACAGAAAACCAGGCCGTTTTTCAAGCCGCTTAACAACCACCACCGAGGTGTACCGATGCCGTCAGAGCCCCATCCCCTTGACGGGCTACTGCATCAAGTTGCAACGTTGCATCGGCGTCCCCTGTTTCGAGCGTGTCCGCCGTTCGCATATCCGCGGGACAGCTAATAAACGCCAATCATCCGAAAGATTGCCTCTGTTCATACCGATCGCACCGGTTCATGCCAGGCAGCGGCTTTTTCCTCAGAGACATCTGCACCTATATGCAATCTCCTATCAATTACGCCGGGTTTGCTCGTCGAGCGACAAGCGCTCTGTGTCTCGAAAACTCCGCGCGAATTTGGTCCGATTGTAGAAAAACGTTGCTCTATCGCGAAAGATATTTTGTAGATTATTATTTATGGAGAATTTACCGGTTTTTCCTTTTCTCTCTCTTTCTCAAAATTATATTGCGTGAAATGAAGGAAGGAGGCGCTCGACATTTTCCTTAACAATTCCCTACCCGCGATTCTACTTCTACTATGAAAACTCCAATATATTATTAGCTTTACTTTGAAAAATCAACATCCGCTCGTTGGTTATCAGAGGGTTGAAAGGAGAAATGTCTCGCGTGGTCGTAACACTGTGTAATTTCCTAAAATAACAAGTTCGTTTCTCTTGAAAGAAGAGAACGTTTAATATTTTATATATATATATATATATATATATATAATATATATATATATATATATATATATCAAATGTGAAAATGCTGACGATAGATTATGACAAAACCGGGAATAACATTGAGTAGAGCTACAATGAAATGTCTGTGAATGGGCTTTATATTTCGGACAAATATCGGGAAGCATTTGAATTCGAGCTTTTAATGGTAAAAAATCGATTTTTTCCACGTCGAATTTGAAAACGATTGTTATCAGTTTTTCGATCAACAAATGTACTCTGCACTATAAATTATTAATCTAACATTTATCGGTTCCTAGTCACAGTATCCTGTGTTGTTGTAGTCATAATAATTCAACAAATAACACATTAATTTTTTTGGTACACACAAGAGATAATTTTATACGAGATCTTAAATGAGACCTGTCATTGTGAATAACAAATTTCTATACACGGTAAAAAGTATTAAAGAGAAAGCTTTTCGAACAATTTGAACTTTGTTATATGAAGAACGAAAACTCTCGTGCGTACACGTAATATACGTTATATACGCAAATGAAGATTATTTAACAGAAGATGCATTATTATGCGAATATCAGGTAGATTAAATAAATACGAAAAAAAAAAATGACGTGGTGTCGCTCGTAGTATGTATAACGGAGAAATGGCTCGGAACGCGCTATTATACGAAACTATTGTGCTACATTTCTTCGTGCCGCATTACGTAAATACGTTTTTATCCTGCCATAGAAATTTACAAAGGCGCTCTGCGTTTTATATACTAAAGGATAACAGCGTTTCAGATCCCATCCGAACATAGCCCGCGGATAAACTCAACAGTTCATATGATTGGGTCTTACGTGCTAAAATAACTTCTAAAAAGGTATAATAATTTATTCTCATCGTTTTTTTTTCTATATTTTTTCCATGTATTAAATATTACATTTTTTTCTACGCATATTCGGAGCAAAATTTGCAAACATTTCGTTATTTGCTTATTGTTAAATCGTATATATTGTATATATTTAATTATAAAAAGATTCTTGGGGGAAAAATATATATCATTCTCGTATAAAAAGCGAAGACAATATACTGGCTATACAGAAAGGACGCGTCTGTGAAATTAATTCCGTAGCGGAGCGAATTTTCGACTGGGACTAAAAAAAGAATCTCACGCACAAGCCACTTCACAATAGAGCGGAAATGGAAAGTGTACAAAATATCCACGATCGCTCTCGAAACCCGTGTGTGTTAGCAGTACGCCGCCCTAGTTTTCCGCTCTTGCCAAAGGAGCGTTTAATAAAGTGTGCAGATGCGGCTTGCCGGAGTTTCCAAATAGCGTCGCGTGTCTGTCGCTTTGAAAAAGCAGCTCGACTACAGCTTCAACGATCGCTCGTGCATACACATCGTCCCGAAAGTAAAAATAAGAAATCACCTCTTCATTCAACATTTATCCGAAAAAAAAGAAACAAATAAAACGATTATACAGGGTGTCCGGTAACTAACGGACCAACGATTACAAATGGATTCTTTGGTCAATTTGGGAACGATTTTTCCTCAGCGAAAATGTCGAAAAAGGTCATCATTTTTCACAACTTTCCAATATTTGTCATTATGTATCTTTATAACTAAGCCTCAAATTAAAATTTTATTATAGTAAACTCTACCTGAAATTAACTGAAGAATGTAATTATGTTAGAATTTTAACTCCAAAACGTTTAGTTTTCAAAAAACCCATTTTTTTCAATCGCTTATAACTCGAAAATTATTGACTCCTCAACATTTTTGCTAAGGAAAAATCGTCTCCAAATTGACCAGAGAATCCGCCCTTAATTATTGGTCCATTAGTTACCGGACACTCTGTATAGATACCATCCTAAGACTATGATTGGATCAGAAAAGCGTCGATCTCGCGTAATAAATCGAGCTGTTCGAGTCGTAGTTGAAGTTTCAAGTTTCGATGTAAGGTTCTGTACGTGAGAAAAGCATCGCGAGTGCATAAACCTCGCGAGTTAAAGTCGGAGCGAGCGATTCCAAGTGCGAGAAAGGCTTCCTCCGACCGCCTTGGCGCAAAGGGTTAAATAAAGCGAAAGGATCTCTCTTTCTCTTTGAAGTAACGCGGTAATTCTCCGAGGGTTTAGACAAACGCGATCCCCCGCAGTCGTATCGATCGCACTCGGCAGAGGAGAAGCTGCGCTTTTTATTATCGCACTGCGTCACCAAAAGCGATAGCGCAACTGGGCTTAACTCTTCTCTCTTTCTCCGAATACCGTCCACAATGGCGCGGCGCTTTCGTCGTAAATAACCGCGGAATAATTCCGCTGGCGTCCCATTTGTAACGGTAAATTAGCAGAGTACCGCCGCTGTGTAACGTCGCTTCGTCTCGCGAAAACCAAAGAGGCGAAAACATCTCGCGCGCGGGTGGTGTTTCGGTAATTAGCGAGGACATTACGTCGCAATTGCGCGCCGGTTTACCCTTGAACTGCCGCATCGCCTGCTGCAGCCGGAGTTAGAAAATTGTGTACGTGTGTGTTTTCGAGAGTAGGAGGAAAGGAAGGGAAAAAAATGCGCATCACGTCGGACTATGAGCGGCTATACGGAAGTGGTATGGACAATTACTCCATTCCGTTGCTTCGCTCCCTCAGTTTCAGTTGCGACCGCACTTGGTATTTCACTGCATTTTGTAATGAAAGATAGAGCAGCAGCAGATTCTCTGTCCTACTCTCCCCCTATATACATATATACATTTATCCATCTCTATTTCTCTTTTTATCTTTCGCTTTTGTGTAATTTTCGTGTACAAGAAAGAAGAGAAGAAATATTATTTTGTGATAATATTTTATACATATATATATGTATATTTGAAATTTGAAGATAAGAGTTATTATTTAATACCGAATATCTTAATAATTTTGGAAAATAAAAGTAAATTCAGTTGAAACACAAAAACATTTTGTTCACATGTAAATTTTTTCTATGTTAATTTTAAATCTGTTTAACCAGATTTGTTTGCATATTTATTTTTTTACTCTGCTTATGTAAATGTCAGCATAATCAGCGTATTTAAATATCACATGAAGAGAAAATATTCAGTTTTTGATACACTCTGCGTAAGGAGCGCATAAATTATGGATCTGTCAGAAGCGCGTGTACTTCGCGTGTATTTCGAAATTGCATTGCGTCTGCGAATAGGCAAATGCAACAGCACTTGAAATGTCAACTGCTCCTTCTTGTTCACGAAAATAACGACAGATGCAAACGCGAATGTTTGCCATCGTGAATATTGAATTATTTTCAGTTAGGATATCGTAAAAATAACTCCCGAAAATTAACATACGTGCGAGAAAGTATGTAAATTTAATGTAAATGTATAAAGAATTATTATGAATTGAGAAAAAATTCATAATAATTTTAGATCGATTTGCGTATTTCGTTCGCAGGAAATCAAAATAGTTCAATCCGTTGTTATCAATCTTTTCATATATACATATTTGTACATATGTATATATATATATATATATAACATACAATATGTATGTGTATGTATATGTAATAATAAAGTTAATTGTTATGCAATGATATTTCATCATTTTATATCCGTCTGGAGGCATACATATTTATAACGAAACGAGATAAATCTCGAATTCGGAAATGCGAATAATTACTGCTTCGATTTAACGATCTATGTCTCCAATAGTTATAGAATGACAGAATCTCGTCATATAATAATTAACTTCATTATTATTTCCGCACGTGAAAACAAAGACCGAAGAATCGTCCTCATATTTCGAGGAAAAACGTATCGATCCAATCACGAGCACGTGACAATCGAGAGAAAAATTGTCTCGATTCTCCCTCGCATATAATCGTACCATTTTTAAAAACTCTCACCGTGTAGAGAGACGTCATAAATTATCGGCCTTATTTGAGGAGATATCGGGGACAGCTGAACTGTATATTAATTCTGTGCGTCGCTCGAGGTCGAGTTCTTCGCGTGAGATGCCAGGAGTTAAAAGCCACATCTCTCTCTCTCTCTCATCGTACACGGATTCAATCCAGAAACCCCTCGAGCTTGCAAAACAACCACGCTGTGCGCAGCTTGACAAACTTACGTCGATGTGCATGCGCGGTGGAGCACACACAGGGACCGTTCGTGGTGACGTATATAAGCCCGGCCATGACTCGCCCCTATATGTGCATACGATCGCGATGCACATAGCGGATGCGGCAGTATCGCAAAAGGGATGTCTACATGCGCGCCCCGTAAGTAACTCGGTTTATCTTTAGCCGAGGGATCAGCGTCCGCTGACGAGTTTTACGATCGCGTCGAGAGGCCGCGCGTCGCCATTCTCCGGCCAAACATCTCTTTTCACTTTCTCGAGAGAGATTTGCAGAAACGAGAGGCGGGTTGCTTGGTTGTTGCGTTTACGCAATCAGGGAATTGTCGAATAATCGCGCGACGACGCGGGAGATGTTGCGGTGACATTTTTTTTTTCGAGAATTATGCTCGACTGGATTGGAACGCTATTGTCTTCTTTGCATTGTTTGTGTGTGTATGTGTGTGTGAAAATATTATATTAATATATAATATAAAATTGCAGTATAATATATTATATTAAAATATTATATTGTATTAGAGGTGCTTGCAAAAGTTCATATGGCTACAAATATATGGCGCGTTGTTAATTATGATACCTACTGATTATAAAATCAAATAAAGTGCATCTTCGTCGTTGATGTTGTAATCATTACTTTTTTTAATCTTTTATATTTTATACCACTTTTCACAAATAACAGCGGATACAATATTCTCTCCGTATGGCTCACAAATGAGTCTTTTCGTTGTTTCATCTCGATTAAAATGATGAAGCATACAATATCGAAGATAAACTTTATCTAGTTTCATTTTCAATAGCATTAAATATGAAGTTATATTCGGAATTATGATTTATTATCAATTCTGATTGAATATTTGCACTAAAAAAATTGTTGACTTGACTAAACCTTTCAACTAAATATTATTTTATTAATTGAACATATATAAAAATATTTAAATTAAATATAACATAATAAATCTAACGCGAATAATGTATATTTGACTTAAATACAAATATATATTAAATTAACAAAGTAGTAAATTACTTTTGAAAAGTTTGATCAAGTTAACACATTTTTGTTCAGTGTGGTCAACATTTAAAAATAAAAAAGTAACTTAAAAGAAAATAATTACACCTAATACTATTTAAAAGATATTTACTTTCGCACACTGTTTGTGAGAGAAATCGCGCAATAAATATCGACGAAATAAATGTGATTAAACTTAACGTATATGCGAGAAAATTAATATACGTGATGATGGAGAAGATGCGCGTAACGTTTTAAATGAAATTATTTTTACGATAAAACTGTTATTTACAGTGAAAATAATGTATTCATATATTAAAAATATGATACCATTGATTTTACGTCAATGTTATCGATGATATTACTAAAATGTGGCATATATAATCGAGCAAACTGTAAAAAAGGAAAAATTTCTTACTCATTAGTATATATATAATGAAACAATATCTATCATATTTTTACGTCGATCGATATACGCATAATGAAAAGGCGTTGCCGCGATCTATTTAGCTAAATGACATTTATTGCTATTTTTCCCAAAGGATATTTCGCTGAGTGGAGAAGTGAATAATGCGCAACAAATTATATTACTTTCGTGGCCGGCGTATATCAAGATGTCGAGCCGGATATTAACGGTGCATATATACGATATTTGCATTTCTGCGTGCGTTCGAAGCACCGCTGCGCGCATTATTTTCTTAATGAACACCAAATACTGCGTTATATAATCAGTGTTTCTCTTACAAACGGTCGAGACGGTCGGACTCGGTGACGAGGTGCAGTAATGACAATTACACTACGAGCGAATATACTTGACACCTAAATGACGCCAGGCGCGAATTATCTCGGAATGAACGCGTTATTTCGCTGTAGCGAGTCATAAATAATAATACTGTCAGCGCTTGAGGAGCACCTGCTAATGACACGGCTCTTGTTTCCTGCGCGGACGCAAAAATCAATAGGCTATGACGAAGATAGAGCGACCTAAGATATCTCGCATTATTTTTCTACAAAACTTTCAATTCAATAAACATCGAATATCAATATTTTATATAATACAATCTTTTTCGAAATCGAATAGATATATATTTTTGAGAACGTTTCGTCGAGTAAAGAATCCAACAAGAGAGAGAACTTGTTGAAAATCGAGAAAATTATACGACGCGATCTAAGGAAGATGTTGAGATTCTAATTTGAATGCGCGTGAAAAATAAAAGAGTTCATTGAGCGATATAAGAGAGAGAAAATGGTCAGAGACAATTTCATTAATAAAGCCTTGCGCGCGTCGTGTTACTCTATTTATCTCGAAAACAGAGTCCGCGCCCGTCCGCTCGTAACAACGTGACATACTAGTGTCAATTGCATCGTCGACGTGTACGTCATGCAGCCTAGCAATTAACTCTGCACCACAACTCACGTGGACTGCTTAGAATCCGTGTACTTGGAAATTCGAAGCTATACTTTGAGGCTTTAAAGAACCCTTAACTGTGAACGAGACACGTTCGTTGCTGGCAAAACACATTTACGAAAGTCGCTTAGATTTCGTACAAAGAAAAAATAACAAATCAAACGAAGGAGTACATATTCTCAAAATACCCGTATATTAAATCGATCGGTTTGGTTTAATGGCGATTTAACATTTGATCCGCATGAAAGGAAGTTTCGAGTGCCGTTAGACCGAGTTAATTTAATCCCATCGCTTGAAATCCTTTGATTAAAATTCTGTATCAGCCTCTCAACGAGTTTCCCGACTGCCTTAGAATCCTTAAGTATAATTGGATATTTGAAACTACCACATAGTGTATTTATTTCATAAAGTTATACGAACAATTTACACTTCGCCGATTTACTTAGAAGTTGTATTCGCATCAAAGTCAATTCACCAAATTTTGTAAATGTTATAAAATCAATCAGAGAGAGCTTAGAGAAAGAGAGAGAGATTGCAACGCAAGAATAACATAAATTAGAGAAGCATTCTCCAGCAATGATATTTAGGAATTGTAAGATTTTCAAAAGCATAATTATATATAGATATCATCTTGATAGAAGTCATAAATTTATAAAGAAATGACGACTATAAATTCCATATCGTTGAAAATATATTGCGGTGTGTTAAATTTCGTTTCATTATCACAATTATCGTAATTGGGCACATCTATTTTCCCATATTTTCGGTATCGAAAGATAAATCAACCATTTTGCTTTGCGGAAAGTAGGTCGTGACATATGCCATCAGAGATTTCTATCTTGATAGTCCATCATGTCAAACAACGCGCGCTGACCCGCTTTGTTGAGAAAATAACTCTTTACAAAAGTATTAGTCGTATGTACGTCGTTCCGGAATTGTTAAAAAAAGCGGTAAATAAATGAAAAAAAGCATTTATTTATTTGTTCGTTATGCAGTGATTCACGGTTTGCGACACATGCATACGCATTACTATTTTCCATAAATGTCACAAGATCCAAAATATTTCTCTCCCCGAGAATTCTCCCGAATCAGGTCGTATAGGAAAGGACATTTTATTTATCCGTTTCCGATATAAGAAGAGCACCGAAAACTCAAGTTCGACAGTTTTCGAAGGTGTACGTCCCTTTAAGACATCCGCCTCCGACGCGACAATTAATCCCCTCTTAAAATTTTTTACAACGTTCTAAAATGCGACACGGTAAAAGGATTTTTTTTCTCTACATCAGAGCGAAATTGAAACGCCAACCTCTCTTTTTAATCGCAGATTAAATGCGAAATTGAAATGATGTATTGCGTATGACGGACGGGGGCATAAAAATTCCTTTTCGCGACGACGGGCGCGCGGAAAATCGAATCCACTGCAATTAGCTACGAGATTAAATTGAGACGATGAAAGCTGCAGACGCGCTACTGCTCGACCGGATTTGCATCGCGTCGCGTCGGTCCAACGAGAATCTCCGTGGAGATCGCTCGCTCTCTTTACCCACGCATTTCGCGTCTGCAGATGCCGACGCAGAAGTAAACTTCGTCATCTCGAGAGTGGGATGGATGGATGCGAATGGAGGAAAGAGCTTGGATGCGCTCGTCACACTTCGTTCTACTTGCCCGTCGTAATTTGTCCGTCTCTCCACTTTGTACCTGGTGCTTCTTCGGTTCCCTTCGAGTCCGCCCTCATGTCCTCCTTCCACGAGCTTGTATATAGCGAGTGACGTAATTCCCGCGAAACATCGTCAATTCAGTTTATTGAACGATGTAAAAACCATGCAACCACTCACGAGAAGGAGAACGAAGGAGCCTTTTGAAACATCGCGAAGAAGTGCTTGATGTGAGTGCCCGGCTCTCTATCCACAGTTTACTACATGTCTTTCGTAATCCGTTTCTACTTTGCTTCGCGCCTCTGAGCATTTCAAACTTGAGAACGAGCTACTCATAATTCTCGCAACATTATTAATTTAAAATGTAAAAGTCAACTGTATAAAAACGCAGGAAAGTATTTTTTCAAAATTATGATAGAATGGTTAAATGTGAATATTATATATTACTAAGAAATATTGATGAAAGATATATTTGTTGGTTTATTTTTCGCCAATTGTAGCAATTATTACGCTCGCAATATGGTACGTCTAAATCTATGGAAACTGATGAATAATATTTGTTTCCAATTATAAATATAAGACCGTATTGATTTATAAACCGAATTTATTGAATGTATATACAATAACGTATGAATTTATATATATATATATGTGTGTGTGTGTGTGCAATGTTGAGTTAGCTATACAAACATACACATATATATTATTTATTTCATCGTGTAATATATATATATATATATATACACACATGCACACAAACTTTTTTCTAATCAATATATAATATTGATAACTTCCTTTTTACTGTTTACAAATCGTACTTGTTATACCATTGTGATATAATGCAAATTTATGCAAAAGCGGATTTGCTCACGGTCAGATGTTTGGATGGTTTTATTGACATCGTAATTCTCATTCATATAACAGAACTATCGTCCTTCTTACATTATGCATGCGCTTTATGCATACCACTAGCAGGATAAGTAGCGGCGTAATTAGCGCGGTGTTAATAGTTTGTATTACTTGTTTGATACAATTCGCTTTCTTCTGCCGTATAATTCGCATTACCTCGTTGAAACTCCACTTTGTCGTCTCGCGAGAACAATGGAGTAATTTATATGAATCCCTAAAAGCACAAAGTGAATTGCATACAACGCCTCGGGAGGGATTTATTCGTCTCTAGCGGTGTAAAATCGACGATAATATTTCAAAAAGCTCGCAACATTCAACATTACCGAGTTAATTACGCAATAATTTGCTGAAATATCTGCCAAAGAGCAAAAAAATTGTTGATATACCATATATTGCATATTTAAAATTTTAAAAATGAATAATGGGAATCTATAATTTTATAAGTCATTTTTTTTTTAATCGATCGATGCAATAACTTACAAATATAATTTATATCTCTGTAAATTATATCTCACTCTAACTAAGAGACAGAGCAAACTGTAGTTGCTTAACTTTTGGCGTAAATTTTTGAAATGTGTATCTATTTATCATAAGTTTAGTTTGGAATTGACAACTTAAAGAGGGAGGCGAATAACGTTCGAAGTTTTATCCTCTCGCTTCTCTCTTTTTTAAATATATATTTAAACGACGTAATTTTTTATATAGACTGCTTTTTCGAATTATATTTTACCTCCACTGATGAATGCAACGATAATAAAGAGATATATGACGATCGTTTCTTTGATGGATACTTAACTTTATAGGTGCACCAGTGCATTTGCTCGACGGTGAGCGTTTACCGACGACTTAGGGAACATAAAACGGAACAAAAGAACGAGCATTTAGCATATAGGAGGAATGCGTGATCTCTCCGATCTGACTCGTCCTGTTCGCTTTTACCGTGCGAAACTTATGAAGCTGAAAATCCTCGGGTATCCCGCACTTTGCTGCATACAGTTTCGCGCGTCTATTCTTCGTCCGCTTTGCGGCTTGACGCCGCCGCCACAATATACGCGATCCGGCGTTATAATAAACGGATGACGAGCACAGCATCCCGCATATCTGATCCCGCGGTTACATTGGACGGAAATTTATGCACTATAATAAGACGCACACGCTAAATTTCATGTACTTTAATTCATAAAAAAAGAACAAAGTAGATCTTACGTTTGATATGCGTTTTAATTTTATTTTTTTAATTATTTTTGTATAGATGTATAGGAATTTTTTTTAAGAATTAAAAACCTATATATAGTAACTATATATAGTTACATTGAACGGAAATTTATGCACTATAATAAGACGCACACGCTAAATTTCATGTACTTTAATTCATAAAAAAGAACAAAGTAGATCTTACGGTTGATATGCATTTTAATTTTATTTTTTAATTTATTTTTGTATAGATGTATAGAAATTTTTTAAGAATTTAAAAAAAACTATATATAGTTACATTGGACGGAAATGTATGCACTATAATGAGACGCACACGCTAAATTTCATGTACTTTAATTCATAAAAAAAGAACAAAGTAGATCTTACATTCGATATGCGTTTTAATTTTATTTTCTAATTTATTTTTGTATAGATGTATAGAAATTAAGAATTAAAAAAAAACTATATATAGGGTGCATCTAAATAAGTGCGAAAAATCTTACCAGATGATTCTATAAGAAACCCCCTAAATTTTCGACAAAGAATCATCTCCTGAAATTTTTCGCACTTATTTAGATACACTCTATGTGTATATATAATATATTTAAATTCAAAAGAAATACAATATACACTGCTGTTTATGAAAATTGAACAGTTGTATCATTATTCCTTCACAATGTTGCAATTTTCACAAAAAACAATATATATATATATATATATATATATATATATATATATTTGTTTTAATTTCTTGATGGACAGTTATTAAAATAATTGCATGCAAAACATTTTGAAAATAACGTTTTGATACAAAATAAATATATTAAGACGAATGTATATAAATAAGATTGGTTAAAGCGAGTACTTTGGGGCTACCCTTATTCCGCTCAGCATATTGCAAATTTCCTGACGTCGCTAAAGCTGGAAGTTTGCGTTATTCTGCCTTAACAACGCACCGTTTCACGCATCTATCCTGTCTGTATTCTGTGGCACGACAGAACCGTTGTAAACGGTGTATCCGGGGATATAATAAACAGTTGATGGACCTCATCGCTCTCGTAGCGTACAGTTGAATTGCACGCATTTATTCAACCCTAGCATTATGTAAATTAATATTTTGCAACCATTTTTTTCTGGCGCGTTTCGTCAACCTTTTCTCCACGCAAAAACAAATCTCTCGCAAATGAATATTTAATTACTTGAAAATATATTATGAAGAAGACGTCGTAAGAGAGAGAGAGAGAAAGAAAAAATGTGTGTGTGTGTGTACAAAATAGATTTATTTTCTCAACAAAAATTTGATTAAAGTCGCTTCTTAATATGAACGTTGATTTCTCTCCTGCATTATTCGACATTAATCAAAGTATATTTAATTTCGTTTTCTATTCTTGAATCTCTCTCAGCGAAATTCATCAAAAAATTTAGTGAATTATTTGCTTATATTTGAATAATTATTAATGCTTTTTATACACATCGTGAACTGATTCTGGATTGTCGAAAGGGTTTTGCAAAAGAACTTGCTTTATTTCTTTTTCCATATTGTTTTCAAACGAATAAAAACGCGTAAAGTATTGTGTACGATAAAGTATTGTGAAATACATATATTCCGAATACTAAATTACACAATTAAATTAATGTCGAATGTAAGTGTCTTACACAATGCGCAATTAAAATATACGAAAATTAAAGAGAGACTAAGTCTTGTGGAATGCTTGTTCAAAAATAAGCGAACGAGAACATTATCAAGATCGCGTAAAGAGAAGAAACCCCCGTCGGCGGTTCATGGTTCCCAGCACAAAGGCGCATTATCCCACCGAAAGAAATCCTCATAACGAATGTCACGGTTCGCGGGTCCCGCGATTCCTGGTCCTTTGTGCTCGGAGAAAAATCCGCGCGTTAAATCTCATGCTTGTCAACCGGCGCCATTCTTCTTCTATCTGTTCCAGAGCCCGACGCCGCCGCAATACGTGTTCTGGTATCACAATAACCGGATGATAAACTACGATACCACGCGCGGCAGCGTGACCGTACAAACCGATCCAGGACCAACTCAGAGCCGGCTGACGATTCACCAGGCGGTGGAGTCCGACACGGGCAATTACACGTGCAGCGCCTCCAACACCAAGCCGGCATCGATCTTCGTCTTCGTCACCGAAGGCAAGTATAAGCAATGTGTTTTGTACAGAGAACAGAGGCTCCCTTAATCAATACAACTCCCGACGCGTTTATCCCCGGGGTCTCTTAACTATCTTCACCGAGAACAAATACGAGTAACGATATACTCGGGGAAGATTCAATCTAGAATATTTGTTCCAACCCGAAATACACATTTGGAGACTGAGAAATTATAAGGAAATTACATTATCTTCAATTATTCTCGAATTAATTTCAAAATCATTTTCATGGAATACTTAATTAATTAAGGTCTTAATTATTTAATATTGAAATCGTGATATACGGAGAAAAATTAAATGTGCCGATCTCCATTAAGAAAAACCAATTATGAAATTTTCAAGAAGCTGTAATTGAGAGAATATTCGATTAAAAGACTACGCAATTTTTATATCATATAAATTTCAACGTCGTGTAAATAATTTCTAAATTATATAAATGTCAAGGCATTTATCTTTCTCGCTATATATTTAATATTTTTTCTATAATATAATGTATCAATTACTTTGCATAACGTAAATATATGTGAATAGAACGAAGAAATAGTAATACTGAAAAGAAATCGACAATTTTTATCTTAAAGGATGCACGCGTGGATGCATTTTGATAAACAATAGTCATTCAAGACGATGACAAAAGATTACGATGAAAAACACATTGTCTACACAGAAAACGGTAGAACAACATCTCTGAAAATTGCCTTAATATCCTCGACTAAATAAGAAATCTGCCCATTTACCGGTCGATTCCGCTTCGGGGCACAGTTCTCGTTTTTCGATACGATCGTTTCTGTTATTTCCACGTTTTGCGCGCGTAGATTGCGTAGAGAGAGAGAGTATACGTGGCGTCACATCTACGTATACACGACGACATGCGTGTGAACGACGAACCACCCCGGTCCTTCAACGATCGATCACTCGTCGCCGACCACCCTCTGATGTATATAAAATACATATATACATACATATATATATATATATATATATATATATAACGCGCACGATTTAACCCCTTTCTAACAAGGGCCATGACTGACGAAGAAACCCAAGGCTCTTCCAGCAAAAAGCGGTCTTCGTCGGGGCTCCATGTTGTCGTAGAAAAACCTGCGCGCAGAGACTTTAACGGCAAATCGCTCGCAATTTTAGGCGTCCGCCAGATTCACCGTAATTGATGTGAAAGGATGAGAGAACAGAGTCGCGAAAATCTTAATTGGATTACGAGAAACTCGGTCGGCCAGAAGATTTATTATACGGATATATGGAGAGAAAGATAGGGTGAGAGAGAGAGAGAGAGAGAAGGGGTGCACTTCTCTCTCTCTCTCTTGTCTCGCCGAGTTAAACGCGTTTTCACGGCCCTTTGATACATGCATGTCGCCTTTCGCGAAGAAGCGAGTGGATCTCTCGCGGTAACAGCTGCGATTAAACATGAGATATTACGTTCTAATTATATCGGATAGGCAGTGGGTATCATAACGCATCTGTTCGCGAAATGTACATTCGAGTAATATTTCATGGAATTTAATTAATAACACTACGCTTAAACAAAGAGCGTCGTTTGTCTCTAGCACGGCGATAGGTATAAAAAGAGTAATTTTTTAGTAAAATCGTCGTATTATGAAATATAAAATAGGGACGATCGACATTACACACGTTCGAGCATTAAATGTAGATTCCACACGCGATCCTTTATACGGTCAAATGGGGTGATTTTCGCGGACGATCAAACGAGAAATCCGGCCCATAAAATCGATACGATTGTCCTCTTGGCCGGTCAATAGCACGTGTATATATTTTATATATTATATTATATGT
Source organism: Nylanderia fulva (assembly GCF_048542155.1). Lineage (NCBI taxonomy): Eukaryota > Metazoa > Arthropoda > Insecta > Hymenoptera > Formicidae > Nylanderia > Nylanderia fulva. The sequence goes on from NW_028189622.1 coordinate 3,685,769, forward strand.
ATACAATGCAGCGGTATATTCGGAGCAATGCGAATCCATCCGCATACGTGATAAACCGTTATACGAGAGCGTCCCTTCTGTGTTCCACGAATGTACTAAGCTTTCAGGTTAAATTTTGAAGATATGGACTCCATTACGGCACACCCGGACTGGCGCGAATTCCGCGCGTGTATTCGCGTTTACGTAGCGCGCGCGATTGTCTATATACGTTTATGTACATCCATATATGTATATGTGTGCGTTTATATATGTTTGCGTAGCACTCACACTGACGTACGAGACGCGGTACGTAATTCACAGCCCTGGGAACATATGGGGCAACGCCTCGCGCCGTAAATTATGGTAAAAGTGTGCATGCGCCCGCGTTTCGGAAGAGACACGTATCGCCGATGAATGTTGCAAATCTGGCGGGTCCGCGCGCAACGGCGCGCACCATGAATTTTGATATTCGAGAGACAGGAAGAAGGATCCACCCTCCTCCCTCTCTCTCTCTCTCTCACTCACTCTCTCTTTCTCTCTTGAGCGCTCGCCATTTCGCTTTTTTTCCCCAGCAACAAATTTACGACAGGATTATATCATAGAGCGCGTACGTGTGTGTGCGCGCGTGCGCAATCGGATATGATGTATTGATAGGCCGGGTCAAGGCGGCCCGCGATATATTATTAATGACGATCGGTGACGTAATGCCTGGGACAAATGAGATCGTCACCGAAGGCGCCGAGACGTCGTACAAATATTGAGTCTAATATCCGTGTATTATACACTGTAGAAAAGATATGTAGTATATATATTACATAACATATGTAAAATTACGTAAACAATGTGTAAAATTGCAACTTCATGTTTATCCATGACTCAATTGTATCAAAATTCGTGTCACCGCTTTTGATATACTTCTATACTTTATACTCGATTAATTTTTTTTTTTTTTTTTTGACAGAAATCAGCTGATAACTGTTAAAAAGATTAATCGAGTTTAAAGTATTCCAATATATTATTTAAAATATAACTATTTTAATTTTAACAATTTGTTTTAGAATTATTAACAAATTAACACTCTCAGTTGACATTCGTAAACAAATATTAATAAAGCGTTAATTTGCTAATTAAATTATAGTAATATGTTATAAATAATATGTCATAATCATAATATCTTATCCGCGAATAATATTTTGTGACAGATATCAGCTGACTATTAAAGATATTAATCCAGTTTAAAGTTGTGATAACATAGGTATTATCTAAAATACGTTATTTTTAGTTTTGTAACATTTTATTAATATGAATATTTTTAATTCAAGATTCATCTATATTAATAAACTAATCTATGTTAAGATTTATATACAAAGTATGTAATTTTACATATATTTTTTATAGTGTATATATTCAGCGTAAGCGGATAGTTTGTAGAGGTATTTCGAAACAATTCTCTTTTTTTGCCAATTAAAAATAAAACCTAATTACGGGATCGCTTAAAGTTAAACGAATTGAACGTTACGTGTTTCTGAAAAAAAAAATAAACTTCAAGGGGATAAAAGTGCGGAGATTAATGAAAGTAAAATTTTCCCTTCTTCGCGCTCGAGTGGAAATTTTCTCTCTTTAATTCCCATACGATATATACAGAATTCTCTTCGCGTCTAACGCAAAATTCATGTTGAAAATTACACGCGCTCGTTTAATATCTCTGCGTATATGTTGGTCGTGAAGCGCGTGTAACATCAACGCATATCCGCTCTCGCGCAAGATAGAATGAATTATTACGCGTACGAGATAATGAGATGAAGTCTCTCTGCAAGCGCGTTGATGACATTGTCTTTTGACCGAGATTTTTGACCTCCCGTCGTCGTAGCTACGAATTTCCACGGATGCATTTAGCTATTAATGACAAATTCAAAGCGCGACTTCTCCCAAGTCTGAACTATTCGGTTACAGCCACTACAATTATGTTTCTAAATATTCCCCGCGAGATTATTGCGTTGCTCGAGCTCTATGCTCTAATGATAGATCGTCGTAACTACCGGTTGGTTATTTCTGGGCTGGTTAACGCGTTGTTTCATCCGTTCTCCGTTATTCTGACCCGCCGCGGTAACAGTGGAGGGAAACGCCGCAAAATCCTTAATGAATATTGCAGAACTTGAGACAGCCGCTTTATCCAGCAAATTCCGCGAGCTTCGCTTCATGGCGAAGAGTGAGGGATGCGGAAGGGGATGAAGTCTTCGTGTCGCGATAAATTATCTAAGCGTCGCGCAACGCTCACGGTAAATTGGCTTAGCACGGCGATACCAGGATGGGGCAATCTTATTAAAGGTGGGGAACGCACTATCCTGGAAGACGACGCCGCATCGCGCCAGTTCAAGCGAGCTTTCGAAACCCCGCGAAAATTCCCGACCGGCCGAAAACCAGGTGTAATCAGATCGTAAACGAACGGATGATCTGAACGCGCGCATATATCGCAACCTTTTTCTTTCTCTCGAGACTAACCGCGAAATTGCTCGTAAACTCTTATTTGGCGCTCTCGCGCCAATTGTAACGCCTACAAATGGCCCGCTTTGTCGTCAGGATTTCCACGACAAGAGTGTAATATGTAGTTCTTCGGGCAGTAAAAGCGCCATAAACGTGTAGCGAGTAGCCTGTCCGATTTTTATATACACACGATTCTCGGATGCTGATTAAGTTTTCTTACGAGCGCGAGTTTACGAATGGTGTGGCACATTTAATATAAAAGCAACTTGTGCGGTTAAGGGTAAAAAAAGATTGAAATGAAAAGATATTAAATACATATAAATATATATATTCGATCTATTTTTTACCATTTCTCTGTATCATTACTGCGAATATTCTCTGACAATGTTTTACATCTTTATTTTATATATAATAGGAGAAACGAGAGTAAAAAAACAATGTAATATTATGAGAGGAGAAAGATGTAGAACATCGCAAGAGAACATTTGCCGTATTAGTGATACAGAGAAACGGTAAAAATAAGTACCAACAGAGAATAAATTTCCAGAAAAACTTAATCTTAAAATGATCGTAAACAACAGTATACAAAATGAAAATTAACTTAGCGATATTCAAGTGTCCTAAATTTATGAAAGAAATTTTAAAAGCAGTATATACTGTCTACTAGTGTCGAAATATGCTTTTTATTTACGAATTTTATTTTTAAACAGCAACTAATTCTTTCAAGAGTATTTTAAGAGACCGAAAATGTCGCGATATAACAAAGAGATAAATCTCGTGAGATGCAAAAATAAAATTTGTTCTCGAGAGTTTGGTCATAAAATAAAAGAAGAAGACAATAATACATCCGTAGACGGATAATATTTATCCGTCTTCATTCTTTTAGTTGATTGAGCCGTTTCGTTTATCATGAAAAATTTATGAGCCAATGGGAAAATTCTTATTAAACGCTTCTTGCTACGAGGCAATCGGGGCATTAAATCCTCCTGGGTTGTGCCAGCTGTTTGTCATTAGGTTTTGAAAGCATCTTTATAACCGATGCACGTAGGCCGTAAATGCTGAAATGCACTCTGACCCAAATCACGATTCTCACGTAGATTCTGGATCATGCATCCGAAGCATCGTGTTACTTTTATGAACATGCTACGCGACTCAGTGAATATTTAAAATTATTTTGATATACTCCGATTATCATTTTCTCGCGTTTTTTTTTTTTCGATTAATTCGAAATTTGTAAAATGCAGTAGAGATTAAAATAAATATAGTACGATTAATTATCTATTATTTTTTGTGCACATCTCTTCTTATATATCATATATAATATATTCTTATAGAGTTTTATATACTCATCAGATAATAAATATATACAGAATTAAGTGTGTATATATAAATATTTCATAATAATCTTGCATTTGCAGATATCTTGGCAGAAATTAAAGAGTATTTAAGAGCTTCTGATAAATACATGAGCAGGGGTCATTAGATCTCGCAATCAATGCACGTATTCTGTAAATGTTTGAATACACTTCGATTTAATTGACAAAGTTTGTGCAGAATCTTATTCAGAGCTGAGAGCTATTCAGTTTCCGCAATCAATACTATCGGCTCTGGTAGATGAGTTAAGCTCCGTCATTGTTAGTCAAGAACGCGAAGTCAGTTCGGTTACGAAGTTACGACACATACAAAAATAATCTGTAAAACAACTAGATGCATTATAAATAAAATCTTCAGTGCGGTATACCTGCTCCAGAAAAAAAATCTTCAAAAAAGCTCTCTCGAGTTGCAATATATATTAACAAGCAATATTAAGGGAAGCGGTTTTTATATTTTTCTTTTATGAAAAAGAAAAATAAAACGCGCAACAAAAGAAATCGTAAAAATTCTGTATCTTCTGGGATTTCGAATTCTGTCCCAGAGTAAAAATTTACAACCGCGATAAACATACTTTGATATTAATATTGCGTTAATATCGCGCCGCACACACGACGGTTTTTGGTCTTACCATCAAAATAATTTTTTTAGAGCATAGAATGGTAAAAAATATAAAAGAGTAAAGGGCGGCCTCAGGCGAAACATAACGATATTTACGGCGTTAACCATCCTATAGCCGAGTAGCTCATATTTGCGGTATTTGACGAGTATGGGGAATAACTCCGTTTAACGGCGGGTCGCTATGGTTCTATTTGAGAGGAAACATCATCACGGTCTTTCCAGAATTGGCGCAAAACCGGAGCAAATATCGGCCTGTGGTTAATTAACCGCGGAAGTTTAATCAGCGGAAGTGAGCCCCCAATGCCACACATTCAGGATACGAAATAAAAGATGATATACACGATCGATAGCTTCAAATAAATCTATTCGTAAGCTAGACGTAGACGTAGGAGAGAAAAAATTTTCTTAGCTCAAACGCTTCATCTTTTTGAGTGTATTTTACCTCACTTTTCTTCGAACACTGTATATTTGTATAGCTCAAGATTTCAGTTTCAAATCAAAATAATAATTTATGTAAATTTATAACATATAACAATTATTTTAAGTGTTCTCATAAAAAGAAATCATAAATTTTTATGAGTTGTAGCTCCACTTTTCTTAACACTTATGTCTTTGTTATCGATAATCGTGACATATAAACGCGAATATTTCTACATATAACGACAAAATGGAATATATTTTTGGACTCAAATGCACAGATCGAGCATCTTTTGTAAACCGGCAAATAGGTGAAAGCGTATCATTTACAATGGACGCCTTTATTTCGCGTGAAAGGAGAAATCGTGATGATCTTTCAGGCCAGAGGCGCGAGCCGATGCAAATGTCGGCTGTTAATTAGCCGCAAACGACTGCTCGCGTTATAACGGGCACGCAAATCGCGTAATGGGGTAACGCGTGCACGTATCTCGTACCTCGGATCGATGACACAAAGAAAAGAAAAGAAGGCTGGCTCGAAAAAAGTTCGTATATGTTAGATGAATAGAAGAATATTGTATCCAAAAATATGTCACAAAAAATATAACATTTATATTAATAATTGTCAGTGACGTGTAAATTGATGTGTAAAACGAATATAGGTACTACAAGAATTATAGAATTTTCACTCTTATATAATTCTCAAGTAATATAATACGGTTCTTCTACAGAAACCGTATACGGTATAATACGGTGCACCAGAATCCCGTCCTTAATGATCAATTCTCTGCGTAATTTGAAGCTGATTTTTCTTTAGAGAACATTTTTAAGAAAAACTCATTAATCGTGACTTTTGAATATATGACATTAGATTAAAACATATTTTCCCGATTTAACCATTTGGCTTAAAGTAAAATTTTGAAACGAACTAGTAAAAAACTTGGATGTGTATCAACAGAAGTTTTATTCGGTAACACACTTTGTAAATTGACCACAATTCGTGTATGTTTTATATATTCTACTTCAATATTCTGATAGCCTTGCTGATAATATATAATTTATCTTATTGATCACGATTTAATGATGTATTTATTATGGAATATATTGTGTTTGTTCTCCATAATATGCGAAGAGTATATGACTATTATCGTTATATTATTATTAAATAATAAATGTTACGGTAAAATTTGGCAGAAAATCTATACTATAATATATATAATATATATAACATCGTAGTAATCGATTCCACTATTCTCGTATATATTTTTCAATTATAATTTTGTACATATATATACTATAATATCAAGCCGCAAATAATAGCTTTTATTACTAAAGTAAATGTTTCTCTGTCAAGATTTACGAGGGATATTAAATCGCTTTGCCTTCGATCATTGCCTAGTTCTTATTTCGTATCATTTATTTCCGTTCGACGATTTATTAAGAATTCTCACAAATACCGTTTGACATACATATGTTGACATGTTGAATTATATTATTTCTTTGATTATGGAAAGACATAGTTTTACCGTCAAAAATATATAATTAAATAAGAGACGATATAATTGAATAAAAATGCACTGAAAAAAGCTTTCAAATAAATGTGTATTTCAGTAGTACCATTAACATCATTTGTTTAAAAATAAGGATTTCTTATATTTGTGTTTTTAGCGTTTAAATTATGCATCTTTCAATAATCAAATAAAAAAATCGATGTCAACATATGTGTATATTAAAGAATATTTACGAGAATGCTTAATACATGTGTATATACAGTGTTCTATTCAAAGCTCTCTAAATTAAGAAATTATTTTCAACTAAATCAAGAAATAAAAAAACTTTAAAAGCTTCTATAAAAAAGAAATTACCAAAATTTGCACACAATGATGTTTCTCTCACAATATATTATTATATCGTCACTTCGAAGTGTATAATTGGTACTCACCTAAATAATTTGTTACAAATTGCATACAAATTGCATACAAATTGCATAAGGGCAAAAGTAGAAAATATTAATTAACATTTCCTTCTCATTAATAATGATGCACGTGTCGATTATACGTCTTTAATCCATAACAACATATTAATATTGTCAAGTTACGCTAAATTGTGTGTGTATATATATATATATATATATATATATATATATATATATATATACCTATATATATAATGCAATTTATTATATATATATATTGTATACATATATATCTATTATCAACATTAATTATTCCGCGGAGTAGCTACGACGCACAGTGTGAGTAACTACGACAGTAATTAGCTCAGTAATCCACAGCACATTCTATGCAGTTTCACCGAACACAACGCCGGCACGATGCGTCAGAGAGCTGGAAGTAATTTTGTATGCAACGCGCCGGGCGAGTCCGTGGGAGTCCACAATTTCAATTGGAAATTATAATGGAAATCTACGCCCGGAATTTATTTCGGATCTTCCACGGTCGCTAATCCGAGCGAAAGGAATTCGCGTTACAACGTCGGTCTTTAACACAAACAGTGTTACGTTACACCGAAAAAAAGGAAGGATTTTATCGGGTAAAAACCGCAACCGTCGTTACTCGACACCGCTTAAATCGGGGCTTGAATGCAAAACGAGCGCTATAAAAAATGTAATCCCGCACCTTTACCCAGAGAAAGGTGCTGCATTTTATTTTTATAATCAAAAAAAAATTGCACCCTTGTGCGCATCATCGTTTGACATTTTTCGAATATATTCGTTCATTCACAACAGTCGATCGCAATGAAGATACATATATATATATATATATATATACATTGCGAAAAATTAAAAAAATAATAAATACGTATCTATATATATATATATATATTTACAAAAAATGAATCGAAATTCGCGCATTCGATATACATTGTTATTGTGTTCAAAGCTTTGATTCGATTGTCTTCGAACAATACACATCGCGCGCGCGGTGAACCAAAATTACACTGGTCCGTCTGATCTTGACTTTTGCACGTCTAACATACACACGGCGTGGTACGTTCAATATGAATAATGGATTCGAATCAAACCGACCGTTTAACGTGAAGCGTGTGCCACGTGGATTCGCGTCTATTTACGTATGCGGATTTAATCTGCTGTAATCTGTGTAAGTCACCTTCCGATCGCGCGTTCTCTCTCTCTCTCTCTCTCTTTCTCCCTCGTCACGGAAGATGTAATTATTGAATAACAGATGAAATAGCGAGCATACCTATATCCCGGGGTGCTTGTATTCTCTCGGCTTTAACTTAAACTTCACGAGCGACGAGAGGAGAACGAACACACGCCGCATGGCGGAAATAACTTACGCTCGAGTTAACTTACAAGAGACACGCCAGCACGTTTTCATACAACGGGGACGTCCCGTCGTCGCGACCCCTTGTGTCGATATATATATATATATATATGTATGTATGTATGTATGTATGTGTACTCGATTACTTCGATAACGGGGCCACGAATGAAAACGGCCAATCGATTGCAGCCATGATTCACTAACGGACCCACCTGTCTTCTCTTGCCGTTTCAGGTGACAAGATGGCAGCGATACAGCGTCGCAAGACGTCGGCAGCGAAGAGGAATCGTGCGGAGGTGCTGTTGCTGGCGTTACTCATCGTAGCGGGCGTCGTTTTAGCGCGATAAGCGTTTCACTTCGAGAAATGTCCATAACTATTACACCATTACTTCCGTTTGTGATAGATAGGATATTACTCCCGGGGACTTTACAGTCCACCCTCTTCCTTTTTCATCCCCCTGGTTTTCCCAACTCTTCGCCCCATCTCTCTCTCTCTCTCTCTCTCCTTTACTTTCCCCTAGTTCCCGCGTCTTCCATTTTCCCACATCTTCCTCTCTGCTCCTCTCCCGTCTTTCTTAACTCGTCCTCCTTCGTCCTTATTTACTTTAGTCGAGGTTGCCGCCGGCTGGACTACTTAGATATGCGAGATTTTCGTGAAAGATTGCGCGATTGCCTGCTCCAAGTCATTACGCGCGACGCGCATGCGACTCGAATTATGTAAATACTCGCCAGGTCGAATACGCCACGACGACGCGGATTACGTTAGGCCAGGCCTGTCCAACTTCCGGGTATGTGCTGCCGATCGTTCGCCAGATTCAGATCGGTCGGATGGAAAATTCGTTAGGTCAGTGCAAACAGTACGGATCGATCGCGTTTGACAAGGTGAGATCCATATAATTCTCGAAAATTCAGATCATTTTTTGAGATACGCAGAAACGGAAATACATGCGTGCACGTGTGGGAAAATGCAAGTGTAAATATCGTCTCGTTTAAAAATAACATCCCTACTTCAAACGATTATTATTAGCGTTGTACAATTATTTATGTCTTGAAATTGCATTATTTCTAGAATAATCGAATCGTAAATAATGCATTAATTCAGGAAAGATAAATTTTAGAAATGTGCTATTCAAATGATTAAGGTCCTCTTTGGATAAATTATGAATTGTAAATTTGACTTTGTGTAATATAATGTAAACGATATAATTTTAATTATAAAATAATATAATATACAATTTGGGTCGAGACATATTATCGTAGGATGAATAGATAACTTCTATAATTAAATTCAATATGACTCGATATGTTATAAATATTAAATTCATTATTATTTCGTAATAAGAATAATATATTAAATTGTAAAAGCAATTATAATTGCGAATACATTTATTTGCGGAAACTGTCTGGCGTCTCAAGATAATTTAAATTGATTTTAATGTAAATTTTTATAACCATAAATTAATGACCTGAACCAAAACGTCATGAGTTAAATTAATAAAGAATAATAATTTTTTTATTATTTTTCTCCGACCAAACTGACATGAATTTGAAACGTTATGCAACTTACAATCAAAATTCATGTCAGTTTGATCGGAGAAAAATAATAAAAAATGTATTATTAACTTTACACTGACGACTTACTTTACCTCACAATTAATAAAGAATCTTTTTAGTCCAGTATTGGTCATGTTTTAATTTAATAAGTTTCTTATTTTATAAATTAATGATTTTGCGAATATTTCGAATCGGGGTCGTGTATCAATCTTTCCTTAAATCCGCTTGAATAACACATTTCCAAAGTATGGAGAATTTCTCTCGAGGTACACCGTATTTGCGAAATAAAAATAGAGAAGGCGGAAAAATATATGTGGAAATAGCAGTCAAAACCAAAATCCCCACGTCTATATCGCGAAATGTAAAGCATGGGTCTTTGCTCGCGCCATGATCTTGCGTTTCTCTCTTTTTCCCTGTAAAAATTGCTACGAAAAATTGCTCGCTTTACAAGCGCGAGTTGTAGCTCGGCGAAGCTCGTCCGCTCGCTTTACAATATTATGACAGCGTTGCGTGAAATGGAGATCACAACGCGTCACCAACGCGTCACAAACGCGAAAACACGTTTATTGCATGACGCGACATCACGCGCGTTTATATCGCAACGCGAAACAAAACGCGAACAAAGCGCACGGGATTGCAATACGCTGATATAGAGCGAGCGCGGCGCGTCATTAAAGATCGTCATTAAGTCGTCTCGCGGCTGCGTTATTACAGCTTATACTACTAGATGGATCATCCGCGCCTCGTTATACCTAGGGAAGGCATCGAGAAAATGAGGGAAGAGAGAAGATCCTATCCGTTTCGTGGTTGCAACATGGTATTGAGTATACGTTAGCAATTCCCGCAAGTTTAAACCCCCAGCAGTGTCAAGGTATATACATATATATTTTACTATACTTTTTGTATCTATATTATAAAATCACATATCTGTCCTCGATATTTATAAATCTTTATCTTAGTTCCTAATGTCTCTTAAAAAAGATCCTATTGTGTAACGACAGATAAATTACTGGCCGATTGTTGTTGCATATATACTGAAATTTTTATATGTTTATTATTAATAAAATTAAAAAAGAAAATAAGCGAATTTTTCTGATATTACGTAGACGATGTAAAATTGATGTTTCTTCAATTTTGACAAGTTAAGAGATGTAGAGTCTCTCAAACACAAACTGCCATGAAAATAACGTCACCACGTGCGCGCCCCTCAATATTACTTTAACATATATATACAATTGCAATTTCGCGTCCTTGCGCGAAGCGTGCGCGTGAATTTTAGAACGTCCTACATAAGAAAGTTAAACAAGTGGTATCCGCTTCTCAGAATGTTGAACAACTGACATCGTGACGTACGTTGCAACGGCCGTTCTTTCGAGCCCACGTGTAGCTCTGATCTTAAAATTGCACACGAGCGTAACACCGTCTCTCTTGTCATTGAGCTGAACTACTGTGAAGCGAACATCTCAAGAAAGAACGTGGTTTCACTGTACACGTTCTTTTCATATTTATTCCCCGACTGATCTATTATTACAGCCCGGACCTGCATAAACAATTGACGCGATCACTTGTGCAAACATGTCTAATCTAAATTGATCGATCAAATAATGAAAAGAAAACTAGCGGCGTAAAAAATAGATCGAGGCACAATTATAAGCTATCACATGATGGGATCTCTCTTTTTATTATAGTTTTCCTTTTTCGAACTTTTAAAAATGTTCTTAATTATACGAAATTAAGAACATGTTATATTGTGCGTTCTTCTACGTTTAGAAGAGGTTTTTCGCGAAAAGACATCAAACCTGCCATCAATTTTTATCTCTCTCTCCGTATTTACATGTTTTTATAAAACCTTTTAAGAGCGAACTAAGTGCCCATCGTTAAGGCGTGCTTATCGAATTAATTACAAGCTGGGTGTCGTTATTGCGCATTAAGTGGAATCTACAAGTTGGACAGGCTTGACTTTGTTAGGCTCCGAGCGGCGGCAGAAACGTGTCGTTTTAAAGGGGCCCCCGGCGTTACTTTTGAGGGCCCACGAAACTATCACGTAGCATCGTTTTCTCTCGCCTGAAAAAAAAACACTGTACACATCGGATACACGTAGTGATTAAGGCGATATTCAACGGTTCTTTCTGTATATCTTAATTTAAGGCGAATAACACGCGCGCGCAAAAAAAAAATACAAAAGAAAACGTAGGGAATAGTAGGATAAACGGTATTTTTTGTCGGAAATCGAATTCTTTCTCCGCGTTATCTTCGTTATACATATACGTTATTCAGACGACATCGTCTCGAAAAGCGTTTGCTGAAAAAACGTCTTGCCCTTTCCACGCGCAAAGGAGGGAAGATCTCAAGGAAAAGCTCGCAAATGAATAAAATTATATCCAATTGCATATAATGTGCAATGATATTTAATCCTTGAGAGGTAATTGTGATGACGAAATACGTAATTGTGATGAAATCTGAACGGTTTGTTGTGAGAGAATGAGAGGTGTAGGCTAATGCGCGCAATTAAATTGCGAAGCAAATTTTAGTTCTTCAAAGTTTATTTTATACGCGAAATTACGTTTACATGAAAATCTTATGGATTTGATCCAGTTTTTGCTGTTGAAAGTCACGTAAGTACGTCGCCAATATTATGTCTTTGAGAGCGACCTTTATGTGACGTAATCTGTATCACGATCTAGCGATTTATTATAGTAAAAATATATTATGCGATTTAAAAATAATTTTGCAACTAAATTTTCAAACTATTCTTCGAAACATGATAATAATATTTATTATTGTTGTATTGGTGTCGACAGAAATATTCATCAGAGTTACGTGAGGTTTAATCGTGTGTGTGACTTCTTGGCATGGCTATTTGAACACTAATTTAAAATACAGAAATTAGAAAAGGTACGTATATATTAATTTTAACTTGTCTTTATTTATGGAAATCGCGAAAAAAAATGTAATGGACGTAAAAAAATGAACATTTTTCCAATAATCGTTATTCGTAAAACTTTACTAGGAGATTTTTCTCAGAATTCTTGTCTTTATCGAGTATTTTATTTATTTTTTATAAATTCATTGCTTTTCTCGAGTTGCTTCGATCATTTATCTCGCAAGCGGTTAATAATTGTTACAAAGTAACGATTCATGTTTTAACGACTTTTTATAGTACCTACGGTAAAAGCAATAATACAACAGCGTAATATTTTATGAATTCTCGCTCAAAAAAATTCATTTTAAAATTTACTTGCTTTTAATAAGCGCGCGCAAATAAACATAACATATATAATGCCATAATAATTTCAATGAGAAAAACTATAATTCTCGGCATAATTTAAAATATATTGTATAGAGAAAGAGAGAAATCCGCGTGCATAAAAACTCGTATAAATCGTGCATATAAAATTCGTGGAATTTTTACCTGCACATCCTCTCTGAATCTAAAATTTTAATGAAGTTATTCCGGATAGAAGCGAAAAAAAAATTGTCTTTCGAGTAATTCCTTTATAGGAATATCATAAAATTCAAGCTCGATCGATATTACATTGCGTGTCAGCATATATATTCGTTATTACATAAGCATATGTTATCGGAAGATTTAATTCGATGTTATGAAAGCGTACGTATTGTTAGATATTTGCTCTGTCTCGTGCGACGATCTTCTAGCGATATTTATAAAAATAACATCGTACGTCGAGAAATATGTTTCGTACAAACGGTTCGAAATCCGTATTCGTTATTCATTATATGTTATTAATATGCGAAATATATATGGAACGTGATATCAATTCTACTGGAATTTTAACGAAACGATTTTGCAAAGGATTTGTCACCGTTGTCAAATCAGTTCTTTTGATAACGTCTGGAATTCTTGATCGTCTAATCGTGATAAATTTACAGTTACAGCTTTATCGCTCACGTCATTTGAAATTCAAACAGTCTACAAAGCGGTTACAGAATTCAACAAATTTTACGACCTTTCCGACAATTCCCCAATCGTTTCCTACAATCTCTTCGTTACTGTAAGTTAATAGCTCCTTTACGTGTATACTCAGATTATTTTTCTAGAACCAAATACACGCTCGCGTATTATGTATTAAAAAGAGAGAGAGAGAGAGAGAGAGAGAAATATGTGCATGATAAATTTTTTATACTCATTTAGAGTTTTTTTTACATTAACATGCTATCTATTTTAAGTCCATTCTATAGTATGACTTTTTACATCAGTTGATTATAAAACTTTCCCGTTACAATCATTGGCAATATTTTATATTTTAATTAATGCGCAAAGTATATATATTCAACATTAATTCCAGAATATCTGTTTACGAACAAGATATATGTTTGCATATATTTCCATCTTAATTAAATTATCTCTTAAAATATTTTTACAGTCATGCAGTATGTGCATATATGTTTTTCTTTTTCATTTGTACTGGAAATTTTCAGAAATATGATACCTATAAAACTAATTAAAAAATCATCCCTTAACAATGCAATTTTCTTAGCAAGTTTCAACGTAGCGCAAAAATCGCGAGAATTTCGCTCCGAGGGAAAAAATGCCTGCGGTCAAAAGAAAAGGAGAAAAAAAAAAAAAGAAATTCTTCGACCGCGGCGTACAAAGAAAGGGGATCGGGTCTCTTAACGATAAATTATTCATTACGGTTATAATTAATAAAACAGGAATTTTTAGTCTATTATTTTCCTCGCTTTCATCAAAAGTCGATATTAGAGAGTCGGGCTGCATTTTTCTGCTCCCTTTCGCCGTACGCGGACGGCGCCCTCGTTATTTTCGATACTGATTCAAGATTCCGAGACTGATTTCCCGATAACGGGCGCGCACGCGTGTTGTATTTATTTATATCTACGCGCGAATCGCGAAATTCCGTACTCTGCGGTACGGGTATTTCGATGTCGAATACCGGCTGATGAAGTTATCGGGGAAATAGCAGCAGGGCGCGATACGCCGTAATGAGAACAATGCGGCGCTCCTCGAATATTTACCAACCTCACGGAATTCTGCAATAGCGTACGGCCCGTCACGCTGAAGCGACTACTAACGCGAATTCCACGGATTAGCGCGCCGATTCCTCAATTAATTTAATTAAAAATGAGTACCCAATGGAAATAATCCGGCGTGTGTTCGTGGGAGAAAGAGAGCGAAGCGGGATATTCGTTCGAAATCTCGTTCGAGCTCTCGTAAAAGTCGTCTCTCGTACGCGCGCGTTCGCGATTACATCGGGATTAAATCAATTATTAACGCGAGTGCAACGTTACATACCGTTATCGATTGGCGTTTCGAATTGCGATATATTCGTATTCGTTAATAAAATAAAATCATAAAGTATACACAACATGTACGCGTATATGTATATGTATATGTATATGTATATGTATATAACATATACGTAGACGCGTGCGTAATCATCTCCCTCAGGGTGGAAACTCTCATCGACTTGCAAATATTTTTATCCAAAGCATGCACACAAGAATCTGTTTCTCTCTACCACTGCTTATATTATTTTTATTAATATTAATGAGAACGATAATGATAATTATCATTAGTTGCCATTTATTTTATTTAAATTATCTCAAAAAATATTTTTCTCCAGTATTTTTTTACAGCTCGAAAAACTCGATCAAAGTAAGACACTTTTTCCTCTAATTTTTTTAACGCCGCAGCGAAAGAGAGAGAGAGAGAGAGAGACCTCTCGATATTTTCAAACAAATTTTTCCCACGAAAATCTTTGTCCGCGCGACATAGTTTTTCGCGTCAAAGCTGCTCGAATTTTAATTACGATCTATCTGGCGGAACAGTTGACGAAATTCGCGATGGAAACGCGTATATCCCGGCCAGATGGATACACAAGGAGATACAACGAACGCAATAATTATCATCGATTCAACCCTCGGCTCTCGCTTCCAGCACAACGTTCCTATCCGCGAGTCTTGGAAACGATCGGACGCGCCGCATTTCGCTTCTCCGTACAATAGTCCTTAATGAGTTCCCTTTACATCGGGTCGCGTACTGTCCGGATCATCCTGACGGATCGTGGAAAAGAAAGAAGAAGCGAAAAAAAGAGAGATAAAAAAATACGCGAAGTAACGTTTGATCGGTGAAGCGTAAAGATGGTTTCCGCGGATTTCGTGGAATCGCGCGCAGTCACCCGTGTATTATGTATCCGTCGTTATCTGTGACTCTCTCTCTCTCTCTCTTTCTCGGTGATGGTGGTGGAATAGGGTGGAAAAAAAACGCGGTAAAGAAAGGGTCACACACGGGGGTTCATTTCGCCTCCGGCACGGCGGGATCCATCTCGCGCGTTTCTTCATCTCTTCTCTCTCGTGTCCGTGACGTCGCAATCGCGGACGGAGATCCTTGCAAAAACATCGATAGAAAACGGAAATCCCCCGCGGAATTAAATCGAGAATGCTCTCCAGACTCCCGGAAGCTACTATATATACGCGTCTTTTGTTTCTTACCGCCGATACTGACATTCTTTCACGTTTTCCTAATTCCTTTTTGAAAAGCTTATTCCTTTAGTCGTTTCCGGTTACCCAGCTCGGAAATCGACCTGGTAATCGGAAATTTCATCCCATATATCGACGTTAAATCTATCTTTATTTATCATTATACTTTTGTACAAGGATAATGTTTTCTTCAATTAACAACTAAACGCAAGAAATATCGAGAGAATTATTTCTTATTTATTATCAATATCAACGCTGCAAACTTGACGTTTTCTTTGCATGATATATAGGATAGATTGTGTTCGCTTTTCCTCTTTCAATTAATCCTATAGATTTTTTTCAAAAAGAAGTTCATATTCTTCCATATGTAAAAATAATCAAAATATCTTATAGTACTTGCAATTAAAACCTATTCGATATAACAATTTAGATTATCAACAATTAAAAGCATGTCATTGATATTTAATTATATTCTTGCGTTTTTCTTCCTAATATTGCTTCAAATATGTTTGATTGAAATAACAAAAAATGATGTTGAAATACTTTATATTTAACCCAAAAACTGATTCGACTGCGATGATTCTAATCATGCAAATATATTTGTGCCACTGCGTGAATCCTATAATTATAGGGATATTAAAAGGTGCAGTGAAAAAAGAAAAGAGAAAAAAACAAAGTAAAAGATGTTTACTACGAATAGAAATATCATGTTTGTTTCGAGTAAAAACAGGTCGCGTGTTAACGGTGCCGTAGTTATTTTAACGATGTTACTTTTCAACATTTATATGTGTATATATATATATATATTATATATATATATATATATATATATATATATATATATATATATATAAGACGTTGCTTGAGAATCATACTTGGGATTGCATGTTGCATTTACTTTGTGGACGCATTTGCAGCATACGTGTTATGCAGAATATGAGAAAAAGTTCTCGAAGGCAGGTTTTATAGAAGAAAAAAGCAGGGGACGCGTAAAATTATTATTATTCGAGAGGAAAATTCATTAGTAATTTGACGATGTGTCGCTTCGATCACATTGTTTTCGCATGAAATTTTAACACACGCTCCATTCACACATCCACTAAACTCTATAATTACTTAGCGTTTATTAATTCGCTCTTGCAATTCACGCGTCTCTCGTTCGCTGTAAATATCTAATAAATTATTGACATCAATCGTGACAAATGTGCGATCGATAGTTGCATTTGTGTTATAAACAATTTTATGCACAATTTGATGATAAATACAAATAATGCATGAATGGTGCGCGCTATAATAATGCAGCGACGTGTATTTGTGATGAAAAACAATGATTTCAATAATATGCTTGTACGTCAACATGTCATGAATCATCACATCAATGATTATTATTCCAATAATAGGGATTCTAATCGGAACAATTCTCTACAATGTTTCCATGTCTCTCTCTCTCTCGACATTTCCGAGAAAAGAAAACAAATTCAACGAAGCAAAATGCATCTGAACATAATCGCGCGATTTTGGGAACAAACGATCCCAAAATTCGAGCGAACAATTATTCTTATCCCGCGGACACCGATTTGGCGATTGAATTTCATTCGAGATTCATATGGCGGGCGAACGGATATAATCGGGGCTAATCTATTTCGAGTTTCCAGCTAGACATCGTAGACAATTAGACTGACCAGATTTGAATTCGATTCGAGATTCGAACGCGAAGTACAGGTGCAAACGAGAGCCCAGGATTGCAGCCCAGCGGGCGGAAGACTGATTGGCCGACCCAGATGCATACCGTTATCATAAATCTGCTGAAAATCTCCCGCACAACCGCGTAGATATATATTACTACGCTTTCCCTCGCCCGCTTTTGGTTCCGAGTCTCTGCATTCTTCATCACCGTATTTTCGCGACGACCAAAAGAGAGAGATCACACGCGGGTGTCTCGGAATAAATTAATGCGCGCCATTTATCGAGCACGAGATTTTATTTTAGGTACTGGTACGCATACGGGGCTTACGTTTAAATGCCAAATCTAACTGTAGCCTTTAAGTAGGTCGGCTTCGTCGATTTACGATTTCCGACGAATACAAAAAAAAACCTTATATATAGTCGATCACATATATTGTAGCGCCACGTAATGTAAATTTTGCTTTCAAGGCAGACGATTTTATTTTTGGGAACCACACTATGTTATTTAAAACTATGTTAGTTAAACCACACTATGTTATTTAAAAAATTAGCATTCAGAATCGACGATAAAAGTTTAAGATTGACATTGGCGATGACGATGATCTCAAGAAAATTTTAACAGCAAAGTATGTAGCGTGCACGGAACAAAAATTAGCTACCATAACTAAATTTTAACTGTCTTCATATTACAACCTGAAAGTTATCATGCCTAAATTTTTGCTATGGCAACCAATATTTTTTAGCCATAGTTTAATAGAGAATTTTATAGCTAACAAATATTAGCTATCATAGCTAAAATTTAAGCATGAAACTAAATTTTATGTGTAATATAAGAACAGCTAAAATTTAGCTATAGTAACTAATTTTTTTCGTGTTTCACTGAAAAAAATTATTAACTTGATTAAATTGTTCAATTAAATAATATTTTGTTAATTTGACATATAAAATTATTTAAATTAAATATAACATGTCAAAAATCTAACAAAACGTGTATTTGACTTAAATACTAATACCTATATGTTCAATTATCAAATAGTAATTTAGTTGAAAGATTTAGTCAAGTTAACAATTTTTCAGTGTACGTCGCATGAAAAAAAAATTGAATATATATATTTAAATATAAATTTAAACTCACATAAATGTGTAAAATTGAATACAACAAAATAAATCTTTACACGATTGTGAAGAGTAAAAAATGAAAAAATAACATGCGATGCACATCAAGAGAAATTCGAATACAGACATCAGAGTACCTCTCTCTCTCAGGCTTGTTTATTCGCATAAATATCAGCATAAATGTGCAAATAGGTATTTTCTATAAGACTCTATTTCGTTCTCAATTACTTGGATATTAATAGAGTCGTGTTTCTCTCTCTTTCTCTCTCCATGCCGTGACA
The DNA here is from genome assembly GCF_048542155.1 of Nylanderia fulva. Lineage (NCBI taxonomy): Eukaryota > Metazoa > Arthropoda > Insecta > Hymenoptera > Formicidae > Nylanderia > Nylanderia fulva. The sequence continues at coordinate 3,705,039 of NW_028189622.1, forward strand.
GCTAATAAAACTTTGAAACGACTTGAACCAAGCGTTTAATAGCAGCGTCTTGGGCATCTGACGGATATTCAAGTATTCGTATCTTCTGACACGTGACTAAATGTTATAGTATAGTTATATAATATAAATTAACGCGTCTCTCTCGTAAGAAGAAATTCGGTTCAATTTAAAACTCGCAACACAATTTGCCGACTAAAGTTTTAAAGTGCTGCGCCTTTAAAACTTTAAATAAAAATCCTATTTGATATTAAATAAAGTTATTAAATCATAAAAAAATTTTAAGATAAAAATAAAATTATTCAAAAACATCTTATATTTATATATTTTGCATGAAAATTTTTGTAATTTCAAAGAGAATTTCACAAGATAATTCTGGTGACAAATATTGTAATTAATATTTTTTTCTCAACAAATTGTATCAAACAATTTTTTAAGATACATGTGTAATATACAAATAATTGAAATATATACAAAATTGAGTGCGCGCTTATACTTCTGACAAATGAAATAAAATCGTGAAAACTATATATATAATACATTCACTTGACATTGCCTTTGTTCACGCAATTTACGAATTTAATCTCCACATTATTCTTTCTGCGCAGAATATCAGTTTAACGATCATAAAATAAAAAAGCTATTCGCGTTTAAATGTCCATTGCTTGTGAAAAATTCATCATCATGTGGCGGACAAGCATAATCGACCGGCGAATGCTCCTACTCGTTGATCAATGAGAATCGATAATTACCTGCCGTGTAATTAACAGCGATCGTGCATTCCCGATAACCAGCCGCGTTTGTACCGCGTGAGAACGATAAATTCTCCGAAATGAACGCTTCCGCAGTAATATGGTCCGATGATAATGCCAACGAGCGAAATAAAGTTGAATTAAAATATAATATGGACCGCATTCATTGTTCCACACATACACAATGGAATAACAATTGTTAGCAGACCCGTGGGATTATACTCCGCACATCTCTATGTATGTGTGCATACCGATTAGAATTTTACTCCGAAATATGACTCGTTAGAGCGAAACTTTAATCAATAATTTCGAACGAAATATTTAATAAACGTATCTCGAGAAAAGCGTATCTCCTATAGAAATATTCTTTTATTTTAATGTTTTTTATTTTTTTTTAATTATGTTCTTTTCATGAAATAAAAATATTATCGAACGCATAATTGATGAATTCATCACTTTCGTAAATGGAATAAAATTACTACGTGTCTTTTTAAGATATCTTTTTAAAACTGCCATGAATGTATACATTTAGTAGTGAATAATTGTAATTAGTTATAGCATAATTTGCTTGTTAAAATGTGTTAAAAAAGTTCATAGATAAATTCATATGTTCACAAATGATACAGACGTAATAAAAGCAATACTGTTGGACTGGAAGTGCGTGTATTAGTATAGTTCTCAAAAAAAATATGCGATATATCCGACTTATCGCAATTCGATATTTGTAAAATAGTGATTGAGAATATATACATATATAAGGATAAAAAACAAGACAAGAGAAATAGAAAGAGGTGTTGAAAGAGCGAGACGTTTTCCAGCGTGACTTTTGCGTACCAAAAAAAAACAAATATTTTCTATTGCGTCGTCTTTACTGTTCGTTATTATTAAGATTATATTATTAACTGTACGGTGTAACGATACCAAATTAATTAAGACCGGCGTACGATAAACGGGATACGACGTTGTCCGCATCGCAGCGCGTTTATCTGCACTCACTCATAGGATATTCATAGGATCTGACATTAAGGATAAGACGATAATGTACGGTACATTACGGTGGATTTCGAATTAATTCTTAAAGAATTAAACGATAAAACTTGCAACTTAATGAATTTCTCAGTATATGTCTGCAATCATGTATTATAGAAAAGAAAAATGATTCGATTCAATAAAAACTTACGAAAATACATTTGTGTGCAATTATTTCATCTCTGATGAAGAAGCAATTTTGCTCGAATGATTTCAAACGTATAAAGCATGCTTCTCTTTTTTTCTCAATTTACACAAGATGAATAATAAAGTGTTCGATCCAGTTTGCACGGCAAACGAAAATGGCGATGAAATGCATAACGAAAGAACATAAAAGTGTAAATGTGGCTTTACAACGCTACAATGAAAAGTATAATTGCACTTTATTATAAATCGTTTCAAGGTCCCTTTAATCATTGCCGCATTGCTTTGCTTCCTAATCTTAAAACGAACGCAATTATGAATAATTATTTGTCAGAATAATTATCAGTGTAATCGTCATAAAAATCTGGAAAGATCATTTATGAAAATCTAATTGTTTGTATTAACTTTAATCATCCTGAGCTTTTATACTAACGAGTCCTCCTTCACAAAATTTATCCTATACTTAAATATAATAATAACATGCTCCATATATATGGATATATTCTTATTTATACATATATGTATATATAGATATATATATCTCTCTCTTCTATATATATATTTGTTTATATAGAGAACCTTTATAAGAGTAACAGGCTCTTAATTCAAAGCTGCAAAGGGACTCGATAAAATCTAATTTTTTACAATAGAAATGCGTGTTATTTTTTTCCTAACACATGTATTATCTAAATCTCTTATAAAATTGCTTACTTAATATCTATTAAGCAGAAACCGATAGCATTGTTTGCATAGCTTTTTACAGCTCAAAGATAGTAATATCCGTTTTTCGCAGTCACTTTGCAGCTATTAATACAATATTTTATTTCCAAAGTATGATAGATCTAATAAATTTAGTTAACAAAAAATATATATAGTATTTTACAGTATCATTATATCTTAAATAAACTGTTATCTGCATACAAGACGCATGCATATAGGTTTATCCATGGCAACGCTAAAAGATCACTCTTCCCGGAGTACGGATAAACATTTCTTGAGCAATTCCGCGTGCGACTGTAAACATATGACATTAATATATTTTCGATATATATTGTGTATATATATCTGTAATTTTATTTATTACTTCATTTATTACTTCAGCTTAAAAACTATGAGTTCTATACTTACTTTAGCATGTTTTATTTCCAGCTCTGTTAATTCAATGAGATTCTTTTTAAATGCTGCTACTCGCCTAGTCTTGAAATCTAATAATTCTAAAAAGGTATTGCAAGTATTAATATTAATGCTTTAAACAATTTAAATAATCAATAGTAAATAATATATGTCTGTTTCTAATTATTTTATTTCTTTAATTCTTCTTACCTTCTTTTCCTTTATCAGACATCTGTTCAAATTTCTCACATGCTTCAGTCTGTGCGTGTTCCGCCTTGATTACAATATAAATACAAATTTAAAATATCACAAAATATTAAACCCGTTTTTTTTCGATTGAAAACTTTCAAGATGCAATTATATTATGTAATATTTAGCTTAGCGTAGCCACAAATATCAACAAAACTCATAATGACACACCTCTATTGTAAAGATATAGTCATATCATGTAAATTAATGATATAAATTATTATAATAATGTTTCAATGCATGCAATTGTCCATTCATGCATAATATTCAACAATAACGTCTGTGCTGCAATAATTAATTCGTGCCAATTTATCTTTCTATTTAAAATGAAATTATCTCATATATATGTATATATATGTATATATATATTTTGCATATTAATTATTCATCTGTATATAAAATCTGTGTAAAGTAGAAATCTTGTAGAAATCTTGATTTTAGATAGAGAAATAAAACGTATAAAATCAATATCTCTCTCATATTATTTAATAATAAACTTATACTATCATATTAACAATAAAACCTAATATTCAAATAAAATGTTACTATGTATTATAACAAACAAATTGATCAAAAAAAGTATCGATCGAATTTCAGCATTCTGCATATTTAAAAAACGGATGGAGAGAGAGGAGCTGATCTAAATAGGATCTAATATTTTTTAAGCACTACCACAAAAACATGAATGACACAAATACATGACACACCTCAGCAACTTCCAGTGCCTTGAAAAGCAAGAAAAATTGAAGTTCTGATTAGATGCCATCCATGGTCATAATGTGATTATCTAATAACTGCAGTTTTATTTTAACTGCTATGACATTAATAAGTATGATTTAAAAAATAAAAATTTGTATTCATTATATTTTGCTTGCCCTGAGTATCTAATAACTGCAGATTTATTTTAACTGCTATGACATTAATAAATATGATCTTAAAAATAAATATTTGTATTCATTATATTTTACTTGCCCTCCTCTGTGTTGATTCATAATCATAATTATATCTGAGGGTATCATACTACATTGTATGAATATCAATTTGAAAATTATAGGAAAATGTGGACTTACTGCGTGAACATCCTTATTTTTGGCACGAGCTTTTTCAAGGGCGCGATTCGCAGATTCATATTCGTGTAAAGCTTTCAGTCTTCTAAAGAGAAGTCTTTTAGCTGCAGCTGTATCTCTCATATAATAACGAAGAGTGTCTGATAATTTTAAATCCTCATCTGATGCTACCCGTCCTTCAACTTTCTGTAAAAAAAAAAGCATTTTTATAAACAATGATAGCAAATTTTGTAAAAACTTAGTAGTAAAAACAATTTAATAAAAACTTTAAAATTATATTCTATAAAATGTTCTTACTCGTAATTTCTCGAAAGTCTCAGCAATTTTAGTTAAAAATCTTTCAAGTTTTCCAGTATCTGTTGTAGCTAATTGTAAAAGATTGGTGGAAATCTTTATATATGAATCTGCTACATCTTTATGTTTAGCTGTTTGACGATCAGCCAACCTTGTTGCTTCTTTTAGATTATGGTGATAAGTTTGAAGGAATGTCATTTCTTGATCAAAGAAATCATTCACATCTTTTACTGTAGCCGATAAATAATATTCATCGGTAGTTTTAGAAAACGACTTTACTAGACCACCAAACATTTCCATTTTATTCTTTCCTGCACAAATAAACAGAATATATGTTCTACATCTACTTCCATTTTATGTTTGCATTGTAACATTGTGCAAAATGTCTAACAAGAACATTACCTCGTACACAAAGATCTTGATCGTATTCTAAGAATACCCTCAAATTATGATCATTCCGAAAAACTGGATGATGCGCCAGTCTGGTCAAAAACATTTCGTGCATAGCAACAGTTTTCTTAAAAGTGGCTAAGTATTCCCTGCAAGATAATAAATATATTAAGATTAGATACTAATAAATCTTTATCAGTTAAAATATGATAATAAAACTATAGGATAAAACGACATAAAATCTTACGCTTCTAATTCTTGCTTCATCTTATTAAATTCTTCACGTGTCATATTTCCTTCACCCTCGCCAAGTTTTTGCAACTTCTCACGTGACGCATCAAAATCCGGTCTTGGTGGACATGGTGGAATCTATTATATAACATTAATATATAAAAACATTAATATATAATATTAATAAAAACAAAACGAGAATTTTAAAAATGTATGCCAAAAGATAAAAAATTCACATACAATGTAACCAGCATACTCTTCGTTCTCTTCAAATCGATCATGGAGCCATACAAACTCTTCATGCTGCCTCACAACTAGATTGTCCGGCTTTTGAAATTCAGGTAGAGTAGTTTTTGTATGTACAGTAAACTTTACTTTATCCTTTTCGCTGAGAGCATCCGAAATGTCCACCTGCAGGGACTTATCCGAGAGATCTATGGTATCAGCATGGATTGTCTGGAAGAAGAGATTCACACATTAGTTGCTTTCCATTTACATTAAAACTCAGATAAATCTTACTTCTTCAACATCCACGTTAAAGAAAGACAGAAGTGAGATTTATCTGAGTTTTGATGTAAATGGAAAGCAACTATTGTAACAGACGACACTGAAATGTCAACACGAGAACAAAGTCGGACCAAATTGTGATAATATGCATCTTATCAATCGGGGAAGTATTTGAGCGAGAGATTACGAGGAAGAGAGAAGGACAGAGAAACAACATCATAAATACCTTCTTCGCAGGCACGCTGTTTAAGATGTCGGCAGTGTCACATATACCGTCCTGCAACATTTTTTGCATAGATTAAAGGACGTTTAAAACCATTTAGTGGGATCGCGAACGAGTCGAACGAACGGATCGCCGGCCACCGATTGATAACAGGTTCCACCTACCATCATGGCGTCCACTGGCGTCGTCTCCTTGGCACACCGTGTTTGACAGCAGGAGGATTAATAGGATCGTCAGACGCCAAATAATGCACGTATATCTCGTTGTCGAAGCGGTGAGGGTTGACCGATGATGTTCTTCTCAAATACTCTGCGCGCGAACCCGTTGCCGGGGCCGACTGACGATGGCACTTCCGCTGGTAAAACAGCCAAGACGTGTACAGTCACGGCATATTTCCGAGATGCAGCGCGACATTCGACTCGACCGCGGACTCGACTTTGACAAATCAGCTGTTGAGGAAAGTGCGCACGTGTATTGCGCGCGCGACATTTTGAAACTACTTAAAATCTATTTACTTTGTTCGAATAGCATAAAAATTAGTATAATCGTTATTAGTTATATCTTATATCCTAAATTTACAATTTGTTAAAATTTCTTCTAAACTTTTACATTATTTAATAATATATCGATTTGATAAATTTAAATATTTTTTAAAATTTATAATATAATTTATAATATATTAATATATAATATATAATATATAATTATATATAATATATTAATATAATTTATAACAATATTGTGAAAATCAATTTTGTCATTTGAATAAAAATATCATTATGAAATATGTAACTTTAAGTATGATGTAATATTAAATGATTTATATTCATTTTTTCTGTTAATTAAAACTTGCAGTCGTCCTTTTTGCAGGGCAATTATGCTCATTAATATATATTTATCTCATGCAATCCTGAAACAGTTTAAAGTCTATATTTCATAATGTATCCTAGGATCAAGAACAATAAGTAATGTGCACATATATATTTTCCAATTAAAAAGATATGCCCAAAGCATACATATAGAATACAACCGTCAATTAATTAATGTTAACGATGTAGAATAATCGCTAGATTATATTAAATCAAATGTATCGAACATAATTTTTTGAAGTCAATGTACATCATTTGATCGTTACAGTATACAAGCGCAAAAAAGATATACAATGCTGCAGATATAAATACATTTTTTTGGTATAGATATAAGCTCATAATTTGAGTTATAAATAACATTTGATTACAATAATGCTGAAGAAGCCAATTTTGTACTAATTAGATATAATATATTCATGCTTATAAATGCACGTTTCCTCATAATTTCATCAAGAAACATTAATATTAATATATATAATTTTCTTGCCAGCTGACAAATCTTTAGATAAATACAATAATGTGCACTATTAGAGCTTATCTTTTATTTCATCATATACGTGAATATTTTTCGTGTCTCATGTCTCTGCAGATTCATAATAATTCTTGAAACAAACAAGAATATTTGTAACCATTTTTGGAGCTTGATGAAATACAGGTGAAATTATATCATTGCTATACTCATATCGGTATCTTTATCTATGGTTTTAAATATAATTTTTGTATTATATGCGGTTTTTAGAAATTTTATAGTTATAATATAAATTGTAAAAATGTATTTTTGATTTGCTTATATCACTAATAATGCCTTTATTTTCAGCAAAGTACCATAAATAATGATACCAATTGTTATAACATATGCAATAAGATTTCTTGTAACTATCATATAGAATATAAATCTAATTGAATATAGGCCTCCTGTTGGCATTGATTAATATATGTTTTATATAATCATCATCTTATACATCAATACATACACATATTATATATATATAGTATTATTTTAGATAATTAGATGTAAATCATGTCAAATTAGTTAAACTGATACATCAGTATCCATGAGCCACTATCAATAAAATGGAATTTTGATCATTAGTGCACATTACATTACAGTACACAATATGTATTAAACAAATATATATATATATAAAACATTAAATAGAAACGCCTGTTCTCTTCTGCTTTCTCATTCTCAAATAATATTACTCAATATAATTATTTATGTCGTGCTACATAAAGTGGGGGAGGGGGGGGGGACAAACCTGCCAGACTTTACAATATAATCATAAAGTTAAATTATATTAAACTATGCGTTCTTAAAAATAAACGTAGTTTTCTAAATAAAAATTAAATAAATCTTCAAAATATATATCTCATGTTAAAGGGTAAAACTATTATGTGATGTGTGCAAGAACGAAAATGATTATATATATATATATTAAATTGAAAAGTATATAATATTAATATATATAATTTTCTGCTCTTTCTAGAATTAAATTTACTAAAAATATATTAAAAAATGACATAACTTCATTTTCATATCTTTAGGAAAATTTAAATAAAGACTTTATTAATGCTTCATGATTTTAGTGATTATAACATTTTCGTCTTACAATAATCCTATCTATTTATTATGTGTATAAGATTATTTCAACTAATAAATACATCAATTACCTCATGACACGGCATGCGCAGAATTAAATTGTACAAAGTGTGTTCAGATTAAAATAAAGAGCAGGAATAAGGTCAATTCAGATCGGAGAAGGATGAAGCGGTGGACAAATAAGCCCCAGCCCCTAGCAGCACCCACCACCCTGTGCACTACCTTGTCCACCAGTTCCTGCTAAACCTCCAGGACTTGTTGGCGAATGTTGTGGTCCAATCTTAATACCATTTGCCTATGCAATTCAGTTGTCATATTAGTTTGGAAACACCTTATTTTAGAAACTATATGTATAAGTTGTATCTTTATTTTACATGAAATTTTCAGAAAATAATATAAATGCAATTATAATCTAAAACAAAATAAAATAATATGAAAAAGTAAATAATTAAATAATTTCATTTTATCTGCATATTTTACCTTTTAGTTCTTATCTTTTTTACACATTGATATAAATTAATATAAATATGCTTACATTTTATGATTTATATAAATATAAAAATATATATATATATTCTTAACTTTAGTAAATAATAGATTAAAATGTTAATAAGAATAATGATATGAGCATGACATTTTTGGTATCTCTCAATTTATATGTGTACAGAATCTATGTAAAATAATTACAAACATTCTGTCATACCTCATTATTGATGTCAAAAACTCCTTCCTGTATCTTTTCATATATTTCTTTTGCAGTATTGATGAATGCTTCTTCTACATTAGCTGCAGTCTTAGCACTAGTCTCCATAAAGACAAGACCATGCTCTCGTGCAAAAGCTTCACCTTCCTCTCTCCTTACTTCTCTTCGACTATCCAAATCACTTTTGTTGCCAATTAACATGATAACCATATTGGAATTTGAATGTTGCCTTGCATCTTCTAGCCATGTTGTAAGATGATTAAAAGTTTCTCTACGTGTAATGTCATATACCAACAGAGCTCCAGCTGCTCCACGATAATACGACCTTGTTATAGAACGAAATGCCTCTTGACCTGCCTATATAAAGCATGAATTACAAAAATAATTAATAATTAATATCCACTACTTAAATAGTAATATAAAAATAATATAAAACTTTATTCATACATCTTAGTAGGATTAAATAAAACAATATAAAGTTATATTGCATACATGAAGAATGATTAAAATTTTTTTTTCAATAAAAATTGAAATTTATACAAGTTTCTTTATATGAACAATAATGTATATTAATTTGGATATTAATTATTGACAACTCTTGATTGTGAATTTTGCTTAATAAACATTAGTAGCATAATATAATGTGATAATATATATATATAGAATTAAAAATAATTACAGTGTCCCAAATCTGCAATTTAATTTGCTTGCTATCAATGGTAATCATACGAGCACCAAACTCGACTCCTATTGTCAAGTCATGAACCGGTTGAAATCTCTTATCCGTAAATTGAAGAAGGAGACAGGATTTGCCAACTCCTATATAAAAGTATCAGGATTTTTAAATCACAATCTATGACTGTAAAATCCTAGTAATAGATATTTTTTATTATTCTGTTGTATATATATATATGCAAATAGAAAAACTTTAATAATTAATATCAATAAGCTCTTTTATATTTATAAGATTGCATTTATTTAATTTCATATGTATCATTTAATACAATAATCAATAGTACACTTGCCAACAAATCTATTAATGATATTACAAAAAAATAAAATTATAGTAATATCTTCATTTATGATACTATATACATAGTATACAAAATGTACCTAGTTGCAGAATGTGAATAATTCTATTATAAAAGATGCTATTTATAGCTGTCACCATTAAAATCAGCAAAATAGTCAAATCTTAAACAGAGAGAACTCAAACTGCCCGCAACAACAACAAACCAAACAACAATGCAAAAACCGAGAAAATTTGAAATCTATTGGAAAATATGCTGACATACGCGACATACATATTTAAAGAGAACAAATACGTTTTCGAGGCAAGAGAATCCCTCGTCAGTGACAGTTAAAAAAAAAAAATTTCTCGAATTTACGAATCAACGATATCCTCGCCCACCACGCGAAAACGAAAACAAAAGGGCCTGTCAAAGACGACGTAGAAAGCCACGGGACAAAGGTTCCCGTTTCGCGGAAATGTTCGTCCCAAGCGTCGTTTATTTACCTGTGTCTCCGATAATGATATACTTGAACAGATACGCGTACGACATTATCGTAAGACGAAACCGATCGGACACTTGAGTAATTGAAACTCCGATATACACCAGAAAATAGTCAGGATACCCTTCTTCTGACTGTCTTATCTCTTCTGCTCCAACATGACGTCACGAAGGCTCTTCGGCGGGCCTCGGCGCGGCTCGGTCGTCTTCGGCTTTTCGATATCGCGTCGTTGTGGACACGTCGCCGCGACACGAAACCTCGATCGCTGATTGGCTGAGACTCGTGATACAGGAATCAAAGTGCGGGACCAGTGACTCTGAACTTCAACTTTTAGTTTCGTGAAAATCGGGTTTTAAAATAAGATAGCGATCATCGATTGACGAACCGTTTTCGATTTCAAAATCAGCTGTTATTTGATAAGAAACGAATTCGGTGCGTACATAACAAAAGGCTTGTTTTCTGTTCCTGCGCTAATAAACTAGTGCAATAAGTTAGCGTTTTTCACTGGGAAAACTAATGCGCACTGAGTGCACATAATAGAAAGGTCCTCGCACACATTTTTACAATTACATAAGTAATTAAAAAAGTAAAATAATTAATAGTAAGAGCTATTATTATCATTATTTTTGTTGAACAACAATAATTAATAGCTCTTACTATGAATTATTTTACTTTTTTAATTATTTATGTCATGAAAAACGCTATATTAGAGTGAGACAAAATATACTTGTCTTATTCTAATTTGTTGCATCAGTGTGCACTAGTTCGTTAGTGTAGGAACAAAAAACAAGCCTAAAATTGCATATAATTCCGCAAAAATTATAATCGTGCATTTTTTTTCCCGCGATAATTCGCAATCGGTGAAGTCGTGACCCTATAAATTTTAGTTTTGACAGTTGGCGGCAGTGTTTCTCTCCCTTCTCTGTATCACTGTTTCGCGCTCGCACGTTGCGTCGGTCGCGCAATTCGGAATTGTTGCAACAAATACGGCGTGTAGAGCAACGGACATTTTTTTCTTTTTACGTATAATACGCATCTCGTTAGAAAGGTCAGTGGAATTCTTCGTCGGAGGATTCGTTCGATCGCGCGTCAATTCGCGAACGCGCTGCTAATTTTCCGACTTTTCCCTGAAAATACCGACGACGCTGTGGAATAATATCGAACAGAGTGCCCTTGTATACGTGAAAGCGTGCAAATCCAGAGAGAGAGCTCGATAAATTCAGGTAATGCGAAATATATTATTTTTCTCACGACAGGCGGAAGAAATTCGAACTTATTCTTACGAAAGTGAGCAAAGTTCGACGTCATCGAACATTAACCTATAATGCGAAGCGTTGCTTTATTTAACGAACGCCTACTCATCGTTAGATTCAGTTAAGATTCTGTTGTAACTCAAGGACGAATTTTTTTATTCGCTCGAAAAGCTACTTGTCAACATTGCCAGTCGTTCAGGAAGGCGGATGTATTGTATTTATTGTTCCATATTTTTCTCTAATTATAAAAACTAACCTTTATCTCAATTATGCATACATGTTTTTATGTAGATGTATTTCGTATTTCAATATACATTTAAACGAAAATGACATATTAAGCTTGAAGTGTAACAAAGTAAAAACTTTTGTTTATAGTTGTTGAAATAATATGAAATCAGAGAAGGAGAGAGAGAACAGTTTAATTACTTATAAAATATATATTTAATATTTTTATATTTTGTAAAGAAAAATACTATTTTCTTTGATTTACTTGTAATTAACTCTTACTGTGTTTGCAAATGATAATTTTGAAAGGTACTATTTTATATTCTAATAAAAGAAGCGCCATATAGGCAAACCACCTGTTACATGTTATGCTTTCAAAATGGAACGGATTGAAAAATATGATTATTCATTAATTAAAATATTGTAATTTTAAAAATATTTTTTGCTGAGACTTCATTGAGAAAATATATTTATTTATAAATAACAAATATTAATTCTGTAATTTTTTTTCAGAGTAATGTATAGAAGAAGATAACACAAAACGGAAAACGAGATCATGGCGAATAGAAGGGACAAGCCTACTGGCTTTGTAAGTAAATTTTATTAAATTTTAATGCCAGAATTAATTTTTTAATAAAGAAATATTATTAAGAAGAAATAAAGATTATAAAAGAATACAATGCAGCAAACTATGTAATATACATATATATATAATAATCATAAATTAACTTTATACAAAAAAAATAAAATATTATTAAGAAATAAGAAATATTATTAATAAATAAGAAATTATTAACATAATTTACATATGTGTGTATACAAACGTAAAAGATAATGCACAACATTCAAATTGAAGTTTCTGAAGCTTATTGTGATTCAAATTAAAAATAATAGCTACTTTAGAATTGAATCACGTCTTACTTTAGAATGTGTGATGCAATAATTAAATTATTCTGGGGCTGCATACACAAAAAATTAATAATAGTTGTTCTCAGATAATTCTAGAAGCATCTGTATTTTGCTTTATGTCACTTTTTTTTAAAAATACAATATATCAATTCTAATCTTCAACAAGTAGTATATTTCGAGATAAGCTTTTTGCATTTCTTATCAGCAAATTCCGTAATGTCATCAGCGAAACGTTTTACCTTTTGCGGCAGTCGCTTTGTTAATAACGCCGAGGCAAGATCGAACGCTACTGATTTTCGATATTTTTCTTATTGTCACAAATATTATCGGTTTTATCAATTAATGGACGTTATTTATGCGAATTTCGAGATAATGTGCAGATACATAAAATATTAAATACGCGAATCGATAATGTTCTAAATTGAACGCGAAAGAAAACTTAAAAAGAGTGAAAAATGTCTGGCATCCAAAGAAGAAAAACTTGGTATCACAAAGGCGAGGCTGGCATAAAGGTGAAATAATTTTTTTACAATTTTTTCTCCCGTTTTACGAAAACCACAATCTCGATATTATTATAAAGTTTTGATTTTGAAACGATCAATCGATTTTAAAGAAGATTCGCGTAATGTTAAATTTTAACTGCATATTTGAATTTAAAAATAGAAGCTGAGTCATACATCGTCATATCGCGCTAATAAAATGCAGTAATCTTGAAATAGACACATTTTCAATATTTATTAATGGGTGAAATTTATTCTTGAGAAACGTGGTGTGCGAAAACGATGCGCATGCAAAGTACGGAAACATGATAAAACAATGTAGGATTTCTATATAGTGATATGTGGGCATATATTGAGTTTCCTGTTACGTTATCATATCTATTTGTATCATTGCAGTGTGAAAATATTTAACATACTTATCGTTTACGTAAAAAAAAAAGTTGCTCTACTTTTGATCATCATACTTATTTCTTCATTTATCTTTTGCTCCTTTTTATTTTTGCTCTAAATTAATTTGTATAGACGTCGCAAAGCTTCCTTTAAACGATAACAGACATTGTTTAATTTAGAATTCGATTATCTTTATGATATTAAACCTGTTATCGCATATCTTGTTTAGAGGTACTCAAATAGTATTCCATAAAAAATACGTAATAGAAATTTCTTGAAAAATATAATAAAAATGAAAGTACGCGCTCTCTCTTTTGTTTCTTAAATTATATAAGATTCGTTCAAAATAATATATATAATTATCATCAGCAAATTTGATAAAGTAAAGAAAATTGAGAACCGCTTTGTGGTTTAACGCAATCCTCGGTAAAGAACGATACGCGTACGTACTCGATGACATATATACGCACGAATACTTTTATAACTAATACACACACACACACGCAGTATCATCGACCTTAGGTGCAGCACAAACTCAAGCCGCATTGTAATTTGCACTTTATAATCGAATACATCTAGTATAAATCTACCTAGTATAAATGTTTGATATTATGCCACAGTTAGATTAGTAATTTTATCGTTAACAGTTTTAATTAATTTTTAATATTTTGTTTTTTTACACGTGTGCGCGATGTGGTATGTCGAAAGCATCTGAGAGTAAAAACCTAGATAACTACACCTTTCGGTACATACAACATTATGTAGTATTTAGTGTTCAGTGAATAGTGACAACGATTGATGCAACAGTCAGATATGTATTAATAATACGTGTAAAGGAAATTGTGCGTGCATTTTACCAATTTCATTCCAACCAATACAATCTTAGACGCAAATTCCTTACATAGTTGTGCTTTTTGTAAATGAAAATTGTCATGTGCATTTTTTTAAATATTATATTCCGTGATAATACATAAGATATTCTGTAGTCACAAAAATGCAGCATTAGCGAGTTGCTCGTTTTTTTCCAACGTCATCTTCATAATTATAATTCGCTTACTACGAGAGTTTCAGAATTAAGATTTCACAGATATGTTAACATAAAATTGAAATATCTAATCCTTCATCAACACACAGAAAGAATTTTCTCTTAGAATTTATCTTGAAAATTATGGTAATCTTGAGACAATCTAGTATAATACACACCATGAAAAATATTAATATCTACCACCACAATAAAAATATTAATATCTATCACAATAAGATATAAAATATGTTCGATTAATTTTACTATATACATAGTATAATTTACTATGTACATATATTAATATTTTTTGTGGTAAATATTTAATCAGAGAAACTCTTATAAAATTAATTTAAATATAAATTAAGTATAAATTTCAAAATCTGACAGATGCATTTAGTTAAATAAACGTGCGTGAAAAGTACAGACGCAAAAGTGCTAATCAACGAACGACTTGATGTTTTCGCTCCAAGACAAAGGCGCAGCTTTCAGACATGAAGATCATCTCGGCAAGAGATGCGTAGGTCGAAAAAAAGGGAAAAAAAATCGGCTCACACATTCGGCCTCCATATGTATGTATGCCTATCGGAATTTCGCGTGACACCGTTTCGATCTCTCTTGCTCTCGTACAGGAGAAGGCCGTTCAAGCTGCTGGCGTCATCGCGCAGTTGCTCGTACAAGTGAGATCATCCGTGTAGCCGCGTGTAATTTTTTCCAGTTAATCAGGAATAATTAAAACCACCGGTTAATTTCCGAGGAGCGCGTGAAAAGCGTTGTACATTGCTCTTGGACTCGTGAAATAGTCGCAGAATTGAGGTGATGCGAATAAAGAAAGAATTATGAAATAGTATCTGGGGAAAAAAATAATTAGGCTGTATTTTACCGTGCAAATAATATATTATGATAATTCACTGCATTGTATTGTTTATAATCTTTATTTCTTCCATAATATTTTTGTCGAAGAGATTTCGAGCTAAAAAACATGTTCAAAATATCTTATTGCTATAGAGTTTTTAAACGTTGGAAGAGATTTTCTTAATTATAGGATTTGCAAATTATACTCAGAATTAATTTTTTATATGGATTAATTTAACTTTCGTCTTAAGTAATGTTATATAAAATGGATAACCAGATAGCATGAATAAGAGATTTCATACCTTTGTCAATTGTTTTCTTTTCTTTATTTTTTAAAAATTGTCTATTTAGAGCAATTATAAAATATGACTGATTTACAATTTTTTCAAATATAGATTAAATTAAAGTAAATTGCAGAGATTTTTATAAAGTACTAAATTAAACAATTAAAAAATATTTTTTAGCGATTAAATTATTTTATATCTATTTTTTTTCAATGAATTAGCCTCGTAGAATTTTTCTTAATTTGCATCATAAGGACTGTTTAACGACGATGCGATAGAACAGGTGGTCGTTTAGGTTCGTATATAGAGCGTTACGTAATGTTGACGCCACGCCGAAATGCAGCGATAGCAGCATTTCAAGACATTGAATCCAAAAATTGCAAAATTTGCACTAGAATTCCTTCATTCCTTCATTTTTTAATATTTTAGGTAAATGTTATTTTCAATATTCGGTTTGAAAGCACTCATGACTTAAATATTCATGTATTTATCTTTTCTTTACGGTCATTGCACTATAATGCATATTTGTTTCTTGTGCTCTTTATGTAACAAATTATGTAACGTTCTTTCTATATTCTTTATGTATACATAACATGATGTAAATGACATAATGAAATCGGAGTTTTAATTGCGATTAACGTAATTAATTTTATTAATGTCGATTTTGCTGGATTGTTCGCTGTTGTGCAAATATGTTTGCAGAAGATAGATAATCTTTAATTATTAAAGCTTAATCAATTTCCTCATTAATAAGTATTGATGTCCATATCTATAAAGTATATTTCACGCACACATATATGCGCTAAAGATGGTATCTGAGGTCTTTTCGTGTTAAATTCGAAGACGTTGAATTCGTGTCAAGTTTACACCGAGCATGGTTTTGATCGAGATCGAGAAAACATGTGTATCGATCGCGAAACAGAGAGGCTGTATGTCAACGTCGAGAATAACCTCGGGACATCAACCTCTGGAATATTTACCGTATCAAAATATATTAATCACACAGCTGTAACAAATAAAATTATATTGTTTTATTTATGCTTAAATTGAGATTTCAATTTCTAGATTTTCTAGAGACTAAACTTTTTTTATTATATTTAATTATGCCACGTGACTTTACATTTTCATTGTTTTGCGCTGTTTTAATAAGTTTTACACTAATAAAACAACAACAATTTTTCTTATAGATAATTGCGAATAAATAAAATTTCTTTGCAATTATCTATAAGAAAAATTTAAATTCACTTAAATTGCTTACGTAAATTTATACTTAAAAATAATAAAAATCCATTTTTATTCTAATTTCTAAAACACGTGCTACGTATAATTTTAATATATAATTAAATTATTTTTAATATGTAATTAAATTATTTTTATGTAACGCTATTATAAGATTATGTACAGAGAAAAGCAAAAATTTCCCACACAAAAAATAATTAACGATATTCAATATTTTTACCAGAACATCGAAATATCTTTAAAATTAAGAGTAAATCTTTACTTTTAATATAACCGTTCTGTTTTTCCAAAACCATTTGATCAATGACAAACACAGTGTTTTTTCTCGAACTTGTCGGAACCTTGGTCTATTCGAAGCCGTGACGTAGTCGATCGGGCGCATTCCGCGATACGCAAGGATCCACATGATTCACAACAACGATCTATCCTTTTGGTCGGGGTCAACCACATGATCAACGTGAAAGGAGACGAAAAGTGCGGGCGTATATGACAAATAATTGGATATTTAATATAAAAACAAATAATTTAACTGTCATTGACTTATATACAAAATTTTGTTAAATGCTGGAGTGATTTTGATATAAAACACGAATAACTGAAGTAAAACGATTAAAATAAGATACCCTATGTAGCAGGCAGCAATAGTGTGATAATAATTCGTAAATTTATTTTCTTGCGTAAGAGACTTGAGACTACCTGTCAAAGCGCGCGAAAGATTGAAAAATATTTGAAGGATCGGGAATATTTACTGAAAGCATGACGTCAGTGATGCAAGAATAACCTATCATCTGGAATTATAATGTTAGGAACGAGAAAATAAAGGAGAAAGTCTCTTGCAACTTTGCGAGAGAAATGATCTTCCGTCGATAGAACCGTCACATTCGATGTAGACTTACTAGCAGGAACTTCGTGAAAAAAAGGAATTAATTATAGAAAACTAGGACATATACTAGTGTGAAACTACACTTATTAAAACAGCGCAAAACAATGATAATGTAAAGTCGAGTGGTAATTAAGGATAATAAAACAGTTTAAATTGTCTCTAGAAATTGAAATCTCAATTTAAACATAAATAAAACAATATAATTTCTTGATTAAAAGTTAATATTTATTCTACAATTTTATATTTATATATCAGAAAAATAAAAAAGAGAAAATGATTATACATATTTTATAAAGAAATTGAACTCTTGATTTTTTTATGATAGATTTTAATTATTCCATTAATTTTATTATACTTTTAAGAAATTATTTTATATACTAAAGCAACATAAATCTGACATAAAATTGGATTTAATAAAATTCTTTATTTTATAAATCTGACACATCGACATCGAATTTTACTTGACTCCTCAACGTTTATTTAAATATGAGAAATTTTAATTTCCTCGAAATTGATATTAAGGATGGATTACGCGTGTAAGAAGATTTGGCTTGCGTAATTTGCACGCAGCTCATTGTTGTCCGACATTGATCTAAATATCCACGTGCGAAAAAGGAGTCAACTCCTGAAATTAGCACGCCTCTTACGAATTTCAGGTCGGGTGAGCTTGTTTTTGATAAGCGGTCACCGTAGAAAAGATACGGTTCCACGATACGAGCGTACCGTAAGAATACGCGCCGGGACGTCCGACACGATCTTTTGGTTTCTTTAATTCCACCACACGATGCCGTTATGTTAATCTTACGTTACGGCCTAACTGTACCGACTTTATATACGTATATGTATATATACGCGGCACGCGGCATATACAGCCGCATCTTTACACACGAGCGAATCGGAGTAACGAGTCATCGATCAGCTATTATGAAATTGCCAAGTTTAACACAATGATAAATTCATTGGATTTTCCTTTAATTTTCTTCTTCTCTTATTTGAATCTTTTATTCCTCTTCAATTACTAAATATCGATTGGGTATAGATAAAATGCATAAACGCGATCCATAATTTTGTTGTTTAACTCGATTAACTTCTGGTATAAAATACGTAAAATACGTAATAATCTCTATTTCAAATTTGATATTATTTTTTAATCTTAAACATATTTTACTTGTTAGATATTTTTTTAAATATTTAATACTGATTGAATTTTTATATAAACTTTAATATTGAAAGAATTGTGAGAAATAGAATTAAAGATTTTTATTAAGAGACATTTGTAACTTCTAATATAGTTAGGTAAAATATTTATGAACTTGTAATATTTTTGATTATATACAGAGAAATACATAAAATAAATCATGAACATGAAGACACGAGCTGACAATCTTTTATCAAAGATCTGACGTTTGAATTAGCGGATGAACTTTCTATAATTATGGTAATTTCCACAGGTTATAAATCGTTCTGTCGCGTTAGACCTAACCGTAAATATGCTGTTCTGATTCATTGCTTTTATATTAAAAAGATATATACGATTTTTACGCAACAGTTGTGCAAAAATTTGCAACATCTATTTTAGAAATAATTTTAACTTTACTTTTAATCTTTTAAAACAATTACGATAACTATCACTTAAACTTACGTTATTATTCTTTCTACATAGGAACATAATAATAAAAATTAAATACTTAATTTTAAATTAAATGAAAGATAAGATTTTATTTTTGAGATTGCAACTTCCAAGATTTTAATTTATAAAAAAATTAACAAATTATATATAAATAATAATTGATATTACTTGTTTCTATAAATAGCTATGAACGCAATAAAGGTTCCATCAAAGTGTTTGTTTGGAAAAAAGTAAGATTTAAGCTTTATATAACTGCGATACTAATATGTTAATTAAGCTAATGGGGAAGAAAGTGAGAAGGTTGTCTGGGTCGCATTTTGCATTCTATATATAGTCTCTAATGTAAGAAAATATTATGGCTAGTTTATTTTTGTCACTTTTTGTGGGTTGGGTCGTGTGCGTCTGAAATAATAAATGTAATAAACGACTCGGGCTTGTAACGCAAAATACCGGGGTCATCGTGGAAGGGATGAGCCATCGCGTGCATTCAAACGCTGTGGACCGGCATGCAATCTTCAGTCAGTCGCTGTTCTTCTCCAGGCGCGGTTCTTGTCTTCTTCGAGCCTCGCTAAATCATTCCAACTACTCTTTGACAGTTCGCGAGTGCAACGATTGCGTAATTGTAAACGGTACGTTACAGCTGACAATTATTGTCGTAAGAGTAAAGAAGTAATTAGTGACAAACACACAGTGTTGTGATATGTGAAAAATATTATAAACAACACGAGTCTGGTCATCGAAAAAATCGCGTACTTAAGCAAAGATTCGTTTGTTCGAAATGCTTCCATATAAATATTAATAATTTCGTGTTATTAATTATTATTATTATTGATTAATAAAGTCTACACCGAGAGAATTTTATCTTAGAATTTATCCTGAAAATCATGGTAATCGTGGGACAATATATAGTATTGGAAGAATTTTATAAGAGTTTTCTCTGGTTAAATATTTACCACAATATAAAATATTAATTAAGAAATTATAACGACCCAACTGGCTTCAATCTTCTTTATTAATCAACACTTCATAAAAATATAATTAGACTACGTTTAGGTCCGGCGACTTTTGGTTTAGGTCCTTTTCAAGTCTCAAAATTTAAAAAACTAAAACTCACATAATAATTCTTTGTGTACAAAGAAAGTCAACTGAACTTTCCGTAAGAGTGGTAAGGAACGAACCTTACCACTCTTCAGTGGTTTGTTCCTTACCACTCTTACGGAAAGTTTAGTTGACTTTCTTTGTACACAAAAAATTATTATGTGAAAGTTTCAGTTTTTAAAATTTTAAGACTTGAAAAGGACCTAAACCAAAGGTCGAAACGTAGTCTGATTATATTTTTATGAAGTGTTGATTAATAAAGAAGATTGAAGCCAGTTGGGTTGTTATAATAATTTCTTAATTTATTCTTCACTGGCGACACATAAATACTCTGATAAAATATTGATATTTTTTATTCTTGTACATATTAATCAGAGAAATTCTTATAAAATTCTTCCAATTCCATATTATCCCACCATAATTACCATGATTTTCAGGGTAAATTCTAAGAGAAAATTCTCTCCGTGTATGGATTTATTATTTATTATTATTCGTAACAAATTTATCTTTTTCGGTAGAATAAATATTCTTTAAAATATTTTTCGATATCTTTCTCTAGTTGACCTGACATTAGAGTTTCATCTGCTATTACGATAATCACTTAATATTTTTATTTGGCCTGCGTTAATGTGCTCAGCTAATCAACTGAGGCACACCTGCATGTATGTGTCACTCATCCATTCTTCTATAACATTATTGAAACGTTCAACCAACCTGTTTTAAATCCGAGTGACTGAATTATTCACCAGTATGTGTGCATGATGTTGCAGTGATTGTCATAAACGTGTGCACGGAAACGTCAAACCGGTGTTTCCGCCGTAAGGAATAAACGCATGTTCGAAGCTGCTGGATGCGTGAAAGTCGATAAAAGCCAACTCTGCTGGCACAATGTGAGATGAAAAAAATTGTTCCTATCCACCCCGCGATACTTCGAACTATCGTCTTCAGTAAAAAAAAAAGGGGGGAAAAACCGAAAATATACGTGAATAAGTGTCGCGTGTGGATTTGCCTAAAAATAAAAGTGCGTCCGTCACGTTTCTCGCAAATCGACTTGGACCTGCGACCTTACGCGCGTGTCTGATGTGAGTCATTCGTCGCCATTCGTCGAAGAATCAATTATCTTTCAAGTGTCACCGCGAATACACCGCAATGATCACGGACTGGGTAAGCTTTCGTTTTAATCCGACGTTAAATTGATATTAAATATGAAAAATATACAAAATTCTGGCAATATCATATATCTACATTGTCCGTATATCAAATTAAGAATTAAGAGTAGCCCAGTTTTATTTCAATCAATTCAAGAATTTTTTAATCTTCTCAATTTGTAAATATATATGTTTGATAGTCGCGGAAAAAATAAAGAAAACAATTATTAAAATTGAGATTAATAATAAAAAATACGTAAAATAATTCACTTAATAAGCATTTTATTTAGATTCGTAGATAAGTAATATTAGTCAGCTATTAATTTCATTGTGTTAGGCTGCTATGTCATCCTGTACATGATGTGTTTATCTTTCATTGTAAAAACAAGATTGTAACTTTTGCACATCCGTGAGATCAAGACATCATAGATATCACTATATAAATTGCATCACTAATGCAGAGTTAATAATTATCGGGTAAAGAGATAGAGCTTCCGTAAGGCTGTAGTTTTTTAATCAAACTAAATGTTAAAATTTATGCTAGATAATTCTGAACAGTCCATAAGGTGACATTTTTTAAATTTTATTATCATTTATTGTGGATGTGCAGCATTTATCGTAGCGAAAAGACTATGGAGAAAGAATTCATAATAGCGGTAATTAATTCTACACACATGCCATTTTTTCGACACGTTTGCCTGCTTATGATTCGTACAGCTTCTCGATTTTGGCGCGAAATATTCTTCAAATATTTTACAACAAATCAGTTTTTAATAGTCGGCGAGTCGCGACGTGGCAAATGTTTTCCGGTGCGGCTTCTTGCCTTCACACCTTTGCGTTGCGTATCGTGTAAACGCGTGTTCGCGCTAAATGGACGGAATAATTGCATCCATCTCCGACGTGCGATTTCGTGTCATTCCGCGATAAAATTCAACGTACTCAAACATGTTACTAAATTACGAGTACGAGTGCGAGTTGCATGCCGCTTGAACGATTATGTCATCGTAAAACGCGAACTCGACTCGCGCACGCGTTACCGCAAAGAGAAAACATTTACAATGGAACTGAGGTATCGGAATGTGGTTTATCGAAAATGTTTTTACGGACCGATCGAATTTATGTTTCACGGAGGGCCTCATCTATCGAACTCATTTAAAACGTTTGCTAGATCCAATACTTATCTTGTAATAATTTCTAGATTACTGCATAAGACACTTTTTTCCACATATCGTTAGATTTGCAGATCCTCAGTTCTATGAATACTTCATTTCTTACGATGCATAAATATTATTTTATATCAAAGCAAGGTGTGTAGCCGTCCTTGAAATGCTCTGGAATTTTGTTTGTCCTTTAAATATCCTGGAAATATACTTGAATTTTTCATAGGTCTTTTTTTGTTGCTTCTGAACATTCAGTTAAAAGAGTCAGCTGAGATTGTTCGAATAAAAAATATTTTATCTTTGTAAATAATATAATATATTTTTTATTTACGAAGTCCAAAACTATGTGTTACGCATAATGTTGTGTATTATTTATAGATTTTTTAAGCGTTCAAATATAAGAGACTATTGTATCGAATCTTTGTAATGCATATATTCATTTTCATTATTCATTTTTCATTGCAATTTATATCGACTTGATAAAAAAATAAAGTTTTCTTGTCATCTTTATCATCCTATTGAAAAAATTTCCTTGAAATGTCCTCAAATTTTGTTTTTAAATTTTACTAGTCACCTTGCAAAGGTTTTATCTTATTACACAGACATGAATGTTTATTATTATCTGAAGAAATTTACGAATAAAAAATTTTAATAAAGCATAATGGTAAACTATAACATAATGACAGTAAAAGCGAAATTATTCCATCAGAGATAGCTTTCACTTTGTTAAACTGAAAGCGCGGACTGATTACGGTGCTATTAGTTTTTAATAAATTATTAAACCTTCTCTCTCTAAATTGTTCGCAAAATTGCTGTTGCAGTTGGACACATGGTTCGGTCGGCCGAAAAAGGCCGGTCGTGGGAGTGGAACGCGTGGCCATTCGGGCAGCAACACCATGCCCAGGCCGCACTCCGGCGATGACATCAATGAGATCGAACAACAGCGTTGCATCATCGAGAGAATGGATGAGGAGACGGTGAATGACAGATTCGAAGAAATGCTGGTGAGTGCACACGTGTGAGACATATATAAACTTTTCACATACATATATGCTCCAATAAGTTCCTAGATATATCGTTTCTTCTGGTTCAATACTAAAAAGTACGCATAATTATTTTATTTATATATTATAATTATTTTATTGTAATTATATAATCATTTTATTAACATACTATTATATAATTATATAATTATTTGGTAATTACATATATATATATATAATTATTTTATTTAGATATTATTCTTAATACACACTTTCGATCATGTAAATAATGTACTCTCGGTAATCGTTTAATAATAAGGTATTGCTTAATTGTATTGAGAATACTGAATAATATTTTAAAAGAGAACTTTTTGCTTAGGCCAATATGAATCTAACGGAGGAGAAGAAAGAACCCTTGCGCCAGCAATCGGAGTCGAAGAAGAAGGAGATGTTGGTATTGCACTACAAAGGCAGTATACAGGACAACCGATCAAAATTCGACAAACCGGCAGATTATATACAATATCTGGCGCAACCCGATTTAAGTGTCAACAAGATCTACAGTTGCATCGAGTCTCTCAGGATCGCGCTCACCAATAATCCGCTTAGCTGGGTGCAAGAATTTGGCACCAAGGGACTCAAACAAGTCCTAGCTACTCTCAATGAATGTTATCGAAAGTAAGTGCGTTCTACCGCATCCTCGAAAAAGTTCTGTAACGTTTAGATCAACCGGTGAATGTATGATTAATTCTCTAACGATCTCGATATTGTTCTATTCCAGTGCCTTCATATATTATGATAGGTAATTCACGTAAAAGTACTATTTGCTTGAATGTTTATGCGATATTATTTGTTATGTTATAATATCTTTTAACCGCTTATGTTACCCCTGATGAAAGCGAAATATTGCTTGTAACAATGTAAAAACGATTTAATTTTTAAAAACCGCAAGATCTCCATAATTATGAAACAATTCAGTTATTTTATTTGCGCCATTTAGCAAAAGATATTTCTAATTTTTATTCAACCATTTTACTTTAGCATGATATACGTCCTGCTTATGATAGAATCCATTATATATTAAAATCCATATTTTTTTTATTAATAAAAATAATTTGTTTTTTCTCAGTGACAACCGATACGAACGAATACAATATGAATGTATTCGTTGTTTAAAGGCTATCATGAACAATACTGTTGGTATAAAGGAAATGTTGGCCCATCACGAAGCTCTTACTATCGTAGCCAGATCATTGGAACCAACGAAACCAAACGTAATGTCCGAGGCTGTAAAGTTACTCGGCGCGGTGTGCTTAATATCGAGCGATAGTCACAAAAAAGTTTTAGATGCAATTACTATGAATGGCGAATTCAAAAGTCGGGAAAGGTTTTTTCCGATCGTACAGGGGCTGATGAATAAAAAGAATGAAAATTTAAGAGTACGTTTTACTTATTTGTACAATTGATCAAATTAATTAATAGATTAATTCATCAAATTAATTAGGATAAAATTAATTAAATATATATTTATATTAATTTAGATTTTTTTAATGATTACTGCATTAAATACAAAAATTTTCAGCAAGCTGCTATATGTTTTTGACTTTCATCTTTATATTCGATCGAAAAAACATTGTTCTTTACAAATAGGTTTTTTGTTCCGTAGGTAGTGTGCCTTCAACTCATAAACTCGATTATATCATCCGCAGAGGATCTAGATTTTCGCTTACACCTCAGAAATGAGGTAATGCGAGTCGGTTTAGCTGACATTCTCGAAATGTTAGAGAAAGACGAGTCGGAAGATTTGGCGACGCATTTAAAAATTTTTAATGACCATAAAGAAGAAGATTATGAAGAATTTGTACAGAGATTTGACAACGTACGTTTAGAATTAGACGATGTTAATGACTGTTTCGAAGTAGTCAAAAATATGGTAATGGATACTACCGCAGAGCCATATTTTCTATCCATACTTCAACACCTTTTATTTATCCGAGATGATGTTCTAGTTCGGTAAGTAGACAATGTGTAACTTATTTTTATTATTGCAATCTTACGAATCATTAGAACAAATCTATTTATTTTTCTGCTAATGGCGCAATCTTACTTATTTTGCTTACTTTTTAGAACGGCGTATTATAAATTGATCGAGGAATGTATATCGCAAATTGTATTACATCGTTCAGGCTGTGATCCAGATTTCAGCGCAACAAAGCGCTTTCAGATTGACGTACAACCGTTGATCGATACCCTAGTCGAAAAATCACGTGCTGAAGAGGAACGCCGGTTGGTAGAAGTAACGCAAAAATTAGAAGAAGCTATAGCTAGTAGACAAGAGGCCGAAGCGAAGCTTCAGCATGCGGAAAATAAGATCAAAGAATTGGAACAGGGAACGGCGAAGTCTGGTGGCTCTGTAAGTATATATATGATACATCTATATACTTCTACATTGATTGAGTCTTTTTTTAGACATTGTAGTGTTTCTCTCTTATAATATCAATTTATCATGTATGATTATATAGAGGATTGCTGTATGTCCACCTCCACCACCTATGTCCGGCATAGTTGAATCACAGCCGCCGCCGCCACCTCCTCCTTTTCCTGGTAGTGCTGGTCCACCTCCACCTCCACCGCCAATGCCCGGAACATGTCCAGTTCCACCACCTATGTCCGGCTTAAAAGTACCTTTACCTCCACCTATGTCTGGAATGGGAGGAGTACCTCCGCCACCATCTATGCCAGGGATGGGTCCCTTACCGCCACCAATGGGGGTATTATCTCCACTGACTTCAACACAAGTTTTGCCTCATGGATTAAAACCGAAAAAGAAGTGGGAAATAGATGGACCATTAAAAAGGGCGAACTGGAAGGCGGTACGTGCGATCAAATTATTATCGATAAAAGATATTTATTTAAATATTAACTATTTCTCAAGTATTTTCTGTTAAATAAATGACGTATTTCAGATTATGCCTCACAAACTAACAGAAAAGTCATTCTGGATGAAAGTACAAGAAGACAGATTAGCTAGTCCAGAAATATTGGATGGTCTCGCGCAAAAATTTGCATCAAAACCAAGTGGGAAGAGAATGGACGATGTTGTTGATAAGTAAATTTCATCTCATCGATTACATTTATTTTCATACGTATAGAATGTCGATCAATTTTGTTGTATACGCAGGTCAGCTCCGATGAAGAAAATAAAAGATCTCAAAGTTTTGGATAGTAGAGCGGCTCAAAATATATCGATACTTCTCGGTGGCACACTGAAGCATATGCCTTACGTAGAAGTAAAAAGGTGTTTATTTAGATGCGAGGGACCAGTTATTTCTGATAATATATTACAAGGATTAATTCAATATTTACCAGAACCGAAGCAATTGTTGAAGCTGGAGCAATACAAAAATCAGTACAATGACTTGACTGAAGCGGAACAATTTTGTGTTACGGTAATTTTATTTGTTCCATTTTTATGCAAATTCTTGTATTGAAATATACTAAATATATATAATATTGATAAATATTAATATTACAGATATCGACGATAAAAAGATTACAGCCCAGATTAAGGTCATTAAGCTTCATGTTGCGATACGAAGAGTTGGTACAAGATGTGAAACCAGATATAGTAGCAGCTACAGCAGCATGTGAAGAAGTGAAGAATAGCAAAAAGTTTGCACGGATACTTGAATTAATATTGTTACTCGGCAATTATATGAATTCCGGTTCTAAAAATGGCCAAGCATTTGGATTTGAAATTAGTTTCCTTACAAAGGTTCGTTTTGCATTATATAACACAAATATTGCTCATTGTCGGCGCAAGTCTTTCTAACAATAATGATTTTTTTTTTCAGTTAACTAGTACTAAAGATATCGATAACAAACAAACTCTTATGCATTATCTTGTGGACACGATAGAGAGAAAATTCCCGGAATGTCTCAACTTCATTGAAGAATTAGCACACGTAGATCGTGCTAGCAGAATATCTATGGAGACTATTAAGCGGACATTAGATCAAATGGCAGCCAATATTCGTGATCTCGAGAAAGATCTTTCGAACGCCAAAGTTCCACAATGTGATGAGGACTTTTTTATAGATGTTATGACAGTATCCTTTACTTTTCTTTGTTAATTATTAATGCCGTCTTTAGATTAATAATTTAATAATTGATAAGATAAAAAATATTTTCTTAACAAAGCCACTTCTTGCCACTCGACATAGCCATTCGCTAAGAAAGCCAGGGAATCCTATGAGGTCTTGCAGAACATGTTTAAAAATACGGATGCCTTATACACGGACATCTCCGAATTCTTTGCCTTCGACAAAAAAAAGTACACTATAGAGGAATTCTTCGGCGATATCAAGACGTTTAAAGATGATTTCTTGGTAAATACGCGTGAATTTGGACTGCACTGCACTGTTAGCAGATCGATACTTAACGTGCCTATGTTCTCACCGTAGCAATCGCAGAAGGAGATAGTGAAACTGAAAGAAGGCGAGGAGAAGCAGAGACGGGCGAGAGAAGCGCGCGAGAAAGCGGAAGCGGAAAAGGCAGCGCGAGCCGCGCGCAAACGTGCATTAGTCGATATGAATGCACACGAGACCCAGGAAGGTGTTATGGATAGTCTGATGGAAGCTCTGCAGACTGGATCGGCCTTCAGTCGACCGGATCAACGACGCAAGCGGCAGACGCGCGTAGCTGGTGGTAAGTTCTATAGAACATTCATCTGGAGACGAATGGAGAAGAGGGACCAAGCAGCTCAACTGCACATGTTTAATAATACTTTCTCTGCTAAACTAATGCACGAATACGAAAACGTAACTCCAACTGAGACTATGCGACGCAATATGTTTTCGAATAGGATTGTAACTAAATTATGTACGGCTGATCAATCGACGAGCTTTTTTACACCAGAGGAGAATCAGGAGTTCTACAAACAAATGCTGCTAGACGAGGCCAAAAAGACACCTCGGCACAAAAAACGTTCATCTAGAGTTACATACTTTCAAAAAAAGAGACAATGCAGCCGTTGTCGTCTTGCGTATTATACAGCGATGCCGTTTAATGAAACGCCGAAAAGAGACATTTTGTTAAAAACGTTTACGAACTTAGAGACCAGATGCGCTAATACTAACTGGGAATCAAGTCCGATGTTCGGTGAAAACGTATCTATTAATCGAGCACGTATAATTAGTCCGGTTAAACAGAGGCGCGTTGTAGTCAACAAAATACATAAGAGAAATAGCATCGTGCGCCGCGCTATATCGAATCGTAAACGTATACGCGCGAACAATAAGATTGGAAAACGTAAATCGTACAATTATTTGCAAAGTCCACCTAACATGAGCATCACTGTGCCATTAGTCGTAAACCCGTCAGTTATAAATTCGAATTCCGCACAAAATGCAAAAATGTCAAAATCAATCGATGGTATTCACACTCAAATACTTAAAAAATCATGTTCTCCGATGAAAAAAAAACTCTTAAGATCGAAAAATTTCGAAAATCTAGCGCGATATAAAGACGAAACTCAAAACATACTAGATACGAAAAATAGATCTTTTAATTCCAGCATATCTACACAGTTTTCAACTGACCAGATGACTAACGCGCAATCGCCATTATTGATCGAGATGAGTGGAGTTGCGTTATTATCGGGAAATAGTCCGTTACACTTAATAAAGCCAAATTCTGTTTGTACTAACAAAAACAATCTGAATATGTCTGGAAAAACTTTTGGAAAACTTTCAAATGAATCATGCATTCTGGAAACAAGCAGTTTAAGTAGAAAACATAATCTTAGTAAGAATAAAATGAAAAGACCAAAGGAAAGATTATGGAAAAAGAAATGGAAATTTTGGCATCTAACATAAACATTATACGATATAATTGTGCATTATATTAAAACTGGATAAAATTTATACCAAAAATACAAAAAGATTGACCAAAGAAAAAAATATTTTTAGCTGTAATATTATGAAGATAAATTTCGAAAAACATTAATATACTTTAGAAATATATCATCTGATTTTTTCATCAATTTTTAGAAATGTGATGCAAAAATTGATCTCAAAATCACATCTATCATTCAATGACATTTTGCTCTAATCATATTAATTTAAGATTATTTTATGCTTTAATTATATCGAAAATACGACTCTACTAATTTTTAATGGAAATGTACAATTTAAATAACTCACTTATCTAGATTATGAATTGCATCTAAACTCGATGTTACACGCGTTATTCAAGACTGATAATTGTGATACATACTCTGAGAGCTTGTAATATATTCACATAGTATTTTATTTGAATACATTAGTGTCTCGAGCAAAAAAAGAATAAATATTTAATAAAAAGAAAAGATATTTTTAGTCTTGATATTTTATATTCATAATCGAACACATGCAAATATATATTGATGAAAAAAGCAGAAAATACGAAAATGCAATAATAAAATTATCAAAAGGTTTTTGTTATGTTATTTTGATTATTTGTATACTAGGCTACAGAGTTCAATGATTAAGATGTAATTTTACTAATTTTTTTAAATATTATTTTAAAATGATGTAAAGCGATATTAAGTAATTTAAAAAAATTTTTGATATTAAAAGTGACATAAAACAACCGAGTTTTTGACGAATAATGTATTACAGACTATTTTTGTATCAAGACACATATATTTGTAATTAAATGCAATAACGAGTTATTTTTTGCTTGCCTCTTTAATGGTGTTTTCCTCGATATATTCAATGTTTGTATATTGTACCATTTAGCTTGTTAATTAAATTCATAATTATGTAACATGTTGAGATAGAAATAATATATAAAATAATCTTCTGTTTTTATTTTGCAATAATTCTATTGTATTGTAAAATTTAATTTTTTATAAGCGAATATGATTATAAGTTTTTTTTTAAGGCAAATAATTTTTCTTGAAATATATTATACTTTATTTTAATACACAGTACACATAAATCTTAATGTAATATCTAGCCTACTGCAATGAGTTCAATCCTGTTTTAATTTTGCAGCAGAAAGGAGAGCGCAATTAAATAGGAGTCGATCTCGTACCGGATTAGTCGGATCTGGTTTACTAGGGAGAGAACTTTCGACGTAAGTATTATTAATGTAAAAAAAGTGTTTATCGGACGAATAAGGCACGCTTGAATCACACGCTTGGTCTCTTACATGTATATTACATGTGCTTTAGAAATAATCATCATCTCACATATCCGGAAAGTAGACAATATAATGGTCACTAATTTAATTTCAAGTATAAAGAGACGCGCTAGAGCGTCTCGCGTCAAATATAATTACATTTATTACCGGAAAGTGCAGAATCATGTAATTAAATTTTGGTTTTACTAATTATATCTACATATGTATCTCTTATCTTGCAAGTATCACACACGTTTATAGAAAATGGATAACAAGTCTCCAGTAGAATTTTTAATATAATAATAAAATAAAGGATATGTTTGTGAAAATATTAAGTTCTATAATTGACTCTCGTATTTTCTACCCAACGCTTAATGTTTGTTGACATTTAAGCCTCTTACGTGTAAATATACTCATCGCCATATTCTTATCTCAATCCGTTGTTGTTGCAGAGAGCTTTTAAGTTCGGCATAACATATTGGAAAGTATCCCGTTTCCGTCCTAATTCGTTGCTGTGATTTTACATCTCGTATATCGTTGGAACAACAAATGGAAACTACCATGTGGCACGACAAATCGATATCACAGAGAGGAAAATGAAGAGCAAAACTCCACGTCTTAATGAGCCTCGTAAATCGAATTTTTGCATTTGCGAAATTTCGTATTAAGTTCGAATCGCGAGTGTAACAAACATTCGCGAGTGTGTCTTCCTTATGTATATATTTAAACATTCGTATATAAGTATATTGTACAAAGATATAATTAACGCATTTTTATATGACGTAGCGATACTTGCGTCAATACTCGATAAAAAGAAAGTGCACAAGGATTTAGCTTAAAGAAACTGTATAAAATTTATATATATATACATATATTTAGCGCCAATAAAAACGCACTTGTAAATACATGGCGACATGTTGGCAATGTGTTAAAATTGCTTGTCAACACAATGTACACTTTCTTATCGAAATTTTAGCATTTTTTACTACTACCGTTTCGACGAATCGGGCGATAGATTTGCATTTATTTATGTATATTGCGCTGTAAATATATATATATTTCTCATCTCAAGAGTTCCGCGATTCGAAATTATTACGATACTACGAGATGCATTTGTATAAAGATTATTTCGTTCGTAGGGAATTCCTCTTTTACTACAGAAAGTAGTAATGTAACAAAAAAATATCTTTTTTTTAGCGTAACAATATTTTGCATGCCATTGGAAATTATTGCATGACACGAGAAGGAGGTTCATAATTATCGTTTATTTCAACATGAAATGAAAACGTTAATGATGATTGTCTATAATTACTCCTTTGCAAACCTTATAAAATGATCGTAAAGCATAATTTGACGTTTGCGCCATTCGCAATATTTTGCTCATATAATTTCTTAGTATAAAAATATTTTCTATAATAATATATATTCGAAATATTTTGCTATATAAAAAAAGATTTATACACTGAATTGACATACAATTCTGCGACATATTTTAATAATATTTTTTACTTATCTTTAAAAAAAGAACAGTTATATTTGCATTTTTTTATAATGCAAATACTTCGCTACTAATATGTCAGTGTTAATCTACAAACAAAAAAATTACTTTTAAGAGAAATAGCTAATTCAACGCAACATTTGCATTTTGTGACAATTAATGAGCTTGGTAACAGGTTCACGATATTTAAGTCGTTACTTTCGATAGCGGTGAAAGAAACTCAGGGAGTGAGAGAGGGAGACATAGGGAAATCTTGGAAAACGGATATGTGAACATTACGGAACCAATTATGGTAACACGCGATACAATATACATTTATATTGTTTATTATCACATTTATAATATGGATAAAAAATATAGTAATATCGAATTAAAGTGGAATTAATGCAAAAAAAACGTAAAAGAACCGCACAAATTTCAATTCACTTTTTACATACACTTTGGATTCGCAATGTTGATAAAAAACCGATTACTCGCTTCGACGACAGGTGATGAGTATTCGAATGGATTAATCCGTATTTTAACATCACATGTAAAGTGCATGTAAAAAATAATTCCAAATACAATATAGAAGATGAAGATAATATTAAAAAAAAATCTTACTACTCGAGTAAGAGCGGCGTTTAGTTAATGTAATCGCATCTCGTTTAGCTAGTTAATTAACAAGTAACTGCGTGCCACGTGGTGGGGCGGCTATGCGAGGCACGTTCGAAATGTCTAGCGAAAGGCGACGTAACGAGCCGGTTCTCGAAGCCGCAAAAAATCACGGAAGTATCTCCACGACGTCGCATTCTCTGTGCGGCGCGATTTTCGAACCCGTTTTCCACGTGCGCACATTATTTGTACGTTATTAGCGACAAAACGCGAAGTGTTACGCGGACCATCTTATACATGTATATTTCAATACGGCTTTTGTATATTGTATATATCGATATTCACGAAAAGAAGAGAAAGCGCGCGCGTCAGTCGTATTTCTTCGATTATATGTGTTTGTTACAAAATACGACGGAAATCGAAATTACATTGCCTATAGATCGAATCTCGTAATGAACGAATTCTTTGTTAATATTGTAGTTGAATACTTAATTTAAAAGAATTTAAATTAAGTATTCATCTGT
Source organism: Nylanderia fulva (assembly GCF_048542155.1). Lineage (NCBI taxonomy): Eukaryota > Metazoa > Arthropoda > Insecta > Hymenoptera > Formicidae > Nylanderia > Nylanderia fulva. The sequence goes on from NW_028189622.1 coordinate 3,739,077, forward strand.
ATCTATACTGATATGAATACGCGGATTTAGTTGATATACTAAATATTATTATTATTATCTATTGTATATATCTGTTATTTCTCAGCATTCTTTAGCATCGTGTCATCGCAAAGTATTCACTGTTTTAACATATCTGATGAGAATAGAAATTGTTGATACATTATGTCATACATTGCATTCGTAAATTTATAGGTGCTTTCAATCTGAATCTAAATCTTATTTACAGTGATAATGAAACATTTCCGTTTTTTACAGGGATAAAACGTAGAAATTGTATATTTTTTTAAATGATACTTATTCTAAACATTTACTTTCAAACACGTCATGTCTAATAATTCATGAATAACATAATATCTGAATGTAATTAAATAGGCATAAAATGCGGCTGATTGTAAAAATATGAATATGATCATGAGAATGCAAAAAGTAAATGAAAATAACAAGCACATAACGAAAGAAATGAAATCTGTTTATTTCATCGTTAGATAATCTTCGATTCACGCAAACGCAGTCAAAGTCCATCGCATCGAACACGTTAACGCCATGAATATCGAGAGAAATCGAGAGAACGTGAGCGAAATTGTCGGTCGCGAGCTGCTACGACACGCAATCACGCGTGCCTTACACGTGATATCGATCGATCATGTTTAAAAGAAACATACCTTGATCGTTCACCCGTTTTACGCCGAAGCTCTCTCTATTCTATAATTTTTTTTCTTAACATCTGAGGACGAGGACACGAATCCAATTTTCCTTATTTTGCATAATTTTGCCACTCCATCATGATTTAGTGCAAACGTTGTTTCAATATAGTAGTTGCAATATTTATTGCAATTTAAACTTAAAACAAATAAAATCGCAACAGTTCCAAACTTATTTAAATGTGTATAGTATAATTAATTATATTTAAAAAAATTTAAACTAATTTTTATATTATAAAAATCATACTATTAATTTTTATATTATAAAAATATTTTAGAATCTTATGTTAAGATATTTTAATAATTTTTTATATTACAATATAACATTTTTTTAATGGAAATATAAAAATTAATATAAATGCTACTACACATGACAAGCAAATATAAATGTTATAAACAACGCAATTAATAAGCATGATGGTGTAAGTCTACATTATGCATAATATCGTGACCTAGATATAATAGTCGTGATAATTCTAAGAGAATTATTGCTATGTGTAATCGGCGATATGAATGTCTTATTTATGTACGAAAAAAGAGATGTATTTAAATTGCGAGCTGATCTAAAATCTTCGAATGGCGCTTTCAATATTATCTAACATTTAACTTGTCCAACTATATCTGCGATAATCACAAATTTGTCTAACATTCGTCTCGCGTCCCTCTTCTGGCGTAAAATTTTTTTTCATGATTTTAATGACGTTGCGTAAACTTGCCTGTCGGCAAGAACCGATCACCTCCTCCTCGATAGTATTAATGCATATTTAACGACGCGCCGCGACTTTCGAAAACGACGCGCCCGTCCTTTCACCAAATTCGATCGCACTTCGTAAAACGAATATCGAGGAATTACCGCGATATTTCATCACGGCGAGTTACTTCGAATATTCATCGAACGCTTCGAGATGCGCCGTCGAAGATGATCTTCCCTCGCCGCACATTCCACGCGGCGCAAAAGGCCACCCCGACCTTTCCCGACAATGACGACCAACTCGGACCCCCCTGCGATTACGCCACTGCGGGGTGCCTGCGGCGCAATATGTCAGGGTATGCTTCTATATGGATACACACGTACTTCGTTGGAATTCTGCGAAAGGAGGAATGATGTAAAAGTTCTGCTTTTTTTTTTTTTTTTTTTTTTTTTTATAGTAGAATTTATGTTGTAAAGGACGCAGATACTTAGATATATCCTGAATGTGTTTGACTTAATTTTACGAGCATTGATACTATACATATTAAAATAATTGCGTATTGCATTAAATATGCAAAGACAATCTATGACATTAAATACAACAGTCAAAGATATATATACTATATATAAGAAGTATAATTGAGCAGAGAGCGAGAGATAATTTTCTCGAGCATAAAATACGGGAACCTTTTTTAAAGGACGTCTTAATATTTAAAAAAATGTAGCAATAAATGGGCACCGGATTCTAGAGGTATTTTAATATATAAAGTTAAAAAATAGGATGTGTATATTTTTTAACTTTACGTATTTTATCTAGATATTCATATATCATTTATAATTGTTAATTAAGAAATTTAATATTTTTATTGATTAAATTTATATTAAATTAAGATATTAATATTAAATCAATATAAATTAACTATTTCTAATTTTATCAATTTCTTTATCTTTTTCATGTCAAATAATCATAAACTTAATAATCAAATAATTATGTATAGATGTCCAAACTCACATTGTCAGATAAAATTCTGAATCATCATACACGAATATTTGGAAAGAAATGCAAGTAGAAAAATCTGTATCTCAAAATGTTTTTAATTTCATATATTAAATTAAAATCTAGCAAGTGTACTATAATTTCATCAAAGTCGCGCCGATGCAAATTTTTTTTATGTAAAAAGAGTACGTTATCAGCAAAAAAATAGAGAAATTCTCTTAAAAAAATGTTAAAATTTTTGTAGAGATCACATCTAACTTTCACAATAAAATCACAGCGTGTAAGAAAGCGCCTTCCTGTCGGACACTTGTTTGAAAAGGAAAGAAAAAAGTAAGTTGAAAGAAACGTACGTCTTAAAGCAGATACAAGATAGCCGGAAGAACTTTTCTAGGTATATAAATAAAATTAAAAATAAATTCTGCCGGTGAGTCACGCGTTAAGTCCTTTATATAAAAACGCGTTCGTTTTTATCTAAATTTCCATGCGACAAGTTTTAAATGTGTAGTTAATACCGACTAATTTATTATATATTAATCGGGGCATGCGCTAATCTACATTACTCGACTTTAATCTAAGTCGATGGTCGCAAATTTTTTATTATAAATAACGGTTACTGCTCAAGAGTTCCGGTCAATTTAGACGATTTAAATAATTGATTATTCGTGCGACAACGTGTCAAATCATCGGCTACGTCCAAGAGCTACGAAAACCTGAAATAGAGCATTAAAAGAGGCAAGAGAAGTTTTTTTTTAAAGAATCTATTGTAGAAAAATCCTGAAAAAAAGGGAATAAACCGGAAACTCTAACAATAAAGACGACCGACAGTAAATAAACGTGACTATCGGTTAACGATACGGTGCATTGTACCTAGGGACTTGGGCCCGGCGGCGCGTCGGTGTGAAGGTTGGTATGTATGTATGTGTGTGTGTGGTGTGGTACCTTTGCGCGCCGCGTCGAAGCGCTCCGAGAGTGCGCGACAGTCCAACACGAGCGGCCGCGCGAGATGCGTCTCGCGTACTCGTTGCGTACTTCACGCGCATTCGCGTCACGCGCCATCGCCGCCGATTGACATTTGGCGGCCCGCGATCTGTCACCTATTCCGGAGCAGCCGCTCGAACGCGGTCCGCGCAGAGGCGGAAAAGCGCGGTGTTGTTTCGCGCCAATTATTACCCTCCCTCCCTCGCGGAGGTTTTATCGGTCTTCGGTCCCGCTCGATCGACCCCGCCGCTTCGATTTACCGCGTCGATCGACGAAATCGAGAGTCTCGAGCGCGCTTCGCTTTCGAGGCAACTTCGCGTCGGTCGTCGAAAAGAAGAGGAGTCACGCGAACGATCGGGCATACGTGCATGAGGATCGTCGTCCGTGCAGCGCGTCTCTAGCACGACGGTTATATCACGCTGCGATTTAAATAACGCGTGTCGTAGGCCTGAAACTCCTCGGTTCGCGAGTTTATTAGCCGGTTTGTTATATACGTTTCGGTAACTTGTCGAAGTGTGTTGTAACGTATATTATGCTTGATGCGCGTGACGAGTGTCTATAGTGTTCTCGCAAAAATAGTGATCGGTGATTTTTTTTATTGACGTAGTGACGATATAATATGAGACGACAGCTATAATAATGAATGTTCCGATCGTGGCAGGGGACATCGTCGACGATGGCGGCTTCAATCGACCGCGATTCGTTCGGGTAAGTTTTGATATATATATATATATATATATATATATATATATATACATACGTATACTTTACATATGCATATGTGTTCCTATACCAAATTTTACGGTCGCGTAATTTTGAATTAGCAAAGTTATCGTGCGCGCGTTCGTGCGTCTTTGAACGCTTCAAGGATGATCGTTAAATTTCGCTTTTACGGCCCGAAATTAATCCATCATCGGAAATTCACCGGATATGACCGCAGACGTCCAGGGGGGAGGAGGGGCAAGAAGGGGCGTTTGCCTCCCCTTGGAATCAGAAATAAAATTAAGCACTTGCTCTCCTTTTGATAAACTCTATAGTATTTATGTGTATATTTAATTTTAAAACATAAAAATAACAATATAAAAAAAATTAATTTAAAAAAATTAAGAAACAAAAAAATTTTAATATCATCCGCCTCTCTGGAAAATATCCTGCGGAAGCTCATGCATATGACGATTGACGATTTATATGGCGCACATGTCCCTAGAACGTCAATATATTTCCGTCGATCTGCCGGATGATCGCTGTCAAAGACCCGTGTACTTTCACTTTCGTTTCTATGTAACTCTATGCATTCAGGGTCGCATCTATCCGCTAAATTGCTACCGTCTATTATTGAGATAAATTTTACTCACGTTTCCTTAATTCAGCGCAATTTTGTGCTAATTGCTATATCCGATCTTTATGATAAAAACAAACGTGACTTGAATACATGAGAAGACGAAGAAGCACTAAGTACATTTAATATAATAAACGATAAAAGATAATTTTAATATATATAATTTTGTGTTAACGCAAAATGAATAATATCAGACAGCCGCAATAATAACGTTCAGGGAACAATTTTAAGAAGTCAAACAAAAATTGATTTGTAACACTACGCTCATACATAATAAGCATCCTTGCACAGGTGCGATATCATTGTGCAAAGAAACATACGACATACATTAAACACGTGCGTCGCATGCGTATCTTCAAATTTCATCGTGATGAACATTCGAATAGTTACATTATAAAGGTATTATAATATAAAACTCGTACTATATAACAATTTCAAACTAGAGCAAATTTAATAAATTAATAGCGAATAAAATCATGAATCGTCTGGAAAAACTAGAATTTTTTTCTCCAATTTTTTTTAACTTTTTTTATATACTTAACAATTAGACAAAAACAACTCTTCTTCGAAATAAAATATTCCGGATTCTTTTTTTATGAGTATATAAAGGAGTAATATTTTATTTTTGAATAAAAAGTAAAAAATATTTTTAAATCTCCAAATCTTTTGCGTGAAATTTATTACTTCTTTTTCTTGTATTATTTAACATATCATTATGCACTCACAATCAGAAAACGTAAACAAAGTAATATTGCATTGCATTGCGTGTTTGATAATATGCGAAAGAGTAGCTACTTCAAATGCGATTTTTTTTCTTGAAATGTTTCTGTTTGCTCCTTCCTGAAATGCGAGAGAGAGTATATAAAACTAGCAATAAATAATGTTGAGATTTTTTTAATTATTTTTTGTCTAGGATATTATGTATACTTGACGAGATATTAAACTATACATATGTCGCGAGATAGCAAGTGCAGTGTCTCATGTTTAATCTATGGAGAATTCTAGGAAAGTTCCACAAAGATACAATGTATTATTATCATTATCGTGGAATAAATAAAAGATAACCCCGACACCTGCCATTAAAATAGCTACTACGCCGAATCGTTTTATATATATCAATCATATTAATTTAATTGCGCATTATATTAATTGTTTTGGATTAGAACGTTGCTCTTAATTGACGCACTATTGTTCATTGTATATTGCATCATTGAATATTTAGTAGAAATATTTTTTTCTATATACGAAAATTAAAGTTTGATGATTTTTATTTATAGATATAAAATATACAAGCATCCATTAATTTAATTTATGCATAATATACGTTAAGAAAGCTATGCTAATTTGCTTAATTTTTAAATAGACAAGTAAATGAAACTTTTACAACAAATTTTTATCTTGATAACGATGGGAGAATGTGCTGTTTTTTATACACTGCGGCTCTTACTTAGCCACGCTCAGGCTTCATCCAATTCGCGTAATTGCTTTAACGAGGTGTACGTCGTGAAATAGCACGTGCCTATTGTTATCCCTTAAGAATGCGAGCCTTCCCACTCGACTTCTACATATAAGCGATAAAATCGTACTCGCGCGTGGATGGTAATTACTTTTCGATTAAATTCTAATTCTGATAGTGATAAAAATTCTCGTTAGCCTGCCTTTCTAAATTTAATATATATAAATTCAAAAAATTTATAAATATTTCTGTATAAATATAATTTTATATAAATATAATTCTATATAATAAATATATGATAATATTATCAAGATAAAGTTCGAAAAATATTAAACAATGTTTTGGCGAAAAAGTGTTGATTGTCTCGCAATATAGCAAGTACTATGTTTATTATAATATTTTGTCGCTAATTAAACTAATAATTAAGCGTGAAATTATAAATCGCTTTAACTATGAAACATGAGCTGCTGAACAAATTATTTTTACTTAAGCAAATATGAAATAATATATCTTGTTGGTCATAGTAATCTATATGTGAATACCACATCATTATAAATGGTAATCTTTTTCTTCACAGAACATCACAATTTACGTCATATCTAAGTTATAAAAATAAATTGAAAAACTTTGCGGTTAGGAAAACCAATTTAATTGCATATATTTGATGTTCTGCGTCATGAATATACATCAGTGATGCATTTAATGAATAATAACAAGTGCTAACACTGGTGAACGTATTATCACGCATCCACGCGACGTTATCTGTGCCACTACGAGAGATTATAGATTCTTCTTTACGGACAGGTAACACAAGTTACATTGTTTGTAAAACTAACTTTTTACGTAAGCTATATCATAATTTTGTTATCTATTTAAATTATAAATTTAAAACATTTTTTTACTTTTTAATAACTTTTAACACTTGTATAATATTTTTTATATATAATCTATTTTATTTAGCAATGTAAGTAAAAGAATTTATATGCATAGTTCTTGCAAACGAGAGACCTTGCTTATCATGCAACAATTTTATCATCATATTTTAAATCAGACAAATAATCATAATACATCGATGGAGCATTAAAAAATTATATTTATCAGAAAGAAACATTTTCTTCTCTCCTAAAAAAAAGAAACGTGTTCGCATATTTTTCTTTCGTAATAAAAATATTATCGTAACATACTTATATCGCGACTACGAAAATGGAAGTGTCACAAATGAGAGGGTTAAATGTCATTGTATCTGCAAAATACGCGCGAAGGCAAAGCGATGCAACGTTCACCTCGCGGTTAGCCTCGTTCGAAAGTGGAGTAACACTTGCAAGGTCGGCGGTGACCAGCCGGCCGGCCGCGTGCCTCGCTTACGTCGTTCTCAGGTCGTGTCGCACAACAGTGAACGTGTCTCCGTACGTGCAATTTTGCCCGCTACGTCTTCGTATATTGAGAAAAACGGGAGTAAATTTTCGAGCCGCCTTCGACTGCGACCGAAATTCGCCGTACGCCGCATCTTATAGCCTACGCCATACCGGAAGTCGCAAAATGCGTAACAGATACCTGTATTATTTTTTCAATTCTCATTGTCAGTCTTTCTCTCTTTCGCTCTCTATTTTTCCCTCGCTCTCGTTTTCTGCTCCTATTCAAATCTCGATCTATTCAGGATAACACGAATTTTTTCATCAATCAGGTCATTGCTTTTTTTAGGACCTATTATAATATTCTTATATATTTAAACAAATTTTTACTTGATTACATAATTTTAATTAAGTTCTCGGTATTTACAAATAATTAATTGAAATATTCTTTTTATTATGTACATATATGCATATATAAATATATATTATTAGTTTTATTAATATTATTATTAATATTATTACTAATATTAACAATATAGGAATATTATTTGAATTAATAATATTTATAAGAATTTATAATATCGTACGTTTGACAATATAATAAGCCATAGATTTTGTCTCTCCCTTTCTCTTCTCTCTCTTATAGGATCTTTAATTTCCTATACGATGGTATCACAAGAGTATCAGGTTTCCTCTCTATTTACTATACTATATAATTGAATATAGATATATTAATTAAAGTTAGTACTACTACTGTTATTTTTCCTGCGTACATTTATGCTACAATCGTATTGATATGTTAATCAGAATCATGCTTAAATTTTTGAATTATTTCGCATTTATATTTCGGATCTTTTAATCTCTTAATTTTTGTTTTCGTATGAAACTATTTATTGTTCAAATTTCATTTCTTAGTAGATATCACAAGATGATGTTGAAATGTAAAGAAATCGTTAGGTATATTAAAATACCGGTTCTGTTTCTCCCTTTCATATCATAAGAATATAAATAAAAGAAAATAACGTAGAATTGCATTACGGTACATACGAATAAATTCTACTTATTCATAAAATCATCTTCAACCAATGGAATTTTCGAAATATAGTTTGCATCGGGGAATTTACGGTTTGAGATGATTCGTCATACTATTCATATAGAAACAGACGTAAGAGAAATAACATGTTCTTATCGAGGAAATTAAGTATATAATCAGAAATTTATAATCGAATGATTCACTCATTTAATATATGTGTACTCTATCTGAATCTTATCAGCAAAAAGATAATAAATTTTTAATAAATAATATAATAAATTTGCAAACAATATAATAAATTTTATATTGTTTGCAAATTACATTTTTTGCATTTTTCAATAAATCGAAAAAATAAATATATTTTGTAAAATATTAAAATTTTTCTAATGTCTATAAGACTATGATGTACATATGTAATGAAATATTTTATTTTTTCTCATTTTTATTTTCACAGTGCCATTAAAATTATTCTTTATTTTAAAATATTGTATATATCGCAAAACACATTTCTGAAATAGTTTAAAAATATTAGAAACTTACATCTTTATAATTAACAAAAAATTATAATTTATTATAATTAATAAAAAAAAAGAAAAAGATAAAGAAAGAGAGAGACAGAGAAAACGCTTTAAAATAAAAATGCTATTAAAGCAGATTTCAATTTTATTTAAACAGAAACGTCTTGGAATGAAATATAAAAGATTTGAAAATCGAAAAGATGATTCACGATCGCGTATACGGTTGATATTAGAGAAAAAGACCGGCTAGGGCACGTTCTTTGTTACCTGGCGCCTGCCGTATGTCGTCGTCTGGGCATCAAGTCATCAATGGGGCAAGGGACGCGTCGCGACTGCAATTACGAATCGATGAGCTGGCACGTACTTCCCCTGAACAAGTGGCTGGCTCGAGAGCTAATCTAAGGTCTGTCGTATTCACCTGCATTTCCTATTCCTTACAATTTTATTCTGCCCTTTTTTCTCTCTTCTAATTTAAAGGCGTAAGGGATAACGAGGTAAAAATCAAACAAGGAAGTTAAACCACGTGTAACATTTTAAGCCGTCCCTTCAATTTTATTCTGTATTTATTTTAATATATACAATAATATTTAAAACGCAGCACTAAAATGAAAGAAGAGAAATTTAATAAAATTCCCTGAACAAGGGACTGACTCAAGAGCTATTCTAAGGTCTATCGTATTTATGTAAATGCATTTCCGTTTCCTTACAATTTTATTCTGCCCTTTTTTCTCTTTCCTAATTTAATAGCATAAGGGATAACGAGATAAAAATCAAGTAAGAAAATTAAACCAAGTGTAACATTTTAAGCCGCCCCTTCGATTTTATTTTATATATATTTTTCTGTATTTATATATTTTATTTTATTACCTATATACATATACAATAATATTTAAAGCGCAGCAATGAAAGAAGAGAAATTTAATAAAATTCTCTGAACAAGGGACTGACTCAAGAGTTAATCTAAGATTAAAGTCTTATCATATTCAAATGCATTTCTGTTTCCTTACAATTTTATTCCGCTCTTTTTTCTTTCTTCTAATTTAAAAGCATAAAGGATAACAAAGCAAAAATCAAACAAGAAACTTAATTATTTTAATCCATCCCTACGATTTTATTTTATATTTTTCTGCATCCCAGATAGAAATCTGCCTCGATTTGCCGAAATTAAATACAGGACCTAGGTAAAAAAATCCAGTTTGAAATATCTATCTAAGCCTAGAATACACCCTAGAAATTTACCTTTATTTTACCGAGGAAAAAGATAATCGGAAAAATCTGCATGAATTTTAGATTGCCACTGACATATTTTTCCCAAATTAGAATAAATATGAAACTATATATGAGGCCAGGATCGAATAATTTAGCTTATAGAAATAATTATAATATAAATCAAACAAATATTTACAAAAATTATAGGTTCCAGTTTACACAGGTTCTAGTTAGATTATTTTACCTGGATTCCAGAAATATCTTTAAAAGAAGATATGGAGCCCTGATTATTTTTAGACTCCAAATAATTTTTCTACAAATTCTGGGCATAACCTTGAGCCCACCCGGATTCTGCGATAGGGTCTGTACTATTCAGGCGTCCCAAACTTTACACAGGTTCTAGTTAGATTATTTTACCTGGATTCCAGAAATATTTTTAAAAGAAGATATGGAGCCCTGATTATTTTTAGACAAAATTTCTACCTGGGATTTATATTTTATTTTATAAATACAGTATATTTAAAGTACAGCACCAAAATGAAAGAAGAGAAATTTAATAAAATGATATATACCGCAACTTTTTAGAGCAAACATTAAAAATAAAATTGTAATCATTAATTATCTATATTTTTCTAGAATTAACCAAATGAATTATTCGCATTATATTCCTGATGTAAAATTTGTCGGTATACGCAGGACTGAAAAATTCTCAATGACATTCCTTGAATCCGTACACATTATATCGCTGATTCTGTCTAGAGCAGAAAGCAAGACAATGTGCGGCACTCGATCGAGCACTTTAATAACGTATGCCAGCGGTGTGCGTTCGCGTGAGTCACGCTGGTGCAGCTGTCAGCCCTTCCGGTGCTCCCAAACGACGGAGAAGCTGCTTCTTCGCATTTTCCTCTTCCTCGGCTGATGCCACATACATAAGCAAAAGCAAGGGGTCTTGCGTGAGTCACGTCACGTCACACTGCGTAATCGCACGCGCCGTCGACACGCGGTGCGTTTTTCGTGCCTCCAAACGCAAAACACGATACGCGTCGTGGTCACTCGTTAACCTTGCCACGGTGCTCGATTTTATTGCATACCTAAGATCCTCGAAAACTACGACGTGGCGTCATTAATGGAAGTTTGTAGACTGCGGTTTCTGTCATGACATATGCATAGTTGAAACCGAAATCGCTGTTGGACCTTTAAACATTTTTTGCGATTTGAAGGTACCATTTTTCGGATTAACAATTTCATGAAAATTTAACGATGGCCACTAGTGTGTTTATAAAATGTTAAATATTAAATTTTGTTATATATTCTCTCGATTAGTTCATTCTTCTTTTTCAGAGAAATATTTGCTTTATCATCAGTGTGAGTTTGATAACGTGTCAAACTATCAATATATCTGATACTAACTAGGTAACATGAAAAATACGTTAGTTGATCGTGATCACGATAGATAATTCTAACGATAATTTTATTGTGTGACCCTTTTATGTCGAAAATGGAAGATTTTTCAATGAATATTTTCATTAGGCAGCAGAGAAAGATGAGAGCATTATTCGCTATAAATCAGCAGTATAGACACGGTTCATATAAAAAGAAATGAAATCGCGCACAGGTGCACTCGTTTACATTCATCGCGTTAAACTACCATAACGCGGGACTGCTGATACGAAAAAACACGATAATCATGCAGCGCATCGTAAATTGCAATTCGATCTCGACGTCGAGCGCGATATTTCAGCGTCGTGCAAATCGTCGTTTAGAACGCGTTCGAATTTAATGCACGAATGTTTCACGTGTTTTACCAGATACAGACACAGATGGAAATCGATTGATTCTTTCGCAATAATAATCGATTACGTAAATATATCGCTGGCGAATATCGAAACGCGCAAGCGCGCATGCACTTTTTTTCGGAACGTCGACATTTTTGTATACAATTTTTTTTATATTCGCCTCGTCCCGGATGACAGAAAAGTCGCCTGTTTCCGCACCTACCTGTGTATTCATCCGAGTGAACTAATCATCTCGAGCGCCTTTCTCTCATCATCGCGTTCTCTCGGTAGCGACGTCTCGGCTTTCCATCTCGCGACTTTCGATCGCGCGACGTGGAAGAGATTTTACATTTCGCATTCTCGAATTTTATGCTCGTTTTAAACCGCATAATTTCCATGTAAATCGCGAAGGTGTGTCGTAATCGGAAACCGAACCCCGGATGCAAATGAGAGTTCGATTGTCATCGATGTTCACTAACACATAACGAGTTTAGACAGTGAATAAACTAATTCGCATTATTGTAAAAACTAGAACATTATTTTAATAGACTACAATTTAATCGATAATAAGAAATTCGAATAAAAGAGAAAGACTTAAGTTAAAATTATACATGTATATATATATATATATATATATACATATATATGATAAGATATTTAATTAATTTTTTAGAGCTATATATTAATTCAAGTTATATTAATTACTGTTTACGCAATAGTTTATTTATTTGTACAAATTTTGCGCTAAAATTTCAAGTTATTCGGGCTCTGAATCTTTCGCAATACATATATAAAGGTGATGACATTCTAGTCTCGTCAATTTGAAATATCGAAGTGCAAATACTTGTGCTAAAGAAGCTAAAGAAGAAGAAAAGATCTTGCAACCATCTGTTGCATTCAACTCAATCATCTTGTAGCGGTTGAACAAATATTCGAAATCGCAAACTTGTGTAACTATATACGCGCAGTATTAGTTACAAGGCTTCCGAATATTATTTGACTAATAAATGTTAAACATGTTATTAAATATGTTAACCATATTATATGAATTATGAAAATGATTATGAAGATTTTATTATTTACTTTTATTATTACAAAAAAATAACTATTAATTACACATTTTATTACATATTTCAATAATTTGGAATATCCTAACTATATTTTTGCATATAAATACTCGAAGACCTTGTTGTGATTTTAATTCAAGTTTACATGATATTTGCAATTATGATAATATAGCGTTAACAAAGAATATATACTTTTTTATATCATGACTTTTTATATTATATATGTGATTAGTACCACGATAAAAAGGTAGCAATCATAAAATTGCATTATCACTATATATTTTTCTACAATAACATATCATTATATTACATTATATTACATAGTGTCGCAAAAACGTTAATTTGAGAGATTAACTTTTAACAATTACTTTTGAGAATTGAATCTCATTATGAACATAATTTCAATATTGTAGTAAATATAATATTTTGTTTTTCGTGTTGTTGTTATCAAAAATAGTTTTCGATAATTTGCGATATGTAGTAAGATATCTGTTTTTTATTCATTGAGAGAAATTCTCGATAATAGAACTCTGCGGTCATTTAATGCAATCATCATATAATCTTTATAATAATTTATCTCGTAACAACATAGAAAATTACGTTGTGCCAACAATTGGGCTACTTTGCTGAATAACATAATGATCAATATTTTAATGAAAATTAAGATTTGTTTAGTTTTATAACTTTCTAGTTTTGCATTACATGTAATTATATATTTTTTTAATTAGATTAAAATAATAAAAAATAAATATATCACAATATAATTAGTAAAATTCTTGATTTACTTCTAACGGTTATATTTCTTAACTATTAAAGATAAACAGATGCAGATTCCACATTTCGCGAAAAATTTTATATTTATAACTTTATAAAAAAATGTTTAATGGCATAAATATTTATCACTCATATACGAAACATAGCAGTATTATAGGTATATACAAGTACATCAATAAAGTTTCTCTAATTATCTTCTTATCTTGCATTAGAAAATTAAAAAATAAAAAAATAATTTGAAGAGAAAGATAAAAAATGTTTTCGATATAAAATATGTCTCACGATAAAAATAATAAATATTATATTAAATGACGTTTTCTATGAAATAGTCAAATTATCTCGGCGTACATGAAACCGCACGTAATTATCGACCTCAGCTTCTTCCAAGGAAGTCGAAAATTTGAGAAGATTTCTGACATGAGAAGAAATTTACCATAATCTCGCGGTATATTTCCCCTTCCCTTTTTTCTCCTTCTTTTACCGGTGGGCCGCATAGCAGACCCATCCTCACGATCGGGCCCCATATCCCTACTCCTTTTTCCGCTCACCCTTTCTTTTTCCCTTTCGCCGAGCGATGCCGAGCACAACCGATCCAAGCCGAGCTCTAGGTTGCCGCTGATAGATCGTCGTCTACGTCGATCGGAAAGTCGCGTACGCCATCGCGTCGATATCGCATCGTTGAGAGTTTCCAACGCGCTCTTTCCAAAATTCACAAATATTTTCCGACTTTCCTCGTCCTCGCGAACTCCTACGTGCTCGTTCTCCAACGCGTCCGTCTGTTCTCCAACGCGAGTTCTCCAACGTTAATTTTCCGGACTCTACGTGAAAGAAAAAAAATAAAAAGTCTGTTCGGTATAAACAACTCTTACGTCTTCGAGATATATCGCAAGTATATCAACGCGTTAAACATAAGTGCATAATTCTCATTGTTCGCGAATCGTCGGTGCATCCCGCGAACTAAATATTCGCCGAATATCGGTACTCGTTGAGAAGAGTCGCTCGCACTTCCGGTCGACCGTGCGAACGACGCGACCGCGAGCACTCCACGGAAACCCCCGTGGCAACGTAGGTTCCAGAGGTATCTTAACGACGACGAAGAGGCAGTCGCGTGTCACTCCTATCTCGCGAAGGGATACACGGTGACGCGAAAGGCAAGGACACGGATCGAACGGCGAACTCGGATACTCGCGATTCGCCCTGGCGAACGGACGCGCGAACGATGCTGATACTTCCGGATATAAAACTTCAGGTAAAAATTCGCCGCTGCGTCGATCAAAACTGCGCTGCACCGGGACTCGCGGCACCGTTCACCGCCTAACGTTATTGCAAAATCTGGGAATAAACTTCAATTATCCAAACAACGAAGACAATAGATGTCGAAAAGATTCATCGAAGAATCTAGGATCTTCCAGATGTCTTTTTTACGTTCTTTAAATTTGAAAGCATGGGCCTCCGCAGAAGGGAGCAAGAAAAGACATTTGCTCCCCTGAATTAGTAAAAAAATTAAGCATTTTTGCTCTCCTTTTGAATAAACACGAAAATTTATTTGCATGTTTAATATAAAAAAAGAAAAATCTAAGAGAATAAAAATTTTTTAAAATTAATTATGCCTTATTCTGGAAAAAATCCTGCGGACGCTCATGTTTGAAAGGCTCAGTTCTTGTAAAAGAATATATAAATATGAATTAAAAACGATTAATATTCGTGTAAAATCGAGCATCTAATCTTTTCGAAATCAACATTGTATATATAATAATAAACTCTCACGTTTTTAAACTTATCATTATTTCTCATGAAGTGTAAAAATAAAAAATTGTAAATTTAATATATATATATTCTGAAAATTATATTTATATTAGAAGTCTATAACTTTCATAAAATGAAACCTTATCAACTTTTTAATTCACTAGAATAACATGATGTGGATTTGAAAGCACTCGCGAGCGGTTCGCAAGGTGAACAATTCTAACGCATTCGTGACAATTGGAGTCATTAATTATTATACACACCGAGAGAAAGTGGAATAGAAGTCCTTTACAATATGAAGCAAATGCTTATTATAAAAAAATTCCAATTCCAAGATTTTATGACAGTTCGGAATATTGAGAAATTTTTATCTTCACGAAAATATTTTAAATATATATTTTTAAAAAATGGCAAGTTTACGTGATACACTCGAGCTCATCTTAAGCTCGTAATGTCAATAGTTTCACAACGCATGTAATCTCTATATTTTTCCAAATATAATTTTATATAAGGCAGTTTAGAATAAACTCTTCTCAGTTTTGTTTTTATCATAATCAGCTGATTGTCATAATCAGCTGATTCGTAGAAAACGTCGAGTTATATACTCCCATATAACGTGTATATTTTAAATTATGCGAATAACAATGGTACAAATTAGAACGAATTGCGGAACACGCGGGATCTAACAGAACCAACCTTTACCACTAGCAGGTTAAATGTGCTCTCTCAGTGCATCCTCCACACAATTCTCCGGACGTATTACACGTATACGCACATATACATACAATCTTTCGCCATACGTTGCCTTTCTCCCTCGGCTTTTCCTCGTGTGGTAATATGTCGAGCATGCGATGATCACGAAGGACGCGACAGCCTTGAAGCTGCCTGAGACATGCCGTTTCCAATTAAATTGAGCTGTAAATCGGAACGATCGTGTATTCTCCTCCTTCTCACTCTTTTTCATATCAATCTAAATTGTTGTTCTCCACTTTTATACTCGTGAATTCTTGTAAGACGGAGTCGAAATATGATTAATCGATTTGATTTCTACATTTATAATTTCTCAATTTAAAGAGTTCGGATATTAATTAATTATGTGTGTGGTAGTGGCAAATTAATCTGCACCGTTGCTTAAGGATTATTAATGATCGCAATTATTAATAAATAACTGTAAATAGAGCGAGTATAATATAATGATTCATTTATTATTGAATCCATTATCGCGATGAAAAAAAAAAATTAACGACTCAGATGCGAATCCTCGACTCGTCAATATTGCCATGCGATGTATACACGCGCGTGTTGATGACAATACACCCCGTATTCTTTCCACCTGTGATCTCGACATACTCCGAGGCGGCGAAGTAAACCGCGCGCTCAGCCAGCCGGGCATTTCCAACTCCAGTACTACGTAATTTCAATTACAGCGTATAGCCGGTGTTTAATACAACTTTGGAGTCATCGACCGACTAAAAATGCGCGTGAAACGCCTCGACGCGGAGCAGCGACGCGGCGCTTGTCGGATGTACTTGGTTGCGTTTCCTGCTGCGTGTTACTCAGTATCGGCTTCTGTTACGCCACGTTAAGACGAGCACGAAGGGCGACGCCCTTGCTGGCAGATTAGCGAACTGAACGGGCAGGTATCTCAATGCTCTGATGCCGTCTCACTGTAGACCGTATTCCTTGTATTCGAAATCAGATTTTCCTGCATGCGATTTATGACAGTAGAGAAAATTGTATCTGCAATTTTTAACCAGGGCAAGACTAAGTTTATATTTTATTTTTCTCATTTTTGTGACAATATTAATTTTATTCATTTTTGATAATTAATGATTTTGTATTGCTAGTAGATTAGTAAATCGAGGTATTTTTATATAAGTTCGATCAATACTAGAGAGCTATAAATTGTTAACTGATACCATATGTTTAACTGATTTTCATCATGACACAACGATTTCTCTCATGTAATTGTGACAAGTTGATAATTCACGTTGAAAACTTAAATCATTGAAGGATTGTGCTGCTAACTATACTGCATTAGAACCTGCACTTGAAAAGAACCAAAACCGATGATTGAAATGTCGTAATAAATAAACAATTTATAGCTAGTATTGGTTGAATTTATATAAAAATACCTTGATTTATTCATTTAAATTTTTCTACATTTTTCTTTGCTGATCGATATTGATTCACGGAGAGAATTTTCTCTTAAAATCTATCCTCGTGGTAATTAAAATCATGATAATCGTGGGACAATATGGTATGAATATTTACCACAATAAACTATTAATATATACATAATAAATTTTACTATGTATATAATAAAATTAATCGAACATATTTTATATCTTATTATGATAGATATTAATATTTTTTATTGTAGTAAATATTATCAATCAGAGAAACTCTTATAAAATTTCTAATACTATATTGTTCCACGATTAACATAATTTTCAGGATAAATTCTAAGAGAAAATTTGTTTTTATTATTGGCAAATTTTATTTTAAGTTTCAATTTATTAAAGTAATAAACGAAGTGAAAAACAACTTTTCAATCATGTACTGCAAATATGAAAGCAGAACTGAGATTGGTCGATATATACGGGAACATCTCTATTTAAATGACATGTCCTCGAAAATGGGGATGTCTAGTCATCAGGAATAACGAAGATGTATACATATAGTTCAATAAGATCTTGAATTTATAAAAATATCAAGTATCACGAAAAATCCGACAATTTTTACCTATTTTAAAAAATTTAATTTAAATCACAACATTAAAAAACGGATAATTTGTAACTTTATAAATTTGTTATGTCGTATAATTAATATTTAAATATTAATAGAATAAAATAAATATAACTTCCGTGAAACTTTGCTCCGCAAATAATCGTGCTCTTGTTACCGGAAGAGGAAAGTGGGTCCCAATCAGAAACGCGTGCACAATTAGACATTCCTGCGCCATACATGTGGTAAAAGTAGTTATTCGTTTAGCAGTATGCGGCCAGGGAAAACCACTGCGGAATCTGGCTCTGTAATGTTATCCCAGTCGTGACTTTGCGGGAAAATGCAGTATTTTAACGTTGCTATGTCATACCTGATCACGTGTCTTCAACTTTCCCCTACGTGATATTGAAGCTCATACAAATACAGGTTTATTTTCGAAATATTTCAAGAGTAAAAGAAAGCCAGCAAAGTCACTCTTGTAAAAAGAAATTTTGAATTATTATTAAATAAATATTGCATATAATTAGTATATCTCGTCGAGATTATACATAATAAATATGTCCTGGTCGATCGTTTATTTTCTTCGCGTTACGTGGTTTCATAAATTTTAGCAAGTTTACCGTCGCTATTATCATATTTTATGTGCCTCGTGTAATATTTCCACGGAAATTGATGATCCTTTAACTTGATAATTTAATTATTAATGTATGTATTAGGCTAGAGAAAAATTCGTAGCCACATACGACTGGCATAGGAATGAGAGGATTGAAATAAAGCGGCGACATGAGGTCGATAGGCGTAAACCTCAGAATTACGATGTATAATCGCTCGTTTCCCGCTGCGGTGTGCGACGTCGGCGACAGGTGCGTGTTACGAGGCCGCGTAAAATGTGGACGTATCTTATTTCCCGTTCGTCTTCTTCTTCTCTTCTGGGTCCGTTCGACTACGTCTATGGTATTCGAAAGGGTGGGGATCATTCGCGACGGATACCGTTACCGAACTCCTTCTTTGCGGCCGTCTCAGCATCTCCTTGCACTTCGCGTACCTGGACCACAAGCGGGATTGCACTAGACTGCAATCGCATCCTTCGGGATTTTCCCCTGTCCATTTATATCCAATATGTTGCGGTTTTTCCCAGTATCTTTTTCTGGCGAAAATCATTCGCGAAATTGCTTCGAATATTCCAATATGGTATCGGAAGAATTTTAGAAGAATTTCTCTGATTATATACTTATATCATAATAAAAAATATGTACATAGTAAATTTTATTGCATGTATACAGAGTGTATCTAAATAAATGCGAAAAATTTTAGATGATTCTTTGTCGAAAATTAAGGGGAATTTCTTACATAAATATTATATTCTTATAACTCCCTGAGGAGTTGCACTTTTCTAAAGGAGGTAAAAATTAAGTTTTTATTTTTTTTATCAAATTTTAGACAAATTAAAAAAATGAAATGGTAAATATACATCAAGTTTAATTTCTTTAATTTGTCTGAAAGAAAAAACTTACTCTTCAGGAAGTATAGAGTAAAATTAATTGAACATATTTTATGTCTTATTGTGAAAGATATATTAATAGTTTTATTATCATAAATATTAATCAGAAAAACTCTTAAAAATTTTTTCCAATACCATATTGTCCTACGATTATCATGATTTTCAGGGTAAATTCTAAGAGAAAATTCTCTCTGTGTAGTATTACCAAATTTTTGATAACAATTTTCTACATAAAAATTATATTTTAAGCATTTTGCACATGTACAGTGAGATGAATAATAATGCGATTCTTTAATATCTTTTATATAAGAGGGATTTAAAAAAAACAAACAACGATTACATTATTTATCAAAATTACATACAGAAATGTGAAATGTGAAGGCGAAATGATGTACCTAAATGGAAAAAATTAGACTCTAAAATGCTAAATTATCTTACTGTATACGTAACATATTACGTATTATACACCTTCGTAAATGATGTAAGCCAAATTTTTGCTTTCTAAAAAATATCCGATTTACATTATTTCACAAACGAGCAACTCGTATACAACAGCTTGTATTATCAACTGTGTCGACCAAAGGAAAGCCGGTGAGAGAAAAGAGAGAAAGAGAGAGACATTCGTTTAAAAATAAATTTAAAATCGCATTAGCAAACGAGAATATGCGGGCCATCGACCGCGTGAAAATCCCGTATGTCGAGTTATCGCGACTAATAACTATATATATATACGATCATCCCGAGAGAGAAGTGCCTTATCACCTGTATCGGTGTCTCACCGTGCCGCTTTTACGGGCGTGCATCTCATCGAAATCTTGCAATATGCACATATGTGTGACCATGAATGCGAGGAGGATCGCGACCAGACGGAGAGAAAAAAAAGTCATCGTTATCCATCCCCACTATATTATTTACAGAGTTTCTCTCCTTTCACCGAGCGTCCACGGGACCCATATTCCGGCGACCTCACCTCTTGCGATTAGTCGCCGGGAAGATACGACGGTGGCCGGCCACCGAGTCGACAGGTTTGCAACAAACAATTGAGAAAATAGAGCACGTTTTGCCAGAATTCCGTTCAAAGTCACCATCACAATTAAGTGCGAACAGTTTAATCGCGACGATTTCGACGTGGGTAAAAAAACATACAATATACACATAACATATAGTAGTCAATAATAATCAATAGTATATTTAGAATTTTCAAATATATACATTCGTATTTTCCTTCGTGACAGATGCATTCGGTAACTGTTGAAAAAAAAACGCTACGTTAAATCCCCGTGTAGTTCCGTTAAAAATTACGGTGGTTAAGCGTAAACACACCGTGATGCCGTTTGACCGTGTGATCGTCGACGTATAGAAGATAATTCCACGTAATATCGTTCACGATTCTGAAATATACTGTTTTTCCACGATAGATTTATCTGCTAACATAATTGCCGACATAATGCTGCATCACAAATTACGTCATCATTGAAAAGCATGGTCGTTAAATGTCATCTTATTTGTCCGCGACGTGCGTATAGTGCATACCAAATGTAAGTAATAAAAGAGGCGCGGTTGTATGTAAAATATTTAAACATACCTTCTTCGAACGACATTCTTTATTTCACAAAATCACCGGACAAGGCCGTCCGTCGAGGTCGCATAAGTCAAACGTCGACAAATTAGGAACATTTGCGACCTACGCGTGGAACGTGACCATAATATTATGCAATAACGAATTAAACCACATAGCTGCTGTCTTAAAAGGATAGACGTTTCGGTATTAGAAAATTATAAAGATATTAGATGTAGATTGAAATCAAATTTTTTATTTCAATTTTGCGCACAGCATATATTTATATAACAACAAATTATATAATATTAATCGGTTTGCACGCTACGAGAGAAACACTCATATATTTATTTAGTTTACGATACATAATTTGCATATAGTATTGCATAATTGCATTTCATAATGTATTTAGTATGTTTATTCATTTATTATTTATTATAACATATCTAGCAATAGATTGTTGCTAGCGATTTCTAGAGAGAGAATGTCTAAATATTTATTATTTTATATGTGTATGCAATCTAAAGGAAACATTTGTTGCTTATTATATCATTATGTATTATTTATGATGATTTAACGCGCGTGGACTCCAAAATTGAATCGAAATTCCGCATACGTGGTTTCTGACGATTCAGCTGCTTCACGATGGAAGTTGCTTTTTACGCACCGGCGCTTAATGTCGATTTATATAGTCCATCGATGCCGATTCCGATCGGCCTCGTCTTCGATTCGCTTGGCAAACAGTTACGCGACCGTCCAGCTACTGGGCCGCGAGGTGTAATAACGCGCGAGTTACGGTAGATTTAGCGCGCGATAACATCCGGCGAAGTCATTAACGTCGTGTATGCATCCGCGCCGCGACATATTCAGTACCCAGTGTCTCGACGCATTTCCTTCTGATTGAGGATTGTTCGATAGTCCGAATGAGCAATCATTCCTTTTTCAATAAAGATTCGATGAGACATATTTTTTTCGTTATTAAATATTTTTTTTTTCGTAGAGCGAGATCGAATTTTGATATATCGATCAAATTAATTGGTCAAAATTATAAGAACAAGCACAGATAAAAAAGCTTAATTAATTTAATATTTATTAATTCAGAATCAGCTGTTTTACACCTCTATCTCTTTCTTTCTTTCTCTCTCTCTCTCTCTCTCTCTTTGAAATTTATTTATTTTATATAAAATAAAAATTATTATAAAATTCTCGGGATATACATAATTATATATATAAATTATAGATTAAACTTAAATATAAAAATTATTTAATTTGAAAGATTGCGTCTATAAATTACATTTTTTAAAAATATATTGTATGTATATATAAATGTAAAATGGAATGAACCTCACAATATCTGTGGTTTAGAGAAAGTATACGATTCTTATATAAACACTATGCATGCATTAATAATAGACGTGTGTTTCGCGATTGATACATTGATACTTAAAAAGTACCGATATTTACAGCATGAAAAACTTGATGATACAATTTCCTGAGGAAATAAGAAATATATCTCTGATCTTGTATCTTTTCTAATTGACCGAGTTAACTTGTATATCCTATTTACACCATGTTTTTTCCATGAAGTATAACATGTACCGTTGCTCTCTCACGTTTGAACAAATTGCTGTAATTGCATTAGAAAAAATCAGTTCACGAATTGATTAACGTATATACATACACGAAATGAAATTTCACAATTTACGTAATAAATATAATAAATTTTTACACTTTGAAGTCTGTACATTTATATAAAATCAAAGGATTAGAGAGAGATTGCAAGACAATATTTTGTTTTATCTATGATAAGATAAAAGTTATAAAAATTATAAAAGATAATAAAACATATCTTGTGCAAAATCTTTCCATAAAAAAAAAATAATTTTTTATGCGACGTACGAACAAGTCGTTACTGCGCATTATGTAAGAAATAATTCGCGTAACTGACGATTCGTCTACTTGGTAGCGCACGACGTTATGAAATTATAATGAAGTCGCGATACGGTATTGCGCACAATTCGTAACTCTAAAACTGTATCCAAGGGTAATGGAGTGTTCAGGACGCGCCTTTTGGATTTTACGTTAGACGGCTTAAACGACAGTTATGGATAACCCATCGTTACCTTTGAATCGCGCTTATCGCGTTAACGAGATGGCTTTTATTAAGTAGAGTGGAACGGAGTTACGGTAACGCGAAGACCTAGTCCGCCGTTACATCTAAAGGCTAACACTCTGTGATCCTGCTCCTTATTTCTTTTTGTTTTCATAATTATTCCATCGAGAATCGTTGACATTCTCCTATCATTTAATAGTTCTATCGTTTAATTAAATGCATATCAATAATGACTATATATACTATTTCTCCATTTTATCACGAATTTTAGATACATAGATGCAGGTGCAAGAAAAATCTTACAGCGTTAAAAAAAATAAATTCAAATATATAAAAATTAATTCACAGCTCATAATGACATTATCGGTGTTGATTTTAGGAAAATGTTTTAATTAAAAAAAATATTTTATATTAATAAATTATATAAATTAAATATTTAAAAAACATATTCAAGCTTTAAGGAAATATAAACTATATTTATTGCAGTCATTATACATTCATTTTTCAACATATTTTTTAATATGAAATCAGAGCAGAGTTAGAGAGTCATGATCTGCTAGATAGTTACATCAGTTATGCATCTTCTATATACATAACTGAATAACCTACTTTTCCATTCAGCATTTTCTTTGCGACCTGATAACTATAATATTTTATAGTTTGTGTTCAATTAGCGAATTATGATCATATATAGGATTTTCATTAAAAATTTGAAGAAGAAGACAGAAGAATTTATTCCCACGTTTTTGATAAAACACGATTCGAGTTGCATTTTATCTATTTGATGCCTTCTTTTCGCGGAAATTTCATTGTATGGACATTAGCCGTGTCATCGTATAATGTATCTTTTCAGAGAAAAAGAGAGTCACACACAAAGTTTATGTAAGACGATAAGACACGACTAGAGATCGACGAGCATCGTGCCGTATCATTTCGACAACGCAAATCATTCGTGCTTTAATTTATGCGCTGCAATAATCCGCTAATATTTGTTGCGGTAAGCCGCATTTTTATTACATTTTTGTAGTGAAAGCAAATATATACGGTTAAATGGACCTTAGTATCACACTACGCATTCATTGAGCTTAAATTGGTAGGAAAAAAAGATTAAGCAAGAACCGAAAAATACATATCACATTTTTTAAATCAAATTGTTTTGCATTTCGTAAACGTAAGCAATACGACGTATTAATTAATTATAATTTTATTTGTGTCTGCGAGAAATTGTAAATTCAAAGTTTGCAAATAGACGTTTATCTGTAGTCTTTATATTCCGAGTGTAAATTACATCAAGACTTTTATGACTTCAATCTTTCGTACGATTGAATTCTACGAAATGATAAGTGCAGGCTAGATTGCAATTTTCGAGAAAAATTGTATATCTTTCAAATATTATTTTTTTAAATATACAGGCGACACAAAAATAATACTCATTTTTAAAAATTAATAATAAGATATCAAGTTTTTTTTCCATGAAAATTGATGACTGCTTTTAATATTTCCAAAGAAACTAAATAATTCTGTTATAGTAACTTGACACCAACAAAGAGAAAAATATGCTTACTGCATTTATGAGAAGTTCATTTTGCAAGTTCGTTAAATATATATTATAAAAATAAAATACTTTGCTCTAAACTCACAGAAAGAAAGATTACCCCTAAAATTTGCCCGAAAATACATAAACTTAAAATATAATCATTACAAAATTCTATATTAATATGAAATTACTAATGCGAGTATCAATCCCGATTTTCTGGACATCTCATCTTCCTCATATTTTTCATTGATATGATAACAATAGTCGCGGCCGCTGGAAAATCGTATCTTCATCCGCGTCTGAGAACAAATCTCGATTCCGATGATACGTTCGGGATTGGCGAATAAATCGGCGAATAAGTCGCGAACATGCTGAAGTGGGTGCACTACTGCCCGTTGCCGAGAGAACGCGCGATCGCGTCCTCGGACGCGAAGATGGTCGTTCCGGACGAGATCACGAGGGACGAGAAGGACGGGAGAAGGACGACCGAAAGAAGAAAGGATAGCTGCGGCACGGTGCGAAGTGCGCGAAACGCGAAAATCGCTACGCCGGACGCTATCATGAGGAGGTGCTTCCGGTTTGGGGTAAGGAGCAAAGGAATTTGACAGTCGGCTGCACACGGCGGTCTCGAGGTCGACAAAGGCTTCTTCCGACACGTGTAATCTCCGCGTATTAACAGCGCCGAAACCGTACATTTTTGCATTTTTTCCTTTCTGTTTTTTTGCTTTGTACAAATGGCAAATTCATTATTTTGACATCCTTGAGTCTAATAAATGTCATTATTTACTAGGCAGTTATATTCTTTCTGCATCTCCGCTGTACGTTTAAGCATTCATCTTTTATACATAGTTTCAAATCTTGATGTAAGAAACGTCTATAATATTGCGATATCCGGATACTTATTAATTATCAGGTATTAATTTTTATGATGCGTTGTTGTGCATAGTGAAGTAACTTCTCTTAACAATTACTGGATATGTCGTATATATGTCATACTGGTATTAAGGCATAATTTCATAATTTCTGTTATAATTATGAATAATTATCATATAAATGTAATCCATTATATAAATCATAATCAATAATATTTCTTCTTTCTGTATGGGTGTGTTATATAAAAATTAAATTAAAAATATCAAAAAGTTTATTTAAATGTAGCAAATACATATAAGTACCCTCGTGAATGAAGATGATGCTACATATTTATCATATGAATTAATTAACCATGTTTTTGCGTCTTTTTTTATATATTCTTACGTGTAATATAAACATAAAGAGATAATTGAATGGCGTATGATAATTTTAATTTTATTATAATTTTAATTGATCTTAGAACCGTTTTAATTTTATTATAATTTTAATTTTATTAGGTATAATTTTAATTGATCTTAGAACCGTTTGGATAAATATTGTAAAAAAATAGAGAAAGAATCCTTGTGTGGAATTCACATCATGTATTTCGATATAGACCTAACAAAGAAAATGTCCTATTCCCACATTTATAATATGACTTAAACTATAATCTGAACAAAGTCTAGTAATCACTGGGCAAAGTTAGATTGATCAAGGTGATTAGCGGAACTGGTCTTTATCTTTGCGGGAATCCTTGCGGATTATGTGATTACGGATCATATATGATGCGTCGAAGGCATCGCTAACTATGCGTTTCATGCTTCGCAGGGTTCGGATCCGAGGGTAGCGACCTGCAGAGGAAAGCTGCAGAACAAGCGGAGTAAGCTCAACCAAGAGATCAACAAGGAACTGCGGTTACGAGCAGGTGCCGAGAATCTTTTCAAGTAAGTACTTTCATATACATCCGTTCGATACTCTTATATTAATATAGAATTTAATATATACGCATATATAAAATTATACATTTGTATAGATGCAACTATATATAATTGAATATAGTAACTAAGTAATGTATTAAAATTCTATCAATTAATCAGTAAATTAATTAGAAATGTAGTCTTGTTAACTTTTTAACTTCACAAAAAATTAATTTGCGGAAAGGTTTTTTTCAATTATTTATAATTTGAAAATGATTGATGCTTTTTATCACAATTTACAGTCGTAAATAAAAAAATGTAAAATAAAATTTTGCTGGACAGCTAAAATAGTTATATCTATAGATAATTTACATTTGCGCTTACATTTACATTTGTATTCATTTCTTGTTAATCTCATTACAGGGCAACTACAAACAGGAAATTGAAAGAGACTGTCGCCTTGGAACTAAGCTTCGTCAATTCAAATCTGCAGCTATTGAAGGAACAGCTTGCCGAATTAAACAGCTCGGTGGAGTTGTATCAAAATGTCGATGGGTAAGTTTGATGAAAGAATTACAAGCTTTACTGATATCTGTGACAAATATATATGACATCGTATCGAACTATTTTTTTCTTTCAGCGTTGAGCCTATTATGCCGATGATACCATTGGGACTGAAAGAAACCAAAGATATCGACTTTCAGGATCCATTTAAGGTAAGTCCTGACTCAACGCGATGATTCATTTTTAGGATCGTCGTAATATTCCTGATGATTTTTCATTCGTCACAATCGTTTGCTTTGTCTCTATTTATTCGAGAGGCGGTACGTCTGGATTGTCTTCGAAATTTTCGAGATTCTTCTCCTTCTTCGCGAGATCCTTTTCATCCATTTGAGCTCGTTTCGCGAGATCTTTGGTCACCATCAAAAAATCATGAATATCCGAGGATGGTCCGATCTCCAAGAAGGCTCGCCGGGATATTATAGGCGGCCGAACTGTAAGGATCTTCGTTTCGCATTTGGATTCTTTCTTTTTCATCGATTCATCCTTTTTTACGATTATTGTACACGAGGCCAAGCGGGCCATACTGACGACCAAGTTTCCGGTGATTGTATTTCGTTGAACATTACTTTTCTCGACCGATACCTCGCAAGGCAGAGTCAACTGCAGAATCTTCCCTTTTATGGTAACTCGTACGTAAGTCGGGTTTACGTCGACGTCGACGTAAGAAGTATCTAAGTGCCTACAAATTTGAGAATAATAGAACAAACAATTTTAGTAAGTTTGATAAAGTATAAAATAGACCAAATTATAATAATTATTCGAATATATTAGAAATTAATTATTTCTTCAAAAATAATTTGCCACGATATATATTTTTTCTACCCAATATATGTAGATTTGTTTACCCAATTATCTTTTGCGTGAATGTACCTAATATATAATATTCGTGAACATAATATAATATCAATGACCTGTAAACGGAGACTTCGAGAATAACAAAATTAGGATCATCTTCATCGTTTAACTTGAACGACACTTTTGCTTGATTTATATTGTAAGGTCTTCCGTTTGGAGCGAACAATTTCAACACACGTTTAGGACGATCATCTCTTTTATTCGAAAAACGATTTTTCATCTCTTGTTTCTTCAAGGATCGCTCGGCGATGGTAATTCTATCTTCTGGCGTATGATAACTAGGTTGTTTCCAGAAACGTTCGTTCTCCGCTTCGTCATCATCCTGTTCTGTATTTGCGTTCTCCGCTTCGTTTTTTATTTTTTCATTTTCCTGTTCTTCTTCTACAGTATTCTAAAGGAAATATTATTCGTTCTTATTTGCATTTTTTTTTTACTTAAATATGTCTATAATTTAAATTGCTCACAGACTTCAAAATATGTTTACTCCAATATATATCTTATCTAAAGAAACAATTTTTTGTAGCCTTCTTGACAGTCTTTTGTTATTCAAATTAAAGTATTTTACCTTCTTTCATAAATTAACATAAAGATTTATGTTAATTGTTGTGGCCTTGTGAATTACATGCAAGTAGAATACACTCAATAATATTTAAATAATTACTGGATAATAACTGATCTATATGCTCTTAAATTACATACTAGCTCAGAAAGGGAATTACCGTGATGAAACGTTTCAGAAACGGGATTACCGTCCATTACTCGCATACATCGCAAAAAATTTACCGTCTTTATCTCTGTCATTTTAACTGCAGCATTGTGACGTGCCCGTTCGGTTATCCTGGTTTTCTCGTAGCGTTGATAACTCTCGATAACGTCGTCTCGTGCTCGCGCGTAAATCTGCAATGCTTTGATACGCTCTGATCTTTCGATCTCTTGCATGTCGAGCTCTCGCAATTGCGGAAGAGTCGCCACAATATATTGTCTATAATATTCGTAATCCGCGCACGGGTTTCCCATTAAGATCAGCTGCTCCAGATTCTCATTGCATCTAAGGGAAACACGTGATTGAATCGGCAATATTAAATATATTTATTATTTTTCTGTTATTTAATACTTAGAGGATAAACATTTAGAGAGAAAATATTTTGCAATTTTATCGAAATTTATATTTATTGTGATATAATATGTTTTGAGAGCAGTTATTATAAATATAATTATTGGTTATTTTATTTTGTAAATTTAATATATATTTAACGACAAACGTCATTTGTGAAAAAAATATACCTGAGACTTTTTACATTCTGTAGATTGCCGATGAAGTTGACGGTGAGATCTAACTTCTTCAAGCTCTCTAAGCCCTCCAGATTCTCAATAACCTCGATGTTATTGAGAGCCAAGTTCAAGTATTCCAATCTCTTCAGCATACTCAGATTCTCTATCTTTGATATAAGATTATTTTGCAACAAGAGGATCTTCAGATATCGGCAATGTCTATCTATCAGCTGGATTTTATCGATATTCTCTTGATGCAAAGCTATCTCTTCCAACGTCGATATTTCGCCCTCGTTGTGTTCTGAGCGTTTTCGTATTAATTCGAGAGTGATTTTCACCATTTTTTTATTAGTTTATAATTTTAATGAGAATTATTAATACGTAAATTAAATTCGCAAGCACGTCTCAAGAAGAAATGCGTAAATACACATTAAAAGTCAACACTGAAAAGTCTCATAGTTGCTATGAAAACATCGATTTAACATTGTTGGTCACGTGCTGCGATTCCACGTTTTACATGCACGTGTCGCGAATTATTGATTGCCCTGCGTAAACAATTTTTTTTTTTATATAGGATTTTATCTTGGAGCACTATAGCGAAGATGGCGAAAATTACGAGGAAGCTATAGCAGATCTAATGGAAACTAGACAGGTAAGTAAATAATATATGTGTCTTTTCTCATAATAATATAATAATCTAAATTAAATTTGTGAAAAATATAAAAAATTCTCTTGTCTCATCTTATAATGTAGAAACTCCTTGTTGGAGGCTGTTCCACATAAATTTTCTCTAATTTTAATACATAACATTTTAATGCGTAACATTTTTAATGCCTTGAATATAATTAAAATGTAGAAAAAATTAAGTTTAAGTTTAATATATTACAAACAAATATTTAATTATAGGCCACGAGGACACCAACTAGAGACTCAGCAGGCATCGCGTTACTTCTGCGTTATTACAATCAGCTCTACTTCATAGAGAGGCGATTTTTTCCGCCCGATAGAAGCCTCGGCATCTACTTCGAATGGTTCGACTCGTTGACAGGAGTGCCAAGTTGTCAGCGAACAGTCGCCTTCGAGAAGGCTTCGATTCTCTTCAATGCCGGTGCACTCTACACACAATTAGCTGCTAAGCAGGATCGTTTGACCGCTCGAGGACTCGATCAGGCGGTTGACGCTTTCCTACGGGCGGCCGGCACTTTTCGATACATCCACGAAAACTTCACGAATGCACCGAGTATGGATTTGGGTCCAGATATGTTGGAGATGCTCGTGCAACTGATGCTTGTAAATTTTTATTTAATCCTACTAATTTCTATATGAAATAAAATTTTCTTCGCTTATTTTTTTTTAATTATGCATATATTTTTCGCATATATATTTAATTTTTTATACATTATATATACATTTGCAGAAAATTTTTAACAATATACTTTATTTTTAATATATTTGTACATGATATATATTTTTACTTAAAATTGTTCTTCTAAAGTTTAAATAAAAATTATAATCCTATTCTATTGTGTCATAATTTTGATTAATTCTATTAATGATTAATTCATTTCATGTTCTCTTTTTTCAGGCTCAGGCAAGAGAATGTCTCTTCGAAAAATTGGAGCTTCAATCGAGAGACGGCAGAAACATCGATGTTTGTTTGGATCTTGCTCAAGAGGCTACCCAGGTAAAAAACAGATTTCTTATATACGATTAACTATCTATGTCTGGGAATTTTCAGTGTGATAAATATGAATGAATCATCGAGATAATTAATTTAGGTTGCGGCAATATACAATGACGTCCACGGATTGATATCGCGCGAACCGGTTCGTGACTACGTCCCGGAGACTTGGATTTCACTGATACTGGTGAAGCGCGAGCATCATCTGGCCCTTGCTCACAAGCATCTCGCAGTCGGTCTGCTGGACAGACCAATTGTCGAGCTTCGTGTAGAAACAAGGCTCACGTTGGAGCACATTCAGAAGAGCGATGGAAAGACTCAATTGGACATAACCGTTCCCAGAGATGATAACGAAAGGAAATTATTGGGTATTACACTCTCGTTATTTTATATATTTAACACTTATCATTTTGTTATTCAAATTGATATATCCAATATTATTTTTTTAATATTTCCAAGTGTTTTCTGATTCATTTTAATTATATATATTCTAGTAGTTTTTTATAATTATAAAGAACGAATAACACGGAAAAAAATCTCATCAATCATTGCAGGCAAAGCTCATCTCAGAGAAGCTCTCGTTTTGCACGACGAGAGTCAACGACTACAGAGAATGTGCCGCGATCTGAAGGGTAAACAAGCGTTAGCGAGGGTTTTGAAGAAAGCACAAGAAGCAACACTCGACAGCTATAATAGATTCGGCAACGAAGATGATTTTCGAGAATTGTTGGATCCGCCAGATATCATTGGTACGATATTTTTCGAATAAAATACATTAATTGTTGTAATTTAATTTCGTTTTCTGCATTTCGCTAGAAATTAATGCAAGAAAGATATTTGAAAAAATTATTAATTTTTTAATTTTCTATTTGAATATCAGCTTCTACGAAATTTCAACTTAGCATTACTCATCCGGATTTCGGGCAGCACGGAGTGGATGATCTATTCAGATCGTTAGGACCAGTAGCGATATTTTCGGCCAAGCGACACTGGACCGCGCCGCGATTGGTGCAGCTTCAAAGAGGTCCTGACGGCGAAGGTTTTGGATTTAGTGTACGCGGCGACGCTCCGGTGATAATAGCTGCCGTCGATCATAATTCGCTAGCTGATGTAAGAATATATTTATTAACAATTTTTTATTGGTTAAAAGTCGATAATCTAACAGTAACAGTATAATTTTTAATGATATTTATGAAAACGATTAATGACGAAAGAATTACTTTTTATTTTAGGTGGGCGGAATGAAGGAGGGCGACTTCATAGTCGGCATCGGCGACAAAGACGTCAAGTGGGCATCTCACGAGCAAGTTGTACGAATGATAAAGCAATGCGGTGACTTTATAAATTTAAAATTAGTCACACCAATGGACAGAAATTATTTAAAGGTATGAATGATAAAATTCATAATTTAATTAATGAGAAAAAGATATTTTTAAAACTATGCGGTGATTATATTAATTACATGACAAACTTTTTTTTTTATTTATTACCATATTATTTTCTTTTTGATTGAAAGAATAATCACAGTTGGAATATTCTTTCGATAAATCATTGAAATAAATATGAGAAAGTACGACGATAGGAATTATATAATTATTTTAGAAACCAGGGAAGCCCAACAATCACCACGATAAAGGCAGCGTTTCAGCGAGTAGTTCTTCTGGAGTGTCTTCCGGTCAACCGAGCCCAGCGGGATCTGTCACTACGGCACACGTAGTTAAGAGGCTTCCATGGAATCCGTTCAAAAAGTCCGGCGCTCAACGCGAGAACAGAGACCTAACTTTTGACAATGTTATTCTCAGATGATTGCCGAGCGAAAAGTGTACCTAGACCTTGTCCGGATTTAAAGTAGGTCGCAACGAATAGTTGATCGACTCATATGTACATGAAATAAGATTTGCAAAAATAGTATCGATTGTCAAAATTGAATATTATTCGGCATAAATAACAATCGAAAGCCGTGCAACTTTACATTAATATCGTATTTGTATTATAAGTATGCAACAAATATATCTGCATGGCATAGATATATGGATAACATCTATCTTCTTTCTCTTCTTTTGTGAATTCGTTGCGCAATTGAACAATTAATTGAACAATTCATATTTATGCCGCAAAATATTCGACATTTCAAATTTTTCTTTTTCAATGAAATTTTCTATATAAGCAAATTTTGTAAAATATCTTTTCTAGCAAGTATATATGCGGATCTATATTCAACAAGTTTGAAAGTATTCTGAATATTGATAATATATAAAATTCTTCAATAATTAATATTATAATTTTTTGCCAATGTTTTTACGAATAATAGTGCCAACACACAGTATAAGAAATCAACCATAAAAGATGCAAGAAAATTGCTCATTATCGCGTATATCAATGGGCATACATTTTGTACGACTGAATTATGATTCTTTTTGTCAGATCGTTTATGTAAGTTCGTTTACGAATCGTTATACAACGATAAAATAAAACGAAAACACATGGATAAATGTTCTGATAAATACAGTCGCGTAGCAATGCGGAATGCAAATTCCGTGATTGATACATATTTCGTACTTAAAGTTTTGTTAAGCGAATTAATATGAATCGGGTGTTTATTCGCGCATCTGTACATTTATACATAGATGTAGCATCGGTAGAGGCGTGTGTATACAGCTTTTTATTTTATATATATAAATATATATGTATATCAAAATGAGAGAGAAATTATATTCAATTTCATCTTGAGGGAAACGATTTTCATTTTAATTTTCCCAAATGCCCTAAATTTTATTATAATTGTGATATTGGAAACTATAACAATAAATGTATCGTCGTAAAATTTCTAATTACAATCGAGAAGAGCTATAACTTTTTATATTCGATATATTTAGCGATTTTGATTTCGTAAGATTTATATTCAAATGAGATTTATTATTTAATCTTGTCTTTGTATAAACATATAAAAAGTTAATTTTTTTAAATTAAATTTCTTTAAGATTGAGAGCATGTTTTAATTATTGAAAATAATATAAATATATATCAAACTACATTTGTAGCTAATTTGATATATACCTATTCTGGATATTTTATTAATAATATAAGACTAAGTCTTGCTAAAATCGAACTGAAGGTCATTGCACTTTCAATGAGCGTCGTTGAAGCTTATAGGATCGTCGGAGAAAGTGCAGCGGCTGAAGCATTCTTGGAACGTGTTGGTAGCCACTCAAACGATACGAAACTTTCAAACATGTACGACGATTACATGTTCAATGACAACCACATTAATGTGGTCACAATTTCATAGTATATTGCGCACAATTTTATATTCATAGTATCTGCACATAAATATATACAATTTATTATTTTTTATGAAAGCGTCTCGAAGTGATCAAGTCATTTTTTATTCAATTTGCTAAAAAACGTGAAAACAGTATTTTTTTACATTATTAATAAAATTATTGAGATTGGTAAAATCTTAGAAAAAGTAATTATTATTTATATGCGTATAATGATTCGTATATGTATATTTGCAGTTATTTTTATTATTTCTAATCCCGTATTATCTGTATTATTTATCAATAATTGTAAAGTCTAAAAACATTACGTGCTGCAAATTTTCTCTTTATCCTATTTTTCGCACGATAGGCACGATAAATTGCATATAAGGT
This sequence comes from Nylanderia fulva, assembly GCF_048542155.1. Lineage (NCBI taxonomy): Eukaryota > Metazoa > Arthropoda > Insecta > Hymenoptera > Formicidae > Nylanderia > Nylanderia fulva. Next base: position 3,773,943 of record NW_028189622.1, read on the forward strand.
GCATCGTTGGATTGATGGATATGCATTGATTCAAGAGCCTCGTTTAAGAATCTACACATAATTGGCCTCAAAGTTTCGTTACGGTCATAAAACAATCCTGTCGAGATTTCTACTTTCTTGGATCCGATACTGTTATAGAGCTTTTACTATAAGATGATTACAAAAAAAATATAATTATGTTCTATTATATATAAAATAAAAAAATTTTTAACATAAAATGTACAAAGATTCAATTTTCACAAAGTGAAAAACAAAATGTAATTTTAATATAATATTATATATTATATAAGTAATTAATTTAATTTGATAATTTCTAAGATAAGACTTATAATATTTTTACTGTCATTTTCGAATGTTCGTTTTGTGACTTAGAATGCGTGTATATCACGAATGGAATGAACGGAAGTACCTTTCAAATGCAATTATCTGACAATTTTCGCTTGCAGTATGGAACTTGTTTTTACAAAATTAAATGACTCATACTGTGACCACCTGTTTAACGACACTAGTCGTTTTTTATTTCAGATAACAGGTACGTCAGTGACAGAGGGAACCTCTTCAAGAAAGAAACTTGTATCGAATTCTAAGATCGAAAAATTCATCAAGAAATAGAAAGGCGTATTCTCTGATATATATATATAAACGCGTGTCATGACTTTCACCGACGCGACGTCAAGAAAACGTTGTTGTGCCAACGATTATTACGCAATAATTTACGCAGCTATAACGGTATAAGCAGGCATGCGGTACGTCCGGTTGTAGCATTTGTGGTTAAATTTCACGGAATAAAAGGTGGAATAAAGCGCCTGATTATCCGTACAGAGGCCTAACCGAGCTGATGAGAGAAGCTTTCTTCGCTTTCTAGACGTCCATGCTTTCTTGCATGTTTAAAAAAAATAAATTTTAATCACAGTTTGCATGTATAGGCAGAATTCCTTTTTATTCGAATTCAGTCTTCATCTGTTTTGATTAATCTATAAAATGTCATATTTCCAGTATTTAAAATAATGTTAATAAGCTGACAAGATTATAAGCAGACTCGATTTTCATCTCGCATTTAAGCAAATTGAAAAAAAGAGTCTAGCTTGTATTGAAAAAAAGAAGCAATGAACTCAGAGCTCTTGTATTAGTCATAAGTTTTCATCTATAGAGGATAAAGTTCTCAGCATTTCTTTCAATGTTTCTCGCCGTATATTTATTCGGTAATCATGAATACAAAGACGAACAGTATTTCACCTTATTAGATTTATCTTGTTATTCTATAGTTGAAAATCTCAATATTTAATAAATTCAGAACATTGAACGCATAAGCCGTTATTTTTCAGATTTACAAACATAAATCTCTTTCAAAAATGCTCGCCAAGACTCTTCGTATGCTAAGTAACTGATAATAATCAATTTCTACAAGTCAAATGGTTCCATTTTACGCGGTCGTAACAAATACATAATTTTATTTGCAACTACGTCACCTTATTCACGCTTGAAATGTAAAAAAATACTTAATGGTAATAATCAATTATTATTTATACAAGTTTTTATGCACACGTTATATACTGCTTTTATGTATTTTTTCATACTATATGTCTTACAAGGTAAATAATTTTACACGTCATTATTTTTTGCATAATTTTTAAATTTTAGTTTAAACTTTTAGTTTATCATGTTTATCTCGATTTATAAGATAATTTATAACGATACGTCAATCACATGTTGTCAAATTTATTGCGTTTTTTTTGTCTACATATAATTTTTAAAAAATATTTAAAAAACGTAAAAGCTATTCTTCTCTTTTTAGAAACGTATAGGTATATCAAATTATAATACTATGTTATAAAAATTTTATTTTTTCAAGATTTCTTCTGTCTCTTTTCTTTTATTGAATATTTTTCTTGTAATTCAATATATGGCAAAAAATCATTCACTATATTTTACATTTTGCATTGAAAAATAATACAAAATAATACAAAAAATACAAGAAAAATGTATTAGAGAACATTGCATCAAGTTTATCAATTTTTCGACAAAATTCGTGCTCCACGAAGAGCAATATGATATAGATCTGGATGTTACTGGATATAAAGTAAAAAAATAATCGTGATATTCATCAGCGCTCAGCAATCTTCGCTCGAATGAGCGAGTGAAAGCAAAATGAAAGATTACGAAAAGAAAGTGAATCCTTCAACAGTGTTAGCATTCGAGAATGGGTGAGCTTCTTTAGTGCTTTTTATGTCAAGGAAAGTAACACAATGTAATACTTTAATTCATCCTATTATAAGCGAATCGTGATCAACTCCTCAAAATATATTATAAAAAATTTAACAATCTCTCTCATTTAATGTAACAATAACGAACAATTAACGTGCAAACTTCATCTTTTTTATGTGATATACATAAATCACTTTAGACACTCTTTAACTTTTTATTTCTAAACACTTTGGTGAAAGTGCAATCATATATTTGTGCAGAAATACTATTTTATGTAATAGACTGCAAATACTTATGTACAAGAATTTATATAAAATCTCAACATTTATATTTATTATTGTCTTCAGCGCTAGGTTGTTGTAGTCCAAAAAATTATCTTCTCTTTTAATTTTAAGATTATAATTGACGGAGACAGCTGTATGAGATTAACTATGGCATTACATAAATACGAGTTATTGCATTTGACAATTTGCATTTGACGATGCAAATGAGAAACAACAGCTGGCTCAACTTTAGATGTGAATATTATGTGACGGCACGTTAACTGTCATGGATTCTTCCTACGTTAATGACTGTGGTAAATGAGTTCCACGAATTCTACACTTAATAAGAATTCTTTTTGGAAATTGTTTTTATGACTAAAATGTATTAAAAATTAATATTTATAAAAATATTAATCTCATACATAATATATTGTCATAAAATTAAAAAAGAAGAATCCCTGAAAATTTCAGAAGTTTCGCTAATTTCTAATTAGTGAAACTTTCCATAAATAATATTAAATTATCTATTGATATCATCATTATATCTCTATGAATTAAAATAAGAGCAGAGAACATTGTAATTTATTTAAAATTTGTCAACATTGAAAAAGACAACATAAATCTGTCTTGATTGTAATATTTCATGTAGAAATTAAAAATCATTATTTATATAAAAAATTATTAATAAGTTTAAAAAAAACATAGATTCAAATTTCGTTAAAATCGTTTAAATTGATTAATTATTTGTCCATATAATGGAATCAATAAAATGCAGATACCACATTTTTATATCAAAGATTCTTTAATATAGATATTAATAATAAAATTAATAATTAATAATTAATAATTAATAATTACATATTGATTGTTATATATATATATATATATACACCTTCTTTTAAAATTTAAAAACTCACCTATGTGCCATATAATAGGCAAACATACTTCTCGTGCATGTCGTATGAATGTGAGCGAAAGATGGAGAACACCGACAAGATGTAGGTGAAGGTCCTGAGAGTCCGTTCACGTTGGAGAGTCAGCACCACCACGACAATCCCGCCTTAAATTGACCAGCCGATCGAGCAGCCGGGTTACTTTGATGTACATCGCTCGACGGTCAACGTCTCTTTCTCAATTTGGTACTGTGCATTAAATCGGGAGACTAAATTTTCGTTTTGCGTCGTGGATAGACGTGTTCTCCAAAACTAAAGTGGGATCAAAACAGTGCAACATTGATTGAAAATTTCAACTAGAACATTTCGATTAGATGATTTCGACTCAATAAAATCCAACAGCGATTAAAATTTCTCGAAGAAGCGTAAAGAGAAGAGAAAAGGAATTATTTCGAGGAAAAAAGAAATTGAATAAAAAAAGTAATTTAGATATTAAATCAAATCTTATTAATCTGTCAAGAGAGTGTGTGGATAAAATATCTTGTATTAAAATTAAAATTTTCTCTTATATGTATGGGATTACATATATAATGAATAATGAGTGCATACGGTTGAGTGAGTTAAAGAATTTTTAGATATCTAAACAAATATAAATTATTTAAAAAACCTGTTGCAAGACGTTTTTTTAAAGACAAATAAATAAGTTTTCTTTTTAATAAATTAGAAAAATAAAAAAATAAATATATCAAAGTACAAGTTAACTTTATGCGGAATTGAAAGAAAGACATGCAAAGGGAAAATGAGGATAAGAAAAAAAGAGGACGTCGATAAATTCGAAAGCAAGAAACCGGAACTTTAAATTGACCGATTAATCAAAAAATCGAATTAAAGCTTTTAACAAGACGTACAATTTAGAGCTTTTTTATGAATAGACAAAGGCGTTTGGCGAACGCAAGGTAAAAGTGGATCAATGCAACCCGTTCATCAAGTTTGCAAGATAATTTTCTCACAAAGCATTTATGTTGTCTTTTTCATCAACAAATATTTTTTTACAATAATGAAAATTGTTATTCTTTTTATTAAGTGTGCAAAATATAAATTTTATATAAATTTAAATATAAATTTTATATTTTGTAGATAAAAATTAAGATTATCATTATAATTGAAAAAAATATAATTTTAATTATCAAAATATTTTTAATTTTTAATGATTTGATCATTTTTTAAAGAATTTTCTAATTCTAACACAAAAAAATTGTTGAGCTTCTAAAATCAAAATGTGTTAGTTACTCAGATCAAAATTCCATCGCAAAATTTTTGACATCCTTTTTTATATAATTTATGATTCGCCGTGTTCTTATTAATAAGAAATCATTTTAGCACTTTTTAACAAACGCGAAGAAAAGATAATGCTAAATATGATAATATAATAATTTTATGAATTATTTGCATTACTATTTCATACTGCATTTTTGTAAAGCAGCAATTCAAGATCAACATTATGTAAAATTAAATATTTAAACTCAAAACATTTTAATAAATTAAAATATCGAATTAATTTGCGTGTCTATATTATGTTTTAAACAATATCGCGTTCGCGCAGGTTTGCGATATTGCGCTTCAGATGTGTCGCGATGGGATAGAAAGTTGGGTACATCGCGAAATGTATGTGTTCTCGTTGCACACAGCGGTTGAGGCCTCTTATACTACTTCCTCCCGATGTCTCACTTTCATTCCGTGAGTTGTTTAAGCATCGTATACATGTGTCGAATTAAATATAAAAATAGTCTTTCTTATTGTGATCATTTTAAATACAGCTTTTTCAATAATAAAATGAAAAATTTAAGTGCTTTTAATTTTTAAATTGTTTACGTGAGATATGCATTTATATTATAATTATATTAATTATTTTTAGAACGAAAAATTATTAACTAAATATTCAATTTGATTAAAATTATCAGAATATATAAAAATATGTGTTTAAAAGTTTATTTTTAATATGAAAATAGTAAAAGAAGTATTAATTTATTCTTTTATCTAAAACTTATAAACAATAACATTTTCATTAATTAAATATTAAATAATGAAAATATTAATTAAAAATTAAATAATGAAATGTGTATTTCGCTTGTGAAATTTAATTTTACAAGTATGAGAATAAATATGAATTTAAAAAGAGAGAGCGTGTCGTCATATAAATTAATATCGAATGTTTTATGTAAATTTTTACTCTTCGTTATCTCCGCTATAATATAATTCTCTAATATAATTTTCTATTAGATATACTATAACATCTCAATGATCGGTCTGCTTTCTCTTTACGCTCCATATCGTATTAACAGCTCCTTAGCAAGCAATAGTTTGACCAAGAATCCTAATTCGATTTTCTCGTTTTATTAATATCATTTTTCACATTTTTAATTAGACAATAATATATTATTATTTCGATCATGAAGAAAATAAATTCAACAACCAATTATTCTAATTTTTTAAATAATTTAGAAAAAATTAGTTTTATAAAATAATTTATAATTAATAAAAATAATTAATATGTAAAATATTAATAAATTAATAAAAATATTTTTTATAATTTATAAAAAATGTGTGTACTTTATAATTCTTTTTTTTTTTTTTTTTTTTTTTTTTGAGAGAGAGAGAGAGAGAGATTTATTAAAGTGCTGGGATAACGTTGTTCAATCGGGACATAGGATCCACAGGATAGAATGTCAAGCTCGAATTACTTTTCAGACAATGGTGACAGAGGGGCAGCAAGAAGAGTACGACGAATACAAGAGCACGTTGGACGCGAACACATTGGAAGCGGCCAGACTGGAGCTTCGCGAGGATGACAACACGAGGGAACAAGCTTTGCAGCAATTTCGTCATTGGATCCAGAAGCATCCTATGATCAAGAAGTGCAGGACCGACTCGCTATTCCTATTGAGATTTCTCAGGACGAAGAAGTTCAGTCTACCGATGGCCCAGGAGATGCTCGAACGCTATCTCACTATCAGACAACTCTATCCCGACTGGTTCCAGAAGCTCGACATCGATGACCCGGACCTCGAGGCCATCATCGACAGCGGTTATCTAGTACCCTTACCGAAACGAGATGGACATGGTCGAAAAGTGATACTGTCGTGTGCAGGTAACAATCATAAAAAATGCAAAAATCCAAAGATTAAGTTAAAATGCAGCTAAACGATATTTTGAAAATTACAATAGAGTTTTCTATAATATTCTTCTGTAATGTTAAAAATTTTAAATCAATTTATTTTAATAATTAAACTGTTCATTTCATGAGTCAGATTACTGTAGAAAAAAGCAACTTGTTTTTTGATCAAGCTAATTATCTCAAATTATTAAAATTATATAAATTTTTATTTCTACAAAAATTTTTAATTTTAGATTTACGTTTGTTTTACTGCACATAGTATTGATGATTAAGAAATCATAGTTTTAGTTAATATTTCACATCTTTTAGATCGTTTTAAATTACCTATTATTTATATATGGAATTTCTTTACTTTATAACTTTACGGAATCGTTCTTCGAATATATTATCTCTTTCAGATACTTATTCTATGTTAATTTTTCTTGTTTTTTGAAGGACGTTTTGATCCTTGCAAATTCTCGTCGATACACATGGCGCGAGTCCACAGCATGGTGGTGGAAACTTTGATGGACGATGAGGAAAATCAGATCCGCGGCTACACGCATCTGAACGACGAGTCCGGATTGACCATGAGCCATCTCAGCGCATGGTCCTTCACGGATATTCGCAATATGTTGAGATGCATACAGAACAGCACCCCGATGCGTCACAAGGAGACGCACTTGATCAATATTCCTGGCAGCGTGGCGAAGATCGTCGAGTTCGCTATCTCGCTGCTCAACGATAAGCTCAAGTCTCGCGTTATGGTAATTTACGAATTATGATTCTGCGTGTAAATTTACCTGATTGAAAAATAACGTAGTATCCCAATGCTGGTAGATACATAAAGATATGGAGGAGCTGAGAGAAGCGGTGGATCCAAAGATATTGCCGAAGGAGTACGGAGGGGAAATTCCGCTCTCGGAGATGATCGGTATGAGGATTACTCTAATTCTTTCCTTTTGTAGGACGTAGGTCTTTATGTTATTTTATTTTCTTTTTTTCCTTCACAACGTCTATCTTCCAGCTGAATTCAAAAAGGATCTGAAAGAGAAGAAAGATCAACTTAAGGCTCTCGACGACATGTATATCGAGATTTCACCTAAAGATTATCATGCGGCTAACAATGAAGAGCTTGGCGGAATATGCGGTTCATTTCGAAAGTTAGAAGTCGATTGAAGGCTAATTTAATTACATTTCAATCTCGTATTGATATAGCATCTAATTTTCATAGTTATTTTTGTGTGATTGCACATATCACGTATCAAGGAGCAGATGTTTTCATAAAAATTAAAATATACTTTATATTTTCCTTGCTTTTTAACGCAAAATGTTTTGTGTGAAATGTCATATTGTGACACACAAATTATATGAACACGTTAAACGAGTATGCAAACGATTTCTAAATGCATCTTTTGACAATCTTAACCAACTGGTTTTAAAGCTCTATTCGTTATAGCCGTTTTCTCTCTAGATTCTATTTACAACGTAATCGAAAAAAAAATTTTTTTAATGTTAAATGGCTAGCGCGTTAAGTAACGTTGGTACAATCGGATCTGTATATGAAATAAGTATAAGACAATTAATTTTTATATGCTATAATACCTCGTAAAGCGTTGTGTGAATATCTATTATCTATTGCAATAAGTCTCTCTTATATAACAGTAGCGTATACGAGCGAATTAATACTCGTTCCGCCGGTGGTACCAAGTTACCTATATGACCTATAAGTCATTATCTTGACTACATCTTAAGACGAATTGTGACCTGACACACTCGTAGTACCGTTCCTTGTTGTCGCTGCAATTATGAAGCTTGCACTTGCGATTGCATCAATTAGCAGATGCTTTATATACATTTATATACGAATTAAGACGCAAAGCGTTTAGAAATATATATATATATATATAAGGAATATATAATATATATATATATATATATATATATATATATATATATAAATGTTAGAGTTTGTGAAGTTATATTTTCGTTGGACTTTTTAGTCGTTTTTAGTAAAATAAAACTGGAAAATTTAATAAGAGATTTTCTTAGGAATTTGTAATATGTATATTGTTATCTTGTGATTATTTAGTCATTGTTAATTATTCTAATCATATTCAAATTGTAATCGAATTTCAATTATATGGTTTGCATATTTTAACCGATATTTAGCACTGGACACAAAATGTGACAATTTTGACTGGCTTTATTAACATGGAATTTACAAGTTAATACAAGCCAGATATTGAATGGTCACATTTTGTGTTAAATATAAACAAGCTTATAATTTAAACATATTTTATATAATATTCATTATTTTAAAGAGAATGATGGAATGTGATAGGAATAACACAGTTTTATAGTTGATTTGTAAATTTATAGGGATATATTATAAATATTTAAAAAATAGATTTATCCATCTCTATTGAAAGGATTTTTCCAAATAAGACCAATAAAAGCTATAATTTAAAACTTTAATTACAACATAAATCTTTTTACTAAATAAACGTGGATCATTTACGAGAATGTAGACGTAAGGCGCACTTTACTAGTATTGATTAAGAAAATATCTCATATGTAAGAACATATGTAATAGATATATATAGTAACACAGAATTCAGCAAATCAGTTCCATCATGATATTTTTCAACCATTCATGTGCTGCGCAAGAATTTTCACTATTTTAAGAATAGAGAATTTATCAATATAAGTAAACTAAATATTTTTCTTTATATATTATGTATATATACGTACATATTTTTATTGATCCTCGTCATCGTTAATTACTTGCTCTAAAAACTCAATGTTAGGTGGGGCTGTAGTATAAAGACTTCCTGAAATTAAAAGGAAAAAATTTTAATGCAACAATGCAAACTAAATATTAGATCTTTGTATATATATATAAGTAAAATATTATAATACTGCATATATCCATATCAAAGTACATTATTATCTTATCAGTTATTATATGTATACAGCTGTTTACATACCAATAAAATTTTGCAGACTATTGTCAAATGAAATAATCTTGCAATTGTTTATTTGTTTTACTTTAAATCCTATACAACGAAATCGTTCATCAGTTTCATATAGTTTAGTGCTCTTCCGTGAACTTAAGTGGGGTTGTCCACTAAAGGGGTTAATAAAGTCTGCCCAATAACCAGCCATTTTTAACTTGTTACATACATTCCAGGCTGCTAGAACAAACTGATAGAACTAATCACATATATATTTTATTTATAGTATCTAAATTTAAATTTCGTTTATACTAATGTCATATATTACTATGCAATATATAACATTTGACTTACATATTTGGCAAGTTTTTCTGTTTCTGCTTCTTTATACCATCTCATTGATTTAAGATTTGCCTTTTGACTAATAGTTACAATAGTGAGTTGCGACGAAGTCACATCCAGGCATTCTGGAAATAATTCCTCTATGCTTTTTCGTAAAAGAACAGGGCATTCTTGTGCCATATAATCTAACATTGGATGCACAACTTTCCAATTTCTCTTGTTTCTTTGATATTCATTTTCGTCATTTAAAGACTCTAGAAACTGTTCTTGATCAGATAGCTCATCAAAATAAGTCTTAACTTGGGCAGTGGTCGTAGCATCTAACCAAGCAGGTCCTACACTTCCAGGAAGATAGAATCGGAAGCCTCTTGGTGTTAGCAATTTCCAACTAGAATTGGTGTCCCAGGCGCTGTTGTCAATGTCTTCTTTTTATAAAAAAAAAATATAATTTAATAGATTTATCTATAAGACAAATATTTATATTTTAAAGCTTCAATAAAATCAAAATTTTGTCCATTTTATACTTAATAAAAGTAGTTTCAATATAAAGATTTTACACGATATTACGACATAAATGATTCTTTAATACAAGCATTTAATATGCATTTAATCACAATTAATACAATTTTTGTACAAAAATATATAAAATCTATGTAGTTTTTATAGATGAATATTATAGTTAATAAAAATAGTTTTGATATAAAGATTTTACATGATACTACACCATGAATGATTCTTTAATACATGCATTTAATATGCATTTAATCACAATTGATACAATTTTTACAAAAATATATAAAATCTACATAGATTTTATAGATTAATGTTGTTTTCTAAAGAGATAAGATAATAATAATTTGACTTATATAAGTAAATTTTTAATAAGTATAAGAACTTTGGAAGAAAGTACAGATTTTAGCTGTGACCTTGTGGGTCAATGACGTTGGCTTTTTCATCAGTAAATGACGAAATGAAGGGATCACTCACCATCCAAAGAGTCACCATTAGACTTGACGACCTTGTCCAAGGAGGTAGTCGTACTTCTGTCGCTACGACGTGAATAAAGGGCTCTCGGTACAAAATGTGACAGCAACGAAATACCGCGCTTTCTTCCGTATCTTATAAAGAGCATCTGGAAGTGGTGTTTGTTGTAGGTTATATTTACGAATCAATCAGCTGAGCAAACCACCACTTGATGCTCTCACAAACGAGCATTATCCCTTTTATTATTCGTTACGATTAACAGTGCATCTTTCAGACACAGTTGCAATTTACATAGTAAATTTGGATCACGTAATGAAAATAATATATAATTTTGCGCACACTTGAATAAAACTATCTATCTATATATTCTTTATTTATAACACAGCCAGCGCACAGCATATTTTTAGACTGCGTTCGGAAATCCTACTTCAGGGTGATTAGGATGTCATTCGATTGACCAATCGAAAGAAAGGAGCAAAAATTTCTTTATCCCGATTGGTCGATTAAATGCTGCCGTAGAATTTCCGAATGCATCCTCATTTATTTGGCTCGACAGGTACTGCCATCTTTCTGTCATCGGAAACCGTCGAGAGAATTTGTGCGATTCGAGTAGATCTGAGTTTTTTCTGACTTTTTTCGCGCATAATATTGTTTATATAGTAAATATTATTCTACGAAGCATCGGCGAGAGGACAGTAAAGATTGCTGATCTTGGTAACTTGAAAGATTTATTTCTTTTTTCGAGCAAAAGAGCGCAATTTTACGGCAGCACTCGCAGCTAACCAAACGATTCCATTTCTCATTATTTTGATAGTTTATTGAAATATCTTAATATTCGCATATATTTTAAGCAAGTACACTTTCGTGTTTATTTTCTTTATTCTTTTCTCTCCTGGAAAGATTAAATATATATATATATATATACAAGTTTTATATCCCCTAAACACGAAAGTGCACGAACTTATCTGATATTGCGCTCACTTCATTATATCTCGATTTCTTCGATATTTCGAGATTTCGAGAATCGCAAGCTTCTCCGATAGGTATCGCAGTCATTCACTGAACGCGCAAATGGCGGACTCGAGTCGCGGTCGAATCGCTCGGTATTTTTCGCGATTATATTGCTATCTAAAACTAAACTTTGCGCGTGAAAAATTATCGCGAGTGTGCCTCCTAAAGTGTCGATCGTGCGTCGTAATAAAGTTAAAGTCACGTATATCAACGCAATACGCCGATATCACATGATTTCGGTATCGTCGATCCGATATTCGGTGCGCGGGAAATCTCTTTGCATACTTTTCGCCAAAATGTAACGATTGATGCACGATTATCGTCAGGTATGTATATATCTTTGTTTCAAATAATTATATATATGTACCTTTATTGATATTTTATCTCTCTTGTTATTAAAAATTATATTTTATTTTTTTCACACGATTTTATATTTGGTTATTTTTTTTGACAATAAATGTGAAAAAATATATGTGATTTTATATTTCTGGAAACTATTTTGTTCATCTTCATACTTATAAATGTCATTTTTTCACATCATTTTTTATCTATTTATTATATCGCCTTCGTAAAATTTTCGAATTATTTTCTATAATTATTACCTATACAATTAAAATTATATTTTATATAACTGACAATAAATTTGAATCAGCGCATGTCTATCATATTATATTGTGATTAATAATCAAGTCTTTGATCTTCACTCAATTTTCCTCTTGTAATTATATTATATATATAATATTATTTTTATTTTAAATATATATATTTAATATTGTGTAAAATATTAACTGCTCCCAGATATATTAGGCAAAATTCTTTATTGATTACATTTTACAGTTACATCTTTTACTGAGTCGTGATAATCTGAAAAAGTTCGGTATCTCGTGAAATAAAACGCCAAGCGCGGGAATTAGATGTATGCATTATTATAATAAGTTATTTTAATTTTATACGGCAAATATATATAATATATACGTTTGTGTTCTTAATAAAATCACAAAATTCACATAAATATATGTCACGTTACACGCTATAAGGGGACTTGTTAACTTGTGTCAGTGTAGATGTATGTGTATATACGCACTTCATAATCGTTTCTACGATTGAGTGTCGACGATGCCGCGGGAACGATATACATGTATATGTGTATATGTATATATATATATATATATATAAAGATTTCTATACTATAATATACGGGATAAAAACATCGTAAGAAACTAATACGTCGAATTATTTCTCGTCATCAATGGAATCACGTGGACGCCGCTCCACTTGATATCCGAATATTAAATCTTTCGCGTTTCCCTCAAATATTCGGTAAATATGCAATAACGGAGCACCGTCGCAATCTTTTTCATTTACATCGCCGAACGAATCGTTATTTTTTTTTGTCATGCAATATTTTGTAAATGCGCATGTTCTTTGCAGGCTTTAAATTCGATTCATCGTTTCGACGTCGAAGACAGAAAGGACGACAGGTTTCAACGGAGCTTCCAGATACGTCCGATTCGTGGACATCTCGACCGAATGTATATGAGAGAACGAGAAGATGGTAAGTCATAGAAAGTTACATCTAAACTGCACGTAATATTCATGGAGGAAAGAAACATTTTAATTCACCCAAAAATAATTTTAATATAAAAATCATTAAATGCAGCTTAGGAATTTTTAAAATTAATAGTAATGATAAATTTAGCTAGTAATGTGTGTGCATATAAAGCTTTTTCAGTTTAAAACAAAAAATTTTATAAATTTTCAAAATCATAAAAAATATTCAAACTATAATAATATAATTTTTATAAAATAAGTGATTTGAAAAAAAATGTTTTAATAGAGTATAGAAGAAGATATACATTTTTAGATATTTCAATATTTTCTGTTAAATTTCTATAACGAACGAAAAATTATACGCTCTCCTTTACATGATACAATATATATACTACCCACTACTTTTGATTTCCTCTATGAAAATTCTTTTTACATATTACATATAAATTACACTGCATGTTAAACATTGAACATTAAATGGAGAATTTTATGGTACTTGGACATCTATCAATTCGCTCGCAAATTCTGTCGATCATTTTATTTGCACGATATTGTAATTGATCGTGATGTTCGGCGTTTTCGTAATTTATTTTATCATACGGCTAGAACTGTCTCAAGTACTTATCATTAACACACGACAAGGCAATATGTCCACGAATCGTTTTCAAAAGTGAATCACGAGAATGACAGGGACGGCGTGTCAATGGTACTTTATCGATCCCAAAAACTTTCCGGCACGAAATAGTCCCTTTCAGCCGCATGTCTAAAAGCCATTTTAAGTCAGCATTTTCCAAAATGCGATATTTTGCTTCCCAGGGGTAAAAGCTATAGGGAAAAACTCTCAGATAGTCATGACTAGTCGAGTAATAGAGTATAAAAAAAGTACTATGATAAATATTTCCGTATTCTATCTCATGAAAAAGAGAAAATAAGATTGCTCACGTAAGTAGAAAAATTCGTGGAAAATTCACGAATTTTTTCTTTATTTATTCATTAATTTTTAAGGAATGAAATTGAAACTTTGTAAATCATTGCTTAAGGTAAGTGAAAAACGACAGAATACGGACGTCGATTTTCTCGGCTGGTATTATATTAGTTAATTAGTTAATCACTATGTTGTCGGGATGTTGGTATATAAGTACAATACATTTACAGAAAGAGACAAGAGAATATTCTCGGCCGACTCTGAGGCTGGTGTCGCATTGTTGTTTTTTTCTTTTTTTTTCATTTGACTTACATATACAGGTACGGATATATATTATATATAACATCGATTTGTGTGAAATCGCCTAATCGCTAGGCTATGGTCCGCAATGTATTCGTCAGTGCTCAGATACGCGCCAAATATACCGGTTCATCTCTCTGGCGGTTTGAATTAACATAAGGCGCGTATCTGGCAATCAGCGTCCTAAACCTAAATCTATAGGTAATTCGTGCACGAGACATCCCTTGCGTCTTCAATCGTCCCCTATCGGCCATGATGTTATCCCCGAACTTCAGGCGGATTTTGTGGACGTAAATTTTGCTGATTAATCATGCATACTATGCAGAACGAGGACGATGACAATTATGATAATTATTACATAATTACCGACAGCTATAAATATAATTATATGTACGATTGAAACAACACCTAACGGTGTTTACATTTATTACGAATAATTACGATATTTTATCCCATTCTGATTATACACACACATACCCAAGTAACTCTTTATAATCTAGATTAGTGAAAGTCTTTGTTGTACAAAATCGAATTAATATCTATAGAGAGTATTATTTTATATGGTTATATTTATTTTTCAAAAAGAGAAACACGCATACGTGCATGAAATTAAAAATATATATTCAGCTAATTTGAAACTTTAGCTACAGAGTATTGAAAATCCATTATAGTTAATGTAATCGCAACAGATTCATATTAACTCTTTCAAACTGGATTATCGCAAAATATCAATTTATTATATGAAATTGTTATATGAGATTCTCGATTTACGGAGAAATATTCACTACATTCGTTGCTTTATTTTGCAAAATATGATTATTAACTATAGGATAGCTAACTTGAAATGATTTTACTCGACGGAAATAATATATAAAATATATATAGAATAATTCTATAGAATACTAAACTGTACGGAATCGCGGATTATATTTATAAAGTCAATCATCTCTTTATTGTTTGAAATATCTTCTACAATTTTTACTGAACTGAAAACTGTTCAGTAACTATTACATTTCTTCAAAGAACGCTTATATTAATAATATTATTCGTGGTATGTATTATATACATACAATGAACACTCAACAATTCTTTTGCAAAAATTAGAAAAATTATTTCGGATTGTATAATTAAATTGACTCAGTCTGTATAAAATTACAAGGAAAAATCAGAAGAGGATATTCGCGTTCAATTGGTAAAACATCATCGTCCTGCGTACGTAAAATGCTTATTTCCCGAGATAAAAAACCGTGCGAAACGATATCGCGATGCAAGGGTCATCATGCGTGGCAATTATATTTTTTTTGTTGTCGTACCTTGATGTGCGGCACTTTGCCGGGATATCCTCTGGTAGGGAAGTCGATAAAAAGGATACATCGAGTACATACACACACACACACACACACACACACACACACGCACATACATACACAATGTTCGTACACAATTTCGCTGAAACGTGATCGTCCGCGTTGCGATCGTCCTCGTTAAAATCGTGCGTTTCAAGATGGACGGAAAAATCATCGTTTACGATTATCTTGTCGAGTGCTTCGCTTCCCAAACGCATCGTTATCCCTGTTTCTTTGCCAAATGTTTTTTTTTTACATTAAGATGTTATTTTTCATATGTTCCCATTAATTACAATAATATTAATAGCATCACTGGCATAAAAATTGATTTATTAATTTGAAATTAATACACTGTCTCGCCCGGATTTATACGACACCTTTCCTTCATTTGTAATATGCAAGTGTATACAATTTTATAATCTTAATTTTATAATTGTCATTTATATCGATATATTTGGAGATTTTAATTAAAACCATTTAGCAGTATCTATTAATCTTCAAAACAATAGAGAATAATAAAGCACAGACCAATCGTGAGGAAAACGAACGATTGAGAACGAGGGCTAGTGATAAACGAAAATTGTTCTCGATTATTGTTTCTCCTACGGATGAGCGATCCTACGTTTAATAATTGCTTTTTCTATTAAAATTCACAAGGCAATTGCCTCTTATATAAAAACCCATTACATTTCTTCTGATTAAATCTCCATTTAAATTCGTACGACACCGAAAATTGTTTCGGGATGACATATTTTATCATGCTCATATATTTTCATAGAGCGTTCAGCATTTTTTATCAAAACGAGCTGAATCGATGTGAGGTTTAAAGTTGACTTGGACAAAAGAATTATCTTTCATGTAAGTATTACAGATTTTGTTTCGTCTTTGACAAATGTAGAGAAAAAATATATATAATCGTAATTATAAACATTTGCGCTGTTAAATATATCTCCATAAATAATTTTTAATTTTCAAATTACGCGATTCTTAAAAAGATCCAGTAAAAGTAATTTTATGTATTATATCTAATTCATGAATTAATGTATTCTCATTTCTTTTTCACTCCAGTATCTCTTTTTTCACCACCACATTTTTTTCCCTAAATCCCTTAATTGTCCTCGGAGCGATTCAGCTCGCTTTCATCAGACGTACTCTTGTACAAATCATTCGACGTCTTATCGTACATCGCTACGCGATAACGGTGCGACGAAAGTTACATGCTTATACACGCGTGCAGGTATATATTGATGCAAGTGAACATCGCTGACCTCGTGTAATCACTGGCAATTTAACGACGACGGTCGCGTAAATATCTCTCGGCGATATCTCACGGCGAACCGGCGCATATATATCTCAAGTGATATCCTAGCGTGTGCCCAAGGTCGACTTTTAACAATCAGTCATGCGCATTTTGGACATATTAACTCGAATAATCGCGCACTTCGTTAAAAACGAAGCGTGCTCTTATATACTTATATACTTATATAAAGCCCCGCGCACACCGTGGTCTCGCTATCGCGCATTTTCACAAAAGCGCGATTTTCCCTTCTTCGCGGTCGTAACTGAGAGGATTTAATTCTCCTCGATTCCAAGAAAATATTAAAGAGGAAACGTATTTGAATATTTCTACATCTAGCATCATTTAATATAAGATATTCCGCACAATTCGCGCTTTGCTTCAAATTATTTTTTATTCGCTCCTTGCTACGCGAGTATATACATTGTATTATCGGAAAATAATTAAAAAAGAATTATATATATATGTATATTGATTTTTTAACTTTCTCCTTATTCAAGCAATTGTTTCTTAATTGATTTAATCATGCTAATTTAATCACCTAATCTAATCATGTTGAGAGTGAGATTCAAAAGAATCTCCTATATTTCATAGTGATACGTAACTCACGTTCCCGCTTTGAAGCACTCATAATATCACGTATCTAGATAATAAATCGTCGTTGAAATCGCGCGACGCGCATTTAACGAATTTTCGTCGTACACATCGACTCGCTTCAGCGCTTCGCTCATATATGCTCTTTAATTATCTCCTTTATTACACCGATCCTTTTTTTCCCCCGTTTAAATGCCATCTCGCAAATTCTCGTACGCTCTATTCTATTATTGCTTCACAATATTGTAATTTGCCCATCAATGCAACATTATAACAATTTATTAGAGTGTCATTTTGCCTTCGGCAATTTATCGTGAATATTCCATGCTATATTTTGTCACTATATACTCGCGTCACGGCTCAAGTACAAAGGTATTAACTCGATGGTGTAAGAATGACTATATCCTTCAAAGCTATCTAACATAATACCGATATTAAACGATTAAGCCGTGTCGGATTTAATGCCGATATCGATTAATGACCGGGTCGGTAGTTGCGACACCATCGGCATTTTCCATCAGAAATTTGTAATAGCATTGACGAAATCCGGTGACAACACAAAACACGTATTAATCGATCGACATGCAGTGTCGCGGACGTTACGTAAAATCTCGCGAATCCGCGCTTTGAAAATTCCAACAATAAATCCTCCTCAAATGCTTCTCCCTTTTCGAGTGATCGCTGTGCAGACTGACTTTACAGTCGCAAAAATTTATATCGTTACATTAAATTATACAATCGCGAATATGGTTTCAAAAGTTAAAAGAATTTATTTAACTACACGCATCGGTCAGGAATTCATACCACGTTACACGATTTTTTTTTTTTTGTAGATTTATAATCTAATTTAGATGTGTCAATTATTCAAACGAGTTACCGTGCAAAAAAAATAGAAAAAATAAAAATAAAATAAAAAATAAATTTATTCGCGAATGCAGCGCTTTTTGCGTATAAGCAACTGTAATTCGACCGCGGAAAACTTTAAATGTATAAATAACGGTAAATAACACGAAACTTTTTCCCTCTCAATCGAGTCGAGGAAACTAACTTTCTTTTGTATTTCCGTTTTTATCGGGCCGAGGAACCGCGATGACTTATCGCTCGTTCGTCATAGAAAAGCGCGATAAAAATCGCAGGTCGCAGGCGAGAGAAAATAAGTAAAACTCGACTATGTGAAAAGCCAAATATAAAACCGCATCTGAAATGTGCGAATAAACGCGAACGGACATCAAGATAAACGCGAAAAGTAGCGTAGGAAGGAAATGTATGTATACGTGTGTTATCGCGCGCGAGTTCTCTCGCATTTTTTTTTTTTTTTTTTTTTTTTTTTTACAAAAATAAATATATAAGTATATCTATCGCGTGCGTCGCTCTCGTGCGCGGGGCTTCGAATTAATAAGGTGTACATGCTATTTGATCCACTCACCGTCTCTTAATACACGACGATATCCCAATGGCAAATTGCAATCAATAGTCTCGGGTAACGTGCCACGGTTCTCTTCTCTGCTCTGCGAGAGAGAAAATGAAGGAGAGAGAGAGAGAGAGAGAGAGAGGGAAGGAAGGGAAAGGAAAGAGAGAGACGTACGTATGTCCTAAATCGACAATCCGAGTTCGCTAACGAGCTATCGTGTGTCAATCGTAAATTGTACGCACACTACACGTAAGCACGTTAATACATTGCTAGCGGGCAGAAATTGGAACCAATGTTACTTCGATGAATAATTAGCTTCTCGTGCAAGACCCGCGGCAAAATGTGTCTCGCATCAACTATTGCGTTCTCATTATCGCGCGTAAACATGGAAACCATTTTACTCCGATTGCATACACTGCGTCAAAAATTGAATCTCAATCGCTGAGATATATTGGGTCAATTTCGACGAGGTTTAATCCCTGACGAAGCAAAGCTCCTGATATATCAAGGAACTCTCGAGCACTTCACCTTTAAATTGGCGGGATAAAATCAGTCTACGAGAATACGAGATAAACAATCTGTCGCCGTATAAAATTTACGCGCATACATAAATTGCGAATATTATAACTTTGTAAGGACGTACGTACGTCTCTAAATTCGCTGCAAGTTGCTAGGATTCTATCAAGGATCGATGAATCGGTATATATTGATTCTCACCAAGCTCCAATTTAAATCCAATACAATTAGTCAATGTATTCAGATAAGCTTCTTGATATCTTATCCCTGTTGATCGATACAGAGTAATAATTTATATTAAAACGCGTTTCTCTTTGTATCTTGGCAAAAAGATACTTAAGCGTTAAGGGATTAAGGTCAGTGCGCGATTGAACAAATTCCGCGACGTGCAACGTCGGTCGGAAAATCTCGCTGTATATATGTGAAATTCTCATATTTGCATTTTTAAACGAGAGAGGTAAAAAATTGCCAAGTAAAGAATATATGTTCTTTACTTAAGAAAAATATATATATATCGTTCTTTTATATATGTATATATATTGTTTTATATTTTATATTATACATATATGTAAATATATAAAAGAGAGCGAGTAAAACGCGGATTTTCTAAAAGATTTAGCTTTCTCTCTCTCTCTCTCTCTCTCTTTCTCTTTTATAATCATAATAATGTAAAAAAGATACTCTGTATCACCATTATAATGTAATATCTCAAATACGTGTCTTTGACATAAATATTTGATTTTCGAAATATAAAATAATATCTTGTATTTTACACCGTTTTAAATTGCCCAAAGAGCAATTGGCATTTTAAACCATATTTTTGATAAATTCTTCCGTGTTTGAAATACATTTTTCAATATTTGGACTACCTCTTCGCAACCACATCTGCGATAAATATTTTTTTTTCGATGCCATTGTGTTTTGCATTCTTTTTCCGATAAAACATGAGTCATTGGGGAAAAAAATATACATATCCCGTCGAACGATGTCGCATGATAACGATGATGCTCGTCGATTACTACGTTGAATATTAATTACGATTATTACACAACTACAAGCTAAAAAGATCCCATTGTAAAGCTCCGTGAGATTAATAAGTTTCGAATAACCTAATTGATAATACGATGCCATCGATCGCCATTCTCTTAAATTCGCTCTGGTGTTGGCAAGCGAACGGCCAGAGTTGTCAATAGGAAACGAATATAAGAACGTTATCGATTTCTCCAATTATCACGACGATTCTAGAAGAGGACTCGAACGCGATATATATTACGCTATTATATAAACTGTGCCCGAGTCTCTCACGCGAGATAACGCGCTCATATTAAATTATTTAACTCGCCCCCAAGTTTGCCGCCTTACTTGATATTCCTATATGCCCGTTAAATTGTCGAGAAGTTGGCGATGGTGCACTATCACACCCCGCCATCGAAGAAGGGATTCTAAAGTTCGCGATTTTTATTTTAACAAGAGATCCTTTAACTATATGAATCGAAACTCTTTAGCATTATTCGACTTCGGTTTCTTTCGCAATATTATTATCGAAGATAATATTTCATATTTTTATTACTAACACTATTGCAAACTTTTCGGAATTATGATATATTTATCTGCTTTTCAATGACTGAACGTATTTAATGAAAGATACTAGAAACTATCTAACTTTAAAAGTTTTAAGAAAATAATATCGATATTGAAAAAAAAAAAAAAAAAAGAGAAAGAAACTTCATTTTTCCTCGCTTTAAATAACTGATCTTTCGACTGTGTTTGCAAACATGTCTCCAATTGTTAATTTACATGTTAATATATGTTAAACGAAATACGCACTTTGTGCTCAGTTCAAAATAACACCGCAGAAATTGCGCGTCTAACTAAACCATGAGCAAGGAAGTTATCCGCGAATTTCACGTGTCAAAAGTTACAAACGACCGTCTGCCAGTCAGTGAGAGAACAAAGACGATCGGCAAATTGGCCCCAATTCCCCGGTGTCGATGGCGACATGAACATCGGTTTTCTTTTTCGACTATCGATCGACCGACTTTCGATAATCGTTCGGACGCAATTGAATAAAACAATTTCGTAACAGTTGCTTTTGCAATATCGCGTACACATCGAATGAAGGAAATATTTAACTTCAACCTTAGAGGCGACAATGCTAATAAATTGTTAATATTTTACGTTATTATTCATCGGCTTCAAATCATTTTATTGTTAATTAATCGGTATTTAAAAGAGATAAATGTCTCGCGGACGTCCACAAAAAGTCTTTAATGAAAAATTTCTGCAATATCGTGTTCTGAATAAACATTCGTAGATACACAACTTTATGTAATATTCTTTTCATTGCATCGCAAATACGTTATTGTGAAAAGTTTCTATTTTCGGCGCGATAGTTTCGTAGTGGTCAAGCTGGAAAATGGAGCAGAAGTTTGTAGCGTCCGAATTTCTCGCAACTATAGTCCGCAAACGCTTTTCAGTACGCTTTTGCACGAGCAGGTAAAATTACTGATAACAATATAGTTATCAATTTGATGATTGTAATATTGGGTTGCACTTTGAAATTCCGTATCTTTAATTTTCTATAGGAAATCTGAAGAAATAGCCTTTGCGGAAAGATTTACTTATAAAAACATTTCTTGTTAATTACTTATTTTTGAAAAAATTCAGAGAAACGTTTTTTTATAAAGTGAGTTTCAAATATATATTAAAATTTAATTAGCAAGTAATGCAATAATATATATGAATTTATAAGTTGTTTAAATTTTGGTAACTAAAATTTAGCAAAAAGAAGAGAAATTGCATGAATTCTTAGAGAGAATCATCTATATCTTGATTATAATAATTATTGTTAATGCAATTGAATTTAAATCAATTCAAATAACATTATTTTACATAAATATATTTTTTAATATATTAAACAGAAAAACAATATTGAAATTTTTTAGCATTCTAATGCAACAAAGTAGAAAGTATTAAACTGTTTTATAATTATATCATGATTATTTTTTTGTATTATGTTTATATTATCATTATTTGTACTATAAAGTTTAATTTTTTCATACTATTTCGTTACGTCAATTTAACAGTTTATTTCTGAATTATGTGTAATGTATGGTACATGTGTGCATGGAAGTGTATAATAATTTTCAGC
This sequence comes from Nylanderia fulva, assembly GCF_048542155.1. NCBI lineage: Eukaryota > Metazoa > Arthropoda > Insecta > Hymenoptera > Formicidae > Nylanderia > Nylanderia fulva. Next base: position 3,796,843 of record NW_028189622.1, read on the forward strand.
GATCGTAATTTACACATCGCAGAAAAAATATTATCATTAAATATTTAAAAATATATTAAATATATATTTTATAAGGAGAATAATGAAAAAAGACATTGAAAAAGAAGAAATCCGTTTCCTTTTATATTGCGCGTTTTATCATTTGTAGAACGATAAAAAATATGCGACATAAAAATAAATTTGTACAAGTTAAAAATCCAATAGAAGTATGAAAAAATATTACACGTAATATAAATTTACTCAATTATAGATACTAAAAAATTCATTGTTCTTCGCAATAACAGTCAAGTTACGTTTTATAAGAAGAATAATTCAAATCGAAATTATATTTCTGAACGCGACTTTACTACGCTCGATTTCTCTCTTACAATAAACCTGCGACATCAAGTGAATTCAATGATCTTGTTTCGTTCGTGTTCTTTTGTGAAAACGTTTTTCTACGAGTTATTTTCAGCAAAACTTTTAAGCTCTTGTATTATGTGTTAGCGTACATGTATGTCTACGTGTACAGAATCAAAGGGCTTGGAAAGGAGTGAAGGAGAGGTAAAGAGGGAAATGTATAGGATAGAAGTAGAAAGAGATCGGATTCAGAATAATATATTGTAAATTGAAAGAGCTAAAGAATGCACACAAACACACGTGCTAATCGAGTATTCGCAAGATTGTAAAATAGAGCGTAGTGAATCATGCAGTTGCGAGAATTCCAACGCGACGGATTACGCGACATATATATGCAGCTCGCTGACAAGGCGCACCTTCTCGTATCTTCGTGTAATTTAGCTAATTGAGGTGGGCAAACATGGGGCAGGCATGACGCCAGAGGATTCACCCATGATGCAGAAAAGTATTATTATTTTGCAAATTATTTTGCATATTGCGTTTGACTGAACCGTATAGAAGCATTAAAAATAAAACAGAATAATTAATGCACAATGTTTTTATCTGCTAGAATATCAGTTTCGTTTTAGTGATGATATTATATGTGATATTAAACTTTTTATTTTTTTTTACAACACATATAAGCTCTAATATCAGTATTACCGGATTTTTTCTTTGTTTAATTAATTAAAATCTTTATGTTTTCTGGGAATTTTTAATTTTTTCCATCTAACATATAAATTAAAAATGTATATAATAGAGTAAGAGATACAATATAATTATTATTATATAATTATTATTATAAATAATTATTATATAATTTATATATATCATATATAATTATTATATAATTATTATTATAAATAATTAGATATCTGTCGAAATCTGTTGGTAATTGGGAAAAAAATCGCGATCTTAAATACGTATTGTGCGATGTGTATCGGTGGTCCAAAATCCAATATTTCTCACACGAGCCGTCATACACACGAAACGTTAATGGAACTGATGGTATCCGTGTGACAGTCTTCCGGTTGGAAGACGAATCTCTCGTTTTCGAATTCCGTTCACGACACGCGTGCTCGCAGGCGTGGGGCGACATATTCCGGTAGCTAACGTTCCGAGTTCCGACGTCGTTCGGCATCGGAACTTGGAACGAGCATCGAGATCGTTAGGAAATTAATTGCTTGTCACGTGAGAGACGACCTTTTGCAGCGGCGTAGATTCGATTTCGCCCGCTGACGTCATCGCGTTACACCTTTGCGTTTCATTATTGCCGGTATCGGGATACTCTTTAATTCAGGGAAATCGCAACGTGCGGTCGGGCGAACCACGTATCTTTCGCATATTTCACGACGCGTAAACATCGTTCAACCATATTCGACATATAGTTGCGCGCTTTCGTATCTCGCGATCGATCACCTAATATATCGAAAAAATGACGTGCATATCCGTATAATTTAAATTCTTATAAAAATATAATAAAAGGAACATGTTTTTGATTACACGAATAAATAACATTTTTTACATGACGCATCCTTACGCGCATATTTTATATATTAAATATGAAATATTCTCATTCGCGGATTTATTAAAAGATTAAAAGATTTCCGGTTATACGACATGTAGATCAACATATACATGTTTTCGCTTATGTTGTTGCATTTGATCTCATATCCCTTAGATCGCTTTGATAACGAGCAAATCTTTCCGGATCTGTAATTCTGGTTAAAATTGGATTCGTTCTTATACATGCTAATTCCTTTAACCCAAATACACGATAATCAGAGATATGTTCAATATTCCTTTAATGGCTGCCGGTCGTTAACCGGTAAAAAAAATTGTAAGAGGGTACTTCAATAGTTTGAAATAAGCAAGAAGCTTACGGTAGAATAAATATAGAATTGAATTCGAAATGAATAATCATATTTGTTTAATAAATGGAATAGAGAAAACGTTAATAAATATATATATATAACTGCTAAAATGTTTTGATTAAATTCAAATGGAGCAATAATCTTAATATTCAATTACATTTTATTAACTATGCAACTACATTGTTGAGTGTAGGGATTTTTACAATTATACTATAAAATTGTGAATGCAGGGGACTTAAAAAAATTTCATGTACAGTATTTAGAAAATATAAAAATGAAATATTCATTATATTTCTTCAATATGCTACGTAGATTTAAAATATATAATAAATTAAATATAAATAAATTTATTTCATATGCATTGCAGCGATAAAAAGCGCTGATAAATTATCTACTAGACTATCATATATTCAAGAATCCTTATTTTTGCAAAAAGAAATTAAATAATTTCTTTGAAGTTTTAAATTTCCAATCTATTTTTATTTTATCTTTTTTGGTTTAATTTAAAACTAGAGTTTCTTGCTGAATATTTAACTTTGAACTATTCTCCAATTTAACAGTAGAACGTGTCGTGATTCTTTGCTCAATATCGCCGTATTATCAGCAAGAAAGATTTGAGAATCACTGCCTTGGCGAAGGATTAGGAGCCGCGCAATGGGAAGCTATCTCTCTATCCCGTATTGCTATCTATTCCGGAATTTGCCTACATCGGATTTCAGTCAAGATTGTTGAGCGCGAAAAGGTCAACAAACCATTGCTGGCAAAATCGTCGATTTCTGCTTCGGTTAAATCGGAAAATTCGATCTCTCGCGTATACAAAATTAAAATGCGCATATATCAAGGCGAACGTAATCGCATTCGCGTTTTTTTTATCAATGCGTTCAAAAAGCATAGCAAAGCAATTTCGTACCAGCGCACCTTTACCCGGCAAATTTTTCTTATTTTGCACCGTTACTTTTGACGGTTGCTTGCATTTATGCCGCAACAAAGAAAAGCTACCATTTTGGTGTTTCCTCGCGATAAGAATCGATGCGATTCCCTTCCTATAATGATCTCGGGATTATATGCGCGATCGATAACGAGTCCATTCGTAATAATCTACGCTGATTGTTGCCTTCGGTGTCGCCTTTCACTTTATTTTACGGATATTTTATTTTACGACCCTTTCTCGCGCGCGAACCTACCTCTCTTCACGGTAACGACGCTTTTCTCGCAGAATACGCGCTTAGAACACAATCCCCTGTGGCCTATATTTACATTTTACGGTAATCACAAAGATTGTACACTTACCAGACTTCGGGACGTTTTCTCACTGAGCCTCAGAATTTATAACAGCTGTGAAAAGTTCAATAAAAGAGAGAGAGAGAGAGAGAGAGAGAGACAGAGAATTTCTTTTAAAAATTTGATTAAATCACAAAAAATCTAATTGTAAGTATCATACACACAGAGAGTTTTCTCTTGAAATTTACCCTGAAAATTATAGTACTCGTGGTATATTGGAATATATGATATTGGAAGAATTTTATAAGAGTTTCTCAGATTAATATTTAAACAATAGCACGATAAAAGTATTAATACCTACCACGATATATAATAATAAGATGTAAAATATGTTCGATTAATTTTACTGTGTACATAATAAAAATGATTATGTGTACACATTAATATTTTTATTGTGATAAATATATTATTCAGAGAAATTGTTATAAAATTCTTGTTCCACGATTAAGTAAATTCTAAGAGAAAATTCTCTCTGCGTGTGGTTTTCAGAGCGTAATCAGAACCTAATAGAAACATGACGGTATAATGCAAAATAAGATATTCCAATCCCAGGATTTCTACAGTGAATGCGTCTATGTATAAAGTCACGAGAAGGGAATAAAAATAACGTTTCTAAATTGATTTCGCTAAATCAAACCCCGCACATGCTTCGTTTCACAGAAGCAACAAAAGATTACCTCGTCCACAGAGGTCTAACACAACAGAGAGACGACGTTGAGAAACGCGGCCGGAAAGGTCGCTACAAAGCGATACGCACGTGTTTCCTCTTCTCTCCCGCGAAGTCGAGAATATCGAGCGGTCGATATCTGTCCTCTTCCTCGACAAGAGTCGGCCTCGTTGACTATACCCTCGCACTCTCGAAGACATAATGCTCGAAGCGTAAGACGTTTTCAATGGAAGTCTGCTGCAGCTCGCCAGACCCGGATCATATTCCTCTGGCCCGAAACTATCTCGGCCCGATCCTCGAGCTTTTACAGAACGTGAAGGTTCTCGCAGCTCTTCGACTTGCTGTCGCGCGCCCAGACCTTGTCCAGCAGATTGCGCACTTTCAGGCTGGTGCTGGTCCGACTGCCCCGATACTTCTTAGGCGAGTTGTTCTCCGAGCACGAGCCCAGCGGCGACTTGCTGCGATTTTTCCGCGATCTTTTCCGAAACATTTCCCTGGTCCTCTCGGGGTTCTCGAGCTTCAGACGAATTTGCGTGAGCAGGCCGACCAACAGCTCGTCGACGTTGTGATTGATCCCGACGGATGTCTCGATGAACTTGCAATCGTAAGACGTCGCCATGGATTTGCCCTCTGTAACGTGAAAATCGATTACATTCAAAATGACATCGCGCATTCCGAAAATTTCATTCACGCGAACGTGCGCGCGATTTATCTCAATTTTAAATTTGAATGCCTCGAATCACATCGTGCATTCTTGTCATTTTTCAATAGGTATATAAGTAAATTGAATTACAAAACGTCAACGGTATAATCTCTCTAAAATGTTCTGCACTATATGTTTTTTTTTTTAGAACACTGTTACTTGATTGAACAAATTAAGACACGAATTTGTGATGTTTAACGTATAGTATAATTATACGTGAATGCACTTTAAAATCAATTAAAGAGAGGAAATATTTTTTCATTATTTTTCTTGTAAATTTCTAACATAAAGTAAAGCTCCAATTTTGGAAGTAAATGTTTAAGGGAAGATGGGCTACGTACAATTAGTGCCACGTCCATTGAAATCATTTATTAAGAAGTTAAAGAGAATGGATGCTAATTCTAGGCTTCTCTCTAAACCCTCTTTCTTTCTTTTTCTTACAAATATAAATTACATATATAAATATAAATATATAAACAACACGCAACAATATTACCTATTATTTAACAATAAACAATAAATTGAATAAATGATGATTCATTAGAAAGAAAGCATAATTGCGAGGAAGATGCTACTAATTTAATCATGTTTAATAGGAACGATATATTCTTTGCACCGACGCATTCACTCGGGGGGTTAAATGGTTTTCCTTCGCTCCACTGTTCTCGGAAAATTTGCATCAAGGTACAGCAAGATGCTGCGTCAGTGCGCATTAAGGTATATTACGCTATTTGCCCGATATCAGCGTTTCGCGTTAAATGCCATCTCAATAATAAATAGACTTTGTTGAATAAATACGCGTACGAAATTCTCTCTCGCGCAAATCGTCCGAATAAACGATTTACAAGGGGTCAAAAAAAAATGCCGTACCTTCGGTCGATACCAGCCGACTGCGAACGAGGTCGACCTTGTTCCCTACGAGAATGACCGCTCTCGCGGACATGTGATCGCTCCTCCATAAGGACTGGAGAACCTCCTCGGCGGCGCGCACTGACGCTCGATCAGTCGTAGAATAAACGACGCAGTACGCGTGCGGTTCGTACGTCGAGATGCAATTCTCCGGCTGCGAACATTAATCATGACAGAGGGACATTAATATTAATGATTGAGCCTGGGAATTTCTATCTTTCATTTATGAAGCTCCATAATGATCATTTTATATACATCACACGATCGTTTCATATCAGTAATCTTTGAATAAATCTCACGCAAATTGAGTACACTTAACAAAATGACATTTTATTGAAGTAAATATCATATTGATGTTTCTTCAGAATTTTTTTTCCATTGATTCCAAGTATTAATCATGATGGAGACATTAAACATTAATAATAATATATCAAACCTAATATTTCTAATTTGTAAAACTTATTTGTTAAATATAAAAGAAATTTTTAATTTTTCTGATCGTTTTGATTTGAGAATACATATATACGAAATGTGCATCTTTGTAAAAAAATGTAAAACATCCTTCGAAATATTTCAAATATTTTTTCTTTTGAATTTCTTGAAATCCAATGAGAATTCACATTGTATTTTTCATTAATCTTTCTGCTCTATAAATAGATGAAAAAATATTTGTTGTTTCTTTTTAACTCAACGAGACTTTTTGGTTAGATGTATTATAAAGAAGAGCATTTCTCTTATATGGATATTATAAAAGAAAACTTCTATAGAAATATTATAAAAGCAAGCTTGAAAAGTTTGCTATTGTGTTTTGCTACAGGCAGAACTTTTACAAAAGGAATATGTACAGATTCATTGTAACATGTTTATAGTTATGATAAAATATAGGACAAAAATCGAACAGTATTGTGAAAAGTTAAAGTAAAATCTGCTTTGTGTTATCAAATTGTGATCTATAAGATTTCGAAATATTTTTAATATAATTTTGATGTTTTTATTATATTTTGTTAATATCAATTTGCGGTGAGATTAATGTTGATTGATTGAAAGATGAAAATGTTCTTGTAAATTGGTATAATAATAATATATATATAAATTTAATATATATATATATATAGATATATTTTATTGAAATCATTAGACTGTAAAGAGAATTAAAGGGAAGGGATTGAAAAAGGTATATCCATTACACAGATATTGAGTAACTCAAAACCTTGAAGCTTGGCAGATTGGATTTTTGCAATCAGTATATATGAAGATGATATTAATTCTTTGATTCTTGCAATTTTTAAATTTATTTTATTATTAATTTATAATTTATTTTTTTAATTTATTCTTTTTTCGAAAATATTAGTTTTCGCATGTTTCAATTTTCAGAAAAACGATATACTTAATTAGTTGACTCTTAATTAGAATATTGAAAAAAATATATATTTAAAAATAAAAAATATTTTGCACTACCCGAGAAAGCGCGTACTTTATTGATGCGTAAAACACATCATATTTTAATTAAACTCAGACTCGTTAGCACACTATTACAGTGTCAAAAATGAAAGCGAATGATTTAAAAAGCGATGTCTATTTTTTCATTTAAAATTTCCTTCTTTTTTAAAGCGCAATTGAATTTTGCTGGTCATCATTGTCCACTCTAGTGACGTAAAAGTTTCTGGAACGTATAATTGCAATCTCAGCAGTATTGCGACACCCACTCGGAATGTTAAGCTATAAATAATAATCTCCGGGCGATATTTCTCGCTGTATTCTATAATTGATATTCGTAACGAAGTCCGGCCAAAACGAGACCTAGTTTAGAAATGGAAGAAAGGCCAGCTTCAAATTACTGTAAGAGGCATAAATTATATTTCCATGGAGCTTTGCAAAAGTAAAACCGAGAATAATATTCAGACTAAGTTGGAGCGAAAATCCGCACTGCCTAAATCTAGCTTAATAATTTACTAGTATATCTCTTTCTAGCTTAAATATCGGCTTAATGTAAACAGAAGCAAAAAAAGTGGCACATTGATCTAGACTTCTTGCATAAACATACGCGACATTCACTACACATATAATATGTATTCACAATATTTATAAAAACATCTTGAAAAAATAATAGCATATAAAGTATACGTGAGAATATAAAAAAGTATTTCCCAGACACGCGGTGAAAATATAAATAAATCCAATTGCTGTCTCTCTTTTTTTTTTATTAGCAAAAATAGAAGCCCACATATATAATATGTGTTCGACTAAGGAGGTTAATCGGGGTTAGCGCTAAACAACATTAGCGCAGCCAGCTGTTAAAGGTTAAGATCGACGGGCAACGATGGGAGCGGGTTCTGCGATTTTTCGAACGATTATACGAAAGAATCACCTTGAACCGTATCAAAGGCGCGGCGCGCCTCGTGATATCGAATATATCTATACGAGATCGAGCGTTCTTAACGGTCGAACGCGCGGCATGGCTCGGTGCTCGTCAATGACTCGCGGCACGCCTGGTTGAACGAAGGCAGGAGAGAACGCGCTTCGTTACACCCTCAGGTCCTTTTTCTTACCCCTGTACGAGGTACACGCGCAGTCAGCTCGTCACGTGAAAACTCTTACTTGCCCGGTTGCACACAGACCGCAAATCGGACTGTCACGTCGCATTTGGATGCCAGACCATAAGAACTTGGATAACATTGCTCTAAATGGCAGTGCTCGCGCGAGACCCGCGTCGTTAATGTGAAAAGTAATGTCGGTCACGTTAAACGCGACACTGATGCTTTTCAAAAAAGAAACATCTCGGGGCTTTTTAATTCAACTTGCTTTCTTTCATATTAATATTCAACTTCTTTTAATATTCTCGTATATATATATTTTTTTTATTATACATTATTTAAAGAGATATATGACTGTATTTGATCTTCAAATATTACTTTTATTAGGTATCTTACTTTTTTCAAAGTATAGGTATATGCAAAATTAAAATCACATTTTTTATTTACTAATTATATTTTGAAGTTATAAAAAAAAGGACTATATATTAATAGGCGCAGAAAATCAATGGTCGCGCATGTTCATCCCGTTTGTTTTATAAGTTCCTACGCATGCGATGAAAGACGCAATTACTACGATTTGTTGAGGAACTACGCATAAAAGAGACCCTTGGTGCTCTCGTGGACACATTACTCGTTAACGTATTTACGTTGATTAAATAAAGCATGCAGAGGTTCAACTCTGAAACCACAACGTAGGGTCAAGCATTGACCCATTTACGCTTAACTTTGTTGTAAACCTTGCTAACGAATTCACATAAATGCGAAATAAATACGGAATTATTCCAAACTCTCTCCTCTCCTCTATTTCTCGCGTCTTTCTTCTTTCGTTCTTATATTTTTGAATTTATATTCAATATTCCCTTCTAAAAATCGTGCAAGGGCTTCTTCCATGAGAGGCTTTCGTGAAAACTTTTTAATTTTTTCCATTTCTCAATTTCAAGTATTATCCGCGAGTATTTCGTGAAATGAGTTGTATTTTTAATACGTGAAAAATATTTTCAACTTATATATCATTGCTCTTATCTATATGGATTATTTAATTGAAGTAATCTTCTTTAATGAAAATTTTGGAGATTAGATGTGTTTTCTTTCTTCGCAGTTTTTCCGTTTTCAGCATCAATCATTGTAATAACTAGATTGCAAATTAAAATATTGTTAAAATAAAATCCATTTGGAGTTACAGTTGTGTAACAAATTCAATTTATTAAATTTTAAAATTAACTCTGCAACAACGCGCTATATAATATTGTGTAATTATGTATTTCGAGGTATTGTCAAAGTAACCGCACGTTTAATAGCAACTATATATTAATATTGTAAATGTATGTACAATATTATGAATAATGGATGCATAACTGTGAATTGTTACAAACTATTGATAAATTATAGTTTGTACACGACATTATTTCACTAATATATATTCTCATTTTTGGACAATGTATCTCCATAAGTATATTATTAGAGCTTTATTTATGTGTCACAGTTTACGAAATAACAATAATGCAATTTCTAATTAAATCTTTAATGCAAATTGTATAGACTACGCTCCATAATTATCGCTACATCTATTCATCTTCAAATTCTTTGATTAAAATATAAAATTAATATTTTTGATGAAAAATTTTAGAGTACCTTTTCATCTTGCAATTTTAAGTGCCAAACAAAATTAATTGATAAATTAATTTTATTATTGTAAATAAATGTTAGTAAAATTTATTCAAAATTGCATAAAGCTCTAGTTTTATTCTTATATATTATATATATATTATTTCTTTAATTTAAATAGTCAAAATCTATTCATTCCTTATTGCTTATTGTACAAGGATTATCGATTGTTCGACTCATTCTTGTCAAGGTAAAAGTTTTCGCGAATTGATTGAACAATACATTAATAAAAATTGCCTTGACATATGTAGAACATCAGTATTACGCCGTAATTTAAAATTATACAGCAGCTTCACGCGAATATGAAGTTGAACTATATAAAATCACGCATATTTTTAAGGAATATAGAAATATAAAAATTTGAAAAAATTCATTTTATTAATCAAGAAAATATATTCTTCTGTCGAAAATTTAACGCAATCTTAACATTCTCAATAGGAACTAAAATTCTTCTTAAAAAAAAAAAAAAAAAAAAAAAAAAAAAGAATTGGCAGCCGTGTTAGAAATTGCAATCGCGGCGAGCTTATCTCTACGTAATAAATACGCATTAACTTAATAGCCCTGCCTAATACAATCCCCGGACTTATCAACGGAAATCAGGATCTCGGCCTCGCGGCTTAACGTGATTAGCGATCAGCCTTGACTTTCGGTAATACCAAAAATAACAGCGGCGCGCAAGTCGTACCCGGGTGTACGGCCTTCGATAACCGGAATTCGAGAAATTCGGAACTCCGCGCTCGATCAACCACCTACAAGCAGTGCAGCCCCATAGTTTGCTGTTGCAATCGTCGATCGCGTTTCGCGGACGCACGCGAGATCGGTCGCGATCGCGCAATATATGTTTGCCGCGAACGGCTGCGAACGTACGTTTTAATTAAAGGGTAAATTCGATTGAAATTGTCTGGCGAAGCGTGGCGGCGGTTCCACCCTCCTCCCTCCTTCTCCAACCCTCCTCATTCATACCCTTCCGTAATGTAGACCTCCGTGTATGTACATCTCCCCACGTTGATGCCGTCGCGGTAGCTCGCCCCTGCCATGGAAAATGGATTTTAATTTAATTCGCGTACAAAAGCACACACTCGCGTACCCATCCCGCTGCACAAGCCTCTCCCTTTCAACCCTCCTCTGCCCCCGGTGTTAACTCGATTACGTCGTCCTTGTCGTCGTGAGAGTACTCCGTCGAAGGTTCAAGGCGCGCGCTCGGTTCCCCTGTTCTCTATTTGTTCGACGAAAATGAGAGGAGACGGACCGGCTGGCGAGAAATCGCAAGTTTGCGGCAGAAATGATTAGTCCAGGGACATGGAAAATTAGCGACGTACTACATATCGTGCGTATCAGTGATCAATTGCCTGAGGAAAATTCTGTTGAAGACCCGTTTTATCATTCTGTTGCTTGTCAGCCGTGTCTGTGTGGGTCTTTATATGTAGGATGTCTCTTGGGTACACCTTTTTATCTCCCTTTCTTTTCGTATTTAGCATATCAAATTTATTGAAATTTTTATCGAATGCAAATTCATATTTTACAAGATATATTTTTATTATATATATATATATATAATAAAAATATATCTTGTAAAATATGAATTTGCATTCGATAAAAATTTCAATATATATATATATATATTAAATACAATCCCCATATATATATATATAATATATATATAATATATATATATATATATATATATATATATATATATATATTAAAATGAATGATTTATCATTAGCGCAACACGCAATATTAATTTAAATAATAGTGTGATGTTTATCTCACGGAAATTCGTCAAAAATTACGCATACACACAATCTGCGCCTGATAATCACAATGTGTGATAATTTGATAACTGATTTTGACAGCGCTATTAACTCACCGTCATCTCGGCGCAGGAATGATCGATAAAAGTCAATTCCGATTCCTCACCGGCCAACAGCACGCTGACAGTCTTTTCACCAGACTCGTCGTCTGTAATGAATAAAAATTATCAAAAATGTAATTAGATTTTTAAATATACAAATTCTGAAATAATGTCATAAAGAAGTAAAATTTGCTCATTAAATTAAAAAATATAGTAACTAAATAATTATTATATTAATAATAAAGCTTGATATAAATTTCTCATTAAATTATAAAAAGTAATAGCTAATGAGTTAATAAATAAAATTGGAACGTCAAACTAATTTTATAAAAATATGAATGCCTCGGAATGAATAATCCATTCTTTGTGAAATGCTCTCACTTCATTTTTAATTCATTCATTTCAAATACTAAAAATATGCAGATATTTATGAAATACAAATCAAATCGAATTCAAAAGTTTTCTTATCTATTTCGGGACAAACTTAATTATCTGATGAAGTCGAATAATTTCTAAAAGTTCTAACGAGAACATTACATTACTTGACATTATCTGCGACAGCTTTAATTATTGTAAATTATACAAATGCGAGAATTTATTTCGCAAAATTTATTTATTTAAAAAAAATACATAAACATTTATTTCATTTATTTATTGTAAAGAGAGTTTTCGTGCATAAACCTTTGAATGATCCGAGATAATCGAGTATCTGCAATTCAAATCGGATTTGATACCGCGTATATATACGGATCAAATATGCCCGGGGACGCGGAAATATCTCACGCACACGCATGATTTTTCCGTGTCCGTATGGATAAAAAAAAATTGCATCCCACTTTATATACAGCATATGCCCCGCTTGTTTGCGTTCCGATTGATTATGATTTTGACGGAGAGATCGCGTGTCGGCGTTTTCGATCGATCGTGCATATCGCGACCCTGGGAATTTGACGGGGCGTAAAATACGCGGACTCACCGATCGAAGTGTCATAGGCGTGCAGGTACTCGGAAGTCATAAATTGAGACACCAGCGAGCTCTTGCCGACGGCGGGGGCTCCCAGCATAAGGACGCGATAGGGTGCCGGTCCTTGGGACGCGCTGCTCTCCCTCGAACTCGCCAACGAACCCGCCGCCGAATTCCTTGCCGATCCCGGGTACGAGGCGGTCAGGTGTTCCGTGCTGCGCCGAATAGAAGAAAGGCTAGGCGCGTATCGAGATTAGCATGGGACATGGCTGTATCGTCGATTTCAATATTAATCAATGTGACAAAGGGGTCAATTCTCGCTGGAAATTTTCGGAAAATCAAGTTTCTCTTGTGTATGTTTTTTTTGTCGATTTTTCGAGCGACAATTTTGAAAAAAATTTACATAGGTAATTTAACCGTGTTAGAAAAAAATGTAGATGCTTGTTACGCATATTTAACCTGGGAATACTACAACTTTTGATAATTACATTAATGTTATAACTGCATAAAAATACACACTGTGTTCTACAGGAAAATTTAAAAGTGTGCATCTTTTATATCTTTTTTATTCGTTGCATATGTCCATGTAAATATAAATGCATACACTTTATAGAAAATATAATTTTGTGGATGCTTTTTCTGCTCGTTACAGTATTTTATATTTAAAAAAATTATAATACTTATCGTTAATAAAGAAACTACTTGAGTAGGCTCATTTTAAGAAAAAATTGCAGTAAAGAGTGATTTGCATTATAATGGAAATATAATTTGTTTGATGTAGTAAATACTTCTTTAAATATTCATTATTTCAAAATGGATTAAAATTTTTCTTACATTTATTATTCAATTTTTCACATTCTTTATCATATTTGAAACTAGATGAAAGATCTGTGTATTAAGATATAAAGTAAAATAATATAGGAGACAGAATTTCTACTTGACTGCGTAACATTATCAAATTGTCTTTCCTAAGAAAACTTTTATGACAGACGAGAAAATATGAATACTTCTGGAAACTATTTTATGATGCAAATAATAGAATGAAGAGAAAAACTGTCTTTTTGAGGCAAATAATCTGTAGAAAATTCTTGCATGTATTTTACATATTTGTTTTGAACACAAAATGCTTCGTCTTTCTATTTTTATCTTTCTTTTCTCTTATATGCTTGTATGCGTGTTTTTGTTTTAAATAAATAAGTATTTTTTGAGAAGTGCAACGTCCATTTGAGACTTAGAATTTATCTATTTCAATAGATAATACTGCTTTATCATTTATATGGTATGAATATTTAATAATAAAACTCAATTTTGTCTCACTACACCCTTATACATAACAAAAAATAAACAATAAAAAACGCTATATATGATTGTATAAAACGTCTTGTAAGATTTTGCGTCAAACTTCGAGGACATATTCTCGAGGATATAAGATGATTTTATCTGAGCGGAAATTTCCTCGGTGTGTGCCTCTTTTTGGTACAGCAATTTCGAAATTTTCAACATCAAATATTTTAAGCAACGGAATCTCAAATCAAGATTCCGCTAAACTCGACTTAAAATTAATTCAGAAATAGGATTTTGCAGCTCGAGGGCTTAATTTACTAAACCCTTTTAGCTTTTAATGTTAAACACATCCATAATTACGGTCCTTGGTTTAAATTTTCGCAGAGGAAAGGTCAACTCTGATTTTGCCACGGAATATACTTCTGCAATTAATCTTTAGGAAAGGTTTTGGCATATTTATACAATATATTGCAAGTATAAACTTTAGAAAATATTCCGTATATATTATATCGCGTTTTATTTTTTGTTTTATATATCGATATCAAACTCAATATGGTCGAGTTGCATCTCGAGAGATAGAAAAAATCGTAACAGGTTTATTCAATTACGCGTGAATATTCAACGTTTCGCACTTCTGCAGAATCTGAGTAATAAAGATCAGTATTCACGATGACTAGTTACCTGAGTCATAAATATTTTGCACATTAATTTATTCCGATATTATATGCGCTGTTTATACTTGTATATTTAATATGTTATATATTATATATTATATTATAAATATTATTATATTATTTTAAAGCAAATCTTGTTGGAATCATACAAATCAAAAGTGTTTCATATAACAAAATTATCTTTTTAAACGAATTATTAATAATTATTATCAATTGCATTATTAAATTGCAAATATTACCTGCAAAATGCACAATAAATTTTCCCACAAAGATCAAATTTAATATTTAATTATTTTACAGTATTCTAATTTTACTAAACATATTGCGTGAAAATTATCTAACAGAAATACAGTATTTCAAATATAAAAATGCAAGTTGCAGCGCATAATATTTCATGTAGAAAAAATATAAAATATTATTTTGAAATATATAAAACGCAGATACGTTTGAGAAAACGAGAGAGATACGAAATAATATATAATGTTTACATCAACTGCATAGCAGCTTATTCGAAATGCTATCTATCCAGTCTCTCGATATTTTCGCGTAATGTTCAAGGACCACGCTCTAAGGTCCAACGCGCGTGTCTACGTCACTTCAACGCCACACGTAAACTCACGCGTTCGATCTAGAGCGAACGGCCCGGTCCGCTGCGACAAGAAGAGGGTGAACCGGAGATAGAGGCCGGAGATATTCTACGGCGCGCTCCTTCCGAGCGCGAAGCGGACGAAGTAGTACAATCGTAGATATTGCCGGCCGGCCGACCGACCGTAAAGTAATAACTAGAACTGTCGATATCTCGCTACAGCTATCGACACTCCGTTAACAAAAATACTTTCTTGTCAATTTTTTATTGAAATTCCTACGCTAAGAGAATTTCCTTTTAAAATTCTTAGCCTGAAAATCATGGTAATCGTGCGACAATATATAGCATATTGAAAGAATTTTATGAGAATTTCTCTCTGATTAATATTTTCCACAATAAAAAATATTAATATATACATAGTAAAATTAATCGAACATATTTTATTTATTTTATTGTGGTAAATATTAATATTTTTATTGTGGTAAATATTAAAGAAATTCTGATAAAATTCTTCAAAGTAAATTCTATAAGAGAAAATTCGATATATATATTGCGTAAATATAAAGAAAATAAGTTCGCGACAGTAAAGAATATTATTTCTTAGAAAGCGTGATAAGAGACTCTAAGAAGTTGATTTTATTAACGACTAATTTATATCACTACTTAATAATGAGTGATTAAATATAGAATTCGATTTCTATATTTTATTTAAATAGGTGGAATACACGCAAAACACGTGTATATAGCACCCATTGAAAAATCGTAGATTTGTAATATTTAAAAATTCGTATAATATAAAAATATTCCCGTTCGAGGGATCTATCTCGCTTTAATTGCCTTAATAACACTCACCTGGAATTGCTAGACGCGACGCTGTTATTCGAACGTGATCTGCGACTCTTGAGGGAATCGCCCCGATTCACCACTCCTTTGCCCGTGATACTGAAATGCCGCAATCTGTAGTATTCCTCCTCCACGCCGGTATTAGGCATACTCGCCACTCGCGATCTCTGTTGCGGAAGACACAGATAATTCGGCCGACCGGAAGAACGACTGCCGGGAGCTTTCACTGACTGCGACCGGCTATGATGGGGACTTCCATATCTGTGACAGAGGAAAATATCTTGTTACTATATACATATGTACCGTCCGAATATATTGAATATACACGGGATGGTTCACAGAAGGAAAAATCAATATTTTACGGTGTTGATAACATTTATGAAGTGTCTTCAAAGTTAGACATATTTCTATATAATTCTTTAAAAATTTAATGAATATGGATGTAATATAAATCAACGAAGAACATCCATTAAGGTTAAAGGGATGGAATTTTAGAGAACTCTTTAGAATTCTTAAGAAGCGTGCGCTTTTTTATTATTAAAAAATCGAAATCTCTTTTTTAAATGTCAGATAATTTTTTTATTGTCTATATATACGATGCTTACACATTTTTTAATTTTAATCAGCACAATCTTGAACTACCTATAATTGAACACATGTTTGTCAAATATATTTTTTATTTGTAGTGCTTGATATTTTTCCGAAGTATAGATTTTTCCTTCTGGGACATTCCTGTATAAGTCTGTAAATATTGAATATCCCTCGGTTAAAACTTCTGACAAGATTTCAGAGGAAACTTTTCCTTTTACCGCGATCGAGAACACATCAAATTATTTTAAAATACATGAAAGAAATGATATTTTTATTAGGCTCATCTATTATACATAACTACTGATTCATATTTATTAGATTTATTGCATCAAATACATGAAATGCTGTTTAATATTTTTTTAAATATCTCAAAACGTCTTGTTACAATGATTTTTTAATATAGCATTAATTACACGTTATCGAAAAAATATTTAATTTTGAAAAAATTTCATATTATCAGCAAGATTTATCAAGAAATTATGCAACGAAATATCCAAAATAAATAAGTCAAAAATTGACAGTGAATCGATGTTATATTTTGTTCAGAAAACACACACTGTTAGTTTCCTCTTAAACAAAACATCCGCACCAAGAGATACATTATTAATCATATTAGGAACTTTAAAGTAGACCGGCTATATTTCACCAAACGTCATCCATTAGTTACATACATTCCCTTGGACATTCAAATTTTTATGAGACCTATATCATCGAGATCGACCGATGTCGTTTTCCGGTGAATGCCGCACAGTAGGAAAATTTGTGAATTTAAATTATTAAAACAACTGAAAAAAGATGTAAAAATAACACAATGTCCATCTATTTTTAACGTTACACAATAAATATGTTTCGTTTTATTAGCGCGACGAGATTTATTTGTTAAAATTTACAGAAAAAAATGTTGATTTTTTATTTTACAATATAAATTAATTTTGTGTTAAAATATTAACATAATATTTGCATCTCCATTCAACAACATATCTATATTATGTTAAATAAACACAAAAATCTCTTTGTGAAACAATTTGGGACGTGTATGAGATATCTGTTAAACACAGAAATTATCATTCGCTCACCTCATCTCGAAGTCGTGTATCTCCTGTAGGGTGAGAGTGTTGGCGACGTCCAGCAACTGCCGCATATTTTCCTCGCGTCGTCTGGCGTCCGCGTCCGGGTGCAGCAAAATCGTCGCCGCGGGCGCGTCCAGCGATAAGGACGGCTGTTGCACGACGATCGTCGCCTGAGTCGATCGCTTTCCGGCACCGCCGGCGCTTCCGCCTTTCGGGTATATAAAAAATTCACCATCTATTAGCCATACCGTCCGGGCTGGGTGATCATCGCGGGTCACGAGGACGGAGAAGAGAAGAAGGTTTCCAGCCTCTTGGTCTCCGTTCTCGTTTCACCCTCGCGCGGCACGGAACGCGTTTTTCGGGGTTCCTTATAGGCCTTTAGGGACTCTCGCCCTTCTTGGTCCTCGGTTGCGTTTACGCCAGATATGCGTGCCTGACGGTTTTCGTATTCGCTATTGTATCCCGACGGAATCGCCGTCCCTCACTGAATATTATCGCTGATGGGACTTCGTTTTCGTTCCAACAACGGAATCTCGATAAGACTGACGTCAATTACAGCGGAAGAAGTTCCAACGGTATATTTGCACGACGAGCAGGCTGGGTCGGAGATCATTATTTCCCGGGGAAATTTTCCATAATTATAATTGTGTATGTGTATAAAGAATAAGAAGGATATTTTATATAACTTCTGTCGCGATAAAAATTCAATTTCATTTAAAATGGTTTCTTTTCTGTTTGTTATTTATTTTACCGTATTTCTTCATTTTCTAATCTTATCTAGTTCACGTTATTTATTTGACACATACATAATATATATATATATATATATATATATATATATATATATATAAAGTATATAAAATATGTCAAATCGATCGCTGCAGCTTCCATCTATACCAAGTTTTTTATCAAAGTGTAAAGAATTAATATTCCCTAAAAAAAAGCATGCCGAAATATATAAATAATTTCCCAAATATAAACGATTGAAGATGAAAGAGTTTGAAAAAGACGTAAAAATGAAGTTTGTTCGGTCATTGATTTTTTGACAAGAAATATTAATTTGCGGCTCACTTGAAAAAAAAATTTAATATCGGAACTTGGTATAATTTAAAAGTAATACGTGGAACTCAATTCTTTGACGAGTTTGAAATCAAGTTTAAACTTGGTTGCTCAGCTCTGTACCGTATTTTAGCATATATAATAAGCATCCAATTAAGTTTTCGTTAAAGAAAGCCAATTTGTTTTCAGAATCTAATATTACGTAATTTTCTTTTAAAAGTGCAAGAGATGAACATCTTCACAACAATTAATCTTTATTAATATTATTATTAATTTCTTTCTTTAGAATAAAACGTTCGATTATAAATAAAACATGTCATTCGAAATGATAAATACTGGAATGTGAAAAGATTCATCGACGATCGATTCGTGCTTTGAGCAATTTTTGCAATTACATTTCGGGATGAAATGAAATTTGAGATCACAATCCTAATATAATGATAATGATCGCAGCATGATCCCCCTATACAGACCATAGTTGTGGCTCATAAAGTTCTTTTCATCCGAGATTGTTCTCGGTGTGGTAATTTCTAACCCAGCCTGCAGGTCGACAGGGATCTTTAAGACGAGCAAACTCCTCGTTTAAACAAAAGTTCTGCAATCTGCGAACTCGCGCGATTGCAATTACCGAGATTCCATCCGGCAGACCGACGGACGGAATAATAACGAGGATTGTGGGTAGCGAGGACGGCGATCCCACGGATATCATAGCGTGTATGTGTGTATATTGTGTATTTGTATACACTAGTGAATAGAAACAAACAGGTAACGACAAAGCGTGATTCGATAGCAGGAGTCTATGCAAGCGGCATTCCCAAGTTTTCTCTTTCGCGCTGTGTTAAATCATGACGTAGTAGCCGAAGCAAAGCCGATCGCATTGCAAAGATCGATATCGCGTACACTGGATTAAAACCGGTTTAATTCTCACTAACTTTTTAGACTTCGATGCTACAGACACGTGGAATGATTGCATCTTGCGTGCTCGATTCGTATGATTCTGATCGGACGAAATGAAATTAAGATTAATTCTCTTGAGCTTTTTTGTCTTCTTTCTAGATTTAATTAAGTAATTGAATAAAGATATTCTAAAAATAATATATATTTTGATTAAAATCTAAAAAAAGATATATTTAAATACATCATTGTTAAATATCTAAAATACTCTTTCAATATGCATACGGTTGAATATAAAATAATTTAATTTCTGAAATAAATTATGTAGCAATTTTATTTTATGTACATATTAAATGCGTTTTAAATTAAAGCCAAACTCGTGAAAATTGATCCTAATTGCATTTAGTACGATTAGAATCTTTTGTATTGAGAATGATATATATGTGTTTTTCTATATCGTAAGCATTTTTCTATATCTATAACGTTAAAAACTAAATTCTCAACTAAATTATATACTGATTCGATCAACATCGTAACAACATTTACTTTATCATCGATGAATCTACATCTATTTATTTATCTATTTGTAATACCAAATTTCACATTTTGTGATACACACAGAGGAAAGCAGAGAATATGGAAGAGGTAGAAATTTTAGATGCCAAAAGATGCCGAGAGAGATTCGATTTTTTATTTATTTCATAAAATATATCAATTTTAAGTAATAATTTTGATAGTGCGATACAATTTATGAATATATCATTAGAGATGCGTAAAGTTTAAGACATCAATATAATAAATTCTAAAAAAATACGCGTTTATTTTTATGAGTTAACGGCGTTAATGAATAATAAAAATTTCATGTTCCTATCTCCTCCTTCATGGCCCGTTCCCATAGATATTAAATCAAATTAATGGACTTTTAATTAATTCTTTCCTTTTGTTTTTCGACAAAAAAAAAATTATTTAAATCTCCTTCAATTGTAACATGTATGCGAACGGTCCTATATGATGGCGACAAAAACCACACTAAAGTCACATACTAAAAAGATCGATGTGTTTTGCACACGCAACGGATTTTTAATTAGCGATCAATGCAACACGGCGACGTTATTTTCCTCGGCTACGGCATCATATCGATTGCCATCGCGGAATTCGCGGGACAACGAGTGGCGACATTAAGAACATAAGGAGACTGAGTCTCGGGAAAGGAGTCTTGTCAAGGACGTAATGTCGTGTTTTCTTTTCTCCTCTAGCCGATAAAAAACCTCGTCGCCGCTCGTTGTCGTTGATATCCGCGCGAAAGAGACGCAAGCGTGATCGACAACGCGGGAAGAGGACAGAGACGCAGCGAAAAACAAGAGATGGTGAACAAAGGAGAAGAAGCCCAAGCGCATTCGCAAATATAGTCGCATATGTGTGTTTACCGTACTGTATCCACTTATATGACACACCATGAAGAAGGGCAGCCGCCGAAAGGGCGGAGGATCCTCCGAATCCCAGTGTTCTCACACATTCACACACATCATCATCATCATCGTCATCGTCGTTGTTATCGTTATCGTTATCGTTAACGTCGTCGCTGTCGTTGTTGTTGTTGTTGTTGCACAAGTCTTATGCGCTTTCGACGGCCGCCCTTATGTGGATACGGAAATGACTATATCGTCTATTCGCCGGACTATGTAATACCTATTGCGCAAAACGGGAAAAAGAGCCTGACCCATGAATGAATGGCTGAAACGAGTGGATGAGATTCTGAAAGAAAAGAACATCAATTCATTTCCTTAGAGCTATCGTCCATTTCTCTCTCGTCTCCTCTCGTTTCCTCTCCCTCATGCACATATATACATACATACACGCATATACACACACACGCACATCGCGTATACATCACATACGTCTACATATACACGCGCACGAGATTGACTTACACCGATATCGATTGACGCCCTAACTCTGATTAGTCGAATCTTTTTATCTCTCCCATTCGTGTATGAGGCCTTTGAAGTTTCTCAAAGTTAACACCAAAGCGTAGGGTAAAATAAATCATTTACAGATAAATGAGACAATTACAATGATGATAAGGTACATAGTTATATAGCACATTTTAATAATTTAATAATTTTAATTTTATTATTATAGTTATTTAATTTTAAAATGAATAATATAAAAAAAGAATTTTGTGTTACTTAGTTAGTAATTTTCCAGAGTCTTCTTGTACTGTAGATAAGACTATGAGTATATCATAGGCTATAATACTTCCATTCTCGTAATCTAAAGACAGCGTGAATCGCTAACTGGAATTATATAACACTTTAAAGAACTCCGACTGCGGAGTCACTCGATAGCCTTGGTTGAATAACTCTGGTTAGCGATCGACAGTCTCGGCTAAGTAACGTACAACTAAAGAAATAAAATCAGCGATTCACGGTCAATGTTAACCGAGGTTGCCGGTTTTCCCGCCTTTCAATTTTAATGATAGCCACGAACGAGCGATCGTTTTCCATTAGCCAGGATCTAGGGTTCATCAAGTAAATTACCATGGATATGATGAATTAAGGCAAACGAGACCGGAATGAGAAAAAGGGAGAGTGAGACAGAGAGCGAGTGAGAGAAAGAGAGGAACACTCGCGAGATTCGAGGGAGGAAAAAGTCGAGAGGGAGTGAAAAATCTCCGGTTTTTTTATCATCGACGAGAGGGATCGCGACGGGTGGTTCATCGTCGTCGTTGTGGTTTCTTAAGCAAAACGAGAAACTATAGAAACGTTACAAGGGGATGTTAGATCTAGAGACTCACCCGCTGATCGTCCTCGCGATTTCGTGCTCCCGCTACTCTGGATGTTGCAGCCCTGAGTGTTGCACGGCTGAGTCGCGCCTATGAGCGATATATCGAGAGGATTGGTCGTGACGTTGATGTTGGGCCTCTTCAGGCTCCGTTTATGCTCGGCGATGCCCTTCGTCTCGAGCGCGTTCGCCTGAATCGAGTTGACCTTCCCACCTGGCCGTATAATTGATCTGATACGCCACCCTGGCGTTCTGCTTCTCCTGGGCGGTCACCAAGTTCCGAATCGAGGAGCGCGTGTCGATCGAATCGGGTTGGCCCGCGTCCACGGAGCCTCTTACGGGAGTGCTGAGCGGAAAATTGGATTATAGAGTACGAATAATCTTGCGGCCACAGTATATATATTTGCTGTTATTTAAAGAAAATTATATAGATGATCATCGAGATCAAACTTTGGCGTCATCTTATCTTTATATAGATAATCAAAATATGTATTATCTATATCTGTATTATCTATATTTTAGATGAAAAAAAGTATTATATAATTCTCAGATCATTTTTATTTTTAATTATTATCTAGAAAATTATCTAGATGAATCGCTATGTAATTTTTAGTTTTTATCTAGATATATTTAAAATCATCTTCATCTTATCTCGGATGAATTTACATATTTTTATCTCATTTTTATCTAATTAATTTTAAAATCATTTAAGCACAACACTGCTTGAGGCGATTAGGCGATTAATGATGTTTGACGAACCGAACCCTCGCGCGATCGAAATCACGAGGGTTCTTCAATTCTGTTCTTCGAAAGGTGTGGGATTAAATCGGAAATGTTCTCCCAAAATTCCTAGCTTAACCGTAAACTTTGCACTCATCCCCAGAGAAAAAGATAGCGGGAGATAGAATTCCCTTAAGAAACCTCAGTCTTACTAAGTAGAAGTTCTTTAACCGAGAAATTATTGCACGAGATAAGAATAATGTAACTGACAGATAGGTTTACTTAGATAAAGTTTCATTCTTCTCTATAAAATCTTTTCAATATTTCAAAAAGATTTAAGATAAATATCATACAGAATTTTTAAAAATGTTCCTATGTCCCTTTAAAGACATCCAAATATTTCTGCTTTCGATCTGTATACAATCTTACAGTCAGAGCATGTACCTAATAAATTTTCCATATTTTTTTATCTCTCGCCCAATCCTTTTTGGCTCGGGATCTATCGATTACTTTATCAACATGAGCGTCCGCAAAGGGAGACAAGAGAAGACATTTGCCCTCTCTTGGAATCAGTAATAAAACCAAGCATTTGCTCTCTTTTCGAATAAACACTGGAATTTATTTGTATATTTAAAAAAAAAATTAAAATTAAATAAAAAAAAATGAAGTAAAAAATCCTGCAGACGCCTACGTTTGTAGAGCAAATTTACCTAAAGAAATCCGCGGCTCTGACATCCGGCAGAGGCGGGGTTCTGCCGCTCCCGCCGAAGGTGAACCTGGTCTCCTGATGGGTCCCAACCATCGGCGTGGGTGGCGGAAGAGCCGAAGTGCCTTCCGCGCCGTTACACGCGTTGTGACCGATCGTCGTCTTGGAGTTGCAGTCCGATTGACCCGAGTCGAGTTTCGAGCGGGTGGATCGGCTCGACGGCCCGGCGACCTCGGTTCCATCGAAGGCGCAGAGCGGTGATGTCGGCGACGACGGAAGCGGCAGCGGCGGAGTGGTTTGGTTCGACGGCGCCGCGACGGAGATGGGCGACGTCGGTGACGCCGGCGACGAAGTGCGGCTGCCCGTGGCTACGTGCTCGTCGGAATGTCCGGCGAGATGGATGGGTGATGACTGTGACGGGGCTGTGGCAGGAGGCGACATTTCGGCCGGCACGTCGATTAGGTCGAAACTGTCGTCTGGCTGCTCCCCGTCCGTCGTCGTCACCTGGGAAAATCGTGTCGATATATTATTTTATGATATATTACGATCGCACGGAACATTTTTATATTTTATATTTTAATTTCCCAAGAATATATACAAAAAGAGATACAAATATGGAAAATTCGGCGAACGATATTTCAATTATATTCGAAATTAAAACATTCCCTTATTAAAAATATCGAAACCTTAATAATTTTGAACTGTGAGTGATTGGGATAAATAAATGGAATTTTTGACGCAAAGTAAATTTCAGGAGAACACAGACAAATTAATTTTTAATTAATTTTGGATATTTCTTGCAGAATTAAAAATTCACGACAGATGAGAATATCTCTCTTGATATTTTCGCCAAAAGGGCTGATTACAATTTTATCAGAAAGAATTTAGCCATTAAATTTAAAATTATAAACCTCTTAGAGCTTAGAGCATTTAAAATTTTCTGTATTTAATAAAAAATACAAAAGATTTTTTTGCTTGAATCCACGTACTTTCTTCTTACACGATAAAAAAAAAGCTATTCCGTGCATTTGAATTAGCGGCGAAATATTTTTGGTATTTAAAAGAAAGAAGGATTTAGAGAGTAAAATTAAATCGTTTCATACATCAAATCTCTCGTTTCGGAAATATTTGCCCATTATTCTATCCTTGCGAATTCAGATTCATGAATCATTCCCTTTCATCGCGTCTTACGAGGAAAAAAACGTGGCTCTCGGTAATTGTTCGTTTAACACACAAGGACACATTTATTAATTCATTTAAATGAATTTAAAATACCATGCCCCGAGCGCGAAACTTATATGAGGCATTTGCACGTTGCTTTCGTGCTTAGCTGCACACTGAAATATGGATATTTAGCATGCAAAGGTGCCCATTAAATCCCAACGCGCGAAAAATATACTTTCCTAGTATAGATTCAGTAAACAACATACGTTTAGAAGCAAGCGTTACATCGATATAGATATCTATCTTCATACTTCGATGCAATAATGCAACACGCGCTCTTCATTAATTATAACACTTAATTAATATTTGATACTATAATATTTATAATATAAAGTACTCACGCTCAATTACGTTAAACTTTAACTTTATAAAAGCATGCAATATAATTCATTGCTGATCTCGATGTATCGAAAACTCGATGTTACACTTTGTACACATATAGGTATACATCTATCTACGAATATTATAGAATCAATATATATATATAATGCATCAAAAATAAATAATATATATTTACCGTGTCGAAATTAATAGACGAAAGCAAACTAATAATCTTAATTTTATAATCTATCATACACAAATTGAACTTGATATCAATCCTTTACGTTTCAATTTCGAATTTTGAGAAATCAAAATTTTAATGAAAAAAAAAAAAGATTATAACAACACGTATTTGCATGTAACGCGGCGAGGGTGTATTTGTGTTGCACATGTAACATTTACAATGTTCCTCCGGTGTGTACACAAGCTCCACGCGCTTTACAGCCAATTCATATAATATATATGTTGCCATTATACCGCCCACATGGGTTAAATGGATCAAATTTACACGGTTGTTGTTGAGCGAAATTATCGTCTATTCTCCATGCTCGTTACGTATGCCTCGTACCATAGTGAGCATCGTGTTTGCGCTGTCGGTGCTCGTGTTGATCGTTGTCTCCGACGCCGTGCTGGAACCCATAACCACGACTTTCGGCACCGTCCGGCAGCTGCGGCTGCCGCCCGCCGACTTGAAGTTGAACCGCCGTATCGCGGACGAAAGAAGGTCACCGTCTCGTCCGCCGCCGCTGACACCGCCGCCACTGTCAGTCCCATATTGTCCACGCGTTGGCTGCGACTGCGATGTATCCCCTTGATCACACGCGTTACTTCCCAAACTGCCACATCTAGTTGCCGACTCGCGATTCCTCGAGCACCCCTGCAACAGATCCGAGTTTACGGATTCGCGCGCGTGTCTTCTCGCGTATCCATCAAACCTCGGAATTCGATCACTCTCTACGCTGGAAAACGAATTATTTGTTTCTTAAAGAAATTTTTATTTCAATAGTGCCACATTTGTTTGAAACGATTCAATATTTGTCTCTTTTGGATTTCTTATATCAAATAAGTAGGTATTAGTTTCAAACAAATGGGACTACTGAAATAAATATCTATTTGAAAGCAATAGCTTTTTTCAATGATAAAATAAGGCAAAAAAGGAACAGAGTATTAATGGTATTATTAAAATATTAATTTGAAATTAATAGCTTTATTCAGTGATGAAATAAGGCAAGAGAAAAGAACAGGGCACCCTCCATTTCCCTTCCTTTCGATTCGCTTTTAATTCGAATGAAATGATGAAAAAGACGCGTATCCATCAAACCTCGGAATTTGATCACTCTCTATGCTGGAAAACGAATTATTCGTTTCTTAAAGAAATTTTTATTTCAATAGTGCCACATTTGGTTGAAACGATTAAATATTTGTCTCTTTTGGATTTCTTATATCAAATATGTAGGTATTAGTTTCAAACAAATGGGACTACTGAAATAAATATCTATTTGAAAGCAATAGCTTTTTTCAATGATAAAATAAAGCAAAAAAGGAACAGAGTATTAATGGTATTATTAAAATATTAATTTGAAATTAATAGCTTTATTCAGTGATGAAATAAGGCAAGAGAAAAGAACAGGGCACCCTCCATTTCTCTTCCTTTCGATTCGCTTTTAATTCGAATGAAATGATGAAAAAGACCGTCTTATTTTTTTTTCTTACTTGGGACTTGTGTTCCGGGGTGGACGGTGGATTCGGTGTGTTCGGCAGCGAGCCCCCCGCAGGGGTACAGTGCCGCAGTCGCGCCAGGGCCGTTCGAAGCCCCTCCGTCACGAGGCTCTTTTATTGCTCCCTCGCCACCGCTGCCTCGGTCCACCTTTTTGCGGGTCGCTCCCTTATCCTCGCGGAAGCCGTTTTCTCTTTGCGACCTCTCAGCCGGATGCACCAAGTCCACCCACTGTCGCACGCCGCAGGGATGATGACCCGCGTGGGAGTCGAGAGATTCGCCAACCCTCTGCCACGTGCCGCTGATTGTGCCGCGCGCCGTTTATCAACCCTCGCATTCACCATCGCACACCTGCATCCCGGTATACGCGACCCGACTCGTCGTCCCTTTTACTCGTCCAATGTGTCTTTGATCTATCTAAAGACACAGTTTGGCAGAGCGATCTAATCAATTATCGATTGCAACACTGATTCCCAAGTATGAACATTATTATCGGTCGACAGTTTTAATGATGAGTAATGAAAATAATTAAAATAATCATCAATTTTGATCTGACTGTTGTTAAACAGATGGGGGAGGCTTTTTCATTATGATTCATTCGATAAATTCAAGGAATGTCTTTTGAGCAATTATTATGATTTTCATGCAGTTTAGACATATTTATTAAGCACGAATAATATTTTAATGTGTATTGTCTAGAAGTTAGAATTTAGACTCATCGTCCAATGTGTCTTTGATCTATCTAAAGACACAGTTTGGCAGAGCGATCCAATCAATTATCGATCGCAACACTGATTCCCAAGTATGAACATTATTATCGATCGACAGTTTTAATGGTGAGTAATGAAAATAATCATCAATTTTGATCTGACTGTTGTTAAACAGATGGGGGAGGCTTTTTCATTATGATTCGTTCGATAAATTCAAGGAATGTCTTTTGAGCAATTATTATGATTTTCATGCAGTTTAGACATATTTATTAAGCACGAATAATATTTTAATGTGTATTGTCTAGAAGTTAGAATTTAGACTTATCGTCCAATGTGTCTTTGATCTATCTAAAGACACAGTTTGGCAGAGCGATCCAATCAATTATCGATCGCAACACTGATTCCCAAGTATGAACATTATTATTGATCGACAGTTTTAATGGTGAGTAATGAAAATAATCATCAATTTTGATCTAACTGTTGTTAAACAGATGGGGGAGGCTTTTTCATTATGATTCATTCGATAAATTCAAGGAATGTCTTTTGAGAAATTATTATGATTTTCATGCAGTTTAGACATATTTATTAAGCACGAATAATATTTTAATGTGTATTGTCTAGAAGTTAGAATTTAGACTCGTCGTCCAATGTGCCTTTGATCTATCTAAAGACACAGTTCGGCAGAGCGATCCAATCAATTATCGATCGCAACACTGATTCCCATAAGTATGAACATTATTATCGGTCGACAGTTTTAATGGTGAGTAATGAAAATAATCATCAATTTTGATCTAACTGTTGTTAAACAGATGGGGGAGGCTTTTTCATTATAATTCATTCGATAAATTCGAGGAATGTCTTTTGAGAAATTATTATGATTTTCATGCAGTTTAGATATATTTATTAATCACGAATAATATTTTAATGTGTATTGTCTAGAAGTTAGAATTTTATATGAAAATAATTTTCTAATGATAACTGTTGTATTTCACGCAATGAAAACACATTTTATCACGCAATATCAATTAAATATATCCAATAAAAATATTTAATAAGGAGAAAAGCCAATAATCACTCTCACATTTGATCATTAATGATTGATCGTTAATAACTACAAATTATAAATGTACCGCATGTGATTAATACTCTCAATAATAATTATTAATAATTACATTAATTATTATTTTATTAATAGATTATGGTTTATACGTACACATTTTAAATAGATATTTGTATATACACAAATATACATTTTATTCGTGAACGATATACTATGAGAAGCTAGAAATTCTAGAAATATATTTTATTCATATACGAAATATTGATCGACAAGTTAATAAATTATTAATCACAGAAATGATTACATACTTGTCTGAACATGAAAAAAATAGTATAACAGAAATTACAATATAATTTTTGTAATCATAAAACATACTAACGTACACAAGAGAACTCTTTTGATATTTTTATATTCAATAATATCATATATTACGTTTTATATTTTACAAAGAAGTATTATAACCATTCAAACATTTTAATGCATCAACGAATGAATAAAAATAAATATTAATAAACAATCAAATAAATGCATAATTTATGCAATTTTTCTAGTAACAAATATTTGAAATGTCGCTTTATTCCAACTTTACAATAAATGTTGCGAAAGGCAAAGGAATTTTTTAAATGTAATTTATACTGTAAAATTTTACTCCGTGAAGGGCGCTCCGATTAAGCTGTAGAATGATAACGATTTCTGTCTGCGTTTCTCGAGCCTTGAGCGAGCATTCGAAACGCGTGCGACCGGCGAATATTGAAATCCACGCTGTCTGCCGCCTGCACGAAATTCAGGAATTCTTGCAATATTCGCACTTCGAGTCCGGTAAACGCTAAAGTTCCCAGGTTCGACGCGAGACAACTGTGAGCTGTCGTGTGGCAATTTTCATTGCAGATTCACATCAGTCACCGTACACGCGATTCGACGTGTCGTTACTACTTACCATATCGGAAACAAACTGTTGAAAAAATTTTCTATTAACAATCTCGCGCAATGATGTGCCGCGGATAAAATAAACATTCAAGTCGCGTGTACAGCGAGTAGTAATTTAAATTCGATCGATTACAGACTATAATTCACCGAGATTTCTTTCCGCGAAATTCCGTCTTGTCTCACGAAAAGCGTTGAATCAATAATACCTTATCATGTTATTTTTAATTCTTTAGGATATTTAATTTTAAAAATGTCACGTAATAATTAGTGTTCGTTAATTAAAGTTATCAGTAAAGTTTGAATAAATGAAAGAATTCACCTAATAATTCATAGAGTCGTCCTTCACGTAACTATAATTAAAAATATTCTTCAAATATTTGTAAAATGTTATTACTATTTATTAATAAAATTTTAAAAGTCTTCTTTAATTATGCCTCTCTCAACAATTATTCTTGCATTTATAGAACTCTCTAATCAAATAAATATGACTCGTAGAATAAAAAAGCTTTATCATTTGTAATTTGTTTTTTAAGAAATAGTATATATTTTTTATGATTTAGATAAGTAAAATAATTCAAAATTGGTCATCAAACTTTAATCGAAACAAATTACGAAATAAAAAGAACTTATTAGTTATAGTATTTTGAAGAATATATCATTTTCTAATCAATATAAATCTGATAAACAAAACAAATTAAAGTCAACTTGCACTGAGTTTGGGACGCTATATAGTTTGCAAATTATTACGTAAATTTTCCCAATTACCTTACATATCATCCATCAATCTCTTCGATATACACGTAGGTGCGTTACTTTGTCGCAAAACACTCTTGTGATGTCGAAACATCGTCACTCCCTTCGTCCCTCGTCGGACTTTCGTAAAATTCCTGTAAGAGGAACACAAAGGGATCAAGTCAGACGAGGCGAAACGAGGAGACAAATAAGAGGAGACAAAGTGGAACGTGCTTTGTGCCTTATTTTTACGAGTCTTCGTTTGCGATCACGAGTCTGTTTTCTATCCTAATTTCGATTCCCTTCCCTTCTTAGAAATTTACGGGACATCTGACGCATAAAATTCTCTCGAGAGGAGACGAAATCGCGCGCCAAGCGATGACGCGTGGGTCACTTGGAAAAAAATTGCACTCGTAAATCAGGAAGTGATAGAAGGCGTATTACGCCCATAAATTCCAGGAAGAGACATAAATGTTAATCCTCTATTGAGAATTGAAGGCACAGGTTTTCGCAAATTTAGATTCAATATAAAATAGAATGCGCCCTAGTTTTTTGCAAAATAAACTCATTTATTATGATATTTTTTCATCGAATTTTTTGTATCTCTCTCGTGTTGATATAACATCTCGTTTATATTCGTTTTCAAAAATTTAACAAGGAAGCGGTGCGTAAAAGCAAATATTTCGCAGTCGTATATTAAGATAGAACTGACACAGTGATTTGCAATAATTCCGCACATATATTTTTGCAAAAGCTCCAAACATGCGGAAAATATAAATTTACAAAAATAAATATATATGTTCTTTAAACTTTGTGCTGTGCGAACAATAAAGATTAGTTATTGCGTTAAAAATATTGGCGGCATCGAAAGAAAAACAAAATGCCCGATATTTCGTTCGCAACAATATATACGAAAACCACTTTGCGCGAAGTTTCAAAATGGATAGAGGTAATTACGGTGGCTATTGTTTTATATAAAAGCTTTTATTGTCGATGAAATAGCGAATCGTTTATTGTTCAAAATCGCGCAAAAAGAACGATGTTTAATCGTAAAACGTCCGCTTCAATTCGTCACCGCGAATTCTGTTCCGGCCCGAATCGTCGAAATTATTTCGCGGACCGCACAAAGATTTAACTCTCTCGTGTTAACTATTTTATCGAGTTAACGAGCCGCGTTGATATTCGCTTTGTATATCTATCAAGTCTATATTGAAAACGCGTTGACGCGCACAGAGCTAGTGCGGAAATATTTTCAGTGCCATTTGTCATATGAACGGTGAATTAGCTTTTCCAGATATTGCGCTCATATATATATATATATATATATATATATGTATATATGTATGTACAGGCACACATGTATTCACACAATCACACCCTTGCATCCGACGATGAGCCGAGTCCGAGTAAACGCATCGATTAATTACAGCACGGTCGCTTGTTTCTCTCAACGTTTCCTCCGGGAATGACGGTTTCTCGTTACACTAAGCTGCCTTTTACGCACCTTTAATTAATCCGTGAAAGCCGAAAAGTGAAATTATCGAACGAAAAGAATACAACATACGCCAATTATATTTTATAATAATACTATATGCAAGTAATGCATATAGATATTTCGATACATTAATTATACAAAATTAACTTCAATTGATTAAAAGGATTGTAAATGTACAAAAAAACTTGCTCGCAGAAACGCTGCGCTAAAATTTCAATATTATAAAATTTGCTAATATTGAAATAGCATATACATGTGTAAACTTTTACATTTGCATTTTGCTAAAATTTATAAACTTTTGAAATTAATACGCGAAAAAAGCAATACTCTCAATATTCTCAAATGCAATTTTAGATTATTATTGCAAAGATTTCATATTAAAAATAATAACAGTAATATAATATATAAGATGGGATTTTTAATCGCTTTCTTATGTCAAATTAGTGTATCACTATATATATAAAAATCGCTGACAATTTATATTAATAAAGCGATATTTCTCAATAATAAGATTTAATCGTTTACTTGTGATTTTTACACTAATTACTCATCGGAAGCGCAATCATAAATTTTTAATGAATTTCTAACGATTATTAATCTTTATGAGCTATTAAATCTTTGACGGTAATTAATAAACGTTGAAGAACGATGTCGATTATTTTCGAAAATATTCGCAAGATCGGGTTTTATTCCACTTTTCATCCCGATCGAGGGATGATAATTATTTCAAAGTCCGAACTTTCTATGAAAGCAGCGCGATATAAAATACCGTTAACCACGAGTGATTTCGGCACTTGTAGATATTTGATTGTATTTTGGAGCCTGTTGATCAAATGGATCTCGATAAGCGACGGCTTACTCGTCGGAAGAGGTACGATCCATTTTTCAAATGTGAACTTCCTACGTTCGAGCGCTCTCGTGGCGCTCTGATTTCGCCGGATGGCAAACGTGCACGAGGGCACGTCGCACGTGACAAATCTGGCTATTAACTTCCGTAGGTGGCGACGATTAATTGGCAGATTAATATCGGGGCAGCCGATCGTTCTCGCGACGAAAATTACGTCACGGCAGGACATTATTTCGCAAATCTCGGAGCCGCGCGGATGATGGAATCGATTAACTTTGCAGGAGAGCTTAACTAGACATTGTGTACTATATACATATATACGTTGTTACATGATAACGGAATTAGAACAAATTCATTACGTTTTAATTAACTTTCTATTAATAAAATTTATGCAACTCTAATTATGAATGTTGGTTATGGACGCACACACTTATCAATGTGACAAATCAATATGCTAATCACGAAGGCATTCATTATATTAAAAGCCTGCGATGTATAATTGACGTGACATTTGCAATCATTAAATTATTTTGCGAGTTGTGACTAAAAAATGTCGAAACAAATTTCAATTTTATTTTTATGGACATGGAAACGTCTTTTAGAATTTGCAAATCAATTTCTAGAGCTTTTATGTACAGTAAACGAAGATTTTTATATGATTTTCAAGCGTTTGAAAAATCTGTTTTAAATGTCAACTTAAAAATATATAATACATTTAAAATAAGAAAAAGTATATAACATAATAAAATATATAAAAATTATTAGAAAAGAGAGTGAGAATAAATATTTACATTAAATATATAAACACATATAATTCACGAAAATTAAATTAGAACCTTCCTTCATAAATATTTTGAAAATAAAATATTTTAATAAAAATTTATCAAACTTATTTCTCCAAAGTAAATCTAACTAAAATATTAAAATTTACATAGAGAATTAAATAGCTAAACATTGACATTTAAATATTAAATATTGATGAAAAAAAATGTATTTTCTTGAGTATTACGTGGAACATCGATGTCTGTTGATTTTTTTATAATAATAATAATTATTATTATTATTAAATAGTCGGAACGATTTGACAGTAGTCGGGACCTATTTATATATATATATTGCATATCGATAAATCCGCTATACTAGTGGAGGGCAACAACGGGGTTGAGGATACGATGTGGGAGAGAGGTTACGACGACGAACACGGGTGAAAGGGAAGAGAGAGGTTGGGGTGATGGAGGACTAGATACGAGGGACCGTAGGCCGATCGACCTGGTTAACCTACATAGAAGGAGAGACCGAAAGGGAGAGAAGAGAGGTGCTTCTCTCTCTCTCTGTCTTCGTTCCTGGCCGTTCGGCGTTCTCGCGTTACAAAGAAAAAACTTTATCCGATTCTCTCTCGGCCTGTTTTCTCCGCAATCTCTATCTATCTCTCTTTATCGGCCAGGTGGAAAACTCGGCGCATGTCGGCGCCGTCGACTTGGATGGTCAGGTGCTTCCGCTAGGTTGAACCGAGGCGATCCTCGCGAAGAGAAGTGTGATGGTGTTCGAGCGAGATGATTGGCAGCGAGGAAAAAACCAAGACTTTTTGTAATACGATGTGTCGTGGGGATTGAGATTGCTACAGGTTCGACGTGCTCAGATCGTGACGCTGGAAGCTCACAATCAGTGAAAACGATCCCTATTTGTTGTAATACAACGATATTGGGATTCGGATTTTCTTTTTTTTTTTTTTTTTTTCGTTTTTTATAGCACAAAAACTAAATTTATGGAAATCCCGTCGGTTTTAAATCCTCGTTTTGGATACGTAAACGCTACTGTGTATCACGTTGAGCCATATGCATGCAATGTGGATGATAACGCGAATCTCAAGTTACTGTGTCAACAGCGCGAATTAAATAAGCTTAGCTTACAATTAGTAATTTGCTGTACTTTATTAGATTACAGCGTTACCTTTAATGTGGAAAGAGAAAGAGAAAATTTACTTAGCCAACTTTAATTTTGAGTGACACTGATATAACCGCCTTTAGAACCCGTATCTGTGCACATTAGTGAAAGTTAAGTGAAGGGATTTAGTGGCGTAAGTAGAATAAGTCAATAATTCGTCGGGCTCACTTTATAGATATCGAATTTATATTGAATCCCTTGCAATTTTATACTTATAGTCCGTCATTCCATTGAGTCCCTCCAACTTTTTAATTTAACCCCTTTTACCTCCTTTCTCTTTCGAGAAGAGGCTTTAACTTCCAACTGTATCAAACTTCAATTTATAATAGTGTGCTAAAAGTTGCCGTGATATTGGCTCGTAATTATTTTGTAACTCCAGACATTTGAATGTTAACGTTTACCTAGCACGTACATCAAATATAAATGTACGTATATGCATATTGCAAAAAAACTATCCTATATTAATTGATCACTCGCTGAAACGCAACAACATGCGCGTTTCCGTGAGTCGGTGATTTCGTTACCATCGAAACGGGTCGCGGCTCCGATGCTTTTATACGGTTCGATTCTTCCGATGGATGGACGATCGTTACAACGACCTATCCCATTCTCGCTCGCCTATCAGCGCCCAAACGTAAATACAACTCCGATAATTTATCGTTATAATGGCACGAACCTTTTTCGAACACCACAATCATTCCCATTTTAAGGACGTTAGAGACATACATATACTTAATAAAAATAAATGAAATGTAAATAAAATCAAAATGCATGAGTTTTACAATTTAGCGTATTTTTTAAACGATCTATTCGATTAAATCGGTTCATTGGTCTGGTTCTCAGCTTTTCGCCCTCTTTTCTCTCTCTTTCTCTCTCTTTATTCCGATTCTCCATTTACGTTTCTCAATTGTACTCGTTTTACGTCTATAAACAAATTAGGTTTACGTGTCTATGGTTTCAAGAAATCTATAAATCACGCAATAGAAACTTGCAAGATTATTACTGTCAATGTTAAATATAACGTTATGTTTTTTTTGTCTTCCTTTTAAATTGCGCAGTTGATATTTTTGCCGCGAAGTAGAATAAGAAAAGGCTGACACTTTGAAAGCATTCAAATACTTCGCTGAGAGGTTCTCGTATTAGAAGAGTTATAAAGTATCATATCTTGAATCGAGTGCGGAATTTAATTGACCCATATCGTGTGTCAACTAATACACGAAATGTATTTTAAAAAGACTAGAGCTATTTATTTTTTCGAAAAATGTGTAACATATGAGTGTATAATTCGTTTCCTGGAAATTTATTTTTTGCAAAGTGAAATGTTTCCACAATTGTTTCCTGACAATTGTTATAAATATTTTAATCAAAATTTGAAAATATTAAAAGGTCAAAATATAACCATGTTTTTGCGAACATCTCATGACAATTTTAACATGCGTATAACTGCGGGAGAATTCTACAGCAACATTAAAATAAATACATTTATATTGGTTAACATTGTTCATATAATCTGTTTACAATTGCAAATCATTCTTTTGATTTGCACGATATGTATTCGTAAAAACAGATAATTTTAAACAACGAGATTACATTTTACAACTTTTAAAAATAACAAGTAAAATTTTAAATCGTGGAACATATCATTTCACGATCCTTTCATCCTAGTTTTACTTTTATAGGACATCTTGAATATTGTTACAGACATCACTTCAATTATTATTATTGTTATTTATTATTATTACCATTCTACGTTTCTCTGTCACATATGTACGTTCAAGTACCAGAATTTAATAGTTCAAATATTTTGAATTCCCAAATGTACACTCTTGTTACTAATTAATTTAAATTATAGGGGTTGCGCTACTTCGGACTGTTGTAACATAGTTTGCAGTTCAAACACATAATCGCGTCGCGACAAGAGAATACAAACATAAAAGACAGGCATCTCTCGTATTAGAGAAGAATATCTATTAGAGAATCAAGAGATAGGATTGTGTAAGAGAGATATTTATCGCTCAGGGCAACAGAGGCGATGGGAATATTATTATGCTGCGCGAAGCGCGTGCAGAGTCCTTTTCGACCCTTCAAACAGAAATGCATTGCATATAAATTGGACGTCAAATGCGTTAGCACTAAAGTACAATTGAGAAACGTAAATGGGGAATCGGAATAAAGAGAGAGAAAGAGGGCGAAAAGCTGAGAACCAGACCAATGAACCGATTTAATCGAATAGATCGTTTAAAAAATACGCTAAATTGTAAAACTCATGCATTTTGATTTTATTTACATTTCATTTATTTTTATTAAGTATATGTATGTCTCTAATTCCCTTAAAATGGAAATGATTGTGGTGTTCGATTAAATTAACCTTTCCATTGTGTTCACGTTTCTATTTAGATATTTACGCTCATTCAAACGGTATGTATAATTTTTGATTAAGCATTGCGTGTGTATTGTGAGAAATTTTGTGCAAAATTAAAAAAATAGAATCTCTTCTTCCAATATTTATTTAAAACGGATATACGTCCCTGCGGAAACCACTTTAAAATAAAATTATTTAATTAGATATTTATGCTACCAGAGAAACACGTACATACATATATACATACATTAAATAGTATACAAAGTTTCCATCGATACTCTCTGAAATTAAATGAAAAATCAATTAATGAAAATAATTATAACATCGGAGTAAAACGACACCGCAACATTTTCCAATTATATATGACTGATTCTCTAATAATTATTTAACACACAAATTTCGTTAAAACTCTCAAACAAATAACTATTCCTCTCTGCATAAATTCATTATATTCATTAATTAAAGATTTATCGTTAGAAAATATTTTCGTGTCAGTTTGAAAATTAAAATGACTTTTGATCTAGCGCTCCCTTCGAAACGATCTATTCGGCGCACCGAGAGAACGAAATTTACGATTCGATTTTTCCATTCTTGCCTCGTGCAATTCTTAAGTGGACGAAGAATCACGTTACAACCCACTCGTCCAAGTGCGCATCCAAGTTCGCAGGTTCGATTCTCCAAGTTCGACTCTCGGGAAAACGCGAACGTCGGACACTCTCCGGATACGTTGAACACGTACAATACGTTTATACGAAACGGCATCTTTGTCTCGAAACTCGGAAGAAATTGTACATCCAATCCGAGTTTCTAGAGATCTAGAGAAACTGGAGGGAGGAAATGATCGCGAAACGAAGCTAAAACTCGGCTTCGTCGAGAATCTCCCTCTTTCTCTTTCTCTCTCGAGGCACGTTTCGCATCGCCCCGACCTACATTCGATCGGCCACCGTGTTCAACAACAAGCTGCTCTCACGCGGTTAGTAACCGGGAATGTAACCGCGGTGAGATCAATTTTCGAAGGCTTTGGATTTTAGCTCTGGAAATCCGTTTCGTAATCCGATTGTCGCGAATAAGCATTAAAATTGTTTCATTGCCTTTAGCTTCGCGAAAAACCGTCCGAGATAATGGAGCCAAAGATAGAAATGTGTGGGATATTTTTTTATTTAATTCATCATTGCATTTGAACTCGATTTTTACCATTAGTCTCGAGAGGAATGGTCCACATAATGCTTTTATACAATTTACATCTACATTACTAACAATGTAATTGGTATACTGACAAAAAATTATTGAATTTGATATATAAAAAAAATCCTTTTCAAAACAGATCAATATTTATTTGTTTCAAATAAATGATTGATCGGGTAGTATTGAAATAGATATTTATTAATTTAATACTTTTGTTTCAATGTATAATAATGAAGATAGATAACGCGACGCGTACATACATGTACATAAAAAAATGGTACATAAACTTTTCTCAGAAGATTAACTTGAATCCCTTGAATTCCCTCTTATATACATATTCCTACCTGTTTCGCTCCTGTTGGTAGCAAAAAACGCGTCGGTCCGTCACTCGCAGCGAGAAACGTCATTCGCATATCAGCATGCTGCGATGCACCCCTCGACGCACGAACGTCGGTGCACCGACCGGTTCATCGCGACGCGGTCACGAGGGGCGAGAATCCGCGAGGTGTCGTGTCGCGGCGAGAAAAGCGCGCTGACCCGTTCGAGCCTCTTGGAGCGCGCATAAAAAAATAACAACCCCTTATATCACCCTCACGCCGAAATAAGAAGAACGTATCGGTTCTCGTCACGCTCGTCCTGCGTTCCCTCGTCGAAGATTTCCAGCTGGACGCGCGCGGAAATCCCGAGGGAAATCTATCGAGATTTCACAGATACGTCTGACAGATACACAGCTGACAGATCTCGAGGAAGAGTGACGAGACGCGAGACGATGCTCCGAGTTCTCTCGCGACGTTCGCGAGAAGTGCTAACGATATAAAGCATTCACACTTGCACGCACACACACACATATACACATATACGTGTTGCATACACGTGTTACACGCGCATGCACATGCACGAGGCGTATCGCAACACCCTTATTAATAAGGGATGTAAACACGCGATCGGTCGCGCGCCGCGGTTTTGCACGCAAATACCTAAGGCTTTTCCCAAAAACCGGGGGTTGACAGAATGAGAGAAGAAGGAGAGACAGAGACAGAGAGGGAAAGAGAGAGACAGAGAGCACCACCCGCTCTCGCGCCCCACGTATGACTGTCGCATCGCGGTACAACAGCAGCAACGAGAACGATGCGCAGGAGCGTGCAAACGCCTGCGCTTCACCTTCTCCACCACCTTCTGCTCCTCCTTCTCGTCTTTCGTCTTCCTCCTCGCGTTCAAGTTAAATCCCGCTGTTGTTGTTGCTCTGCCTCTCCACCTGTCTTTCTCCCTATTTCTCTCTCTCTCTCTCTCTTTAGTTCGTGAATCCTCCATCGGTCGATTCGCCGTTTCGATTTTGCGTCCTAATATCTCGTGGCGACATAAGGGGTGATCGTGATACGCATTCGAGGGAGAGAAAGAGGGGATGAAAACGGTATAGGGTAGACGGAGATGGATTTCGGCGTCCTACATTGAACCTTCTTAACGAAGAGTAGAGAGACAGTGGAGTTGATTTCGACGTTCCACTTTAACTTTAGAAAAGGAGAAGATATGAGAGACGAGACCTCCGTTGTATATTTTTCGACGTCTTATACATGTGATTTTTTTTTTATTTGCTCCAGAGTTGAAGAAAGCTGTTGGATAAAAATAATTAAAGATTTAATCTTTTAACATATTCATTATTTTTAATTATAACACAATTATTCACGCACGCGATATCGCTTGGAAGAGCGATGTTACTTTAGAATTTCGAAAATATAGATTGCTCAAAGTATATTAGCCTTAAGAATTGTGTTTGAAACTCTTGAGAATTAATTTTGATTCTCAATCAGATTGCTCTTTTATTCGTAATAATTATCTCTTTTGAGACATTCTGACTCGAATCCGTGTTAAAATTTATGGAATTATGTCAGACAAGTCGAAAATCTCAAATTTATAGAAAAATATATTTGAAACGTATATTCTGAAACTTTTTGATTAAAAAAGAAGTTTTAAAAGGACTAGTATCAGATATTTTTAAACATATATATAGAGATATTATAATTTGTTATCTCAAAATTATCTCAAAATTAAATGTATTAAATTTCTGTCTTTTATTATCAACACCAATTTTTTTGTATTTTATCAGAAACTCTAGTATTTACCGAAAAAATTAAACAAGCTCTTCAGAACTATGTGATTTTAATGTGTAAAGTTAACATTCTTATGTTTAAAATGTCAATATTGTGCTGAGACTTTTTTCATCGGTGCTATGATATTTCTGAAAATGTCGAAAAGAATTTGAAGCTTTAATTACTATTATCAAATTTTCAATTTTATAAATTGCCAATTTTATGTGCCTTCGATAGTGTCGAAATTATTGAGAAAATAAATCTTAGGGGGATTTAATAAGAGATATTTCCTTTTCACAAAGAAATATTTCCTATTATATGCTATATGGCAGTAGTAAAGATTAAAGTAGATATATCAACTTGCTATTAAACCTCCATCACACACGTTAACATTATCTAATATTACGATCGTAAGTAAAATTTTGTTAGGGTTAGAGAAGTAAAAACAAGCAAAAATAATGATATATTGTTTAAATATATTGTAGTTTAAAAAATTATGAAGTATGTATCTTTCCAAGGAAACTTATCTTCTCAAGAAACATATTCCAGTAAAGATAAAATTTTAATACGATTGATTGTTATCGGTAAATTTTTTTTAATATAACAAATATTCCTTAGTATAGCATTTTTCTTCTGAAAACAGTGAATTTGAAAAAAAAAAAACTCGCACACGCGCAGCATATTTAAGTGCCGGGATGTAAATGTAAACTACTCGTATATGATTATCATCGACAGCAAAATTTTAGGTAAAAATAGCTGACCGAAACTCTGAACAAGCTTCTTTAATTAAATCGTGAAATGAAAATGTACATGAAAATATGGGACATAACATAAAGTGCGTATTTTATTATTTGGCATATTTATATGTATACGTATAATATGCATGCGTGCGTGACTGTAGAAGGGAAAAATCCAACATCACGAAAGAACGTGAATATTTTATATGTATGTTTAAACGGATTGTAGGTCAACGATGTGAATTGGCGTAAAATTACGTAAGAAAAAAAATCAGTTGGAAAATGGCGTTTGTTCTGAAAAATTTACTAACACTTGACGTGATTTATGAATTAATATCACAAACAAAAATGAAAAAGATACGTCGCGCTACACGTCTTTCGACAATGCCTTTTTGACAATTATTAAAGGTATTCTTCCTTGAAGTAGAATTTATTTTG
Source organism: Nylanderia fulva (assembly GCF_048542155.1). Lineage (NCBI taxonomy): Eukaryota > Metazoa > Arthropoda > Insecta > Hymenoptera > Formicidae > Nylanderia > Nylanderia fulva. The sequence goes on from NW_028189622.1 coordinate 3,838,670, forward strand.
CCAGGTTAACCGTAAGAGAGACGATTTGTTCCTTTTACATTTTACGAAAGCCTTCGAGAAAGTCATCCAAATATCTGTGAGTGCGCAATATTTTCTCCCTTCAATATTTTCTATGTAGATATATATCCTAAGATGACATTTATATGTACCTGTACTGGTTTTCTCCACAGTTACATGTAATGTGTGCGCGTCACAAAAAAACCACTGCATAAATAACGAATTTATTCATAAAAAAATGCCAATATAATGAATGTTATTCTCGTAAAGATATTCCATTCGTTTTAGTTATGTGTTGTCACGATATTTTATGTACAAAATCATTATTTCTCTCATATAATATACATATATGTATATTATATTTCTCTCTGTATAGATATAATATAATGACTATCGCGAATAATCGATTATTACAATAAATGTAATTAATTTAGTACAAATAGTTATATATATATATAAGCAATTAAACATAACGACACTGGAAAATGTGTCTTTAATACTGTTGTCAATTTAATATAATTTCTCCTTTGTCCATCGATCTTTTGAACTTTCTGCTTGCAAACGCTCGGCGCTTGCTAAATCTGCCTACTCTCTGATGACATTGCTTTGTCCTAGTATCGTGTGCCGTATAATGTCCGGAGTATTAGATACTATTATGTCTCTCTGAGGGATTCTTAACATCGACCGCGTATAATTACCCGGCGGATCGATAAGCCGCCGATATATTCCTCCTTTCGCGCACGCGACCCCTTATTTTTTTCCGCGTGCCGGTCAAGCTTTATATACACGCGTCACACACGTATGGCAAAATACGATCGACTGGTGACTGGTTAATTAAGCGGCTCTCCTTTCTCATCGAGACTATACACAAGCTTAATATAAGCTTAATATATACATATATACATATATATCGATGAAGGTGCGCAGAAAGCTCTCTCAAGTCTTCTCTTGTCGCCTTAGGGCAACGGATTGTGTCTCTCAATACCGGTATATGCTTACAACAGTATTTTCTCCGCGACGTAATATCCAATTACCTTGGATTTACCTTCTCGAGATTCAACGATCACGTCCTGAGTTATCCGTAGAATTGCGCTTTCTCTGCAAGGGGAATTATTTCAACCCCCGGTATTCCCGTTACGTTTCCGACTTGTCGATGGAACAGCTAGGCTAGAATCGACTTCGAAAGTGCTCGTGTTTGTACGGACCGCAATCGATAAGACTAACTCGGAATTTTCGCGAAACTGATTAATATCCTTGGAATATATATGGGTTTAATAATAGAATAGATTAAACGGATCACGGCGCGCGTATAGTTTCTAAAGTTAATAAATGATCGATGTCCAGAGTTATTAGTCAGAGCAGCCTGGGATGAAATATTTTATAAAACAACACATTTTTTTTAAGACACTTGAAATACAAAAAAATGAACACGTGAAGGAAATAAATAAATGAAAAAAAGGAAAAAAGAAAGCAAATTACATTATTTATACGACAAGCAAATATTAATAAATTATTCAGATTTCAAGAATATTATTGTTCACATTAATAGAATAATAGTAAACTACAACATATTTAATAATATATCACAATCGATTATCCCAAAGTATTAGCGTTAATAGAATACGGCGAAAAAAGGGAGAAAATTCGGAGATGTATCGTTCAATCATTAGAAAATTAGTGTATAGTTCACGTACGCTCCCTCGAAGGTTAATTGCCTTTGTTGCTCGAGCGACGACTTAATGGCTCGCGATCGTCTCGATCGGTTCGAAGCACAGTATTCCTCTCGTAAGAGGAAGTTTTGCTGCGTTAGCAGCAAATTATTGAGCTTCGCCGGCAAACACTCGCGACGTTTGCGCAGATGCAGGATGTCTTACCGAGCGCGAGAGGGCTTGTGCCGTTCACCCCGTGACGGTTCTGCCCTACATCGGGGGCTGTTTTGATCCGCCGCTCGATGCATCGAAAAATACGCGTCAACTCGTGAAATGCATGCGTGACCCATATTTAATCCTTAAATACAAAAAAATGAGAAATTGGAAAAAATGTTCTTTATATTATCAGAAACGTCGTCAGATTCTTGATTTATTTTCTTGTCGTCTTTGTTAAAATATGATGCATGATTTTTAATCTTAATATTATTAATTTAAACGTATACACAAAAAATACGCGTCAACTCGTAAATACATGCGTGACCCATATTTAATCCTTATATACAAAAAAATGTGAAATTGGAAAAAATGTTCTTTATATTATCAGAAACGTCGTCAGATTCTTGATTTATTTTCTTGTCGTCTTTGTTAAAATATGATGCATGATTTTTAATCTTAATATTATTAATTTAAACGTATACACAAAAAATACGCGTCAACTCGTAAATACATACGTGACACATATTTAATCCTTAAATACAAAAAAATGAGAAATTGGAAAAATGTTCTTTATATTATCAGAAACGTCGTCAGATTCTTGATTTATTTTCTTGTCGTCCTTGTTAAAATATGATGCGTAATTTTTAATCTTAATATTATTAATTTAAACGTATACACAAAAAATACGCGTCAACTCGTAAATGCTAACGTGACCCATATTTAATAGTAAAATACAAAAAGAATGAGAAATTGAAAAAAAATGTTCTTTATATAATATTATATCAGAATATTATATCAGAATATTATATCAGAATATTATATCAGAATATTATATCATCAGATTTCTTGATTTATTTTCTTGTCGTTCTTGATAAAATATGCGTATCTTTTAATCTTAATATCAATTTAAACGTATACACAAAAATGATTATATATGAATATATATATATATACATGTGTATCGTGCAATTAAGAGGATTATAAATTATCGTTAAATACGAGAAATTACGAATATTTCGATTTAGGAATTAACTTTGCACTCCAAACAATTTCATTATCGCATATGTTTAGCTCAGGGCTTTACTCTGAAGAATTATTTACAAATTATATGAATATACTCAAATTCCTATATTTTGTTCTAATAAAAAAGAAATTAGTAATCGAATTAAAATTAAATAAGTCTATATAAGTTAAAAAGTTAAAAAAATAATATTTATCTTGAATTTCCTAAAAACTAAATAATTTAATTGTGTGTACTATATAATTCTATCACTTATTTTCCAAAAATACGATATTATCTCATCCATATCACACAATGAACCAACTTAATAATTCACATATTGTTGCTCTCAATATCATATACTATATAAATAGCTAAAAAAGGCATAAACCAAGAGATATTATATATTTATTTTTCAATCAATAACAACTGTTTGCAGTTTCCGTAATGTAATTTTTTAAAAATTGTACCTACAAACCTGCTTTATTGTGTGTACTTTTGTTTTTCAATTTTTTATAGCTTATTGAAATTGAATCTCCGCACTTTTTTCGAAATAATCGATTCAATTGTACAAGAAAATCAATTCGCTACACATGAGTACAATATTCGCTCTGCATTGATTATTACTTTAAATAGATAGCGATAAAATGCGGTGAAATATGACGTACTTTAGCCATTCATTTCTTCAGAAACCACGCGATTACCTTGCCACAAAGTAGATAACTTTGTGAGACTGCACTCTTTTCTTTTAATTGCATCTTGCATCGACGTAATGCGACCCACCTACCGGCTCGCTCAGAGCAGAGCGACTGTTAATCGAACTATGTTATTCAATTTGTTATCCTGTTGCCTTGCGCGTAAAGTGAATTAAAAAGAAAAAACAGAAAAAAGTGCTGCATCACGAAATCACATTTATTATAAAATACTCTCCGGTTTTTTACGATATATTGAAATTGATATCTAATGACAAGATAATGACTTCTCACATAACACGACTACTATGTAAATGTTTTTGTATTATAAATATTGTAATAATTTGAAAGTTATTTCAAAAGACTTATGCCGCTCTAATTGCGATGATAGAGAAGTGCTGACGATCGTGTATCTTCGACTTGCGATAAACGTGTCATTCGATTGCTCGAAACAAGTAAAGCGTCACCATGCTATCCGAGTAATTACGGGCCTGTTGCTCTGACAGCTTAGCTTAATTAACTGTAGCAATTCCCTTTCTAACGCGGACTGCAATACAGATCGAAGTCTAATAATGTGCAAAATATTGTATCTCCACATTTAATGAGAATTTTTCATATATAAATTTCACATTAATTTCATCTTACGATTATCTGATTTGATCTTATAATTAAAGAATACATATATCCTTACTACAAAAATTTCTTTAATACTGAAAATCAAAACTATAATAATAAATTGAAAAGGCTCTAATGAATAAATGGAAGATATTACAATAATTTTGTCTTTAAATTCCTCACTAATTATTTTGTACGTTTCGGTCTTTTTTTTTATCATCTTCAGCAGGTCGACTTATGTCCTGACATCAGCGATATACAAAACAGTCTGTTTTGTAATAAAATAATAAAAAGCTGTTTTATATATCGCTGAGGTCAGGATGTAAAGCGATCTGCTGAAAATGGTCTAAAGAACCAAATAAAATAGTGAAGAATTTAAAACCAAGTTTGTTGCGCTTAAAATCTGCGTCTGGCTTTTATATCAGCCCTTTTTATATCTAATTTAACTTGAAAATAGTAGAGATCTTCGCAAACTAAATTTCAAGTTGCTGTTCAACAAAAATTTTATTTTAAAATTTTATCAAGGTATTCGACGCCGAAAACTGCAGTTACTTGCTAATCTCGAAACTATAGAATTGATTCCACATTCCTAACAAAATGTATCGCTCATCAAATTTAACGCTGCAAATTATAGAATATTTATATCCAAAGTTCAAGTAATATTGCAAAAAAGAAATAAATAGAAAAAATAATAAAGAAATAAAATAAAAAGTGATCGCGCGCATAATCTGTATGTTTCTGATGAGGATGTGACTTACGGCGAGTCTCAGTGCGACTGAACGCGCTCATATCCGCTGTCATTTGAGATGACGGTCGCGAGAGTCCTGTCTGTCCTCGACACGTCGCACATCTTACGTTGCGTTAAAGCGCATCGCACATCCGGCCCCGAACGCGCGAGGGTTGATTGACCGCCGGTGGCACAGAGAGCACGGTGCACTATCGATTATACGTCTGGCAGCAGCACGTGGTGCCTGCCTTCGACTAGGCCAGTGTGCGCGCACGACCCTACGCCCTATCGCAGGGGCGGGATGAGGGTGGTCGAGGGAGCACCACCACCAGCCGTTCACTCGGCGCATGTTATCGGCGCTTTAAGTGGGCCGATAAGGATCCGCTCGTTACGAGATCCGTGCAATGGACATCCGTATCCCGCTGCGAGACAGAAGAGTATGTTCCGCGGAAATATTTCCGGCATTTTTTCTTTTTCTTTTTTTCTTTCATTGAGGCTAACTTTGATGTTATTAATCACTGAGAAAATTTGCGGTAATTATACGATCTCATATATACATGTATATCTAGAATAATTAGAGAATTTCTCTTTAATATACATATATTTTATACAGGACGTCTCATAGGAAATTGTTAAAACTAATCAGCTGTCATTTTTTAATTCATGCGGTTATTGAGAAAAAATTGTGTTGGAAAGAGGAGTCTGCAGTGTTTAATGGATATAAATAAAATGTTTGTATACTAGTTTATTTTATTGATAAAAAAGTGCTAATAATCACATAAAACAGTGCCAGATTTAATAGCAGCTATTAAAAGGATAGTCAATAATATTAAAAATGACATGTTAGAAAAAGTTTTTACAAGTTTTCGTAAAAGATCAAAATTTTGCATAAATTCAAATGGTACTTTTCGAAAATATTTATCATTAGCTTATACATATGATTATTAGTATTTTTTCATTATTTTTTTCAATAAAATAAACTGGTATACAAACATTTTATTTATATCCATTAAAATCTGTAAACTTTCATCTTTTCAACACAATTTTTGTTTTCTCAATAACTCCATACGTTAAAAAACGACAGCTGATTAATTTCAACAATTTCTTATGGGACATCCTGTATGATCTTTTTAATTTTTCCTTTTTATAAAAAAATTCTGAAATAAAGATAGTTAATGGTAAAATACTGTTGTTGGACGGAAAGAATTGTCGACTGTCATTATGCTGATGATACGAGTATAATGCTGATATTATCTTTCGTATTTAATTACCGATGGTAGTTTGTTACTCTCTGCGATTAAAATGACATTTAAGTTGCAAAGAAAGTCAAAAGAACGTGTGCGCGAAATTTGATCACAATTGTTTTTTAAATTTTTTTTCCTAACGATTTTCAATCGCGAAAATATAATTTATATGTACTCTTCTGTAATACATAAAGTCTTTAAAATATTATTGTCTCAGCTTATAATCTCATAAACAATTCTAGAAATTATTCATGAAAAATTAGTTTTCATAGATTATTACAAACTTAAAATTAAGAGAAACTTAAATTCTTTTTTGATATTAATCTTCTTGCAATAATAGACAATAATTAATAAAAAGAAGAAGATAATAGTTGATCCAGATGAAGAAATTCAACAAGGATTATAACATATTCCATAAAATGAAAATTAATTCATAAAATTGGCGGAACAAATTTTCTCTCTTAACACAAATTACAAATTTCTTAATCATAAAAACGGTTCTCCGTTTAACACAACTTATCTAAAAAAAAAGTTTAATTTATCGGGGTTAACACCAACCGACTTGTTGTAGATTCTAAACCGGTGGACTTTAAATCATTCGGAATCTTGCATGCGCGAAGAAAATGAATTCGCTGCAGTCACGCAAATTGTCGTTACACACCGAGATCAGGCGAATGAGTTACTATTTCTTTCACAGAATAAATCAAGCCGTGCAAAAATTAGCCCCCATTAGAATGCGCATGATGATAGAAATATATTTCTTTTTATATACGACCGGCTATTATTACATTTCTATTATACTTGCATTTCGCATTTCTGTATCGTAATTTTGCTTTGCGATTTTCTTGATTATTCAGATATCTATTTCTTGAAAATGTTACTCAAATCAAGATACGCAAGCGTGTAAAAATAACGTTTCTTAATATAATTTACAATTCTTAATTAACTTTGTTCTTTTTTCCATCTTTCTCTCTAATCGTTTCCAAAACATTTCCAATTATAAAATTCGAGGGGACGTAATTTGTCGATAGTAATTACGGAACAACGCTATCGATTACAAGGAAGTGGGAACAGTGATTTGAGACTTCATCGAAACACACAAAGAAAAAGTGTTGGCAATAATCTTTTTATTTATTAAGAAAAGTCTCCCTGTTATATTAGCGTCGTTGAGTAAGTACCGTGTCAGTTTCGCGCGAGGATAAACATATTACACTCGGCGTAATTTGTTCTCGCATAATTCCCGCACGCGTGTAGCAAAATAAATCGGATCTTCTCCTTTTTTTTTTTTTTATCCAGTACGAAATTGTCGTTGCGGCGAATCGCCTTCTGGACGAGTCGTTTATCCAAGGCGCTTCACAAGTATGCCGTAAATATCGTACAATTAAATACATCGAGGATAAATATAGGTCGTTCCATAATCGTAAGGTTTTTCAAATAGGCTTACATTCGAATTACAGCGGGGGAGAAGTGTGTGACTAATGCTTGCAATTATATTAGAATGGCAAGAAAAGCCGCATTTGTCGAAACCGCCTTACATGCTAATATTTATAATTACATAATTCATCACAGCAATAAACAAAATATACGTGTGCGCATGTGGATGTACAAAATTCGTGGGTCATCGTCTCTCTTCCTTTCTTTCGTGTCTTTCTCTCTCGTTCTCGAAAGCGCGAGCTTCTCTCGCGATCTCTCGATTATTCACTTTCACGCCTTAAATTAGAGCTTATTTTAGAAGTATTAAAGTTACATCGTATAATATCTGTTTCCGGAATTCAATACAGTCGCATATCGACTATATACGGGGGTAAAGGGTTCACGCTGTGTAGGGATGTGATAATTTAATGTCGTTAATATACGCACGCACGCAGTGTGTATCAGTCTGTCTGAATTTTGTTTTCGAAGGAAATTGTATGCGGAATCGTTTTCCGGTATGTGTGTGTAAAAGTAACCGTTCATACTTTTGTGATTCGTATATAAGGCATTAGAAATTGTATATTTAAGGAATATCGGTTGTCGTTTCTGCTTCGCATTTTCAAACGCGTAAAGTAACAAGGCCTGCACTGTGGATGCATTCGGGGAGCTGGCTGTGAATGCAAAAGCTACGAGATCTGTTCGAAGAGCCAACCATTCGGAAATGCCTGGCGATTCTAAGCTCCATGAACGACATTAGCGCAGTTACGGCCTAATTTAAATAAATATCATATATTTATAAATAAATATAACTAAATAAATATTTATATATAATATATTATAAATATTATATTTATATATTTATTTAATATATTTATTCATATTATATCATATTCATATAAATACATAATAATATATATAATAAATATTAATAAGATATTAATATTAATATCAATATTATCTAATGAATTATTTTAATGAATCTGGATTTTTAGAACCGACAGTGTTCAGCAACGTCAATGGCGTTCACAGAATTTACAAGCGCTAACATTACATCACTTCGGATAAAATAATATTTGCGGCGCAAAGAATGGCACTATCAGCTAGCTCCGCGAATGTATCCTGTATCATTATTATTAGATATCTCAAAATATATATATATAATATATATATAAAACAATAGAGTTCGTACAAAAAATATAATATAATATTAAATATATATATATATATATATATATATATATATATATATACTGCGAAAATATTAATAATTGTAATAAAAAGTGTTTGCGACGATAACGAACTAGGCGTCTACAATCGAGAATTGCTTCTTACTTTCGGAAATGCTAAGGATATAAATGCAATAATTACAAAACTCATGTAAAATATCTACTCATATGTATACGACTACATTTTCGCTTATCGTGTGAAGTTTCGTGTGTGTGGGGGAGGGGGGAGATTAGGACATCGCGATAAGTCCATCCTATTCTGTATAAAAATAAGAATCTGTCTTCGTTATTTAAATGCTCAAATATTTAATATAATTCGAATCCATACACTTTTGCTTACTTCAACAAATCTCCTGAATTCCGGAACAGTCCATTATTTAGAAAATATACGATATATACATTAAAAATGTGTTTTTAGAGTTCAGTTTCGTTTCTCTTTTGGCTGTCACATTTACGCCTAGATGTGATGGATTACACAGAGTTAATGGATGTAGAAATTCGTACAAAGGGGTGATAATAAAACGTATGTTCGCGCATTCACGAGTTCCTTTACGTACTTTTTTTTTCTTTTATCGCTTTTTCGCTTCCCCTATATTAACACTAGTATGGCTTCATATATGTAAGTATATATCCGTGTGTACACATATATGCATATGATCAATAAAACTTTATATATGTACAATTGCGGTGTGTGTATATGTATATGTGTGTGAGAGTGTCATCATTTGATAAAAATAGAAAACTATTGAGCTTCGCGTGATGGACCGCATTCTCGGCTTCCTTCCCTCATCCATAATATAGTAAAAATTATTATTATTTTTACTTAATATTCGAATAAGAAATCAATTTCAAAGATTCCAGAATGTCGTATAGTCAATGTTATATCAATACATATTTTTTAAATTGTTCAACGTTTTAGACGTATTAGCTCTTCGGCTAAAATGTTGACAATAAAAATATATGATTAATTAATTTATTATTAATAGCGTCACACACTGCCATTAAAATAAAAATGCGAAACACAAAATAAACTGAAATTGTAATAAAAAAATTACAAATTATATTTCTCGAAATCACTCAATTTTGATATAAACATTTACCGCAATATTATATGTGTAAGTAATTGTTAATTGTACATTATTTTAATTTACGAAAATACGGTAGAAAAAAGTACACAAGTGACCCGCTGATATTTGTACAGTATACGTAACATTTCTCGATGCGAGAGATTACAGGCGTATATTAAAATGCCCCAAAAAAAATGTATCGCCTGATATTCGAAAGGAAATATATCATTGTGATATATGAATCCAGCTTCGGCGTGGATCGAAATGTGTCGATATTGGAGCACAATGATAAAAACTGGTGAAGCCATACGTTTGAATTTTGATACATATGCCGAATTGTTTATCGTCGATGATAAATAGAGAGGACAACGAGATTCGCGATTGATTTATTCCGACATCCATTAGCTCTGTGCCAGAAATGCAAAAGCACTATGTATATTCACACGTGACGAGGACGTGTTTTAACGCATCCGCAGATATACCACACTCGGCCGTCTGTATGTTAGGCCTATCAAAAGTCTTCGACGATGCACAGCATCGTTTGATAAGTTTGTGAATACGTCAGAGCAATGATTTTTACCTTCAACTTTCCAAAGACTACACTTTAAGGCTATTAATTTTAGCATCAGAAGCTAATAATCTTCGGAGAAAAATGTGTCAAGAGAAACGTACTTCTTCTTTATTAAAATTGTCTCGGTAGAACTGCAAGTTTGAAGTTTAAATTTTATCTAATTGCGCCTTCGATAAAATACGTATTAATTACATATATGAAATAATTTTGGTCTATTTCTTTTAAACTTGTTTTTTCTTTGAGTTATCCCGATTCACCGAACTTACGAACGATAATGTAACGAGTGTCGTACGTACGCGGACCTTCGATTGCGAGGCCGATCTCGAGAATGTCCTTGAAAATGCACGCACTTTCAATTGACAATATGCAATATCGTGAGCAGTATACTTGTTATACTCTTTTAAAAACAGTCTTTATACAATATTTCAATTATATTATGTACAGTTGTCGTATATACTAGCTAAGAGATAGAACCTATGTTCCTTCTTTACTTTATATTAGATACGAGTTCAATCTGTCAAGTTGTAATTACATAGTATATATCCCAATTTTCACTCGAAAATAACTCAATTGAAATCTCTCGATTACTTATACCCTGATCATATTTACAGTAGCGCGATAATACTTAAGACTATACATGTGAGTCTTCGAGTTTAGATATTCAGAAGTGGTCGTGATTTGAGGCTGTCGCGTAAACTACACTTTCGTGACCTCAAAAGTATTATCAGAGCTAGAATAGAGTATTTCAAATACATATGTACGACATAAATTTGTTTCAAATACGAAATATCATTTCGTATTTTGTATTTTAAACACAAAATGTGTTTTATTTTATATTCTAAAACAATGTTTAGAATACACAGTTCACAATAAATTACGATAAGCGATATTATAAAAAATAATTGTGTACAAAACTCGTGAACATGTACAAGTAATCTCGTTAAGAATAATTGTGATTACTAATTTGCATGATTAGGCTGTTTTTTTTTATCGAAACGGAAATTAATATGTCGATAATAGTTATTAGCTGCACGCTTCCCGTAATGTTTTTACATACTAATAGCTGAACGATTGTTCAATAGCTATTAAATTGTATGTAAGCTATGTACACTTCCAGAAACACGCAATACCTGAGAATTCGTGCTGGAAATTATAGTACCTCAAGTTCTTACGTAACAGCTGCAGATCATCTCCAGAGTAATACGCGTAGCGTATTAATAGCGACGTAAGCTGCTATGCTTAAGACAAACAAAGGATGGGACAACGATGGAGTAAAGGCTGCACTAGAAGCTGCCTTTGTTAAATCTTCGCACACCCCTGTAACATAATATAAGCCTTGAATATTTATATCTTATTTAGAATACTTGCAAAAGTGTTTAAACTTGTAATATATTTTAAAGCTACGACAAAGACAAAGTACTATTCTTTCGCAATATTATAATAGAAATTACTACATTATTCTAGTAAGATAACATATTATCTATTTATTTCTTGTTACAGGTTGTGTCATCCGTTTAGTATTTACGATATTATAAATATTTTTTTTATATTTTTTTCACTCAATCGCATACAATTAAATTTTGTATACAATTAAAAATAATTCATGATCAAATAATCTGTATAAAACTTTGTAATTTTTCGGCTGTCCCCTATATAAATATATAAAAATATCTTTATAATTACCTTGATTTGACAGTCTATACGTATATTCATTCTTGAGTTCTCTCTGACAAGTACGCGATGGCCTAGACAGCAGTAATTCTTGCTCTTGTTGCTTCTGCCTGTTGCCTCTTTCCGAAACTCTGGGCCCTTCAAGACGCATAGAAAAACAAAACGTTTGCCCCGGGCTGACTGGGAATTCGGAATTCCGTTGTGACACTATCGTGTGCCACATTCCTTTCTCTTCCCAACTGCCGTGACAAAAATAGGCTGCCAAAAAAAATCAAGTCCTTAGTTTTCTTGCTTTTATGCATATACACATCTCTTGTAGATTGTAAAAAGCGACTGTGCAAATTTATTCATACTTACCAATTTCTTCGTGTTCGCACGTATTGGCTATTATCATTTCGGTTTGATCTGATGAGGTGCAGCCTATTTGAATATCCGTATTCCTACATTCCACATCCTCGGGGTCATGCCAAGGTGTTCGTCTTTTGATCGACCTTAATAAGTCGCTACGCCGCTGTCGCCTTAACATGGCACCCGACAACACATGCGACTGAGCAAAATCTAGGATTTCGTATCGTCCTGGATTAGGACATTTTCTCTGATGCAAGGACGCGGCTGTAGAAGGAAAATAGATGTGATTTGCATATGCATTTTGCTGTTCGCCCACTAACTATGTAAACCCGTAACAACGTGGAATATGCGGTTTCCTATATCAATATTCATGAGCGGCGACGCAACATGGATTAGCACTTACTTATTAAGGTTGTATACGGCATCGTGGAAGGATCGGAGATGGAGCACGCCTCGTCTGGCATAATCGCTTTTTGATCTGCAATAAAAGAAAAAACAAAAAAATGTTTCGTACATATTGCGCAAGTAATTTTTAATTCAATGCGACATATCTAAAGTAATATTCACCTGATTGCTGGATCTCAATAATATTACTGTCTCTTTTATGGAATATCATGCAAACGTAACCAATGTCGCTGTAATCATAAGTAAGACTAGATTCAATCGACGAAACTGATATGTGTATTCAAAACTGCAAGAAAGTTGAGAAATTACTTACCAGCCGCTGGTTACATGAGCAACTAGTTTCACTTTATTCCCCTGCATGTTGTCGTTTATATACAGCTTTTCTAAGTTATGACAAACGATTTTTTCTTCACGAAATGTTTCACCATTGGCACCCTGCGCCTTTATTTTTAGAGTGGCGTTCTTATTCGTGAAATGATAGTCCTTCGTACCATCGAGAGAATGCCAGTCATGATGCTGAGTTACCCAGGATGGATATTTACATCTACTGTGTTCTTTGTCGGCTGTTAACAAAGGGATACGTAAGACGAAATAAAAACTTTTATAGATCTTGAAAAAGATATTTGCATATCGCTTGCATAATTACCTTTAGTAAGTTTTATAGTTGGTGAACCCTCAGAAACGGTGGTTAAACCATTACAAGTTGGATCACCAGACTGGGCAAGCCAAATCGCCTTTCCCTGATGATGAAGCTTTTCTTCATACAGAAAACACCTATGAAGTTATAAAGTGGTATTTGATGATTTCTCAAAATTCGCTCTTTGAATATATGTACATACATATGTATATACATACGTACATATATGTATATATGTATATATATATGTACATATATATATGCGCTTCATGGAAGTAATAAAAAGAGAATGACAATAATGACTACATGAAAGATGACAAATAAGTGATTAATCATCTTTTCATTTCGCCTCAATACTAGCGATAATTTTCTAACGCTGTAACGCATCATGTTAAAATGTGGCATGCTGAAACCGCGTACATAAACATCTGTCGTACAGGTGTAATGGAACGTAAATAAGGAATTTGATGTGATGCACGCAGTATGACAAAATCGCAACAGCCTAAAGCTGCTACTGTTACGGCCTTGAGAATAATACATTGCATGGAATTAAAATGACATGTTTCACCTGTACATCTTTTCACTCGTAACGCTCCTCGTGTTCAGTGTTCCCATTAGATATTTATTTCGACCATCATTCCAAACGGCAAGGCATTGCAGCTCCTCAACTGCAAAACAATCAAATATATTTTAGAGAACACAAAAATAGTTTTACACATATGTTACAAAATAAAATAAATTTTGTTATAAAAGAGTTTATTTTAAAAAATTTAATTGTTACTATTAATTTTTTTAAACTGTCATAAAATAGAATAATAATATTGCTGATGGGTAAAATTGAAAGAAAAACCTATAATACTTCTTCAAAAGCCATAAAAATTTACCGAGCAGACTGAATCAGAACTGTTATAATTTACGTTTACAATGGCATTGTTACTCTCAATTTTATCAAGTTCTAGACAGACGCGATATTAATTGACAAAGTTACTGCTCTTCCACGAAAGCAATTTATCAAAGTACTTTATACATTTGCAATGAAAGTACGATGTAATGTGTTAAGTTGTTCTAAATCGGACAATACTTTTGCAACAATTAACGTACTGTTACTCTCGGTCCCTTCGATGTCCGGACAGGCCTGGTACTTGAGGAGAAGTTTACTCTCATCTGTACACTTCTCTGCGAGACTTGTAGGCGTATTACACTCGCGGTAATTTCGACTGTACGTGAAGGTGAACGACGATCCGCTAAAGGGGCAGGATATCGGTTTGGAGTGCCTTCGGAATATCGAGAAGAGGGTGTCATCCGAGGTCATCTGAGCGCATATGTCTTCCACATTCTTCCGATCCGCGTAACAGAAGGCTGCAGAAAATAATTTTATTTCGTTTTTAACCACCGCTTATTTTTATATATCGTTTAGGATCTTGATAAATTTAGCCTTTTTAAAAAAACCGATCAATAAAGATTCGATTTATAAAAAAAGTACTTTTGCAAAAAAAAAAAACCTGTGATATCGCATTTCATATCTAATTTCAATGTCGGTAAATTTAAAAGGTGAAAGAACGTACCGTCGTTGTCACGATATTGAATAACGTTCTCATGTCGTCCGTTGATAATCATACAGTGATAACAGTTGTCCAAGCTATTACTGTAAGCAAAATTTTCATCGTTAATAGTAATCATGTACATAGTTGATAACAAAAGTGATTAATTTAATATCTTTTTCTGATAATTAGATAAACGAATACTTACAAAACGACATATTTGTCGTCCATTCTTTCGACGCAAACTTTATCTCCGAAAACGGTTGAATTTATATTGAATAATGGTGAGGGTTTGCCATACTGGTACCATTCTCCCGTCCAACTTGATGGAAACTCGCATCCTGAATCATAAAAGAGTTTCTCATTAAGACAATTTTATTGTGATAAATTTTAATTTCTTAGTTCTAACAGATAAGCAATTATCGGTAAAATTATTTAATTATAATACCAAATAAAATATTGCTCAATGTTAATCGTATCTAGTTTTGAATTATTTGATAAATTTCTCTCAAAATTTCGAAAATTTTTTTTCGCTTGAAAAGAAACGAACTTTCTGAACGAAATTATAGAGAAAAATTTAAATATATTTTTCAATATAAATTTAAATATATTTTCAATTCAAGAGAGAAGAATAAGCCTTCTCTCTCTTGAATCAAAATTCTGTAAAATTAAAATCCAAAATATTAATCACACACCTATAACTTAATTTGTAATACATGTCCATTGATATTTAAAAATATTATTAATTATTTTACATTACTTATATTAAACGAGATAAATCATGAGTTACAACGTACTTCAAGTGCAGAATGAATCTAAAGTCAGATCTCACAAACGAGTTTCGTTTCATGCATTACGAGACGCATAATAAATCGTGGAAACATCCTGATTCGTCGGATATAATGATCCTTCTACTTGAGAAACAGAGATTATTTCCTTCTTGATTAAACTCTACGTTCATTCGACCCAGGTGAAGAATCCAAAGGCAAAGGCTCCCTTGATTGGGAGAATTAAGAGGCTTCACGTGGTCGGGGCTTTCATTAAGAGAAGAGACGGACGATTAGAAAATTGCTATCGGGCCCAATATCACGATTACCGCGGTCGAGAGCGTGAGAGTCGGAACGAAGGACTGGGTACTCCATGGATGTTCCACATTGCGTTGCATTGCGTGTGCGTAGCGAAGCGAGGAGCAACGCTCGGAATGCACGAGTAAGGAAAAAAAAGTTAACGACTTGCGCGCAGCATCTCGCTCGCATCATTTCCCCGGCCTTCGTCGCCTGTTTGTCTTAGTCACACTGGCCGTCAAGATGATCTAGTGAAAAGTTGCCAGACAACAGGACGTACGCGTTCTCGCGGGAACGTTTTCAGACATACAAAGCAGAATGCTTAGGCTGATAGAGAGCAAAGCGTCGTGGATGATTGAACGCCTTCGTTCTCGGGATTCTAAATGACAGAAGAGTTTCGTTAAGCACTTTAGGCGCTTTAATCGGTTGGGGAGCCATTTCGCCAGATGCGTCCCGCATAAAGTTGGTCTCTATTATTTTCCAAGATATTTTAGTAAAATGAATAACATATTATATATTATGATAAATATACGCAGAGAGAATTTTCTCCTAGAATTTATGAAAATTATGGTAATCCAGGGATAATATGGTATATTTTTTTAAAAGTTTCTCTGATTAATATTTTTGCCATAAAAAATATTAATATGTACTACAATGAGATATGAAACAAATTCGATTAATTTTATTATGTACGTATATTAATATTTTTTATTCAGGTAAATTTTAAGAGAAAATTATTCCCGTATATCGGTTCCTAATAATTACACGAAAAATATGTATGAAAATATACAGAAAATTTATATGATAAAAAAGAGAGAAAAGAGATCTTCTCTTATATATAATATGTATTGAAAAATATATAACAATGCAAATATCATTATTATTTTATTAACATTATCACAAAAATATAACAGAAAAAAAGAAGGGAAGTATTATGTATTATATACAATTTTAATAAAATATAATCAATGGGGCGCAAAAACACGTGATATATAAATTAACGATCGAAACGATATTGAATATTTTTATCTCACATAAAGATTACATACAATGAATTATTATTTGATGAGCAATCAAGCAGCGACATTTAGCTCTTCGCGTGTGTAATAAATTTGGACTTGAAAGTTGATGTCAGTCTCCGACTTTCCATGAATTAATGACTTTTTCTATTTTGAGAAATGGAATCATTTCGGTGGCGCTGGTGCCGCTGGGGACTCTTCATAAAATATGGATCTTATAGGCCGTGCTCCCCCGAGGGTAGACGATAAACGCTCCTGGCCGAAGGGTTAAGGTCCAAGTGTTCGGCAGTGCGTATATTTACCGGCGTCGCGCGATGTTTAGTGCGTTCGATCGAACGCGCGCGTATATTTCGGGGTGGTTGCTTTCGTTCGGCGGCGAATGTCAGAAATAGCCGGGTAAGAGAGGCCGGAGGGTGCGCGAAGGGAAATGGGATACACACGCGACAACGTCTACGGGGTGTCCCGTAGAACCGATCCGGTCTTAATATTAATGACGGACACATCGGCGAAAATGTAGTCGCTGTTTTCCGAGGGGAAATTTCGTGGGAAGGACCATTAAAGTAACAGCGGACATTAATCATCCCTAATTAGAGCGCTCAAGTATTCAGAAGTCGTCGGAAAAGCGACGGTTCCTCAAATTTTAATGAACAATAAAATTTCGTCTACTCCGAATTTTTTTCAAATTATCATTCAATTTAATAGCGAATTCAATGGGTTTACAATGACACAAGTAATTAAAAAGCAAAAGAATTAATAGTAAGAGCTATTATTATTGTTGTTCAATATGAATATAATGATAATAATTAAAATAGCCCTTACAATTAATTATTTTACTTTTTTAATTACGTATGTCATATTGCATAATTGTGTGCGATAACCTTTATGTGCATTCAGTGAACACTAGTGCATCCAATCGAATTCGCCTTACAGCTAAAGAGCGAAAGATCAATTCCAACGAGGGTACACCTTATATCTGTCAAACGGTGCGCGCACGTGCGTCGAAGCGGAGCAACGTGGAACGCGAAAAGGAAGAAGGGCGAGGAAGAGCCGTCGACCGTTTTAGACACGCATCTTTCGTCGGAGGAACATCATTTATCTGTGGCCCGGCGAGAGAGGGGAAAATAGGACATTTCGACCCTCTCTGTCTCTTCCTTTCTTTATCGTGTTCTTCGGTGATGGGGAAAAAAGCGGCGACAGATACCGCGGACGCGAGGACAGCCGCTCGACAGACGGCGGTGGTTTTGTGCATCTTCGAACGCGTGGTTAACAGCTCTTTTTAAGAGAGGCCTGACGAGATAGTAAGGCGTGAAGCCGTAGAAAGCGGAGGAGACTACTCGTTAACGAGCTAACGAGTCTCTTGCACGGAGTCTCATCTGGGCGTAAGAGACTCCAAATCGGACGGAGAAAAGCAGCAAGCAGACGATTTAACTCGGGGAAAACGTGACGAATAGACTTCTTAACGGAAGTAGAGTGTTCTCGAGTCTACATTTAAATATGACGTGTGTTAGGTGCATTCGGTTGATGTCTACGTGGTATTTCGGAGAGACCGAAATGACTTTTCCCTTGAACAATGTCGAGATATGAATAGTTCTTGGGCGATAACTCATTAAGAGAAAGGGATTCTTGACGTGTTAGATTCTCCTTCAGAAATGTCGCGTGAAAAGGAATAATAAATAAAATTTATTAAATAAATAATTTTTTGAATGTTAATTTTAAGATTACTTATAAGCTAAACTCTTGATTTAAAGCATGATTATTCTGCTATTTAACATTGCAGCTTCAAAAATCGTTGAAATGACAAAAAATGTCGCTTGGCGAACGATAAATCAAATGAAAAAATTTTGATAAAGGCCAAATTATTTCACTCATCAGTCCTCGACCAAAAATACCATTCTATTTGTCAGATACGCGTTTATTTCTGAATACCATGAATTTTGACGTTACATTTTTGCAAGTAAATTTAATAAAAAAAATTCCAGTGAATTAATATCGCTATTATTCGTATCACAAAGACACGCTTTTATTTATTCGTATCAGAGACAATTAATAAAACGTCAAATTTTAGATTAATATAGATTAATTACACAGAGCAATTTAGTAGAATTGAATTCGAAATAATTTTTGTAAATTTTACGAAAAATTCTATCATATAGGGACCTTTAGCACATAATTTGAAAAAAAGCCAAGAGAACAACACGCAACTATAGCCAAATAAACAACGACATGTTCTTCTCAGAGCAGCAACATTAAAAATTCCTACTACAACACCGACTTTATGACTTCATTCGATAATACTGCGCTTGACATCATTGACGAGACAGATCTTAAAAAGACTTAAAGTGACAGCAAACATCATGATACGGTGGCTTATGAAAAGAAGACCCAAGTGGCATTCAAGGACGCGCATATACGGAGACGAGAGCAGACGTAATTATTTGCTATTACTTCATTGTTCGCGCATTATCGAAGACGGTGAGAGCGTGCTCGGCGAGAGATCGAGATATATACATATTTACACATGCCATACACACGCACGCATACATATGCACGATACGTTCATAAGTGACTCACCGTTTGCGGAGGGTAGATCCACCAATGGTAGTATCAGCAGCACCAACACCGACACTGGGGTGAGGAGCCCTTTTCGGCGCGGGAACGACGGTTCCTGCATCCTGGAAAATATACGGACATACTTTCATTACGTACGTTGAAATATGCAAAGCGATCTTGCGTGCAAATTTTGGAAATTCTCTTTGCTAAGACGTCTTATTTTTTTCGATCGTATATATATCAGAAAATATATTGAGTTGTTAAATAGATTGATGTATATAAATCAGGCGGGTTGGGTAATAGTTAATTAGTTAAAAGTTAAAAAGTTAATAACTTTTAACTTAGCTTTTAAAATGTATTAATTTTTAACTTCAACTAGTTATTTTTTACCTTAAACTTATTAACTTTTCCCAAGTTAAATTTTTTTGATCTCTGAATACCATTATTGTTTTCTTTATAAGTTATAAACGTATATTATTTTTAAATTAACGTATTATTAATTTTTATGATTATTTGTCATTAGTTGTAATTACCAAAAAATATATTTCTATATAAAAATCAAAATTTCTTTGTTATTTGTTACTATATATTTTAAAAGATTTAACAAACAAAATTCTAATTTAATATAAATAATATTTTTAAAAATTAATTTTTGATTTAACTTCAGTTAATTTAATCTTAACTTTAACTGAGTTAATTTTTTGTTCATGCAACTTTTAATAACTTAACTAAATTAATTTTATAAGCAACTAATTTTAACTTAACTTATTGTTAGTTTTAAAAAATCATTAATACCCAATCCTGATATAAACTATATTGATATGAAATAATATGTATAATTGAAAGATGAAATATCTAATTATTTTAATATTGATATAAATTTAAATTGAAATTCGATCATTTCGCGTTATCATATTGCATTATTATTATTGATATCGTAAAATTATATGCAGCATGAATTATAATAATCCATTAATTTGAAGATTTATTGTTTCTCCAAAAAAAATAATTTACTATCTCAAAAAGATATGTGATTTAAACACATTGTGAATGCTATCGATAAACTGTGTTGAAATACAATACGTGCGTGAGATTGTGAATTGTAATTCTCTCTTATTGTTAGCTTAATAAATTTGTTTGCATCCAACCAACTAATAATACGCGTTCAAGTTTTTTTTTCAACCAGTTATTTTGCGACCGTAAAATAACAAATTGCGTGAAATCTAGGATAGAAGATATAGGTTACACGATAATTTGTGTATATGATATTATTAAATTAATGTTAAAAAACCGGGAGAGAGAACCACGTACCTCGTTGAGATAATAACCACGAATGATATTGCGCTCGAATATTAAAAGTAGATCGGTACATAAAGTTACACGTAAAGTAGCACGAACCACGTGTCCGACCATAAAGCACGAAAGCACATGAAGTAGGGATAGAAAAAGATAACAGATAATTCAACGGATAAAAAATAAGATAAGTAGAGATTTATTCACTTAGTGCTTTAAATAAATATAAAAGAATTGAAAAATAATATTGCACAAACACAATACATATTGAAGTAATCTCTCTGCTACGAGAGCTACTGTATAATAACAAATTGAGTATAAATCAATATAAAGTGTAATAAAATTTTTAATTCGTATAAAAAAAATTTGAACTAAGCACATAAATATATAAACCCAGACGAAAAGATATTATAAATAATGTCTTTTAAATTAATGGACAGAAACAGACACAAAAATAATTAAATATTAAGTATTATAAGTTTTATTTAAAACAAGATAATTAAGTTGCCAATTATTCAATCCGAATGTTTAATATTAATCGTTATTTATTTCAATCCTATAGGCAGCAGAATTTTTGTGTTCAATTTTAATTTGATTTCATTGAATTCACTCTAATACGATTTATTTGATTTAATTCAATATCTGAAAATGAGGTGAACTTAAATCCATTTTACGAAAATGTTTACAAAGATCCTATATTTGTACATTTATACGCGTGTTTCAATTATGGAATATAATATTACTTATTTGAACACTAAAATGCAAACACGAGAAAAGTTGACGTTGTGATATTACATAAAAAAGTATGATTATAATGGCTCATCATGGGTATTATAAATGAATTATTTGCTTGATAAAATTAGTACCTTGAGAAAAGAACGACTAATCCCTTTTTATGACGTGGAATTAAAGGGACGAATGTCGTGTACACACAACATTTCCTCACCGTGCAATCGTTTCCATTCCACGGAAATCTCCCTTATGTTCGTCGCCAGTAAAACTGACGCTACGTCACGCTATATGCTCATGTGTCTCGAAACTTGATCAATTGCTCTATAAAATCAATATGTTGGAAAAGAGACCAAACACTATAATTCTGTTCTATGACTTGCAGATTAAAGATCTAATGTCCTGATGTTGTACAAAATAATCCACGAAGAAAATTAATAAATATAAGATCGAACGTCTTTTCATTCACTGTTTTTATAAAAGTAAACTTAATAAAGTTAACTACGTTGTTTTTATTATATCACCGTTTTTTTTTGTTACATCAATTTTAAATTTTTATCGATTTTTATACAGTTCTCATATAATCGTGATTCGCAATTATTTCATAAAAAGATCAATTAATCACTTTCACTGTGACATTTTAAGCGACAATTGTATATATGCACTATATTCCAAAGAGTCTAAAGAAATAAGAAGACAAAACCATCTCACAAAAAAACGGAACACGTAGTTGTTCTGCACATTTCCTTTCTCCCTTCTGATCGCACTGTTTTCACAAGGATCGAAGATTTATCTCACATTCGGTCGTGAAAATCGACATACGTCGCGCTGCCTCGGATCATCGAAATGGACCGTCGAAATGTTCGCCGAGGATTTCTCCGTCCACGATCGCGTAAAAAATGGGTAAATGGCAAGCTTTCGCGACGTGAAACGCACTATACCCCGTTTATCACATCGAAATGAGAACAAGTCGCGGCGATCGGCTATAGAACGAGAAGCGCGCATCCCGGAGCGATAGAGTTCGAGACGCGACGACGAACGTCCACGTAAGTATTACCACGTGAATGGAAAGAACGGGGGATGCATTATTTAACGAGGTACACGTGTACCGCGCTGCTTTGCTTACGAGCTTAGCGATGCAACGCCGATGTAAAGCGCTGATGTTCTCGCGCGGATGCGAGAGAGAGAGAGAGAGCACTCATAGCCCACATCCGATGCGTTTTACGCATCCGTCACGCGGTATCGATCTTGACATTTCGCGCCGGAAGGATCAATCTCGATCGCGTTAACATACTTGATATTAATAACTCCGTTCAACACATGCAGTTCGGACTGACAATTATAACTGGCGAGAGTATCTCGTACAATTTCTTTTACTTTTACACGGAGAGAATTTTCTCTTAGGATTTTTTACCCTGAAAATCATGATAATCGTGGGACAATATGGTATTGAAAGAATTTTATCATTTTTATGAGTTTCTCTGATCAATATTTTTGTCACAATACAAATATTAATAATGTACATAGTGAATTTTACTAATAAAATCTTAATATCTATCATAATAAGATATAAGATGTTCAATTAATTTTACTATGTGTATACATAATAAAATTTACTATGTACATAGTACATAGTAAAATTAATTGAACATTTTATATCTTATTGTGGTAGATATTAATATTTTTATTGTGATAGATGTTAATCAGAAAAGCTCATAAAATTCTTTCAATACCATATTGTCCCACGATTACTTTGATTTTTGGAGTAAATTCTAAGAGAAAATTCTTTCTATGTGCGGTCTTTTATCATTTCCAGACATGTTAAAAAAAGAACAATCAATGATAAAAATGCAAGAGCATTTTCTCTGATAATATAATTTATTTCATGGTAAAATAAATAAATTATTTTTAGATCTTAATTTCGAGAGGTTTAATTTAATTTTTCAATATACAGAAATATATTTCTGATATGACCTGCTTCAAAAAAAAGAAAGACGTTAATTTGACGCTTCTGGAAAAAGAGCTTTTTTAAATATTCTAAAATAAATGTTTAGCTTTGAGATAAATCTACTTGAAATCGATTGAAAAACGATAATATAATTTATTTTTCATTATTTCTCTCAGAAGTTTTATCCTTTAATGTTGCAATAATGTTCTTCCAATATTAAATTATTCCGCGATCGCCATTATTCTTGTTTGCCCTATAGCAATTGTGGCTGAAACGACATTTGAATAGTAGGGAGAAGCTGTATTATAGGTAGGACTATAATTCTAAGAGGGCAAAAAATATATCGTTAACTGTAATTATTCTTAAGCTCATTCAAATGGAGACATAACTAAACACTTGACTTAGTAACGTAAATCTATTTAAGAATAGACAAATCTTTTTAAATATATTTTAGATCACATATAATACATTGCGCATAAATATAAATCAAGAGATTTATATTACCTTTAATGTAGATTTTTCGAAATAAATTTTTTTCCTTTTTTACAGAGATGTCAATATAATGATCTGCGATAATCTCTCACATATGTGAATACACAAATCAATAAGCAGTATGTATTATAATTATCGGTTGTCGATTATTTTTAAAGCACTATATATATATATAGTTTTAAAAATATGTATGGTATATATGAATATAGTATATTCTGGCTGCTATTATGTTATATATAGGCGATAATTTTATAAATACAAAATATATTTAATGTTATTTTACTGTAAAAGTGTCTTGGATCACTCAAAATATACACATTCATATAAAATATCACCGATAAGTATTTTCAATATTACAGAACGTATTTCCGTCTGCGTTGACGAGATCACCGATATATTTGCGTTACATTTATCTTAAATGTGATCCAGTTATTGATCTCTAGGTTGCCGCAACTCGACGTTGCTGAATAAATAAAGAATAAAATAAATAAATACCAGACAGACAACACACACACACATACACACACACTTTTTTAATTTTATACGCTCTAATTTCTTTCGAATACTCACGATTATTTCAGAATAGATTATTATCCATTCACGCTGTGATTCATTAACAATAAGATGCAATGCAAATATTGATTTTAACATTTTATGTATCTTCTAAGAAAAAATAGTTCATATTAGAAAAAATAAATTATTCTATTATGAAAATGACTTTATGTGCTCGTTGCTATTAGTTACATTTATTGCTCGATGCGTATACGAATCAATCTTTCAGTTCTGAGAATAATAAAACCAATCACATTTATTATATTAAATATGTATGTATAGTATTTCCTGTTATATTCACATTAAATTCTCATTAGAGGTTGATCGACCTTTGCCATTTAAATATTTATGCTTTTCACATTAATACACTTCGTTATTTGATATCTTAAAGTACAATTTATATATTAACAAAAATAATCATTACAATTAAATTTTACAAATCAGGTAAAATTTAAAAAAATATATTAATTGTACACAGAGAGAATTTTCTCTGAGAATTTACCCTGAAAATCATGGTAATCGTGGGACAATATGGTATTGGAAGAATTTTATAAGTTTCTCTGATTAATATTTACTACAATAAAAATATTAATATCTACCACAATAAAATATGTTCGATTAATTTTACTATGTATACAGTAAAAATTAATTAATATTTTTTATTGTGATAAATATTATATTAATCAGAAAATACCTTCCAAAATTCTTCCAATACCATGTTGTCCCACGATTACCATAATATTTTCAGAGTAAATTTTAAGAGAAAATTCCTCGGAAAATTCTCTCCGTATATTAATGATAAATTTCGCAAAACACAGTGCCAAATATATTTCATAGAAAATACTTAAGTTCAGATTATATTTGATATATTTTTAAACATAAAGTGATTAATTATACCTGCATTACACAAGATAATTCTCAATTATAAATTTATAGAAGTTTTCCAATAAAAAAAAATAAAAATAAAAATCAAGGACAAAATTGCTTCATGATTTCAGGTATCTCCAGATACCCTAAAGAATGACTCAGGTCAGTAAGGGAAAACTGTCGACTACTATCCGGAATGGGACAAAAGGCAACCACGAAGTCGAGCCGGTTGCACCAACATCGGTTAGCCTTTAATCTCTCTTCTGTATCTTTATTACAGCTACGATTGTATGATGCAGAGGATCGTGTGTAATGGGGGGAAGATATCGCTGGCCGATTGAATAGCCAATCAAAGCTTGATATAGTTGATCAACCCCATGGGTCGCTTGTACAGACATTAGACCTGCTCTTTTCAGTCATATTTTTTTAATTCAGTTCTGGTTCTCTCATGTGAATATATGTCTGTTTTATTTCGAAAAAAGACGGAAAGTATTTTTTAAAAAGTATTCCAATGATGTACGTTAAATAGAATCTTTTAATTTTAAATCTGTTCTTTTAGAATCCATTTTAAAGATGTTCTTTACATTTCTTTTAAAAAAAAAATGTTTCCCATTATTTTCGTAATGTCTCTATTTTTAGAAATTTATCGACGACTTTTTTCAATACAAATTTGATTAATCATTTTTTCTCACTACTTTAATATTAATTAAATATATGTTTATAAGAAAAAGTTACAAAAATTAATTTCTATCTTTCAAATATATTCTAAAATATATTTAAAACTTTAAACAAAGAAAAAAGAAAATTGTATCATGTATTTTTATTTCTGCAATTTTCATATTTTCATAAATTTTACAATTGTATCAAATTTAAAAAATTAAAAAGTATGTATGTGTCGAAGACATATATTTATTATATTTATGAGATCAAAAATGACAATGCAATAAAGAATAGAGAGGGCATGATATTACTGAGTGACAAGATACATAAGATTTATATATATTTATATATTAAAAATTTTTCGTAACAGTCACTAAAAAATGTTTTCTTTAGCATTACTCCAAAATTCAAAACCTATCCGGAGTTCATTCCTTATAACAGCTGTTTAGAAAAATAAATTTATACTTAATAATAACAATCAATTTTTTTTCTTGAATACACCATAACTTGATCAAATTTTTTTTTCTCTTCATTATATGTAGGATTATAATTGTTAATGTTGAGTGATTCGCGAATACGCTAAATCATTAACTGATTGATTTTATCAAAATCTTTTTCTATCAATATGTTTAAAAATTATGATTAAGTGTATATATATATAAAATCATGAAATAAATGTGTATATATAATAAGTGAGGTTATGACGTAAGGAGTCATGATAAAAATATATTTTTAAAAAATCAAATCTTTTTATATATCTCTTTTTCCCCATTTTCTTCCTTCTCTTTCTAAATATCATAATCATATACTCCTGTCATTGCACAAATAAAATACAGAGATATAAGAATTAAAAATAACTAAATAAGACAAACCTTTAGTAAGGAACAAAGGAAAAAGTGAGCAATCAGGATAACGGCTAGAGATTAGAGGCTAATCAGCGATCAGGTCGATTCCCTCTAACGGGAAAGTCGACGATTTGTAAAAAAAATTGAACGAGTTACGCGAGTCGCAAGTACCGCCCTAAAGGATAAAACGGTGCAACTAACCTTCACACGGAGTATCCGTCACCGTGGCGTAGATGATACCCTGGGGAAGCAATCACATGATGCACAACTAACAACGGACGCACAACACGCTCGTGGTACCGTCACCGGGTTGAATCCGTCGACAAGAAGACATCGGTCGGGACGCGCGATTCGTATCGGCCTTGGCACGAAGGTGACAGAAGGGAACGTACAGGACGATCCTTCGCGAGTGGCCAGGGCGCTCTTCTCTCTCTCGTGCTCCCCTCCTCGTCCTCTCTCTCTCTCTCTCTTTCTCCCTTTCCTTCTCGCTCCCACCTTCTGGACGAGGTGTTTCGACGAGATGCACAAAAGCGTAATGAAGCGATTCTCGCGAAACGCGACACTCGGCTAAGCGATCAACGCTTGACGTTTGACTGTTTCGTGAAATGGGTTCGCCGACACCGCGATACGCCCGCGCGTCGTCCTCGTCTCCTCGTCGTCCTTGTCGTCGACGTCGTCTCTCCGGCAGCGGCGGAGCGGCGCAACGCGAGGCAGGTTAACAATGGCGGAGTACGATGTGCGCACCGAGGAGAGGGAGAGACTTAGTTCGGGGAGACTGCCGCCAGATGTCGCGACGTGGCGGAAAGCGTACGTCGCGTCGGCCGCGCTCGGCTCGAGTCGGCTCGGGCTCTTCCGTTTCGCGCCTTAGTCGGCTTCCGGTTGTGCACCGGCACGGATGTGTTTGAGTGTGTGTGGTGTTCCTTTTGCTCGGACTTATTCTTTTTCTTTATTCTTTTGCTAATTGCCGATTTTTTAAGAAACTGAAAAGCTTGTATAATTTGATTAAAATTGTATCTCTTTATTATCATCTCTCATTTATGACCAACGCGCTCCTATCCGTGTTCTTAATATCAACCCGAACAAAGACTTATCATGCTTGATTCTTCGTTATGTATACGCACCTTTTCTGTCACTTAAAATAACGAAGAATGTTTTTCCATTAGTTTTCAAAGATTAAAATGTTTGTTTTACTCGTCTTATCAAAGTTTCAGTGCTCCAAAACAACTATAACTGATAATTATTCTCTGATTGTTCCATTTAAATGATTTTAAATAATAAAACTGTGTTTTTTAAATGAATACGAAAATTACTCAATTTCTTTCATTTTAATTTATCATTTTATATCTGCTATACTTATTAAATTGATCAAAATTACGGGTACAATTTTAATAATTACTCACTGAAATTATCTAAATTTATATATTTTTAGATATTACAATTATCCCCCTCTTTCCCTCAAATTATTTTATTATTCTATTACATGAAAAAATATAATCTTTTAATTTCCTCTTTAATTACCTTAAGTTTATTTACCTTAATTAATTTTCTTTTTGATTAACTCAAATCAATTTAGTTTCAAGCTTCACAAATTTAATTCAATACAGTTTTACATATTCAACGTTTATCTAATAATAGATTTTATAACGAGAAACAACGTTCAATATCAAACAAATTCAAAGGAACTCTAAAGTTCTCCAAGTACCGACGTGTCTGATCGAATATTTCTCTGTCTATCATCTGACCTCGAGAGGACGGTAGTGGAAAAGATAGGCTTCGAATACGAGTTCATGAAACGTGTTTGCGTCGATAAAATATGTGTTCCAATATTAATGGTATGTACGAAATTTTACATTTACGATTCTCTCAAATTTTATTATATACAAATTGCGTAGCACAGCGCGAACGTATTTATGCGTGTTTATATTTTATGTGCGAAGATTATATAAAATTGAAAATAAAAAGAAACAAGGTATTGCTTTTGTAAAAAAAAAAGAGGTAAAATAATTTTACCGGATAATAATTGTAAAATAAAATAATTAGATATCTGTTGAATGAAAAATTGGTGGAAAATTTCAATCGATTTTGTTGTACAAATTATATAAAAAATTAAAAATAAAAAGAACCGAGGATATCGCTTTCGTAAAACAATTTGTAAAATTTTACCGGATAATAATTGTAAAATAAAATAAATTAGATATCTATTGAATGAAAAATCGATGAAAAATTTCAGTCGACTTTGTTGTAAATACATTACAAATAAAGTAGAAAATGCAAACTAGAAAACACGTATATGGCGTATGTTTCATTTTTATGCAATATTATTATAAAATAATCATATTTGAATATATATAATCTTACTTGCACGCTCTAGTTTTGTAAATTCCTGACTCAGCTATGAGTATCCGTCCTTTTTAGCTGCCCTTGCTTGCACATTCAGCATTCAAAGCAAACTGAGCATATACGCTCAGCTACTGAACATGGAAGAAAAACGCGAGAGAAAGATTTTAAAAAAATATACCGTAGAAAGTAAAAAAAAAAAAAAAGATATCCATAATTCACCATTTACACGGTCAGAATTCTATTGTATTTGTAACCTGACAATGTAAAATACTATCGACCATAGGGCAATTTCCCGAAACCTCTTAAGTCGGGACTAAGTTATTGGAAGAATATTCAAAAATAACGGGATCGAACGCAGGAGAAAGAGGAGCGATGCAATAAAAAAAGTCGTACAATAGAAAGTGGCGCCGAAAAAAAAGACTCGGATATTCTTGAAGAATATCGAAGGACATGAGAGCACCACGTGCACGAGGTAGGCTATATGGCATCACAGGAACGCGCCGGATTCCGACGTGATCGATAACGGGGGGCGTGTATCGACGAAATATTTCACTCTCGTTGGATTCGCGCCGACCACCGAAGGATGCTTCACGCGCATGCACGGCCGGAGCCGGACGTGTGCATATGTGCGCGATGACAGATCGAACGAAACGCAGTCGCCGCCGAAAGTGTGTTTCGGAGAGCGCGCGGTTAATCTCCGTTTACATATGGCAACGAATCGTCTCGCAGTGTAATTCACACACACACACATACACACACACACACACACACACACACACACACACACATATATATATATATATATATATATATATATATATATATATATATACACGAATATCTCTCTTTTTATCCCGCATTATATTATTGTTTTTTTTTCCTCGTTTGTTCAATATTTGCGATCAATGTTCGAGGTATAAGCGCATGCCTACGTGTTATTGTATATAATTTTTCTATCCGTATATTGTATAATAATTAAAGTTTGAATTATTCGAATTGTTGAAGGTTTTTTTATATTTTGCATCCAGTAATATTCCTATTAATTATATCGTTTTGTTGTGTAAAATGTGTTTTAAATTTTTATCATTATGCGGACTTTAGATAAAGTGAGGAGTGAAGCAAACAGGTCGTGTATCTTACAGTTAAATGGTATATGTATAATCCAAATTTTGTAACTAATTTGTACTAATTTAAAATGATATTTAAACAAATGCACAAGTTCAATTAAATGTTATTCAGAGTGAGTTAATTTTTTTTAAATTTAATGATTTATTTTTCAAGTTCAATGATTTATTTTTTTGATTTAGCAATTACGATTAAAATATTCTTTATTAGATATACATATGTCGAATGTGTGCAAAATATATATAAATGTACATTATTAATAGTTTAATATGACATATGTTATATATCGTTATATATAAGTTCATGATCGTTACTTTTTAAATTTTATCTACCTACATTTAAATAAAGCATATAATTACTATTGCAAAAAGACATTCAAACTTTTAACATATAATCTTTCAGCACATTTAACTTGTAATCAATTGTTAATATAATTATGAAATACAGAAATATATCGAATATATCGAGACTAATATTCAAGAAACTAAATAATACATTTTTTTAAATATTATTGTGTATAATAAAAAATAAACTGTGGAATTTATATAAATATTTCTCTTGGCGTTTGAATGTTTTGCGCGACTTTGAAAACAATTTATTTTTCTCACTTTATCTCTTTTATTTCTAACTAAATTTTAAAACTACATTAAAATTAGCACGAGGACATTTAACTTGTAATCAATTGTTAATATAATTACGAAATATATCAGTATATCAATATATCGAATATATCAAGAACAATATTTAAGAAATTAAATACTACAATTTTTTAAATATTATTGTGCATTAAAGAATAAACAGGAATTTATATAAATATTTCTCCTGATGTTTAAATTGAGAGTAGGTTAATCGCATCCTTTTTATCAATTGGGAACGTTATCGAGGCCACGAGGACATTCTCTGCGCAGGTGCTCGACGCGGCATGCGAGACCTTTCGATCGTTCTCTCTCAGTTAAAAGGTGTTTGTCATCCCCATGCCCTAATGTAGATCGTAATCGTCGTCTCGGCGACAAACTAATCGAATCGATCTTCATTTAAAAAAAGTGAGAAAAAAGGCAGAAAGCCCGCGTGTGTCCTTAGTACGCAGGATTAAATCGACCGATGAATCATTGAAATATTGGAAGGCGGACGAGTTTAATTGTTTTATTATCGATTATGACATATACTTGGGTCGAAAACTTTTCCGTTTTTTTTTTTTACAAGAAAGTAAATTATTTGATACTTGACCGAGAAAGATAAAATGGGGTTAAGCTAATTAAATCAACTAGCGTGTTACAAATTAGTGTTCTACTTATTAGGATTGGCACCAAGGATTTCTTCTTTTCTATTTGATGACGAGAATGAAAATTAGCGGCTAAAGGCACGCGAGATTCCTTCGGTTTAAACCTTACATCGGGAAACTCGCTAATTTGCTAATCTAACGAAACATTTTTGCGCGACTTTGAAAACAACTTATTTTTATCTCCTTTTTTCAACTAAATTCTAAAAATACATTAAAATTAGCACGAAAAAATATTTAAAAAATTATATATGTATAATTATATATAATTATATATGTATAATTATATATAATTATATATAATTGAGTAAAGATATACTCGTAATATATATACCGAGTCATATTTATTTTTAAAATATCTTATACTATTTATATATTATATAAGATAATATTTTAAAAATGAATATTGCTGGGTAGAAATATATTAACGAGTATATTTACTCATATTGTTATTATTGTATTTTTTTATAAAATATTATGGAAAATATATTATTTAAATATCGCTCATATCTAACACTACGTCTCTATATTTAGTGATTAATATCACTTTTTAATTCAAATGATAAAAATGTAATTAAACAAGAGAGACATTTTCTTCCATGCTCATCTTTTGCTACTTCAAAGAACCTGTTATATTTTTCTTGTATCTTTAACCTTTCTAAAACGGTTCTAACATTAAAACGTCTCTATATTTAGTGATTAATATCACTTTTTAATTCAAATGATAAAACTGTAATAAAACAAGAGAGACATTTTCTTCCATGCTCGTCTTTTACTACTTCAAAGAACTTGTTATATTTTTCTTGTATCTTTAGCCTTTCTAAATCGGTTCTAACTTTAAAACGTAGTAAAAGATAAAAATAAAACAACGCCATCGTACGTAGATACATTATTAATTAAAGGTGTTACGAAGTTTTGTCATTAAGGTTTATCTCAAGCCTTGCGCGTGTTAAATATTAAGCGCGCGGCGGAGAATCAATGTCATCTATGCACATATACATGCACGCGGTTATAACGCGGATGACGTTTTTCTTGTATGTCGACAGATATCGATGAGAATGTTGAACATGATACAAAAGTCGGATAACGAAAACGTCGCCGTCGACGACGTCGGCCTCTGCACGCACGCGAGTTTGATCGACCGCGAGTTGTTCGCCACGGCCTTGATGCATTAGACGACCGTGGATGCATCGGACGCAATCAGAATGTCATTCTTCGGGCGGAAAATGGGTGGCAGGAGCAGTGGAAGCTCCGAGCACACCGGTCATAACTTACAGGACGGTCTGTTTCAAATTGCGTCGCAAGCTTGCCATATCCTGGTGCAAGTAAGTTGCGACCAAGAAAAATCTTTGCGATATTATTATTTTAATATCGACATTTTTATAAACACAACAGATAAATAAATTATTGTTGCAAATAGCAATCAAAATACAATTCAAAATAATATTGAGAATAAGACATGAAAAAATGATATGAAGAACAGCATCGATAATAAGTGTTGACTTTGTTGCTGATGCTGAGTTTCATTGTCAAATATATAGTCTATTGTTAAATAAAATAAAATGGTGATCATAGTCAAATCATTTTATACACGAGAAAAAATAGAGATAATCATTAGACATAAAGAAATCATTTGAGATATAGAAACAACATCTGTATATTTATATTCTAGAATCGCATGGCATGTGTTACCTCTTCATGTTGTAATTCATGAAACGTGTAATAGAAACGTTTGAAATTGATGCGGATACGACGACGTGTACTGTAATCTTAATAAACATCTCGCGAACATCTCATTAATCATGCATACTTTTGTTCTTCCAGCAGCGGATTTTTTTTTTCAGCATGTAGAATAAATTAATTAATCATTTGCATGTACATACGATGATACACATGGATGTATCTTTTGTTAGAAATTAGAATCATCAGGATATATTTTGCATTTCTTCATTCATATTTGCGAGAAACACAAATAAATTTGAAATCAATTCACAGCAAAAAACCAAATGTAACTGATATTTGTATATTTCTCTATATTTCACTTTAGAAACTTATGTGCATATTATTATAAATTAAATTGAAAATTTGCTAAATCTTATACATACAAATTTTATTAATAATAAATATATCTACTTGAAATTATCTGGAAAACAGAATTTTGTTACGTATTTGTAGCTTCAAAATTTAATTTATATAAAAAATAATTCTCAAAATAAATAACATTAGCTTCAACCTTTTGTATATTTTATATTATAAATAATTATCAATTTCAAATCAATTTTTTTCTGTTAAGGTAAATAACACGCACAATGTGTCTTATGGAGGTAGCAATAATGTGAATAATATCGCGTATTCGAAATATACTACGGCTGGCGGCCCAACCGCCCCGACAACGTCGTCATCAACAAAAGGGACAACCGCTGACAAAACTTACCCAAAGTATGCAGAGCCTAGGAATAAAGACCAAGATGTGGTTGTATTGTTACCAAATCGTAAGAACAGGGCACCACGACTTAAGCACAAATTGTCGGTGAGTCCTCTCATACTCCTAGAATCAGATATAAAATTTATGTGATGATGATCTATTGTATGTACGTAAAGAATTCAGAAAGAAGTAAATAATTTATAAAGCGATTTCACGCGATAACACGCGATTTCATACTTTAAGTAGATTTTATTGATCTACTCCAATAT
Organism: Nylanderia fulva; assembly: GCF_048542155.1. Classification (NCBI taxonomy): domain Eukaryota; kingdom Metazoa; phylum Arthropoda; class Insecta; order Hymenoptera; family Formicidae; genus Nylanderia; species Nylanderia fulva. Next base: position 3,873,146 of record NW_028189622.1, read on the forward strand.
TGTACTGACAAATATTTTTTCTTATTCTCTATTTGCCTTTATAAAACTAACTTTGCTTTACAATAAAAAACTTTCTGACGATTAAATGATGCCTAAGAAAATAATTTTTTTCTTTACGTATCTATAATATGTCAGTGGAAATCTTATTATGTACTTATTATTCGAAAGGAATAAAGGAATAATATATATTTAAATAATACTGCGAAATGTTTGCAAAAATATAAAATGAAATAAATTTACATACATTATTACGAGACAATATTTTTTTCTCTTTAAAAAATGTAAAATGTAATGATCTCATTGAATAAAAATCTTTTTGTTTATTCTCGACATTTTCTTGTCATGTTGTTGGAAAAAAAATTCCGATTAATTTTGCATCGAGTTCATTCTTTCCTTATGAATCACGAGCGGATCGATTATCATAACATGCGTTCTCGCAAATGACAAAGTCCGTGCGCTCCTTATCATATTAACGAGATAAAATCCAATATCATGTGTTTAGTTGAAGTGATTTAAAAACAGCGATGAAAGATAACAAAGCGAATTTCCTGTTTATGTTATAATAAGAATTCTCAAATCGCTTAAATTATGTAACAATGTTGCACTCGTGATATATGCATCCTGTTTTAGACCGTGTCCGAAAATGCACGGCTAGATGTAAACTCTCCGGGCGGTGACGATGACTTTGAGTTATGGGACCAGTCTGGATTTATGTTAAGGAGCGATGTGGATGATCCTCTTACAAATGCAAAGTACGTATCACATTTTTTATTGCACATTTAAAGAAGCAGAGCAGCTTAAATTATACTCGCACAATCTATAACGGTTCTTAAAAGATAATATTTTTCAATTAAACACTTTTATATAACCTCCTTTAATTAAGAGAATAATATTAATTATTGAATGAATAAATTATTATTTTCCAAGCACACGTACATACAAAGTTTATTACTTTTATTATTATTTTGTATGTAATTCTCTCTCTCTCTCTCTCTCTCTCTCTCTCTCTCTCTCTCTTTTTTTTTACAAAATAAAACAGAATAAGTATTAGAGAACTAGTGAAATTGACACTTGAAATTTTAAAGCCTCAATGTGCATAAAAAAATGTTATCGCGATAATCGCATGTAATGAACTTATTATAATTCCTGTCAAAGATGGGGAGCGCAGAGTTGGTGCAGACCCAGTTGCATACCGATAACGATCATATTGATTTTGATCGTCCTGGTTGTACTTTTGCCATTGTTGGACCACGCGGCAGACAAGAACATGTTAAATGCCACGGCATTGGATTCGGAATCTACGTGCATGGATCATTGCAATATATCCTTAGTAGAAACTATACCCATAGGCTTAAATTACAGTAATAATACGGCGCGACAGGAGACCATCTATGATTCATGGATGGATCTGATCGAAATGGCACAGAACACCATTGAAATCGCATCGCTTTACTGGACAATGAGGAAGGAAGATGTGTCTCCTTTCGATGATAGTGCTAAAAAGGTAAGTAACGTGTAATATCACAGTATGAGATATAAACAATTGCAATCTATTGATCTTCGCTCGATTAATAAATGCGACTCGTCATAGGGAGAACAAGTGTTCCAGGCGCTCTTAGAAGCTGGAAAAGATAGACAGATTACGTTAAAAATTGCACAGAATCTTCCTTCTCACTTGTCCCCGAATATCGATACACAAATCTTAGCAAGAAAAGCTAACGCAATGGTAATTTTTTAAACATATTTTGATAGCATAGATGTGTCGCTCGTGAAATAAAAACAATATTATACTATTTTTATTTCAGTTATTTATAGTACAGTTCATATACATTAATAATAAAAGTTGTCACTCTGCGTATACCATATATAGATAAAAGACAATTTTATTATTCATTCGTTAAAATTTGATCGACGCAGTTTAGTTTTACTTTTCTCTTCTTTTGTTTTTGCTTCGTATAAATGCCAATTTTTATTCAGGTAAGAGACTTAAATTTTGCTGGATTGTTGGGCGGCGGAGTACTTCATACAAAATTGTGGCTTATCGATCGTACTCACGTGTACGTTGGTTCAGCAAATATGGATTGGAGATCTCTCTCGCAAGTAAAGGAACTCGGTTTGGTGGCGCTAAATTGTTCCTGCTTAGCAAACGATTATGCTAAAATATTTGATGTAAGGGATTATTTTATGAAAGCAATACGCATCATTTACTGTATTGAAAATCATTTAATATAACATCGATTTTTTTTTACTGTATAGGTATATTGGAAATTAGGAGAAGACGGTAAAGTACCTTCCACATGGCCAGATTCTCTCAGCACAAAAATAAATATAGATAATCCTATGAATTTTACATACATGGAAAATAAGTACAAAATGTTTATCGCGGTTAGTATTATTCGATATTAATAAATGCGTTACGATACGCGCAGTGCAATTATTTTTTTATTAAAATTAATTATAAAAAAATATGATATTGAACACATTGCAGAGCTCACCTCCGCCATTCTCGCCGAAAGGCAGAAGCAACGATCTAGACGCGATTTTGCACTGTATTGCTAAAGCGGAAAAGTTTATTTATATCTCTGTGATGGATTATTTTCCATTAACAATATATACTGCACAAGTGAAGTATGTATAAAGATAAAAAATATATGTTTGTGCATGTATGTATGCATGCGTGAACTTACACATATATTATATAAAATACGATAAAATAAATTATAATTTAAATTATCATATAATGGCTAAAATGTGTAGAATACCTTTAAAATGTGTGTTTATTAATATATCGTGAATGTTTTGCAAGTATTGTTATATACTTTCTTTCTCTTCGTATGATGTAGCATTATCTTTTATTTCGTTTCTTTTATCAATAATAACTTCATATTTATTTGACAGATATTGGCCTATAATAGACAATGCTTTGAGAGCGGCAGCAATCGAGCGTAAAATAAACGTGCGTCTCTTGATTTCCTGGTGGAAACACTCAAGAAAGTCGGAATCGTATTTTCTTAAATCATTGGAAGAACTGACAAACTCCTACACCAATGTCAAAGTCGAAGTAGTAAGTCGAAGTAGTATTATATATATTCTCTACATGTGCGTATAGTTATAAATATGATCGTCAATCACTGTCATTTGTTGAATCTTTGCAGAAAAGATTTATCGTACCAACTAACTCGTCCTTAGACAGAATACCGTTCGCAAGAGTGAATCACAATAAGTATATGGTCACCGATATAGCGGCTTACATAGGAACGAGTAATTGGTCGGGTGATTACTTTATTGACACAGCCGGTAAGTTAATGCAAATATGTCTCTTTTGCGAAAATAAAATGACACAAATTAGAGTAATAATAAAATTGTACATGCTTATGTTGTTTTTTATGAATTTACATAAGAGCAATTTTTTCTAAAAAAAAAAATGTATTTTAACATAAATATTCGAATTCAGGTATCGGTACCGTATTCGAAAGCGTTGGACGTCAAAATAGGGACAATATAAGACAACAGCTGGAAAATATCTTCCACCGCGATTGGTATTCCAACTATTCTTTCCCGCTACTTTCCAACTATAATATAAGTGAGACGCGTTCCGAAAACTCATGGGGTTTATCGAGAAATTCATATCAGCGTTCGTCATATGAACATTATTTGCATGCATAATTATAATATCTACTCGCCTTAATCATGATTTTTAATCGTGACAAATTTTATCATATCAATTTATAAAAAGAGAATTTATTTCTTATTTGTGATTTATATAGAATTTATTTGATTTCTCAACAGAAACAAACAAATTCATTCATTTTTCTTTATTGCGTTTTTGACTTATATATGCGTTCTTTCTCTGTTATTTTTAATAATTCTTATATTTTTTAAATTTTCATGAAACTTATGATTGTGTGCAGAAGGTGAATCATTGTAATATCTGGAATTCATTGTATATGTTACTGTCTATTTATGGCTTATGGGATTTTATATGTTGTGTATACACGTGACATAACGCTTGAAACCTTTTAGTAATGAGATTTTAAGAAATTCAATTAAATTATGTAATATTCTAGCATTAAAAGAGGCTGTTACAATGGTAAGTTAGCTTACATTTAAAAATATATAAATTAATATTACTTTTTTTATATATACAATTTTTGAAAGAATTATTATCATAATCGTGAATTTTAACTTGCAATTAATAAATTCAGTCAAAAACAATACTGACAATGAGTGAACATAAAACTTATACACTATACACTTGTATACTTTAATATAAATTTAATATGTAATCTTCTTATATATGTGCTAGTATATAATTAAGTTGTTTTTTCGATCTTTCGTCTCTCTTTAAAAAATCCGCTTTCTAAATCTATCTCTTTATTTTTTTTAATTTTTGCCGAAAGCGTGCCGATTAAAATGATAAACCGTAACAGTTCTTCCTTCATATTGATCTCTCTATCTCGTGATCGTACTATCTATATTTGCAAGTATGTACATTTATGTGCCTAACAAGCATACCTATATCATTTAACGAAAAGGATAAAACGTGCCTTATAAAAATTATTTTGATAGGTACGGTAAAATATTAATCTACGTTCGAGAAATGCATCGATTCTGCGTTCTTCCATGTAAACCGTGATCTCCTTAGAATTCATCTTTGATTGTTACTTATGTTGTGCCTGTTTAATAGTATATACAAAAATGGAATCCTGATTATGAACGATATTTTGTTATATTTAACATGTAAAAAAATAAAACGTTCTGGAATGATTCATAGCTTGATAAAAAGACTATTATAAAGACGCTTATACGAGACATTGATAAGATTAAGATTAATTAATACTATAATTAAAATATAAACTCCACATTTTCAAATAATTATTACTATTTAACTGATAATTTTTGTCACCTGAAATTTTGTGGCTATTAGTATATCGTTGAATACTATTGCAATTGCGTAGTATAAAGTACAATAAAATTTAAATTATGATCTTTTGCAAAAACGCGTCAATTTTTGTGCACAATTATGGCTACAGGCCTCATATAAACTGAGAACTATTAGGCAAAAAATGATAATTATTTCAATTTAAGTTTTGTTAAAGTACTTAATTATACGCGCAATTGTGTGTTGGGTAAAATAGATCAATTTTTGTGCACAATTATGGTTACAGACCTCATAAACTGAGAACTATTAGGCAAAAAATGATAATTATTTCAATTTAAGTTTTGTTAAAGTATTTAATTATACGCGCAATTGCGTGTAGTGGGTAAAATAGATTACAAGATCAATAGTTATAAAAAAAAAAAAATTTACAAAATTATCAGTTAAAGAAGGATAATTATTTGAAAGTGCGCAGTTTATATCAAATAATTGGAATACGTTTTAAAATGCTAGCAATTTTTTGAAAAATTATCTTTGTTATGCATATTATTTAAAATTACACAATATTCGAAGTAAAAAAAATATATACAGAAAAATTTTGTAACTTAATACAGCCTTATCTTGTTACACAAAAAAAACACTCAAAAAAATGAATAAATTAATATCGTCTTTATTTAAAATATCTCAATATTCAGTATTCAAATAATAATGGTTAAAGTATTAGTAAAATGCTGGTTTCGTTAAATGAAGAGAGAATATTAAATAACAAGCGATATACCGCAAAACTATTAAATACATTGTTGACAAAAAATGTCAGTATTATGACAATCTGCGATCTATATTTTATGATCTGTTGATGTAATAAAAAACAGAAAAAGTGTAGGTATAAAATCGATATAAGACTTATATACTTTTAAAATAAAAAATTATATTGTGAATTATCTTATAATTTTATTTTAATAATTCATCGATTTCTAATGGAAAAAATATACTGTATTAAAACTAGTGCTCAGTTATGTAAATATTGCCTATAATCTCTTTAAGTCTACTACCTTACGTATTATCAATTGCAAACAACGATAATTAAAACATTGTTTTTTTTAAATGTATCGTGATATATTGCGAATCTAGAGAATACACACATATATATTATATAAAAATTTCTCCGCCATATTTGTGTGCCTTGTTTTAATAAGTGCCCTTATAATTGTACAAAACGCGAAAAAATATATTTTAGTGGCTTGATCTCAATGCTATAAATAGATAGAAAATAAAAATCCAACACAGAAAAAACAGTATCCTTGAGAAAATGCAAATATGCCTTGATTCAAGTATATTTTATCCTTATAATAGCGCCAAATATAAATAATTTTGGATAAAGGATAATTTATCCTTAAAACAAAGTGCAAAATATTCTTGGTTGAAGCTAAAATTTACTTATAAATATTGCAAGGACAAGTGACAACTGAGCATGATATAAGCAGTACTTTCAAGTATATATAATAATTCTTAGTTCAAACGTGACTAAGTTTGTTTTTATCATATGCGATTTTTAAAACCAGAATATATCTGAAGGATAAAATATACTTCACACAATCTTATTTATTATTAAGGCAAATGAAAATTTGTGATTACAAAGAGCATTCTATGCTTAAATCAATCAAATAGTGTTCAAGAATAAAAATATACTTAAATCAAGGATTCCTTTTTTTCTGTAAATATATAAAATCTTTTGCGCCAAGGTTTTATAAAAAAAAAAATGTTACATAAATGCATATTACAAATGTTACATATGCATCTTACAATTATGGCGTAATTACTAATCGATTTATTATCACAGAAAAACAGTATTCTTGAAAGAATGCAAATATGCCTTGATCAAGTATATTTTATCCTTAAGGATAGCGTTCAAGAATAAAAATATACTTGAATCAAGGATTCCTTTTTTTCTGTGATCTTATAATTAAAAGAAACGTTATATATATATATATATATATATATATATATATATATGTATATATATATGTATATATATATATATATATATATATATATATATATATGGTATATAAATCGAATTTTAAAAATAAACTAATAAAAATTTAATGTCTTATATGAAAAAAGACAAAATTATCCGAAATTATCCTTCATATCATATCGTCATGAAAATCATTATTATTATTAGGCATCTCTAAGTTATTATCAGCATAATTCAGTTAACAAGCATATTTTAATATCAAATAATGTTATTTCTACGTCAAATAATGTGCATTTGTTACATGGGAAAGCATCATATAAGAAATATCAGAGTCGGATCTATATATATGTTTTGTCATCCGAGGCAATATTAGTAATTGGTGTCTCGTTTCTCTACATACGCACGCACACACACACACGTTAAAATAATATGTTTTCTACTTAAATTGCTATATAAGTTGATGCTAATATCATTTTTGCATTTTTCTAAAAAAAATTTGTTTCTAAAAATTGATCATTTTACATCTCCTCATAATCTTTCGCTCAAAGCGAGTGCACTACCCTAGATTCGGCTCTGAGAAATATAATTACCGTTTATAATTTATACTGTTTATATTTACTAATTGTCTTTTATATTTTATGCAAAATTAAAATACAAAAATTCAGATAAGAAATAGGTTAATGAGAATCAAGCGCAGAAAGTAGGCACAGCAAACTCTTTTCTTGAAATCTTCTTTATTTAACTTGAATATTATGACTCCTCCTTTAAACCATCTGTCAAATGTTTTGCTAAAAATCCAAAAGAAGAATCGAAATATTAAAATTAAATTAAGATTTTATTTTTTTTAACTAAAGATTTTAAGAAAAGTTTACAGTGCCTACTTTCTGTACTCTTAATTATTAGTCAATTTTCTATCTGAATTTTGTATTTATCCTTTTCTATTTCGTTATTTGCAAAATTAAAATGTAGAATTTTCATACATGCAACTTTTTAAAATTTTACGCTTTAATATATTTTACTCGTCTAGGTTCTCTATATACTTAATTGTAATTATACTTCTTATTTCAGTTGGTTGCTGCAAAAATGTAAGGTGATTGCGAGTATTCTTTGTATAAGTTATTATGTATAAATTCGTTTTGTATAGATTTGTGTTGTATATAATGATTTAAAGAAATTTACAATTATATAACCATCACATACAAAAATTACACAATTATTTTTGATATTTAAAAATCAATTTCAAACACATCATAGAATTCCTTATATGTTATTTGTGGTTCTACCTACATTTTTTGCTCTGTTACGTTCTACCTTTGCAATATCTTTCGAAAGAGACGGTATCAGACCCAGATAATTGGGACCGCAGTTAGGTTACCTGCGACTGACAATTCTTCAACTTCCAAGTGTGCGGAGATGCTCTTACCTGCTCGTGAACGGGACTCTAGTCCCCTCTACAATATCGTTTTTTATCTGGGTGACCGCTATTAATCGGTCAAAATTTTCAGCAAACCGGTATCGTACCAGTAGTATAACTTTATTCTGCTTGTAGAAGAAATCTCATCTCATCTGCATTGATAATTTGTGTATGGTTTTCATCGAATTTATCCTCTACAAACCGAAATTTGAATCCAGGATTATTTCCCGAAACTTGAACCGGAATTATTTCCAAAATTAAAATTGCCTAACTTCCGTACTATAATATAATCATGCGGAATGGTATACATAAATATAGAATCTCTTATCGTTGCGTTGAGAAATAAATTGTATTTTAAAGCTAAATTGGTTTTTAACCATCTAAAACTTACACCAACAATATTTCACACATTAGTCTTAAATGCGGAAGATTTTAATGACATTAATTTAACGTTTTTTTTTATAATACACAGCAAAGTGATTTAACTTTGTATCGAACCAAGAATAATTTTTTGTCTCTAAATAGAAACAATGAACTTTTTACATAATATTCTAGTGTAAAAATTATTCAGACATATCTATTTTGGGATGCTTATATTTATATGTAGTATTCTAGTGTAAAAATTATTCAGACATATCTATTTTGAGATGCTTATATTTATATGTAATATTCTCTGCTATATTATATATATATATATATATATATATATATATGTATGTTTCTTTTTATAAATTCTGAAAAACAGTAAAATCTTCTTCGACCTCGGGCTATTATTACAAGATTAATGATTTATCGAAGAAGTTTCGTGTGCATATCCGTTCTCAGTTCTCCAAGACATCATTTATCTTTAGGATATATGTTTTTTTAATTCATCCTTTAGTCATTTGCGGGAACGCTATAAAGTGGTGGAACCGGAGGAAGAGCACAGAAGAAGGGATACAGTGCTCGATCAGGAAGGGATACGAAGAAGTAGGTGTGGGAAAAGTGGGACCACACTACGGGGCTCAACCGGAGTGACAAAATACGGACTGTTTTACTCGCGAAAAGTCGACGAAGCAGAAAAGAGGATCGATAGATCTACGCGCGCGAGGAGAAAGTTATTACATACATACCTGCCCGGTGTGTTCACGTCTACCTTACTACCTGACTATCTACCTACTTGCCTGAACCAGCGCGATCGTCTTGGCTGTCTGCCTATATCTGTTTACCCGTTGCTGTTATCCGGGAATTCCCCTTGTTAATCATCTGTCAGTCATTGTATAAGGTTAGTGGAAGATTAACGTCACTAATTAATATGCAAAACACATCCGTGGTGCTACATAGTATCTGCGGTGAATTCGCGACGCGCGTCTTTTTTCTCTATAGTTGTAAATTATCACTCGTTGCTCTATCATGTTGTCTCGGCCGAGTTGTTCTCTAGTCGACTTCTACTCGCGAGAGACATAGTGGAACGTTTCTTCCGATAGCTACGTAAGTAAATTTCGTTAAAATGCATATTTTTAATAGATATTTTGTAATTAAATCTTATTCTTTTTTTATTAAAATTTTTTTATAAGCTATGACATTTGAAAATTAAATTTCACGGAAATAAATGTATCGCATATTATAGTTTAATTGCTGGATCTACTTTTTATTGAAATCCGCTTTTAAATTTAATAATTATATCAAGATGAAGTTATCTAGTAGTAATAGACTGTGATATGTGAAAAAATAATATTTTATCCGTAAATTTCGCTTTTATGTTTTTATTTAAATATTCCATATGCCAATCTATTGTTTCGTATAATTTAATTATTATTTTTACTTAAATCTGATGCATTCTAAGCATCAACTAAAAATTAAGTCGAGAAGAAATGAATATAAATGTCACTCTTTTTTCTTTTTATGATTTTTTATTTTTCGTTTATGTTATTTTAATTACTTTTTTTTAAATTTTAATAGAGATACTATAAAATCAGTGTAGTTATGTATCTGAGAGATAGCACATTTTGTTTCTGTCTTTCTAGTAAAACCAGTGATTGCTGATATTGATTAATTTTAACTTCACTATTAATATTAAAAGAAATTATTAAAAAAGACAGTAAGTTGTAATATATATTTAGCTACATATATATATATATATATATTTATATATATGTATATGTGTGTGTATACATATTCACAGAAAAAAAGGAATTCTTGATTCAATATTTTTATTCTTAAACGCTATTTGATTGATTTAAGCATAGAATGCTCTTTGTAATCACAAATTTTCATTTGCCTTAATAATAAATAAGTTTGTGTAAAGTATATTTTATCCTTAAGATATATTCTTGTTTTAAAAATAGCATATGGTAAAAACAAACTTGTTAGTCACATTTGAACTAAGAATTATTATATATACTTGAAAGTACTGCTTATATCATGCTCAGTTGTCACTTGTCCTTGCAATATTTATAAGTAAATTTCAGCTTCAACCAAGAATATTTTGCACTTTGTTTTAAGGATAAATTATCCTTTATCCAAAATTATTTATATTTGGCGCTATTATAAGGATAAAATATACTTGAATCAAGGTATATTTGCATTCTTTCAAGGATAAAATATACTTTACACAAACTCATTTATTATTAAAGCAAATGAAAATTTGTGATTACAAAGAGCATTCTACGCTTAAATTAATCAAATAGCGTTCAAAAATAAAAATATATTTGAATCAAGGATTTCTTTTTTTCTGTGATGATAAACGCAAATTAACATATATTTGCATTGTTCGTCGTCGAACTAACTCATTCTAGTTTTATAACTTTTAGTTTATAGATATTACTCAAAGATGATGAGAATAATTATATTATAAAATATTAATGTAATTCTCATTCTCTTTTCCTCTGTGTTTCTTTCCCTCCCTCTCTCTCTCTCTCTCTCTCTCTCTTATATTTTAATATAACTGCAATTAATATATTTAACATTTTAATAACTTTCTTGATTTTCACGATTTAAATCGTAAATTAAACACATAAACTTACACTAATCAAATCACAATAAATCACTATCGCAATATTGATAATGTTTGACTCTACAGAGCCACGCATATAATAATAAGAATTTGTAACTGTTTTTTTTTTATTTGATATATCGCTCGTAAAACAATTAATATCACTTTTCGCGTAACAAGAATGACTCGTGGCGGTTCCGGTTGCTCGAGCGCTGAACAGTAGTTTGAATCGAAAATTAAGCGGTACATTTAGTAACTAATATGGAAACGATAAGTAAGTTGATGATAAGTGCGCATCGAAACAGCACAATTATGAAAACTAACATGATATGTTTTATACACGTGGATTACAATCCAAAATTCAATAATTTCTATAATTTAATCTTACATTTATATTCATCTTCCTATTTTTATCACTATATAATTATTAAATTCGCAATTTTAATCATTTTACTTTTTATTTTACGTATGTTATATTTTGTTATAAGCAAATAAAAACTTATTTGCTTCTAAAAAATAGAATATATATTGTATATATATATATATATGTATGTATAAAATTCGTATGTCAATATTAAATTGATCAATATTAAAGCAGTCTTCTTGACTTGATTTGATTTTAATAACTATAATGACTTATGTTAAATGTAAAATGTCCTACATTCAAAAGAAGTTATTTGTTACGATTGCTTAATATTGCATCGTTATGCTTTATTTGTGCATACCTCTTTTGCGTTAATCAATTTAAACACAATTTAAAGGAAAGGAATAAATTCTCCATTCTATTATATTGACGACATAATAAACAATTTTAATGAAAAACGTCCAAAGCTTAAATAATTGTTAAGATTATTAATATTGAAAATTGACAATTTATGCAAAACAATAGCTTTCCGTTAAAAATTTTTATTCTATAAATTTATAAACAAAATTAAAGACATCTTATATAGAATTTATAGGAAGAATAAATGATATAATTATAAATAACATATTGGTAACTAAAACTACATATTAATAATAGAAAACAAATAAAAAAATAATGGTATGCAGTTATAAGAAAAAACACGAGATATGATCATATTTGTCATCATACTATTTGCAATTTTTATTTGTTTCGAAAGTAACTTTCAATTTTAGTTTGTATAAAAATATAATTTTAAATTTAGTTTTTATGAAAAAAAAATATATTTTTTAAAGAAAAATCATCTCTCGTATATTTTAAACAGTTGAATCGATATACTTTGCGATATAAAAATCTAATAATCTAATAATAGCACCTCTAATTTGAAAAACATATTCGACATGTTTATATGATGTCTCTTTCTCTTTTTTTTTTTTCACGTAACAAGAAATTGCTCAGTTTCCATGATTTGCATAAGAAAATATCCAAGACGATTGCTTCTATTATATGATAGTTACAGATATTCATCGCTATTATACTAATTGTGCTATATATCTTATCTTTCAAATTTTATATCATTCATGATTATTGATAATGAATCTTGAGCCTTGGTTAAACCGGTTGTTAAAGTCAAGATTAACTATAAACTACACAGAAAAAAAGGAATCCTTGATTCAAGTATATTTTTATTCTCGAACGCTATTTGATTGATTTAAGCATAGAATGCTCTTTGTAATCACAAATTTTCATTTGCCTTAATAATAAATAAGTTTGTGTAAAGTATATTTTATCCTTAAGATATATTCTTGTTTTAAAAATCGTATATGGTAAAAACAAACTTACAACATTGTTAGTCACATTTGAACTAAGAATTATTATATTTATTTGAAAGTACCGCTTATATCCGATGCACACTTGTCACTTGTCCTTGCAATATTTATAAGTAAATTTCAGCTTCAACCAAGAATATTTTGCACTTTGTTTTAAGGATAAATTATCCTTTATCCAAAATTATTTATATTTGGTGCTATTATAAGGATAAAATATACTTGAATCAAGGCATATTTGCATTCTCTCAAGGATAATCTAATAATCCTTTTTTTCTGTGTATAATTAAATCATACTTAAATGCAAATTGATCAGTCTCTTTATAAAATATTGTTTTCTTGAGATTAATTAATTTTTTTGTTAAATTATCTTATTAGGCGCCGTAACCAGATTAAAAATTACATTTTAAACTAGATAAAATTGATTCTATTTGTTTCAATTAATAATGCATCAAAAAGAAAATCGATCATCTCTGCTATTCTCTAGTTCCATTCATATATTAAATTCAATAATAGGTCTGTTTGTTTTGACTACACTGGCTACACTAGTTCAGAAGTTGTATTTTTTACTCGATATTAAAAGGAAAAAGAAAAGATATTGAAAGAAAAAAGACAAAAATATGTTTAAATCATCAAAGTATCAAAATCTTGAATTAAATGTCAATTGTTTGTGTGAAAGCTATAACATTTTTACGTAAGATCTATAGCTATAGAAAACGCAAAGTTTCTTTTCAAGGTACATATAATTTGCAACTTCAGATTTTAATTTATTTTCTCGCTTGTGAATTATAGAAAAAAACTTTAAATCTCAAAATAATTTACGCTGCGGTTTTTTTTTAATATTCCGTCTTTTTCATGTTAACCTGTATCAGATGTTATTCTATATAATCCCCTGTGACTCAGAATAATGTAAAAATAAACGCAACGTTTAAGGAGTTAGCACGCAATAACTTTTTACTCGGTTATACTTTCACATACTTTCTCGATCTTCTCACTAAGTACACGTAGTTCTGGTTTTTATCAATTTTCATTAAACAAAATTATTCATACCACTCAGCTATTCAAGAAATCACGTACAACATTAAGTTCAAATATGTGACAGTAGTGCACGGAGAAAAATGGAACGCACCGTTAAGGTGCCGACAAACATTTACAGCATCCGTATTTCGTACCGTTATATCGTCGGTGAGACTTATGATAAAGCACGAATTTTACGGACTTTCATTTTTTTCGGAACATGCTAAAGAATTGTTAAAGTATGAGTAATACTTTTATTCAGAAACTGATATTAATAAATTTACTTCAATTCCTTTTTGCAAAGAATTTAGCCTAATTTTCTAACTGTAATAAAATTTTTAAAAATTTAAACAAAAAATATTTATTTCTCGAAGTTTTAACTTTAACACTGACTCTTACATCTTTTTCTGACTTTCTAACCAATTTACATATTAAAAATACAATCTGTTTTATAAAAACAAATCTATTTGCAAATGTTTTTCTCTCAGTTTTTATATGTGCATTATTGACTACTAATTATAAACAGTTCAAATAATTATTTATAAAAAGAAGAATTTAATCTACAAATCTACATGTATTCTTGCACCTGTAGGATAACATACAAAAAAATTATATTTTTTAATATAAAAAAGAAATATTTTACAAAATCAGTTTACGTTATTGAAGAAGAAGCGAGCATAACACTGTTTAATGTAAATAAATGCATAGACTAATGTAAAGTAATATATGTTTTGCAAGGCTATGGAAAATTATGCAGTATTTCACTAAAGGCGGAACTGTTGAATGATCTATCTATTGAGATGATGGTGACGAAACATCATCATTTAATGAATTAACGAGCCTTATTATTAACCGAGGACGTTCAACATCTAATAAAGATTACGTATTAAAATTGTTGCTATTAATTATGATGGTTTCTAAAGCTCATCAAAAGCTATTCCGAGAGTAATACGTGTTCAAGATAAAAGATGATCATAAATAATAATCGAAACTATTGTTGCGCATAATCAAAACATTAAGCTCGAAGGCCAGAACAATGTTAGTTAATCACAGCAAACTTACAATTAGCTAAGCACTTGATTGAAATATTCTTCCTTATTTATGTTACGATTAATCTTATCATTTCAAAAAAATATTCTAATCGGCATACTAAGTATAATCAATTTTTTCAGCATAAGAAAAATAATAATTCTTTCCTGTTTCATCGTTTCATGTTTATAATAGATATTATTTATATATACATATATATTTCTTTTAATAAATATGTATATATATTAATGAATTAATTTTTTAAGCAAAAGATTTAACGTAGATATTATTGTTTTATTTTCATATAATTTTGTTTGAGAGAAAATTAAAAGAATTTTATAATTCTTAAAAGGGGTATATATCCTAAGATTATTTTTAATATTGCAGAGAAACATCTCTAGAATATGACACATAAAATATGAAACAATCGTGTACGAAAAGTGTTAAAATTGATTCGAACTAGCTCGTACCCCACACCATTTCTCGACTAACGGCTCATTTCTCTTTAGAGCCTTGAAAGTATCATCCAGGAGCGCCGACTTAGCTCGTACTGTCCCACTAGGTATGTGGTTGTCTTCATCCCGAGAGCAACCTTCACGCGTCCCATGAGGACATGACCGCGAGACAAAGATTTGTGGCTCTTTAACGAGCGATTAAAACAATATGTTTATAAAAGTAATGCATGTATCAACATCGTACAATGTTGTATGCCGCCTGTACAGTTACGTGAGCGTAATAACGCGCTGCATGTTGTGCAAGTAGAATCTTTCTCGGGCGTTTGCGTAATGTTTGAGCCGTGCCGTTACCACCGGCACCATGTCGACTCTTCCGCGTTGGCTCGTAATGAGCTCCGACGCCTAAGTTATATTAGAATAGTCCCCGACACGGAAGTATGCTTATTCGAAGCCGCCCTTCTCCTTCCCTCCCCACGTATATACGAAAGCCGGCTCAATTTTTCGGTAAGAAATCACAAATCTATAAGCACCGAGTGGGGATCGAATAAACGAGAATTTCCTGCTCTTTCTTCTCTCCTTGGGCGCTCTCGCGCGCCCAAATGTTACACAAATACATACTGTTCTCTCAAGCGCGCGACCTCCTTCCGTACTTGGAAAGCAACTTGCTAGACCAATCGACGAAAGGATCGAAACATCGCCATCAATGTACCGCGACGAATCTCGGACATGATGAATGGCGCGCGTTGGATAAGGTCGTCTTTAAGGCCGAAATCTTACTATTTGACAATATATTAATGTATGCGATCTATCTTACCTTATTGCCAAGACATTTGCACTATGCATCACAAATTTATATCAGATTATTTCAATCAGCTGTTTCGATTTTATTACTACTTTTCATACTGAATATTTTTGTATATTTATTTTAGTCTCACTTCATCTCAAGCTCTTCGATTTCAAGAATTTATCGTGAGAAAAAACTTGATATTCTCTTTAAGATTATTTATATAAAATATGATAACAACAATGATTAAAATAATTATACGAGAAGATATATATTTATAGCAGAACAATTAATTAAGTTTACTTACGCATTATATTTGATTATTAACACATATTGTGTATAAGCTTTAATATATCTAGGAAAATAAAATTTTTTGGTTTTTGAAGAGATTTCAATTATTATTAGATACTACATTATAAAATTAATTAACTTCCTAATCATAAACTTAAATGTAGTATTTGAATTTAGAAAGGTGTATATAGGAAGATCATTTTAATTCTCGAGGTCGTTTCTATTAATTAAACTGACAGGAAGTTTACAAGTTTATGTTTTTGTGTTTGTACATTTTAAAAGATACAAGGTGATCAGGTCCATTTATATTATATTATGCAATAATTATCATATAAATAAAAATAATTAAAACTGTAATTTGATTGGTTCCCTTTTCTATTATTAGAGATTTAAAATTTGTTTTACATAAAAAAGTAAGAAACAAAATCTGGTATTTTTAAAAAGAGTTAACTTGAAAAAACAATTAATGTTTGTTTATTATAAGATTCTATTTTTAGCTCTAAAAAATCAAACAAAAGTCCTCACAATTTCTAAACATTATTAATATCCAGAATTCAGTTTCTACACGTATTTAATTATAATAATTATACAGGAAAAAAATTGATTACCATAGCAAATTTGAGATATTTCTAAAATGGTATTCTTAAGATGATTTTATTCTATACCTTCAATATAATTATCATACCTAAATTTTATGGTAATTATATTTTTAAGCTATAATTTAGCAGGGAATTCTCCATTAAATTGTACGTAGTTAGAGATATTAAAAGAGATTACTTCATAGCTAAAAAGACGTAGTAGTTAATTTTCTTTCCGTGTGCCAACAAGTCTTTTACGTCTTTTCGTAAAGATTGCATATTTTATATTATTTTTTTTTGCATGTAAAAAATCGTATTTGTTAACAAGTAAATAGACTTGGATTCGTTTCTCGATTCAACGTCCTGATATTTTTCTCGCCTATGCTTCGTTGAAAGAGACAGAGGGATTTTATTAAAAGTTAAAATTTCGAATTGATTAATTTTAAGGAAGTTTGTGAGGTTTATTAAAAAATCTCGAATTAAGAGATTTATTTAATTCCTTGATATCAAACTAAGAAAATTGATGTCTTTTGTACACAAATAATCAGTTTTAAGGAAAAAATAATCAGTTTTAACGAAGAAATTCTCCTCCTGGAAACTGATGCATTAACATCTGCATATGGTTTTTATATTTTAATTATTTTATTTTATATTTAAATGTATATATATATATATATATATATATATATGTTTGTTAATTATATATACGTTGCATTTGAGAGCTTTACTAAATCTTGAATGTTTAATAAATAAAGTTTTATTTTATTTTGAATTCACTATGTTTCCTAATAGTACATCATATCCAAAAGACATTCAGAGGATATCCAGAGGACATTCAAACATCCTCAGGATGTTCTCTGAATGTCTCGGGATATGTGTTCTGTTAAGGTTGCGTTTAATATTTTTTCCGTCCTAGAGAGAGTAACAAGTACGTAAAAGATTAATTATAATGGCCTTTCAGATATGATGAATATATACTTGAAATTAAGATTTCTCTACTTAACATCTAAATTGCATCAATAATCGATACGTCATGGTCACTATCGCACTATTTAGCCAAGTAAAAAAGCACGGAGTGTTTTTGTAAGTAATTAACATCGAATTGGTTTTGTGAAGAACTACGCATCAGAATTGTGAAGAACGCGCATTAACACTTACTGAGTACAAAGATAGTTTATCGGCATCACCGGAAATCATTTCTCAACCGATTTCAAACTAACAAAAAAATTAAAATAATTAAACATCAATTTTTTAAGGACTCTTTTCAATACTATATATGTAATTTTAAATATATATTTTACAAAAAAAATTCAAGTTAAGATATTTTATTAAATTAAAATTTATTTAAAATTAATTAAAAATTAAAATTTCAAAATTGATCGAATTTCTAAAGTATTCTTTGTATTGTCAGCAGATATAACGATGAATAGCATTAGTCTTAATTCGACACTTAATATGCATAATTTCGAATAATAGCAACAGTTCTGAAACATGATATTAAGAGATTGTTAGTTCATATATATGACTGATTATTCGACCTAAACATATAGGTATACGTGAGGACAGATTGAATTTTCTCTCATCCGAATTCCCGGAGTCCCATAGCCGTAACCGGCCAGTTGGAGAAAGTAAAGAGTCGTGTATCCGGCGAAATTATCCGCGCCCGAGCTCTTTCAATTCCAGATGTGATGTAACCAGTTGTGCGTTTAGATCTACCAAGGCATATAGATGCTGCAGAATTCTGATACCTCTTGTAGTAAATTCTGCGTATATTATGTAAACTTGAAGATAAATAAAAGTGTACGAGAAATAATTTATTACATGTAAAACTGATTAAAAAAAGAACATAATTTATACATCGAGATAAAAATAGTCTGATATGTGGCTATATTATATTCTTTTTTAATCAATTTTACATGCAATAGACGATTTCTCGTACACTTTTATTCGTCTGCAAGTTTACATATATTTACGTACATCCATATATATTTCAATTTATATTTATATGCGATATCTAATAATATAAAAAAAAAGATTTTGAGAATCTTTCTTTCAGAATTTCTCTTAGTTTACTCGTTTCAAACGTTCCTGCGCCCGTATACTTGAGCTTTCTTTTCATTTCATCATTACATCTATGCGACTCGATCGTTGTTAAAGACGACTGTCTGTTCAGAATTTTATTTCGTAGGAAGGAACGCTCGAAGTTCACGATCGACTTTCACCAAGTCGCTTCTGGTATGCGTAACGACTCGCATGGCGGGTTGCCTACTTTTGACTCGCTTATTATAACTAATTGCTAGACGTTGAATCAATTAATATATTTTTAATTAATACGCTCAGGGATTAATCAAGCAATGTAACGACATTGTTATATAACAATATAGCAATATTATAATTTATAATGCACATTTCCATATATCGCCGAGATGATGGAATATATTTTATGTTAATTGCCACGAAATGAAAGTGAAACGTGCTTAAGTAGAAGCAGAAAGTAAAAGCAGAAACAGTTTTTTTGAAACACATTCACGAAGTAACGATATTTAAATAGTTTTCTACTTTTACGTTGGCCAACGTCATTGATGCTTTCAAATTAATTATCACTAATTAATTAGCACACATTTATCGTATTAGATAACTGTTCATGATATAATTCCTGTATTTTATTTTTTTTATTTTTTCTTCGTGATTCTTTCTCTAATTTTCACGTACTTGCAAAATTTTTAGAAATTAAAATCTCCAAAACAATTAAAATCTCTTAACAATTTGTATGATAAATTTAATGCGCAGCGAGTGAACGACAAACGTCGTATAAGAAGTTTAATGTGCTGATATGAAATATTCAATTCATTCCAAACATTGCACAATCCTTAACTGTTATGTCACGATTACGGTTTTCTTATAAAGTGAAATGGTTTGTGACGTAGAACGAGTATGAAAGGTTTTGGCAAATTACCTCTCTCTTTTCAACATAAATCTACGCTGTTATTCTGAAACTGAGCAATTATTGTGTGATTTTCTCGCTTTTAAACATGTGATACATGACGTGATTTCTCGCACTTGACTCATTAGCTTACTATATTCATTCATTATTTCATATGTATTTTATTTATTCATATTTTGTGTTACGAGGTGTATTTTCTTTATGCTTCATATTTATAGATGATAGATTTATATATATGTATATATATATATATATATATATACCTATATATATGTATGTATTATATAAAAAAATTAAATTTTATTCGAAACATACAGAAGAAAATATGATTCTTCGTGAAAAGAATAAAAATCCGGAAAAAATAACACCCAGACAGCACCAAATGCAAAATCGGCGCATAAGATATCTTTAAAATATGTTTAAGATGTCTTTCGGATATCATATATCATAAGATTTTTTAATTAAAGCTGTTTTAAGCTTTGCATTTTTTGCATGCATTGCAGCATTTTTTAATGATATCTTATGCGCCAATTTTGGGCTTGGTGCTGTCTGGGCAGTTATTTGAATAGCGATTTAGAGAAAGACGCAGACACAACAACACAGAAAAAACAGTATTCTTGAAAGAATGCAAATATGCCTTGATTAATATTTTATCCTTATAATATCTATATCCTTATAAAATCTATATTTTATCCTTATAATAGCGATTTAGAGAAAGACGCAGACACAACAACACAGAAAAAACAGAATTCTTGAAAGAATGCAAATATGCCTTGATCAATATTTTATTTTTATAATATCTATATCCTTATAAAATCTACACAGAAAAAACAGTATCCTTGAGAGAATGCAAATATGCCTTGATTCAAGTATATTTTATCCTTATAATAGCACCAAATATAAATAATTTTGGATAAAGGATAATTTATCCTTAAAACAAAGTGCAAAATATTCTTGGTTCAAGCTGAAATTTACTTATAAATATTGAGGGGACAAGTGACAAGTGTGCATCGGATATAAGCGGTACTTTCAAATATATATAATAATTCTTAGTTCAAATGTGACTAAGTTTGTTTTTACCATATGCGATTTTTAAAACAAGAATATATCTTAAGGATAAAATATACTTTACACAAACTTATTTATTATTAAGACAAATGAAAATTTGTGATTACAAAGAGCATTCTGTGCTTAAATCAATCAAATAGCGTTCAAGAATAAAAATATACTTGAATCAAGGATTCCTTTTTTTCTGTGAAGATATTAACATCTGAAAGATAAAAGAAATACTTTCTTCTTTTCAATTTTTTCTCTTTTTCCCGACTAAATTTTTTTTATTTTAATGAAATTTTTTCAACATGGAAAATATTCTAGTTATCGTCGCAGAGAACGTCCCGCGCTTCGGTTATGCATTATTCACGCGAGGAACGAATGTGGACGGTATCATGAAAACAAGAAACTGAAAGCTGTTGAAGAAGAAAAAAGAAAGAAAAAGAACCGACTGAATGAGAGATTAATGGTACAAGCAGAGTGATTTTTCTATCTCTATCTGAAAGCAAAAGCCTATCTTCGTGCGAGGAATGAGCGCGCGAAACTTCTTTGTTAAACAAAGAACGACGCTCTTTTGCGTTTCATGCACGCTTCGTGCGTTAATTTTTCACGCGTAACAAACATTCACGCTCGTTTAACGAACACTGATCACGGATAACATGTAACTGCGTGGAAACTGCATTATTGGTAACAACTTGACAACTTAACCGACTTTGTGTACGCTTTTGCGTACCTACGTATTGGAAAGAGCTCTTTAAAAAAAAGGCGTTTTGGTAAATATCACTCCGACGAGGAGACAGAATGTACATACGGCGTAAATGTATTGTCGCTTGACGAGAGCATGCGAGGTATATGAATCTTGTTCAAACGTTACGTCCTACGTAACGTATGAACAAGATTCATGTTAGTAGGATTCGCTTTGAAGAATGGTGTCCTTCATAGCGAAGAGGATATATTTGCTTTTTTTTTTCATCCGGCATGATATTTAAAAAATGATGTGTATTCTCTTAACGGGACGTTCTCCGAACAAAGAAATATGTTGGTATCGTTATTTCTTTGTGGTGTAGACACCTATGCAATATTTGTTTTTCTTTAACCAACGAAGTGTGCATTCGAAGAATGAAATATCGATGGCTTGCGTAAGAGTTATACAGCGAAACAATAAGATTTCTGCTCATTCAGACTTTTTCAAGAATTTCAACTCGTATTCTAAAAGCAAATTAACAAAAAATGTTTAAGCAAGCAAAAAAGATTGTCTTCGTGATCAATGAATATATTTAAGTTATTCTGAATGGCGATATTATCAGAAAATTCCCAAATATATATATATATATTAATTTCAAAATGCTCATTAAGACTTTTCAAGAAATTCAACTCGTATGCTAAAAGCAAATTAACCAAAAATTTTTAAGCAATCAATTTTAAAAGATTGTCTTTATAATTAATGAATATATTTAAGTTATTCTGAATGGCGATATTATCAGAAAATACCCAAAGATATATATTAATTTCGAAATAAACTGAATTGTTTATTATAGAAGAAAAAAAAATTAAGCATATTCCAAGATATATATATATATATCTTGGAATATGCTCAATTTTTTTTCTTCTATAATAAACAATTCAGTTTATTTCGAAATTAATATATATCTTTGGGAAATTTCGACATGATAGATATTTGGCCATATATTACAAAAAATTTTCGATACACATTTTTTGCGAATTATCTTAATTTACATTATATTATATCCACATCCTATTATATATATTGTCACATATATCCACATAAAAATATTTTTGCGTGGATATATATGTGACAAAGTAAAATGAAAAAATAGATACGTTTGGTTTGAATCGAAAATAGGATGTGGATATAATATAATGTAAATTAAGATAATTTGCAAAAAATATTTTTACGTGGATATATGTGACAAAGTAAAATGAAAAAATAGATACGTGTGATTTGAATTGAAAATAGGATGTGGATATAATATAATATAAATTAAGATAATTCGCAAAAAATGTGTATCGCAAATTTTTTGTAATATATGGCCAAATATCTACCATGTCGAAATTTCCATGTGGCTATCATAAAAATTAAAATAATATGCAAAACAAACTACACATATATATCTGTGAATAATGTTCAAAGAATATCTTTATCTCTTATTTTATTTTATTTTTCATCTATTAAAAAATTTATTTCAAAATTAAAGAAAGGATGTAGTAAATACATACAGATAAAGAATAAATAAACACATTTTATCTTCAAAAAAGTTAAAATAAATTAAAAAATTAACCAATCATACAAAATAAAATCTTTTAAATATTTTTATGAGAGATGCAATTTTACACTATGAATAAATCACAATATCAATCTTGTGCATATGCAATATAATAATCGACAAATATCTCTCACCTTTTGCAAAGATTAATTAAATAAAAAAAATTCTTTGAACATACACGAGAAAATGTGATTCTACGTGGCGACAAGATCGCAATATTGATCTTCTTTCATCACGTATCTATCTCATAAGTGTCACATAAACGATACTGGGATTCGCGAATCTCCTTTCGTTCACGTACAGGTGATAATAAGCGAGGCGAAACGCGACGCGACGCAACACCAATCGGCTAATCGATCGGATAGACGGCGAAAGGCTCGCAAAAAAGGCAGTCACCTTTTAAATTCGACACAACGCGGCTCGTAACGCGTTGAGCTGCGAATACGAATTAGAAACAATCGGTCCGGTGAAGATACACGATTCTCGTCGTTGCAGGTGCAAGCCCGGAGAAGCGATGGTGGAGGTGCTTTTGGATCGTATCGATGGCCAGGAGGTGGCCGTCGTTGACTCGAATTGCATACCAGAGTCACCGACGAAATGTTCGCCAACGGAGAATTCGACAGCGATCAACGAAAAGCTGTCGCCGATTCAGGAGTTCTACTACGGCCAGAGCATCTTTATCACCGGCGGTACCGGTTTCATGGGCAAGCTGCTGATTGAGAAGCTGCTCAGGACGTGTCCCGGAGTGGCCTCGATCTATCTATTGGTGCGCCCGAAGAAGGGCAAAGACGTGCATCAACGCACCGAAGAGATCTTTGATGACGCGGTAAGTCTTAGATATTGCAGACAGATCCTAACTTGAACCTTATTTCATCTTTCAACTTAGTTTTCTATCTTTTTTATAATTAATCTTCTAGAGTTTTGATTCAAAAAATTTCTAAAATTTCGATTCAAAATATTTAAGTAAATAATAATTGGATGCAACGGATCGCATACACACAATTTAATATCTTCATATCTGTTTATGCATGACATATATGTACGTTATATGTATATTATATTTGCCGAAATAATACGTGCATCGCACGTCAGCAATAAACAGTCGACATTGACGTCAACGCTACATTTAGTCTCTTTCAACGATTTTATTAATTACAATTCGTTATTAATTTTGCTTAATTATAATTTGTTTTTTGTAATTTTTGTATTTTTATTTAATCCCTTTTTAAAATTAAAAATACATATATATATGTTTAGTATCATATACTAAGATATGAGAACATTAATAATAACAAGACAACAAACATCGTTTTTAATTTAACAAATTATTAATAAATTATTATTCCCTTTTGCTTAGTTATTTAAAAAACTTAGGGACGAGCAGCCAAAGTTTCGGCATCAAATCGTCGCTATAGCGGGAGATTGCAGTCAACCGAATCTTGGAATATCCCCGCAAAATCGGGCCACTATCATTCGAGAGGTTTCAATCGTCTTTCACGTCGCGGCTACGGTCAGATTCGATGAGAAGTTGAAACTAGCGGTACCCATCAATGTTAGAAGCACGAGAGACGTTTTGAATCTTTGCAAGGAAATCCCGAATCTCAAGGTATTCAAATGTACAAAAACAAATAAAACGATAAAATTACGCGACAATTTTTCTATGCATAAAACATTATCTGACTCGTTTTATTACTTGTCAAATCTTGAATAAGTTTTTTCCGCTGAAAATATACGATGTTCACACACTTGATTCACACGAATTTAAATAACAGAATTTATTATTAGCCAGGTTTCTTGACATACTAAATGTACGATTGCTCATGTAAGCCTTCGTGTGTTTAACTTAAGCGGCACCATTATTATTTTATGCAATTTCCTCAGTCTTTTGTGCACGTGTCGACTGCGTACGCAAATTGTCCGCAAAGCGTGATCGAGGAGAAGTTTTATGACCCGCCAATGGACTCTGACAAACTAATTGCGCTTATGGAATGTGTGGAAGATAAGTTGGCTGAAGACATCACTCCACAGTACGTAGACTTTTCTTTATTTGAATTCTTAGCACTTATAAAAGAAAGAACGTGCGAAAAGAAAAACATATGTCTCACTATTTACAGATTATTAGGAAAATGGCCGAACACCTATGCTTACACAAAGGCAGTTGCTGAGAATGTGATTAGAAAACAGGCTGGCGACTTGCCGATTGGCATTTTTCGTCCTGCCATTGGTTAGCATAAATTATCATTTATTCATAATAACACTATTCGAAACTATATTAAAGTATTTAAGCAGTACGTTAAATTTAAATTTGACACAAAATTTTAAGAAGAATCTCGAGATTTTTCTACATATACAAAATACAAATTTTATTATTAAATTATTCAAAGAATGAAAATAATTAATTGCAAGATATTTGCTGCTTTCTATTTAGCAATACAAGTCGACACAAGTGTCATTCTTTTTTTATTCTGATAAAATATAGAACAAAGACGTTTGTGTCGACTTGTGCATTGCTAATTGAATAGTACTACTAAATATCTTGCAATTAATTATTTTTATTATTTAAATAATTTAATAATAGTAAATGGAAAGCACTTATTATTAATTATAATTAAATTCATAAATATATGTAACATTCGACATTTTGTTCCTAGTAATCTCAACATATTTGGAACCAGTGCGGGGTTGGATCGATAATTTATATGGTCCTACGGGAGTTGCTGCTGGTGCAGGAACTGGATTGTTGCGATCAATCCATTGTGATGGCTCGGTTCATGCAAATGTGGTACCTGCCGATTTAACTGTTAACGCTCTAATCGCGTGTGCGTGGGATGTAGCAAACATACAAAGGTAATATCATCTCTCGCCTTTTCTCTCTTCTTTTATTTTTTATTCTTTTTACTTTCTTATCTCTTCTATCTCTTTTTATCTTTTATCGATGCAATATGGCATCACGTATGACGTATATCAAATATTAATCAGGAATTAAACACAAAAATATATACGTTTAAAAATATAATGCGAAATTTTTTATATTTTTATATTATTAGCATGCGAGAAATTTTAATTCAAGACATAGTATTTAATTATTTCAATTGCAATATATAGATATATTATGTGCAGAGAAGTTATCATTAAAATTCTTTAAATTTTACGAGGTATTTGTAAACATGGAAATGTCATCATAATATTGCATCACCGTTTCAGATCGAACAACAAATCGCATTCCGACATTCCGATTTATAATTATGTGTCCAGCGACAATCCGATAACTTATGATCAATTGAAGGAAATGTCGGCGAAGTATGGTCTCGATATTCCCTCGACCAGAGCAATTTGGTATTACAGCTTCAGAAACAATAAACATAAGATAGTCCATCTATTCTTTGTGTATTTTTGGCACTTATTCCCGGCTTTGTTGATCGATACTGCGACTGTCTGCATGGGAAGACAGCCGAGGTAATATAATCAGACACTTTACATAAAAACTTTACATACATATGAACATACTTTTTCAAGAAAAAATATGCAAATTAAAAGCATTTATGCTAATAATGTAAACAGCGTATTTTTAAAAAAAAATTTATATATAATTTAAAAAAAAATAAATACTCTTTGTTTTTTTAATTAATAATAGAATTAAATATGTATATACACAGACACCATTTAAAATAATTTAAGGCATAGAATAATTATAGAAAAGCAAACTATTTCTAAACTTGCTACTTTTACATTAATGATTTTATAATTATGTGTGTATGCATGTTGAAGGTTACTTAAGGTTTATAAAAAGATACATAAATTTATGGACGTCTTGAATTACTTCGCTACGCAAGAGTGGAAATTTACTAATGACCGATTGCATGCGCTAATGGCGAAGCTCACGTCCAAAGATCGCGAAAATTTCTTCTGCGATATACGAGATATTGATTGGAACGTTTATTTCGAGACATATATTCGCGGAATAAGGATTTATCTCATTAAGGATCCCTTGGACACTCTGCCGCAGGCACGTGTCAAATGGCAAAGGTATGAAACTTTATATTTAGCACCGCATTTCGATATTCAGAAAATAATTTAAAGTTTGATTAGTTTCTGTCTGCTTTAATAGTTTGAAACTATATATGTTTAATTATATATATGTTATATATATATATATATATATATATATATATATATATATACCTCTGAAACAATTTTAAAAATATATTCTGTAGAATTTTCATACAAATATAGGTTCGATAACACTTTAAATGTCACTTTGCATATAATAAAGAGAGAACTGATAGATATAAATTTAAATTTAAAAAAGAGGCTAATAAGAGAGAGAGAGAGAGAGAGAGAGAGAGAGAGAGAGAATCAGGCATAAAAAAATTAGGCGCAACAAACTTGTTTTTAAATTTTTCTTTATTTAATTTAAATGTTTCAATCTTTCCTTTTCATCATCTTCAGCAGATTGATTAACAAAAAATCCACGTATCTTGTTCATGTGTTTTAATCCACATCCCATTATTACATCTCTAATAATTTTTCAAAGTGATCGAAAATGAGATGTAGAATAAAGAACGAAAAACGCGTAGATCATGACTTCAGCGATATATAGAAGATAATACTCATATCTAAGTATGGTCTTGTATGTATATGGCTGAAGTCATGACATGCATTTCTTATTTTTTTCTCATCTTCGATCGCTTTGACTTATTAGAAACATAAGACGAGGATGTAGATCAAGGTACGTGGATTTTTTGTTAATTAATCTGCTGAAGATGATTTAAAGAACGGACATGCTCAAATTAAATAAAAAAGAATTTAATAACAAGTTTGTTGTGCCTGCTTTTTGCTTTTTGATTTTTATTAATTCATTTCCTACCTAAAATTTTTGTATTAGTAAAAGTTTAAATCAATATTGTATATTCTTAAAATTTAATTTTTTCGCGTCTTTCTATGAATCATATTTGAAATAAAAAATATTATATCTAAAAAATATTTTACAACTTTATCATTTAACTGATCAAATAACTCATGTTGCAGATTATATTGGTGCCATCAAGCATTAAAACTTATACTAGCCTATGCTGTTATGAGGTTTTCGTGGATGGCCATATCTACTCTCTTCAACTTTTTCAAAGTGTGACAGAGAAATAAAAGTAAATAAGAGGAGAATCCCGAAATTTAGGATATACGTCCTGGAAATGCGAAAATAAATAATGGTAGAAACATCACAAAGAAGTGTGCAATTTCAGAAAAACTCGGAAAGAAAGAAATTAAAGAATTAACGAAGAATTATCGCATTGTAATTCTGTGTATAGAACATAATATTACGTGCGAATGTAATGCATATATACAGATATATGTATATGTGATAAAAGCAAAAATTATTTGAATGACAATTGGAATAATCGTATTATTCTAACTTCGGCGATCTCCGCAAATAAATTGTAAGTATAGACTTATATATTATTCTATTTTTCTAAAGTAGATTTATAGATAAAAGTTATATAAAAGCGAAGAGTTTAATACATCTCTGTGCCTTAGCGTAAAATATATGCCCGGGGTATTATGCTATATTACGTATAAGCAAATTTATTATGGGATCGACAAAGTATTCGTTATATTATCGTGAATGATTGTGGTTTGAAAATAATTTTAATGAAAAAGAACATTTTTATTGAAATATATATATATATATGTATATTTATATATAAATGATCTATTGAAAGCATTTAACAATTGAGAGTAAACAAATGAATAAATAATATAAATTGCTTTTCTGATTATTTAATCTAAATTTCACTTGAGCGTTTTGAAATTAGTTTGTCATACAAAATATTTTATATTTCTATAATTTCTATCTCTATTCAAAGTGAATTAATTTTGATTTTAATCACAATAATTAGAAATAAAAAATAATTGCTTTTGACAAAAGAAAATTACTAGAATAATGTAAATCAAAGGAAAAATTGAATCAATCAGAAAGTTCTTAATTTTTGCGCAATCTGATTAAACCTACAATCATGTCACATTGTTTATACTTATTTCATGAATCAGCATTTAACATGTGCGCAATATTTCGATGAAGAAACAAATACTCAACGAATACGAAATGTTGCTCCACGGAAAAAAACTACTTATAATTTATATTTAATAAAAACATTCGTTTTTACTGAATTGGATATTAAGTATACACAAAATATGAGTGAACCAAAGGGCTCTCTCACATATTAAGAGAAAGCGTATTTTGTTGACGTAATTGTACGGCATATAGATATGACGTATATTACATAGACATGTACGATAACGTGTACCATGTAGCGTAATTATTTGACAATGTACGGGTATATGGCAATGCATAATGAATGCATATTGAAATACAATAATTATTTAAGTAACATACGTTCATTGCAAATGTACCAGGGAGACTTTAAACTTTAAAGACCAACGTGACTATTGATTTTTTTACTTATATTTTATATATGTGTATAATCTATTATTTTTTTATTGATAGAATAATGATTAGAGCGATCAATCCAAAATTGTATAATTAAACGATATTGAAAAGTTACAGAACATGATAGATATTTATAAGATTTCTATGAACCTCTACATACAAAAATAAAAAAAATATTAATTTCTATTCTGTATATTAACAATTCTATTTATTTATTTTTATGTTAAATTACTGAATTCAAAATAAAATTATATTATAATCGCAAAACATTAGGACCAAAAAATTTTGGCCCATGGGGGGATCGAACCCACGACCTTCGCGTTATTAGCACGACGCTCTAACCAACTGAGCTAATGGGCCACACGTTATACCTTCCCACAATAATTTCTTTTCATCAATTTGTTAATTAAAATATATAAATATAAAAAAAAGGATGCCACATAAATATTGTAAATTATATATTCATATTAATCATTCCTCTCTATTTATATTGAACAAATGATCCAAAAGAAAAATAAATAGAATAATTATTCTTTGTACTTTTGTCTATTAATATTTTTTAAATATATAATAATTTGATGAAATTATGAATATATACAAAGAGAGATATATAAAAGAATTATAAAAATATCTATGGCAAATATGAACGTGAACGTCGAAAGTATGATATATATAATATATGATAACCATTATATTGTTACAAATATATTTTGTTTTACATTTTGTTATGATAACTTTATTATATGAGATTTTGTAAAATAAATATTGTTGTATATATACGTAAAAATATATAAATATTATCTGTAATATGTCTCTTTCATTTTCACATTGTGAAAATCCATTATCATATAATAAAATAATAATTTATTACTCACCGATTGATGCACAACAAATGATTCAAGTTAACTGCAAATTACGTTGATCTATAACATAGAAAATAAAAATTGTAGTAGCGTCCAAGGTAGCGCCTTTTATTCAATTTATTTAAATAAAAAAACTAATTAATCACGGATATTAAAATTTTCCTTTTTTTTAGTGAACTTGAACAATGAAAGCGCGCGTTACACGCGCATTGTTTTTCAATTTTGTATTAATTTTTCATACTTTAGAATTTGCCAAAAATACATTTTTCCTAATAAAAAATGTCAAACGACTTGGTTATGATCGATTCAAACCGCGAAACAAACTTTGAGACAACTAACCGCAGCATCGCGGAAAAGATGAGGCTTATCAATACTTCGATTAAAATTCAATTCACTCAGTTAACATGTCTTTTTTAAAGAAAGGATTTGTATAAATAATAAATTATTTACCTCATATATATGTTGCAACTCCGCCACTTGATGCTGTCCTGGACCATTTCTTTCTCTCATCTTGCTATTTTTTATGGCATTCACTACCGAAAACAATAATTTATTATAATTAAACGCGCACTCGCAAAAACGATTAATTACAACTATGCATGCCCGTACTAATTAATCAAACTCAAATACAATAATAAATGCGCGACACTTAGCACGGCGCATTTCCGACTTTAATATGGCTGGCGACATGCACTTCATTATGGCGGGAAATAACGCGGAAAAGCGCGTAAAACCCGATACTTGCGCCCTCTTGCTAAATTTTTAGATACTAATTTCGCATGCGCTCCAACAGCAGAGCTCTCCTCTAATCTAGATTAACAACAAATTATAGATGATTGCACAAACACCGTATTGATACGTTATACATGGTCGAAAATTACCAAAATACACTTTTTTAATACGTGATAAATGAGTTGCTTTTCATTTACATCAAAACTCAGATAAATCTTACTTTTGTCTTTCTTTCATGGATATTGAAGAAAGACAGAAGTGTGAGATTTATTTGAGTTTTGATGTAAATAGAAACCAACTATTATTATAAATATATATATTATACGAAATAATTCTTTATATAAATAAGTCATATCGCGTCGATATTTACTTAATAAAGCACACCAAAAATAAATATGGAGCATGTCACCGCCTGCCTGTTTGACGTTTGAGTGTCGTCACGCGAATGAGAGCAATGTATGAGACCACGCGTACAACAATGACATGTACATGCCGTATTTATATGCTACGCAGTCAAATTGAAATATATATATCAATTATAACTTACCTCTTACCTCCATATCTTTATTTCTACGGCACGATTCAAACTGCAGCGTTTCCGTGTCTCACGTTCGCGACTGCAACTTCAACTCGATAATTTTATCGATATTTTCTATCGATATCTTTGCGCGCGAATTTAATCTCAAACAAAATTGTAACTCGATACTCTTCGATACTTAAAGTTAATTTATTTATTCATTATTTAATTAATTACTTAATTCGTTATTAAATCGTACAAGTTCAATAATTATGCGAAATGACACTTGTTAATCATTCGTCAGAGAGAATAAAATTCTGTAATTTTTTAAAAATTATTTTTTAATGTTGGAAACCCTGAATCGGAAGTTTGCATAATCGTCGCACGAGGTCACCATTATCGGAATTGAAATATCCGTCACGTCTGTCGACTTTAATATAACCTCTGTTTTGATTTTTTCGTGATTGCCTGTCGAGCGAAGACGCTGTAAAAACTAAAATCAGAAATGGGCATCGGTGGCACGTTGTACAATGTCGTTCTTAGACGCACATCTACATTTACGCTCGTCGTTTTAGCCTCCGCCTTCGTCTTCGAAAGGTCATTTGATGTGGCTGCCGACAAGATTTTTGAAACTATTAACAAAGGGGTAAATACATATTTTTTTTCTATATTTTATATCTATTTTATTTGAAATTACGTTTGACACTCTTGAGTGTCGTATTCTGAATTTTGCGATCAACTAATTTGATAAAATCAATGAATTCAAGTGAGGTTAAATGTCACCTCAAAATACTTGATATATATATATATAACAGTATAATAATGTTACATGCCAATTATCGTAAATAATAATTGAAAAATGCGTGCGCGCATGAAGAATTTATATTCCATTTTTTTAACATTAATTGACATACCATGTAAAAATAAAATCTATTACACGTTCTGAGACATACGAAATAGGACAATGATTGCATAATAGATACTGTCTTTTTTCAGAAACTATGGAAAGACATAAAGCACAGATATGAGTAATGAATGAGATATTTTAGAGACAATGTGTGTTAGCTTTATATGTAACAAATATATGCTCTATCTTCAAATATGTATAAATAAATAACAACTTAGATTTATACATGTGTATGATGTTGACGAGTTTTTTATCAGCTCCACTTGTATAGGTTTTGATTTTTTGTGTTTACGATATATTTCGTAAGACAGAAGTGTAAAATATATTTCTATTAATTTTATTTTGTCGTTTATTGGAGTATAAAAGAATGAACAATCATTATTATGTAACTAAAAATATAGATACATTATAAAAAGTAATATTATATACATAACTAATACTACTTTATACGTCTAAAGCAATTTTAATATAAAAATAGGTTGAGTATTGGGTTTAACTTTAGATACTTTCAAACTTATTCGTAGAAGGATCTATGACACGACCAGCAAAAAGAGTCTCACTTGTTACCAGATCAACAATGGCAAAAATAAATGGTCTATTTGCTATAAAAGCTGGTGCCACATTAGCCATGAGTGGTACAATCATGAATTCTGTAATTAAATAAATGTTAATATAATAATCTCTCTCAAGCTATAATAAATTCAAAGAAATTTTATAAATTATGCTGATACCTGTCACAGCAGCAGCGATAGTTCCCTCTTCATCAACTTCTATTTTAGCATTTTGAATTATATTTCCTATTCGCAAATAATCATTATATTTGATTCCTGTAAAATTCGCTGCCATACCGAAAATGTCCAGTATACCCATCTAAATCAAAATAATATGTTTATACATTCTCAATTTTTTTTAATTTTTAATGTGATATGAATATATCACATATTTATAGTAGTTGTTAATGATATAATAATTATTATAAATTTTTTTATGTATATAATAAAAACTATTCATAATTGGAATTGATAATAGTATATATATATATATATATATATATATATGTATAATGTAACAATAACAATAATAATTAAGTATTAAGATTTAATTAATGTTTTTATACTTACACGCATCAAGGATGAGCGCAAATCTAATTTGCTCTCAATGCTGAATCGTGGAATAGAGAGCATTATTTCAGTTTCGTTGAGGCTACTCAGTAAAGTTCTCATTGGCACATATGAGAGATCTTTGGATAAAATTTGGAGATTCGGGTCACTATCTTCGTGAGATGGAAGGAATATCAACATAGATGTTCTGCCATCCTTAAATATAAATTTTATATCGGTTAGTTCCTAGAATAGAATTATATAAAAACGTCTCATTATATCTATACTTTTATATTTTTATTAATATGTTGCTTTTCAAAGAGGGAAAAATCTCAAAGAAGATAAAAAAATATATAATACACTTTATGCACTATATTCCTTATAACATTATGTAGAAATTTTCTTTTTTATTAAATCTCATCTTCTTTAGACAATAGTAATTAATAATAACTTTTATATTAAATATGTTCATATGAAATAAAATATCGGCTTATTTCAATAAATTAATTTTCATTATTAACTACATTTAATTAATAATAATTTAAATATATTTAATAATAATTTTTTTAATGTAGATGTGTGTACTTTTTGAGAAATCTGAAGCATTTTGAATCCATAACTATATATTAGTTAATTAATTATCTTATGCGAATTTTCTTTCATATAAAAATGCGTTTTTTTTTTAATTTATCGACGATATAAGAATCATATCTTACCGAGTACGGGATTTCCACGACATCAGCATCAAGAGGAGCTATATAGGCATATCGATATCGGGCAGTATTCTCCATCATAGGAACGTCTTTGCAGCCGTATTGAGGAACACGGAAACACCGTGCATGTGTAGCATACCTATCGAAGGATTTCAACCATCGTCCTTTAAAGTATAAGGCCGAAGTTAAAAGTATCTGGGTGTCGGCGGGAAGAGTACCTAGAATAATATAAAATTTCGATAAAGTACTTTTAGTCAGGGGGGAGAGAGAGAGAAAGAAAGTTAGTGGAGATCAAAAATTTGCATGAAATTTTTTGTTTTGGTTTTGTTTGCTATTTTCAATAGGATTTAATAAGTACCAGGTTGGATAATCGATTTGATGTTATTCCGTGTATGTTCACGAACCCAACTGTTGATCGTGCTCGCTGCAACATTTGCATTTCCGAAATTTAGCTGTTGAATATCGGTTCCATAATAATTACGCAAGGCATTCTTATAGTTAGGGGATATTATAAGAGCTGGATTGACCCATAATCGAGTTGCTACGTCGATTTCCGTCCCGTTTTGATGACTCTGAAATAAATGTGAAATAAAAAATGAATAGAAAAAGAGACGAATTTTCGATAGAAAGAAAGGAGAGATCAGAGATCAAAAGACGATATAATTTCAAATAAATTTCAAATAAAAAATAAATTTTCTATACTATAGATATGACAACACATCTATCCTACGTTAATTTTATTCTGTTGTCGCGAATAAAAATTACCTTCATATATCTATACTGATTGTGAGAAAAAAATTGTTAACTTGACTAAACCGTTCAACTAAATAATATTTTATTAATTAAACATATAAAAATATTTAAATTAAATATAACATATATTAAATCTAACAAAACACGTATAAATTTAATTTAAATATTAATATATGTTCAATTAAAAAAATAGTAATTCAGTTGAAAGATTTAATCAAGTTAACAATTTTTTTCAGTGTACAGCATCGAAATCGTATCGACTTTTTTCAATGCGAGTTTAAATTAATAATCTTTTGTATACTTTTAAGGGCCTGAGGGTGCGTTCCGCTATTCTTCTGATAATATATTCTTCCGGTGGTAATCTTAAAGCCGCAAGCAATTCTTGACGTGTTCGACCGCCTGTGCCTTCCACCAAACTCGTCAGACCGATTTTTGCACTGGCGGGAGACACTATTAGATTCCCCTCGATGTCCTCGTTCAATCTCTACGAAATTTTTACAAACATAAATACAAATACAAATACTTTTTCATTAATAATTACGTAATTAGAAAAGAGTTTAAGTTAACAGTTCCTCTTATATCTCAAAAATTATAAATTCATAAGTCCATATATATGTATATTTATAATTTATTTTTAGCAATTCTACTTAAGTTAGTTGTTTTTTTTTTCAGAATTTATGTGAAATATTATGTTATATTTTCACCAGTTAAAGTTTTCTAAAATTCCTCACCTGCAAGAGATCGATGTTGAAAAAAGCGTATCGGTCTTCGGTGCTAGTTGCAGCTGAAACAATTGAACAGAAAACAATTTAAATTAATAAATTTTATTTCTATATATGTTACAAAAATGAGATGCATATACTATTCATATCTTCTATCATCATTGAGTAAAATAACATTGCAATTTTAATAATAATTTGTTTAATTATGCATAATGCAAGTTCCACGGACAGTTTCTGTCTATTACATTTATATATATATTTAATCAAATAATTATTAGCTTTAAAAATAATTATGAACCTAATGCTTATCATCGGTATTAAAGACCTGGCATGACTAATAATGACCAACAACTTACATGACTCCACGAACAGAAAAGAGGATTTTCCTCTCTACTAACAATAAGTCAATTGTTTGTTAAGATTTTATTTGCTGAACGAAATAAAGGCTAATTGTAAGTTACTAAAGAAGAATAACGATGGGGAACTAATCATGAGGCTCGTCGAGTGACTTGCGAGTGTTGTTTCACCGCACGATTACGTAATCGTAGAAAACGCTATTCTATGATTATTATTAATGATTTTGATTTACGATGTAGCAAAAGATAAGACTTGTGTGACGTTAAATATCGAGTTCTTATTCTCTCCGTTATTCGCGAACGAAATATCAGACATAAAGCGGAAAATATGAAAGAAAAAATAATAATTCTAATTATAGTAAAAGAGAAAATATTACGTCAAGATTCGAAGGTGAAAATTCCAATAAGACTTATGATAAATCTGTCGGTGATTAATGCAATAATAAATATGTAATAATGAAAATTCAAATGTAATACAAGCACTTAAAAAACGTCTAAGAGACATCAAAGACATGCTAAATTTTAACAATTTTCTTTATAAAAAATATTGTTAAAAAGTGTCTCTTAGACGTTTACATTGTTTATAAATGCTACCTGCGAGGACACAGAGAATCCACAAGTGTAGTAACATTTTTACAACTTGAAACTCGACAAAACTGGACACACGCGAATATTGTGTATTTCGCATATTAGCTCTCGACGAACAGATAATCACGAATAACGGAAACACGGGTGTCTGCGGGTGCTAATAACTAAACTTCCGGCTAGAAGTCATCCCCACTTTACAAACGCTGAATCCTGTTTTATTACCTCTCCTCGTCGCTATGATGTAAATACTATTATACTTCAACGCCGCTTATATATATATGTAGGTACATGAGAAAAAAATTGCATATGGTGTGGCAAGAATGATGTAATCATGTTTGAAGAATAAAAAATAAGACAAAATATACCGTCTCTCTTGATCGAAAACTTTATTTAGGCACTGATGCAATTTATTGTTAGATGAGAGATCCAAGGCATTAAGAATAAAAACTTTTACAAAACATACGTGAAGCTATTGAAAGAAACAAACAAAAACTAAAATATTTTATTTTATAAAGAAGTGTCATTTTAGGCAAATTTGAAGAATAAAATTACGAACTTTATTACTATATTATGTCTTATCTTGAAACATGACATACTTAAAAATCCATTAATTAAAATATTATTGTTTTATAAAAACATCAATATTAAAAAAAAATTGCGACAAAATACTTCATACATTGATGAGATATAATTGAAAAATATAAAAGTTTTTGAATGAAAATTTACTTTGGAATTTCCGTCCACTACGTCATCGGGATGTCCCACTTATTTATGACACTTATATGGTACATCAAGATAAAGACGTAAATGTCAGTTAAAGCAAAAGCAAACAATTCATAGAATCATAATAGTCACCGATAAGGATAAGGACCAATAAATTATAATTATAATAATGACATCAATAATTCTAACATTAGCGTATAACCCATAATCATGCATAATAATAATTTTGTTATTTGCATTTTAATAGATAATGTGACAGAGAAAACTCATCAAGAGGAAACATGTTACCAATCAATTCTTGAATAAAATTTAATACAATAATTAGTTTTACTAATAATTAGTTGATTAAATTTGGATCTGCTAGATTTAAAAAATACAATTTAATTTCTTACTTATCAACATTCCTGAAATAGTTAAATTGCTGTTGAGAGTGACATACTTTACTGAGTGAGAGAGGACATAAATAAATGAAGGAATTACTACTTTGTACACATTTGCGAGCGTATACATAAAATATATATTTAAAAAGTTATATAAAAAATATACCACTTACTATTCTCTACTTACTACTACTAACTTATCTAAACTCGGATTCTTGTATTGCGAAGATGTATGCCTAGGTATTTGTTACATAAAGTCTATAACAATCCATAAATTTACACTTTGTACAAATAAATTTATATCTTTGGCATATATATTGACATTCGATAAAGTTATATCGAGAATTAAAATAAATAATTGATTCGTGAAATTTATGCAAAAACTTAATATTACACACGGGGAATAGGAATTAATAGAGTAAATTTTTTTATTTATAATAATATATAGTGTGTGTTATCCAAATATTTAATAACGCTATAATTTAAAGCAAAATTGGCCAAAAAATCCCGTTTTATGATATTCTAATGTATAGAATATATTTTTTATATTTGCAAAAAAAAAGTTGTTCATATATTCGACGAATCTAAACAAATAAAACTTAGTCAAATCGGAAAACCGATTTTGTCCAACTCTTAACTTATTTTTAACTATCTATCAAAATACAATTATATACTACAAATACAAATACATGGAA
The DNA here is from genome assembly GCF_048542155.1 of Nylanderia fulva. Lineage (NCBI taxonomy): Eukaryota > Metazoa > Arthropoda > Insecta > Hymenoptera > Formicidae > Nylanderia > Nylanderia fulva. Next base: position 3,912,046 of record NW_028189622.1, read on the forward strand.
ATAGAATATTACATAAAGGATAATACATGTATTACTAATGCATGCAATATTAATATGTTAATTATTTCACCCAATAATTCCTTTTCCTAAACAGACCCTTTTTATTTATACAGGGTATTTTTAGAGATATTTTTTTCAAATATTACTTCAAATTTCAAATTTTATTTTCGAAAAGACAAAGAAACAATATATTAAACAATATATTAAATAAAAATATCCTTTTTAGGTAAACAGTATCATTCTGAATAAAAGATCTTTGATCTTTAGAAAAGAACTAATCTTATGCGTTATCTTTTTCTCTTTTTTGTTTTTTTTTTTTTTTAATAATACAAAAAATTTAAGTCTAAATACCCTGTACAACACCAAACCGCTGTTAATAAAGAGAAAATTTAAATATTAATAGTATCTATTTTTTTATTTTATTCAACGCAGCTAACTATAAGATTAATCAAAGTCTATTTGCTAAAGAGAAATTCTTACACCGGAGTAAAACCACACCATTATTACATTGTAGCCATTATCGCCATCATAAAAGACATTAAATAACTTTATGATAATTTACCGGGATTAGGAGTTACTGTTGCTGCATCCGGATTAAATCGTGACGGAAATTCTTGCGATATTTTCCCTGTAGTCCCAGATGCACTCAAGGGATTCTGCACTATGCCTATATAAAGAATGGTAGCAGTGGTTTCGTCCTCGATGTAAAACACAAATGGATGATTAGCATGGAATGTGCCCTCTTCTATCTTATTTCCAATCTGTACCTCTGTTAAAGACAAAACAAATATAAGAGTAACAGAAAGGACATGACAAAAAAATATTTCAAATGCAAAAAATGCACTTTTTTAATCATATTTTCCACTTATGATATATTATAAACAATCAAATAAAGCAACTGAGTTGAAAAAATATTGAGATATTCAAATAAGTATAATACGAATGTACATTTTCTTATTTCTTTTATAAATTTAATTATATTTAAGATGTATGCAAATGTATGTAGATAACACTAACATCTGAATAAATTTTATAAAAGATTAAATAAATTCTAATTATATAATTGGTAAAATTTATTTAAAAAATTACGAAAATATCACGTCTAACATACATATTTATTTTTATTTACTTTATTTTGCGTATTTCTCAATGAATTCATTATATAAAATAAATTTTATTAATTAATATATGTATATACATATATGTAATTTTTGTATTATATATATAATATATAAAACATATATACCTGTTGCAGCATAAGCAACTGTCCCGTTTTCATTTACTTCTATCCCAGTTTTATGCACCACATCAGACACTTGTAAATGTCTGGAAGCCCGTTTTGTTTTCGCTATACCTGTTAACAACGCGGTATCATCGAAGATATCGCGAATACCAAGCTGTTACAGAACAGAAAAAAGCATGTAAAAAATAATCATATTATAATAATAAACATATTTTTAAGATTGTACAAAGTGAATTTTATACAAAAGAAAAACCGTTATTAAATCGGTAATGTATGTCTGCATTTCAACTTAATGAATATGATATATTTAATGCTTTTTTTAAATATAGAATAATGAATAAATTACCTCACGCAAAGTATGTTCCAAATGACTTGTGAATTCGAATTTGAATTTCGGAATCCAAACGTTGAGAGGCAATTCTTGCATGTTCCACATGTCGCTCGCGAGTATGTATGAATTAATCTGATTGACAATATGATTCACACCGGTCAACGTGTGTGGCAGTACAATATACATGGCAAATTTGGAGCCCTGAAAAATTTTTATTCTCGTTATTTCCATGATTATCTATTCATAAAATTATATAGACTGTCACATACATCATAGGGAATTCGAAGAATCTTCGCATCGAGTCTTGATGATTCGGCATAATAAAATCGAGCTACACAATGCATATACGATACATTTACGCTCTGATTGGGGTTGAGGTGAAATTTGGAAACGCGTGTGTTCTCGGGTGCAAAGTACTTGCGGCGCCAAGCACCTTTGAAGAATAATCCATTCACGATCAGCATCACCGAATTCTCCAAACTCTTTTCTAAAATATAAAATTAATATTATGTAGATAGAGACACGTTATAACTGTATAAATCTTACTAATTAATGTAACGAAGTATCTTGTTTTTTTACAACTGCATTATTTTGCAATTAATTCAAATTGTATAATTATATATTTACATATTATATTTGTATAATTATATAAAATAATTATAGAAAAATTATTTAACTGGAATAGATCTTTTACACATGTTTCATATATCATCAAGATAGCTTTAAGCAAACCTACCATCATCTATCATTTTTTCAATATGTCCATTCGTAATATTATTGACCCAAGAATTAACTTTAGTCGCAATTGTATGCGTATCAGATAAATTGGCGTTGATCACATCAGTATTATAAAAAGTTTTTATTGTCGCTGCGTAGCGTTGTCTGGTCAGCACATTATTATCGATATAAATACGTAATCCAATATTTAAAGCATAAGCAGGAGACTGAGCCTATCAACAAAGATAGTACATAATTTTATATTATATATGTTTTGTACATAAAACCTTTTGGAAAAAATAATATGAGAATATTTTTGCATATTTATAAATTAATTACTTGCAAAGATTTTAAGATATTGTTAAACTTCTCTCGAGTAGCCAGCACACTAAGCGGAAGCTGCATGACTTCTGCAAGTTCACGTGCGGTTTGATCTTGAGCTCCTTCATAAAGAAGCACTAATGCTAACTTTATGGATATTGGTGACAGTAATACATTCCCTGCATTCGTCTTGGCCAAATTCTAAAGAAAAAGCAAGAGGAACAATATTTAATCAAGCAAAATATAACTATTTAAACTATCTGAAAGAATTCTAAAGGATGTTAAAAGATTTTTCTTTTACATGTCTTATCTCTTACAATTAAATATTCAAATTAGATATTTGTCGTTATTAAATTTTCAAGAGACTATGAATTTAAATACCCTGAACAATATCCAATCGAAAGCAGAGAAGCGTTCTCCATGATAGGGTACAAAATCTTCCTCATCTTCAGTTTGGGGAGTAATTGAAGAATTGTTTGTCTGTGCAAGATCTGGCGTTATAACGCACATACATTTTTTTATAAAAAATACCATGATTGAGAGACACAGTAGATATTCTGTAATTAAATATTTTTTATTTATATACATCCTCGAATATATGTATATTGGATCACACACATACACAAAATCGTCAATTTTATTTTATAAATTATTTATTTATAAATTATTTTCTATTTTAATTTAAAGTTTTTTGCTTAACAAACTGATTGAGGCAATCATGTTTTTATTTTCTTTCTTATGTTTTTTTATTATGAATTTTTGAAAACGAGTTTTGACGTACTTAAAATGTAAATACATAAAGTGTAAATAAAATAATAAAGCACGTTAATTTCAAGCATAAGTTTTTTAACAAAAAAAATACATAAATAATATATACGTACCAAATATAGGTATATAAAATTTAAAATTTAATTACCAATATACTTTTTGAAAAATTGAAAATTGACTTAAAGATCTAAAAGAAAGATAATGACAAAAATCTTCAAAATAAATTTCAAAAATGAGTTCATAATTAAAAATAAACTTGTAAATAATGACAATAGAATTTAATATCAAGTAAATAATATATTAGTTTTATATATATAAAGATGAACAAATTTTTTGTTATATTAAATTATTTATTACACAGTGATATAATATTTCTTCTCGTTAATAATCTTCTAATTCAAATGTTTGAATAAATAAAATAATATAGTGTTTTCAAGAGTTTTCTATAATTATCTGCATATCTCATATAATAAATTTCCTGTTTCGTATCTGTTTTGTATAATTCACAATACATAATTCATAACAACATTTCCGGATAGTACAAGTTGATAATAGTAACCACAAAGATATAATCCAAACGGAAACTTAACTTCGAGGAAACCGCATTTTTGTTGGCGGTCAGCAACCTCATTTGGTAAACAAGACCTTGAACTTTTTATAGTCTATAAGAAAAAACATTTCGAGGACTTCAACACTGATCTCCAGTTGCATCCTGTTTATCTTTGGCGTTTACTTAATTCCACATTTTTTATGGAGATTCATTAATTCAAGAGAATTCAATTTTTTGACACAGATTGAATGATTAATTGTGAATTGTACTAATTAAAATCATTGGATAATTACAATCATTTCATTATATATATATATATACACACACATATATATATGTATATACTTGGACCTTTATATTTTTCAATGACATTATAATAGAGATGTTTAATTAAATTTAAAATATTTTGAAAATATGCTTTAATAATTGTTTTATATTTTGATCTGTTATTTTGTGTTATTATCTTTAAAACTTAAAAAAATTTTAGAAAGAAAAATTTCATTTACCCAATTTGAGCCGCATGATTGATGAATTGCTCCGTACTGTCAGGATTTGTTATTCAGTCTTATACTTTATAAATTATTGTGATTTTCAGCCTTTGACGCTCACGATAGTCAGACTGTAACACGTTCGTGACGCGACTGGTATACGATTAAAACCGGTCAGTGCCTGACAATCCGGTGTATTATAATCCATCCGCGAGAAAGAGTAGTGGTAATGCGTGGAGAGGTGCGGAAAGATCTCTGGCAGGAGAAGGAAACTGTGAACATGACTCAAGAATGAACAATTTTGTATATGCTAAATTATAAGATTTCGCTATTAATAATACTTTTTATGTAAAATCTTTACAATATCTACATTAATCATACGAATTAACTAATTAACAATATCTACATTAATCGTATGAATTAACTAATTAAAAACATTTAATTACATTATTGTCAATGTTGTATAAGTTCTTTGATGTTTTCTGTATACATTTTTTTCTCTTTATATATAGATATATTCACAGAAAAAAATATAAAAAGTAAGAAAACTTACATAACATTGATTTACGATAATCATATTTCCTCTGACTTTAAAATTCTTAGACCTTTGTACATTTAACACAGAGAGATTTGTATTTCATAAAAATCCAGTCAGGCGTGATAATACGCATGAACGCATGGAAAACAATTGCGGTTATTAACGTAAAAATATATAATTAAATGATAGTTACTTATATAAATCAAATGTGGAATATAAGAAATAACAGGAACTTTTATAGTGATTATCGTATAAGATGTAAATTACTAAGTTTTACGAAAATATTTTATCATTTATATTGAAATGCTTTCCATAAACATCAAAGATTATCACTAACACGTAAAATTTACTGAAAAAGCGAGTATAATAGTATAAAACATGCAAAATAATGATGAACAAATTAGATGTTAAATGACTTACGATATATAACAAAAAAATTCATAAATCATCAAATATTCTTTTTACATAAAGATGTATAAAACAACATCATTGAGTCTTCGCATCTTGTCCGATAATTTTTTTGCCTATTGTCCTAAACTCTTATTTGTGTTTGGCATCCCTCTTATCCAGCTTACTATATAAAGCTATACTTATCAAACGTTTTGCCAACTATTGCGGTGGCGATGTCTAAGTTTTCCGGCGTCATATATATGCCGGCTAATTCCTGTACCATAAACAATAAAATCATTAAATCAAATAATATAAATAACTATTTATAAAAAAGGCTTCACATATATGAATATATATTCATCATTTTCATATATAAGAATCATTCTTATAAGTAGTCAGTGTCTGTCCGTTTGCTAGTGTGCATGTAGATAATGCATTGATACAGCTATATTCTTAGTATTATTTTAAATATAAATTTTAGAAGAAAATAAAAAGATCATTGAAAAAATGCAATATAAAATAATTCCAAAAAATAAATTCTTGCAGTGAAATTGCAATCTCATATATATATATATATAAAATAGTAAAAAAAACTCTCTAATAAGCTTAACACGATATTAACACAATTTTATTTCAAGTGTGGCTTTCAAGTCTAGATCGTCCTTATTCATTCCTGAGGAAAATAAATGACATATTAGTTGCAAAAATATTTCAACTTGCCTTGGTTTTGTCCGTGAAAGAATTGCAGATCGATGTGTATGTGCAAACCAAGCTGCTAGAAACACCCACAAAAATGACTACGACAAGTGGCAGCAGGAAGGTACCAGCGCGAGCAGAGTAGAAGACCAAACTAGCGACGAAAGGTATTAAACTGGAGAAGATGTTTTCGTACGGCAATCGGGAAATTTTCTGTACAGCCGTCGTTTTCGGGGCCAAATAGCCCTCATATCCGGTAGTCACTTCAACTCTTCCTGTGTTGCTCGAGTATTCTGGATAAGTTGGATAAGTATACGAAGATGGTGGAGGATTATTATTTTGCACAGAGTTATTATTTTGCACACCACTGATAGGCAACTGCTCGTTCATTAATTGCCTTTCTGACCTCTCCCTAACATGCATTGGTTCGATTGTTGCTGCATACGCCGTACTAATCAAAGTTGAAATAATCATAGGAAAAAACATTTTTCAATGCAAAGTAGACCTTTGAAATATCAAAAAAGAAATATTAAAAATTTTCAACTATCAATATCATTTAGGAATTATATGACGATTAAATGATAATGTGATAACACGACTATTTTAAATTTATTTATTTAATTATTAATCTTGTAGAAAATAACTTGTTGCTCTTGCGTTATTATACAATATTGTTTTTTTTCAATAATCTCGAAAAATGAAGTTATTTCACTCAGTAAGAATTTGAAACTGACACAAGATGTCTGCATTCAGTCCTTATATATATATGCCCGATGCATTATTCTTTTGACTATCTGGTATCTTATCTGACTGTCCTATGACTGTCCTATGACTGTCCTATGATTGTCCTGAATAGTTTTTATCCCTTATCCTTTATTGAAAAAAAATCGTTTCGCATTCCGCATTTATCATTCGAAGGAATAGCTTGCTATATATCCTGTATTACTGTACATTTGTCTAATATTTTTGACAATGATTTTGATATGATATTCACATATAAAAAAGCTATATAAATAAATAAACAATCATATTTGTATAATTTTCGTATTACAATGTTTTAATTATCTTATTCAGAACTTGCCTGTTACTATTAAAAATAATCAATTACAGTAAGCTAACAGACATATTATCTATAAATCCATCATTTTATCATGAGTAAACATATACATAAGAAATTATATCTTTTTACGAAAGCTTTGATATATAGGTACAAGTGGATATAAACTACGAAAATATTTCGTTGAAAAAATGACGACAAAATGTCATTAGAGTAAGTAATGAAAAAAAACACGAGTTTTGGATAAATCGAGAAATTACGCGTCTCAAAAAAATTGATGAAGATATACTATCATTCATAAATCATTGTTATCCGATTGTAAAGATAGATCTCTATACACAATGTTATACGAAAACATCGTTATAAAAAAAATAATAATGAATCTTTAACGAGTGTATTTACACATGATTTGTACATCTAAAAATAAATTTCTTATAGCTATTATACATCACCGTTTGATTCGATTTCTGTTCCTCCTTTTAATTAATCATTTTGCACTTGTATGCGCAGTTGTTCGATCTCGTCTTCACTACTCTCGGAATTATCTGTCCTTTGTCTTTTGACATTTCTTGTTTTCTTATCTGAACAGGAATGTTTTCGCCTGTTTCGTTCTAATTTCCTTTCAGCTCTTTCTAATATCGTATCGTTATCGGCAAGTACGCTCGACTCGACATCTTCTTTAACGCAAAATGAATCCTGAAATCAAAGTTAAATAAATATTCCGTTGGTTTATTTTGTATAAAAAAATCTGATCGATTATATGTGGCAATTTAAGCACATAGCTTGCAATAGATCAAATAATTTACATACATAAAGATACGAATCTTCCACTTGTGACAAAGGTTGCGAATAGAGTTCTCTATCTAAATCAGGCGATGGTGGTTTTCTGAAATGAAAGGCACCTGGTCGCTTGATCGGACTCTTAATAGTTTGCAAATAATGCGCATGCATGTCAACAGTATCTTGATGTTGTGTATAGCTCACGAAATCTGCAAGATCATCTTCATCTATAACAATGGTTTCATCTGAACTGACGTCAGAATCTACTTCCGCTTCGTCATCTATAAACTCGTTTTTAACGTTGTTTCTATGTTTGCGTTCACGCTTCATTTTCTGTTCGATCGTTTTATCCGAAGGGAATATTTGTTTTGACGAACTAGATTCCAAAATACTATTATCTTTTTTACTATTCGTGTATCTACTAGGTGCTTTAAATAAACTCAAGTCTATCTTGTCCGGATGTTGGATCTTATTTCGTTTCAAAGACAATGTCGCACGTTTGTTATTAATCAACGTTGATGTATGCGGCTCCATATTTGTCAATCTATTATCATAGCAGCTTGTGGATTCCAAGTGTTTCGATGTGGTATGAAAGTAGTCACTTTCTGAATTTTTCGATGTACTAGGCAAACAACTATTTTTATCTTCACAATTTTTTGACGTATCGCGAAAATAACAGCTTTCAAGCTCATTAAATTTCTTTCTGTTACTCTCTATGATCATGAAGTCTTCATCGGAATCATCCAAGAAATCGAAATTCTGTTTTACAGTACAGGATTTTGGAGTAGAATTGCAAAGATTTGATAACTTGTTTCCTATTCTAGGACTCGTGTTTCTCTTTTCGATTTTAGTGTCATTTTTAGTATTCACAGAAATCCAACCAGCACTCTCATCAATTGATTCCTCGTTACATATAGAAGGTTTCGGCGATATTTTCGAATCTTTTTTTATTCCTGCTATTACATCAATAGCTTGAGTTATAGATAACAGACTTTCGTCCGTTTTCGAATTGTGCATGGATTTATCTATATTAGATTTATGCCTAACAAAATCATTTATATCATCATCACTATCAAAAACCAAATCTTGCATTTCGTCTGTGAAACTTTTTATAAATTTATTCATTTGATTAGATTTAGCAGGTAATTTAAATAATGATGAATTTGAATTAGATTTAGTAACATTATTTTTCTCATCAAAGGTGGTAACAATATTTTCACTAGTAATATTAATATTTTCATTAACAGAAACATTTGGAAAGTTTGAAGATATTATATTTTGTCGTGGTATTTCCTGATTTTCTAAGTCATCTTCAATTGAACTAAATGACTCATCTAATATGTTTTCAAATAAACTAGATTCTAAATCTGTTGTGTTATTTGGTACATCTGTTCCTATATCAGTAATTTTGTCATTATCTTTCGTATTAGATACAGAAGCTTCAGTATTAATCGAATTTAATTTAACATCTCTAACTTGTTCATCTATATGTGAAATTGTTGTTTTATCCGAGTCAGAACTTTCATCAAGTATGTCTTCAAATCTTATTTCGTTGTCATCAATGTTTTTCTCATTTTGAACAGTACACCAAAAATTATTATCATTTATATCAATGCAATCATTATTATCATCTATAATATCAATGCAATCATTGTTATGAATAGTTTCATCTTCATTATTTTTACATTGCATTGACAAATCATTTTCTTTATCTTCTGCTAATGAAATATCTTTAACTCTCGTAAAGGAAGATAAACAATTAATAACTTCTATGTTAGGCAATATAAAATTGAATAAATCTTTAACTGGCTTTGGCGCAGGAATGTAAGTTGTATCCATTTTACATACAGTCTTCTCTGATGAGATTTCTTCTTCTGACATTTTTACTGCACATAATGTCAGAAAATCGACTCCTGCGTTATCATCAGATAGCAGTTTGACATTATTAGGATTTATTGTATTATGCAGTTTATTACTTTGTGTTGGTTGAGTAAGATTATTACATATATTATTTTGATTCTGTTCATTGCATTTATTCATAAGAAACTTCATCATTGATGATTGATTTGTATCTTTTTTTATAGCTGAGGCTATGTGAAATAAATATAAAATAAATAATATAAATAAATGTAAATGTAAAATAAATATATACATTTTTCACACAAAAAAGATATTAGACAATCTCTGCTAGTCTTATAAATATATAATAAAATATAAAAAAATAAATATAAAATTAAATTAATCATAAAAATAACTCACTTTCTTTCTGTTTTGTGCAAAATGCTTCATTCTTCTTTTTGATTTCCTTTTTCTCATTTCCTTTCCTTTTCCTTTTATTCTTTACATTTGGCGTCTTTGGAGGTGCAGTAATATGCATCTTGTAACATTTTGGAGTAAATTGACTTGGTATCATTCTAGGATTATTCTCATATAAGGAAGAGACAATGTTGCTTGTGTTTAATATTTTATTGTTCAAAGAGTCTCTCTTAGAAAGTGTGGACTTCAAATTCTACAAAGCATTTTAGTAATATTGGAAGGCATATATATAAAGAAGTATATAATGTAATATATATTTTCAATTACCTCGTGTTCCTTTCCATCTGTAACAAGAATAATTATATGACCATCTCGTTTACGTCCCGTTCTACCCATTCTTTGAACTAATCTTATTGGAGAATGTTGTGATACATCAAAACATATTATGAGGTCTACTTCTCCTACGTCCAATCCTTCCTCACCTGAATCATACATTATAAAAAAATTAATACATTTGAAGATTGATACATATAACCATAAGATCGATAAATGTGATAACTAAAATCATTGTTCTGTTTATTATTAATAATTATGCAATAATTATATTTTTACCCACCTATACTTGTTGAAATCAACACATTGACATGATTGCTTCGAAAATCCTCCAATGCTTTTATTTGTTGCTTCTGTTTCTGACCAGCTTGACCAACAAACATCTGTGGTCTGATTACTGGTTTTGATTTCAAGAGTAAAATATAAACTTCATTGACTATGTCTCTGTACTAGAGATTTGTAGAATAACATATTAACATTTTCGAATATAAATTTAAATACTCTATATATGTTTTTATTATAATTTTAAAATATAAAATAAAAACAAGATTGTTATATATAAAAAATGAAAAAATAATATACAAACTTCAACAAAAACTATAGCTCTTGTGTCTCTTTGATCACCGTTATTGCTTTTAAAATGATGCTCAAGCAATTCTTTTAATTTGTAAAATTTATTATGTCCAAATACAAGATTTACTGGTATCTGAAATAATTAATTTTCAAAAATATTTTATAAAAATTTTATTGTATTATTAGGATATTTTTACAAACCTCATTTACATGTCCATTAGGAAGTATATCCGGGAATGGTCCGAGATAAGTTTGTATATCATGAAGTAAACTTTGCAATTGATTTTCATTATGTATCCAAAACTTATCAGAATGAGCTAAAAAAATAATTTTTTAAAAATCTTTATCTTTGTTAATAAATATATAATTGCAGAATATTTTAAAAAGTTAATTATAATAGTTTATAGAGTATAAATAACATACTTTCATAAAATTTACAAAAGGCACGCAATCCATGTCTGATCATAAGTTCATAAGCATGATACATAGTTAATAATATATTTAATGTCTTCATAATTTGTCCATAATTTCCAGATTTGTCTGTCTTTTTTTTAAATTCATTTAATAAATGAAATATCTGCAAAACATTGTCAAAGTTATATCATTAAATTATTATTATTATAGGTTAAATTATTATACATTATATTACACTTCTATAAACTAAATTTATAATTACCCTTCCTTTAGATATATTTGCAGTCTGAGCTTGTAATATATTACATTGCATAAGAAATTTAACATGGCGATCCATAATAATAATATATTTGTCTTTGAATGTAGCTAATTCATGGCTAAGTGGTACCAAAATAATATCTACTTTTCTTTTATTAACATATGGCACTATGTCAATTGAAGTCTCATCTCTTAATTCCAAACGGGAAATATGTAAATTTTGTATTACCTACACAAAACATATTAGAAAAATAAAATAATTGTTTTTTTACACTTAATCTCCATAAAAATAAAAAAATATATAATACAGAATTGTTACTTACTTCATGAACATTATCCATTTTATTTCCAGGTGTAGCAGAAAGTGCTAATATCCTAAAACACTGACTCTTAGTGGATAATATCCTGATACACTAAAAATTATAAACCTTATCAGTTTATTACAGAAATAACAATTAGTAATTCATATATTACTAATGTTTCTTTACCTCACAGTATGAATGTTTGCCTAAAGCTTTATGAGCTTCATCTATAACAATGCATTTAACTAAATGACTGGGAACAACTGATCTCTCAAGATCGTTATGAAATATTTGTGGAGTGGCAAATATTATTCTTTTCTTGCACCAAGCCATTTCACGATTTTTTTGATTAACTGCGCCTATAATACATTTATATATATATGTATATATAACATACACATAACTATAGAATACATTATTTAAAGCACATATATATATATGTACACTATTAAAGTTATAATAGTAAAATATTAAAACCTGTAAGTTCTATCATTTCAACACTTGGAATACCCATTATTTCGTAACATGCATCAATTTGTTGAGCAACAAGAGGTTTTGTCGGTGCTAAAAACACAATCTTTCCAAATGGATACCATCTCCAGAAATTGTACATCACAACAGCAGCGATAAAAGTCTTTCCCAAACCTGCAACAAGATTAAAAATAAAAATACGCACAATTAATTTATGTTGTTATTGTAATAACAAATAATTCTTTTCATACCAGTAGGCAAACAAACCAAGGTATTTTTGTATAAAACTGATTGAACTATATTATACTGGTATTGGCGAACTGGATAATTTTCCGGATATATCCAGATATTTCCAGCTGATAAACTGAATCCTTTGGTGTCCGGATCATTTGAAGTTTCAGTATCTTGTATCGTAAGTTCCATTTCGGCACTTTGTTCTGGACTTTGTGCCATCTTTGTACTTCAGAGACAAATTTGATCAATTGGTAGTGATAACTTTTTAACATAATCAATATTAATTTAAAAAAAAAGACATTTAGATAGTATGGCATCATTTATATTGCATTCTGAGGATTTGTAAGAATACACAAATCACACAAACGTCTTCACAAATTACATGAAATATTGATTAGAATAGTTTTTATCAGACAAAAAATTATAAGAGTATGTATATATAGATATATATATATATATATATATATATATATATATATATATATATATATAACAATTTAATTTAATGTATGTAACCACAACTTAAAAAAAAAAATTAGTTGTCAATCTTCAACTTGGCTTTCAAACATGATTTTGCGAAGCGACCTCTCTAAGCTCAGACATTAAATATTATTTATCTAGAGCGTAAACTTGAAATATTTCGATTGACCAATCAAAACAAAAATATTTTTATCTCTTTATTTTGGTTGGCCCATGGAAATTTGGAACGCAACCAATAATGACAGGTAAAGGTGCACTAAAAATAGAACCTCGCATTCCTTCTAACTATTTTTATACTTCTATGCTTATGTTTTGTGACAAGTTGTCGTTTTATATGCCAGAACGACAAAAGATACTGCCAGTATCTGTTAATATCGAATTTGTACCACGTGGTTTTCGCCGGTTACGATAAATTATACGTACGATTTGATTATACAACACATTAATCGATGCAAGATGGCAAAACAGCTGACAGACCGAATTTTAGAATATTTAGACAGCTATGATGACACGGATTCGCTGGATTTGGCGGAGAAATTTCAAGAGGATCATCAGAAGATCATAGGAGCTATCAAGAGCCTTGAAACAATGGACAATGTAAGTTTATTGCAATAATACATTATTGCTCGTTAATTGTTACGCGTCTGTTAATTAAAGTTTCATCTTCAATTATTTATGTACGATGTTCAATTATTTATGCATTTGACAAGTCAGTGCAAGAGGAATTTAACTACTAATTGAATATTTTTGCAATCTGTAGAATTATTAGATAAGATTAATATTATAGATATGTATTTAATTATGCTATTTATTAATTGAAATTGTTTCTGTTCATTTAATCTGAAAAGCTTTATTTACTTAAATTGTAATTTTATTATTTAAATATAATTTCTTTTTGATAGTTGATCATAGTGAAACCAATCTCTAAAAAGAAATGGGAAATCACAACTGAGGGTCAACATGTAATAGAACATGGCAGTCATGAAGCGGTTGTTTACAGAAATGTTCCTAATAATGGAATATCTCAGGCAGAACTTATGAAATCTGTTCCTTATGCTAAAGTAGGTTTTTCCAAAGCAATGGTTGCTGGATGGATTGAGATTGATAAAAGTGGAAGTATTCCTATTGTACGAAAAAAAGTACCATTTATTATAGATAACATACAAGTCCATTTAATGGATGATCTTGCAAATATCCCAGAAAATGTTAAAATTGAATATAAGAAGAGAAAGCTTCTGCAAGATACGTAAGTAGTTGCAAAAGTTAAAGAACAATATAAAATACAATGAAACATTTTTTCCTCATTTCCTTTTTTCTTTTACAAATTATAGATTAATTAAAATTATGCATGTGGAAAAAGGGCCAAACTTTTCTACAAAAATACAAAAACTAGAAGCAGATTTAACATCGGATTTATTAGCAAATGGTGCTTGGAAAAATAAGAAATTCAAACCATACAATTTCGAGGCACTAGGTGCAGCACTTCAAATTGGACATTTGCATCCATTGTTAAAAGTTCGTCAAGAATTTAGAAAAATTTTCCTAGAAATGGGGTAAATAATATTAAACTCTTTTGTCAAGATTTGTATTGTGTTTCAAGCTTTAATTTTATATTAATGTACATATTTAAGTGTTACACAAAATTATTGATTATTGCATCATAAAAATGTAAAGCACTTTTGTTTCAGATTTACAGAAATGCCGACAAATAATTATGTAGAAAGTTCTTTCTGGAATTTTGATGCTTTGTTCCAGCCGCAACAACATCCAGCTCGTGATGCACATGATACCTTTTATGTCTCTGGTATCTTATCACAATATAATACATGAAATAATACACTTGAAAATATAGATACAAGATTGGTTACATATTTTAGAACCACGTATTTCTACAAAATTTCCCATGGAATATCTTGAACGTGTGAAAACTGTTCATAGTAAAGGAGGATATGGATCTCAAGGTTATAGATATGATTGGAAATTGGAAGAGGCACAGAAAAATTTGCTGCGCACTCATACAACAGCTGTTACTGCACGGATGTTATATAAACTCATGCAGGAGGTATATAACAAGAAGAAACTAATAAATTGTTTCTCTTAAAAGGATGAATCACGAAGAAAAATATTTTACAGGGAGAGTTTAAGCCGGTGAAATACTTCAGTATTGATAGAGTATTCCGCAATGAGACTTTAGATGCAACACATCTTGCAGAGTTTCATCAAATTGAAGGTGTTATTGCCAATTATAAAGTTTCACTTGGTGATCTTATTGGTATTTTATACGAATTTTTCAAAAAGCTTGGCATCACTCAACTTCAATTTAAACCTGCGTATAATCCATATACTGAACCAAGCATGGAAATATTCTGTTTTCATAATGGCTTGGAGAAATGGATAGAAATTGGTAACAGTGGCATGTTTAGGCCTGAGTTGTTATTGCCATTGAATTTACCCCCTGATGTAAATGTTCTTGGATGGGGTTTGTCGTTAGAAAGGTATGAAAATAAATATAATTTACATACAATTCTGCGATTCAATATAAAATCATAACATTTTATTTTTAAACTAGACCAACAATGATTAAATATGGTTTGAACAACATACGTGATCTTGTTGGACCAAAGGTGGACATGGAAATGGTTTATAACAATCCTATCTGTCGATTAGAGAAGTAAATATCATTCTAAGATTAAGGTATTTATGTTAGAAATTACTTTTTTTGTGGACGTAAATTAGGTAAATTATTTAAAAAATAAGAAATTTCTTATACATATGTGTAAAAAATATTCTAAATTCTAATAAAGGTAATTGCTGTAAAATAGTCAAGTATTCAATTTATCTTTGTTTGCAGAACCAGCCGTTACATGATGCTCTTACAACAAAAAACACAAGAAGAAAAGTCAATTAAAAGCAATCAAGCAAATCAAGAAGCAAACATCAAGCAGACAACGAATCCTTCAGAAAAGCTAAGCTTTTCTAATCAACAATTTGTTATTTTTTGCGATCCAAATTATCCAATTTATTTTATCGAGCCTTTATTACGACTTGTAAAACCATATTTTAATATTTCTGTGTCAACATATGTTCATTCTACAGTGACGAATTTTTCTAATGAGCTTGTTGGATTCTGTTCAGACTTTTCCAGCAGCAACGCGCACGCGGAGATGTCTTTCATTTTGATTTGGAAAACTGTCGGGATTGATCCCATTATGGTGTTCTCGGAAATGCATAGAATTCAGGGAATAGTGAACATAGCGCGATATTTAAATCGCTTGATTGAACTGAGCAACGCAAATGTATTAAAATATGAAGGGAACGGACCATTCTATGCGACTAAGATAGATAGTTATTTAGATAAGATACATTGTACTTTGCATGGTATTAAGAATAATACCATATTGCAAAAAATTCATAAAAAGTCACGTTATGTCATGGGTGAGGATATCTCCATAGTCGATCTTATTTTTGAATCTATCGACAAGTGTAAAGTGAGAAAGAACTAATTTATTAAAAGCTTATTTATTTTGTGGATAATAAATCATCTATACATATATATATTGAAAAAAAATATATAATTTTATTTATATATATAGCTATAGTGTAAATTTTTTTAAAAGTTGCGTATAGTATATTTAGATCTATTAATTATATTAATATATAGAGTATATTTAATTGTATATATAATTAAATATTTAATATATAAATATAATTTTATATATATATATATATATATATATATAATTATATTTATATATTAAATATTTAATTATATATACAATTAAATATACTATATATTAATATAATTAATAGATCTAAATATACTATACGATAGTATATTTTATATTAATAGATATAAATATTATATATATTATATATATATATATAAATTTTATATTAATAAATATAAATATATATAAAATTAAAAATAATGGAAGCCCAAACAATTCGCAATACATAGATCGGGTTTTTCATTAAATCAGTAACGAGAATATCGCTTGGACAAATTTCCCGCCAGAATTTTGTCCCGAAGTTGGCTGTAGACTGGTCTCGCGACGTCACCTCGTTACGACAGCCGATTCGCTTGCGACTTCAGTCTTACCCGCATCGGACGACGCGTCTCCGAGAACTTGGCGCACGTTCGCGAGATCATTCGGAAGCGTCACGGTCGCGCATTATCGTCGCGTGTACCGTTCGAAGAGTGAGAAGAAGTGACACGCAATGCAAGGGTCGGTTTGCGTTACGGCGTATTGTATTATTATTATTATTTAAATAAGAAAACAAAGAAAGGAGAAAAGAGAGAAGTGCGGAAAACGGAACCGGGGGACGCGCGCGGACCTTACATGTACATACATGCATACAATTGCGCATCGACGATATCGCCGATGTACGAGCGTCTCCTCCAGTTCACCCGCGAGCTGGCACGTTGAAGGTGAACATTCTCACTAGAGTAGAAGAGAAGGAGAGGTTGTGTTCGACGCGTGAGCGCGCGCGCGCACATGTATATACACGCGTGTCTGGTGTTCTGACGCGATAATATATATTATACATATATATATATATATATATCACGTGGGGGGTGGGGGGAGAAAAGGACGAGTTTTCCTCGTGGACGACGTCGAACGACACGATAAGATCGAGCACGAGAGGAGAGTATCTTCTCGCGAGGTCGTGAACTCGCGTGCGAGAGAAAGAGGGGGAAAGAAAGAGAGAGAGAGAGAGAAAAAGAAGCGAGATTGTTCGAGAAACATCGACGGCGCTCGATTGCTCAGGGCCCCGTCCGCTCCGTCAAGGTTAAAGAAGACGGGGACGATCCGTCGTGCGGAATGCCTCGTTAAAATGGCGGTGTGATCTGCATCGTCGTTCGATTGGGCGAAAGAAAAAAAGAGAGGAAAAATAGAGGGAAAGAAAATTAAAAAAAAAAAAAAAAGCTCTATTTTGACAGTTCGCGGAACTGCGATCGCGATCTGACAGCTATCATTCGCGGCCTCGTCCCGTCATTCCGCGCATCCCCGATCGCCGGCCCCTCTTCTGTTCCATTTTCCCCCTTCTCCCCCTCCCTCCCTCTTTCTCTCTCACACTCATCATTTCTCTCCCCTACTATATCAATCCGTTCCTTCGCGTTCCTCCTTGTCTATCCCGGTCCTCCTGCACTCGCGGTGTCCTTGTCGCGGACAAGCGGCGACTATCAACGTGCCGAGGAGTCTACATGACAAAAAGCCCGAGAATCGCGACAAGGATAGCAGCAGCAGCGGCTCCGATAAAGTGATCCTCGACGAAGGGGGGCTCGCGTGTTCAACGCGATGCTCGTGTCGCGCCACCACGCTCTCGACGTGAAGAAGAAGCGCATCATCGACGCGAACCCGACGAAAGAGGCTAGTGATCGTAGCTACGTCGCTGCGTTATTGCGAGGGAAAATTTGGAGCACGGAACTACGACGGTTCATTATTGCCAGGTGAGAGAGAGAGAGAGAAAAAAAAAAAAAAAAAACTCGCTTTCCTCTCGGTCTGAATTTTTTCCTCTTTCTCTCGAACGCGCACGACGTATTTTTTTTTTTATCTTCCTCTCGGCTCGAGAGAGAGAAAAACTCGCCTTCTTCCGTCTTCAACCGTCGTGGCGTTCGAAACAGGGGGGCATCACGCCTCTTTTCACCTTCAGACGTTTATTTACGAGGGCGCACCGGTCTCGGGGACTCGCTCTGGCAGTGTAACCGATCGCCGCCAGGGTGTTGTCATTCGATCTGTTGTCATTTTTACCATTGTTCCCTACTGAAACATCCACGGTTAGGTTAGACCGCTTCTCTTGTCTCTCGCTGATGACTGTGCAGATTAAAGCGTGATTTTGTGATCTCGTCGAATCTACGCGTCGTTTTCGCCTTCTCCTACGCTCGCGTGGATAAGTATCGCGAGGAATATGCGAGCATTCAGGTTTGTGAATTTAATTTAAGGGACAAAGAGGAAGAGAGAGAGAGAGAGAGACTTGACCTAGATAGTGCAAGAGAATTCTCGTTGAAAAAATTACTTTATATTGCGAAATATTTCACAACTTATTATTGTACGATTATATGCATCAGTTTTATACGTGAGTGCGTAATATTTGTTATAAGCTCGTTATTATTTTGCACAGGTATAGAAATATGTGAAATTTAGTCTTAATCTGGCAGTAATCTCCGTACATCGACGCAATTTGATTAAATCTTTCAGTATTCAATGTTTGTTTTAAGTTTTGTATTCATACAATATTACAAAGTTGGTGTCGTACAAGTGTAAAGTTGTAAAACAATGTGTGAGTGTGAGCTACGGAGACCTATCGATGATTATAAAAGTGTATAATTTGTTTCGTACATTCTTCATATTAATTGCAAGCATTACAGTAATGTAAGCATAATTACATGAATAGACTGGAATTTTCTTAGAATGTTTACAAATATACATATCATTTTGCTGATATGTATTATAAATATATTAGAATTGTTCGGTGTCTTATATTTTTCTAAATTTTTATTTGGTATATAGATACATGATTTTTCAATATTTCTTTATAACTCATATATATATAATTTTATTATATTTATTACATGTATAAATTATAGGTTATGCTACCAAGATGTATGTGCTTTCATAAATATATAAATACATTTGTTTCTGACAAATGTGTACTATAATTATTTTATGTATAAAAGTGCTTTTCTTGGAATTAGTACTTTGTGATATATAGAACTTATGGTTAATATATTTAATATGTACAAAGACAAACAATTACATGTGCAAGTATTGTACAATATCTTAAACGAATGAATTAGAGTATACTAATTGTGAATAACATCTGTGATTATATATTTTTGTCTATAATATTAACTAATTATCGCAGTTACAATATTGAACATATAATTATTGAGATAATGTTGTACAATAATAATTGTAGTGTTAGTTTTTCTAACTGAAAAAACAATTTCTTAATATCATTTTAAGATTATTCTTTGTGTTCTTTTATATTATCAGTTACATTAGTCATATCAATTACAATGATATAAGCTTATCATAAAATATCTTTTGTCACATACCAAGAAAAATTGTGTGATATATCACATATTTATAATTGCTAATTTTAAGTAAAGTTATTGTAAACTTTATATAATGCAATATTTATATATTTATTTTAGATCTTAAATTTGGAAAGGACAAATTAACACACCAAAATGAAAATTGATCGGAGCAGACTGAAAAAATGCACTTCTGAAGTGGTAAATATATTAATCATATGCATATTTCTATTTAAATAATTTAAAAAATTGATAACATATACAAATACTATTTATTGCATAATTATATGATAAATAAAATTACTTAATTTTTCTGAAAAATTGCAAAATTTTATAATTCTAGTAATTTTAATAATTGTCCCTACTTATTAAATCTATTAAACAACAGAAATTTCGATAATTTTAGTTTGCAAAAATTTGGACAAATACATATTGTATTTTGAAATACAAAAGCTAATTATTCTTTATTAAGATCAATATGCTAAAATGCTAAAATTAATAATATTAATGTTTAGCCCGCAGAATGTCAAGCACTTATAAGCAAACTACGCTCTTGCTCGCATGCAGAGCTGCTAGAAGAGCTGAAGCAGATAGATGCGTGGACTTTCGGAAAATGTGAATTATTTCATTGGATTGATGTCCTAGATCTCAGTGACAGTATTTTAGAAGAAGCTGCTGCAAGGAGCCCAGATAATCCATGGGAATTAGCATGTGATCTTCCTCAAAATAGAGAGGTTTATTTAATAAACAATTATTAATATTGACTGATGGAAAAATATATAAATTTACAAATTAAAAATACAAATAAATATTAATTAGATGATTGATGATGATTAATTCTTGATTTTTCTCACAGGCAAAAGAGCTGCTTCTCTGGGTTCTCCACTTTACAACGTTGTTGATTGAGCACTCATTCTCACGGCACCTGTACAACAGCATGGAACATTTGGTTACTTTACTATCAAGTTGTGACATGCATGTAGTCCTTGGTGTATTAAATCTTCTGTATATGTTTAGTAAACGCAGTAATTTTATTACACGTCTAAATAATGACAAACGGCAAGCTTTGCTTAGCAGGCTCAATCATTTAGCAGAGGTTAGTGATTTTAATTCATATGTTTATATATGATGCAAGCTAATATATAATTATTTAATAATAACTTTTATTATAGAGTTGGGGAGGAAAGGAAAACGGTTTTGGTTTAGCAGATTGTTGCAAGGAACTTCCAGAAAAAGTAAGCTTATATAATTATATAATAAGATATAATGATGTACAGTACAATTATATGAATTATATATGTGCATGTCTTTTTGTGCGCGCGTATGTATATATATATATATAATTTTATATTTTACAGCCATTTCCAGCAAGTGCTACGACATTACACTTTGAATTTTATGCGGAAAATCCAATTATAATAGAACCATCGACATCTACATCACTTCCTAGTACAAAAAAAGTTGGTCAGACGAATCTTGTAACATATATACATATAGAAAATGTTGATAAACTTGGAAAAACCCCAGCGCAGATTATGAATGATCTATTGAAAGTTTACAACGTACCCCAAGAACGACAAGTAGGGATGCTTTGACCTTTTTTTTCTCCAAACAGATATAATTGAGTATGAAAGATATTTTTCAACGTATATGAAACATTTTTAGATGGCTCTATTGACACATATAAGGCTAGCGCACAGTTTTTCGGATTACCGAAGGCGGTTGCAATGCGTGCAAGCTCGACTACAAGCATTATCTGTGCTTGTATACAGTAACGCGTTGCAGGAAAATGCGCACAGTCTCCTTCATGCCGGGCTTCTTGAGGAATTGGTTGAATTATTAGAACTTCCACATACTCATCTTGTCGAGATTCGCGCGGCAGCATTGCGTACTCTTACAAGTATCATACATTTAGATCGTAATCCACATTTTCCCAAGTAAGTATAAATATCTTATTTTGTTTATTTATATTTAATATACATCTGATATGACTTATTAATTTTGTGCGATTTCAGAAAACCAGGCTCGCGATTGAATATGATTATTGATGTCACCGGAGCTAGTTCATATCATGGATTTCTCCCTGTCTTGGTCCGTACTTGTATAACAACGTTGACTTCGCCGCAACCAGATGGACAACCATTCCCTTTGCCGCTTGCGACAGCTTTGTTTAGCTTTCTTTATCATCTTGCAAGTTATGAGGCGGGTGGAGAAGCTCTCGTTAGTTGTGGCATGATGGAGAGTCTTTTGAAAGTGATCAATTGGCCAGGAAGTGAATTGGAACATATAACGGTAATATAGAATACATATACACAATTATACAATTAATAACTACAAAAAATTACGAGATTTACATTGAACTGTATATTTACTTTTAAAATATCCTGAGTATATCTATTTATTTTTTGTTCTTTTGCAGTTTGTAACAAGAGCAGTACGTGTCATAGATTTAATAACAAACATAGATATGCAAGGTTTTCAAACTCATAGTGGTTTAGCAAGCTTCATCAATCGTTTAGACATGGAAGTTAATGTATGCAGAAAAGAACAACCATTTGAAATTGAGCCGTTGCTCTATCAAGATACTCCACAAACCTCACGCGAAAGATCAGTAGATAGAGAAGATGGTTCGACATCACGTCGCGAACACGAAACCTTCGACGAACGGGAAGAATCCTCGAATTCTATGGAGATAACAGAAGATGAAAATATGAGTTCTAAAACAGACGAAAAGATTGAACAACAACCAGATTATTCTGCTGCTAAGACTGGCAAAACATGCTTGCCACAACGAGCAGCTCTCCTCAAATCGATGTTGAATTTCCTTAAGAAAGCAATTCAAGATCCGGCATTTTCTGATAGCATACGACACGTTATGGAGGGTACTTTACCATCTTCTTTGAAACACATTATAAGTAATTCTGAATACTATGGCCCTTCGTTATTCCTGCTTGCTACGGATGTCGTGACTGTGTATGTTTTCCAAGAACCATCGTTACTATCATCTCTACAAGACAATGGCTTGACTGATGTTGTGCTCCATGCATTACTAATAAAAGAAGTGGGTACAATAGATTACAAGAAATTAATAATACATACATCAACATGAAAATTATAAAAAATTACTGAAAACAATTATTTTAGGTTCCTGCCACTAGAGAAGTATTGGGTTCTTTACCTAATGTGTTCAGTGCACTGTGTTTAAACCAACGAGGTCTTGAGTCATTTGTGAAGCGACGACCATTCGAACGTTTATTCAAAGTACTTCTGTCACCTATCTATCTATCAGCAATGCGACGACGACGAAGCGCCGATCCATTAGGCGATACAGCTTCGAATTTAGGAAATGCCATGGACGAGTTGATGAGGCATCAACCAAGCTTGAAAGTTGATGCCATTGCGGCTATTATTAAGGTACTGCAGCATAAATAGAAATTGCACTTTTTTAAACTAATTTTTTTATCGTATATTCATTTTTCACTTATTCTTCTCTTTCTGCAGTTACTCGAAGAGTTGTGCGTATTGGGCTGTGATCCGCGATACATATGCTGGCGTGCTGCTAGTAAATCCGAAAATTCACCTTCAAACACCGCCTCTGGAAATCGTCAATCGTCTGGTCAGTCGGTTGGCGTTGGAGTGGGAGATTCTAGCGGTGGAGGAGGTGGAGGTGGTGGAAGTAGTAGTGACGAAGAAGAAGAAGATGAAGAAGAGGCGAGTACAAGTTCTCATCCTCAACGAGAAGAGCAACCTACCCTATCGCCTGCGCAGCCCGGACCGCCACCTCAACCAAGAGAGAAAACTCCTATCGCT
Organism: Nylanderia fulva; assembly: GCF_048542155.1. NCBI lineage: Eukaryota > Metazoa > Arthropoda > Insecta > Hymenoptera > Formicidae > Nylanderia > Nylanderia fulva. The sequence goes on from NW_028189622.1 coordinate 3,936,095, forward strand.
TTAGTCGAATATATCCATAACGTTATGAAATTTGTGGACGCCATATTGAGCAACAATTCGACCGATGATCACTGTAGAGAATTCGTCGCTCAAAAAGGGCTTGTGCCGTTACTTTCGATTCTTGGTCTACCCAATTTACCCGTCGACTATCCTGTCGCACAAGCGGCTCAATCAGTGGCCTCAGTATGCAAAAGTATTTTGGTACGTTTGATTTTTATTTATATTTTATGATTTTTATTTTATTGATGCTACACCTGTCCTTTAATTTATAAGTAAGATACATGCGAGAATTATGTAATAATTCGTATTATAGTAATTTAAGTAATTTTTTCAGAATCTTGCGCATGAACCATTGGTACTCAAAACAGGTTTGTCGCAATTGAACGAAGTACTAAACTTACTGAAGCCACTTCACAGTCACATGGAATCCCCTGGAGGCTCTGTTTTATTGCACGAGCTTGCATCAGCTCCAAATCTCGAAACGGCTTTCACGAGCGACACAGCGACACCGTTATTGCACGCCATGAATGCAGCTCACGGATACGTAGTGATGTTTGTTCACGTTTGTCGTACAAGTCAGAGCGATATAAGAAATCTTTCTATGAATCACTGGGGTTCCGAATTGGGCTTGACTGTGCTCAAAGGTTTATCCGAACTATACATGTCTCTCGTTTGGGAGAGTACACTATTGCTCGCGTTGTGCAGTGAGGATATTATCCCAGCTGGATGTGAATTTGGTAAAGAAGACATGGACAAATTGATGCCACCGGAATTAAAAAACGAGGGCGAATCTTCCTCTTCTTGGTCTGCTACCGTGTCTGCGGATATGGGAAGCAATGGGATGACCACGGCCATGGAAGCTCTTAGCACGGATCCGCCGCCGATGCCGATGGAAGTGGACGACAAACCGAGTGTAGTGAACACCGAGAGTCGACCAAATAACTATCAACTGAAATATATCAAGCCGCTGCTCGGTGCGTCTTCGAGACTCGGTAGAGCACTCTCCGAGTTATTTGGTCTACTCGTTAAGCTTTGCATGGGTTCTCCTGTGAGGCAACGTAGAGGACAACAGATGCCTCTAACACCTACGCTGCCTTCGCAAGCAGCGAGAAGCGTCGCTACCGCTTTGAACTGTTTACTGACACGCGGTTTGTCATGGGATAAATTACCACCGTCACCGATTCCCAAGTTTAAGTTAACCTTTCTCATATGTTCAGTGGGATTTACTTCACCGATGCTCTTTGACGAAAAGAGACATCCTTATCACTTGATGCTTCAAAAATTCGTCAAGTTAAATGGCCAACATGCATTCTTCTCCACCTTTCACTGGGCATTATCAGGTGGAGGTCAGTTTCCGTTATCCGAGGGATTGGAGCATCCGAATCTACCCGATGGAACCGGTGAATTTCTAGACGCTTGGCTGATGTTGTTGGAAAAAATGGTCAATCCCAAAGCCATTTTGGATTCGCCCCATGTGGTATCTTCAAAGTGTACAGGAATATACAAAGTCTGCGAAACGTTTGATCCAATAAAATACCTTACTGATATTCACAAGAAGGCTTTCGCAGCGGTAATGTTGATGTGGGGTAAGAAACCGCTGAAAAATTACGGAGCTCGCATGACAGAGTCCATTCTATCGATTTTGCGACACATTTTACGGGGTGAGAAGATTATCAAGGAACGTACTGAAAAAGAAGAGAGCGGGGACGGTGCAACGGCCAGCGGTAGCGGTGCAAGCGGTGTCGGAAGTAGAAGCGGCGGATCCGATCGCAGGGAGGAACCGGAAGCGGACGTAAACCCGGAATATCTGAGACAGTTAATGGACATGGGTTTCAGTCGAGCACATTGTATAGAAGCATTATTGCATACGTTGACTGTAGAACAGGCAACCGACTATCTTTTGACAAATCCTGCGACTCTAGTGGTACGTAGACCCGACGCTCCCGTGAGCGACGTCAGCGGGCAGGGTCTGATCATGGATTTGGAATTGGCGGATGACGATCAGATAATGCATGCCATCGCGATGTCGCTCGGCGATACGGAAACACGCAAGATCACAGGCACCGAGGACATCGCTATCTGTCGCGAGACTACAATTACCGAGAACATAGACGAGTTCACGCAGAATGCGCTGGGACAGTGTCTGAATCTCTTGGATCTTATGCCCGATACGGTGTATAGAATTTGCGATCTATTAGTGACAATTACGAAGAGAAATGGCGATGAATGGCGGGACGATACACTACGTCAATTGATGCGCGAAGTCGGTCGTCTGGTAGATCATCTGATCGACATCGCCGAAAGCCAGGACGAGAACGCTGGTTCGCGATTGGTCGAGTGCGAGGAAGCGAACAAACTCTCCGGTCGTCTCTATCTCTACACACTCTTCTTCGAGGGTTCGTTCCAAGAGATGCGGGTGCCATGTGCTCAAATAGTGGAGGAGTGCGCGATCCTGGACAAACTCGTGCGTCTGCTAGTGGTGAGCGAGGCACCGCTTACCGCACATAAAAACAAGATCGTTAAGGACAATAAGGACAGTGGTGTGTTGAGCATGAAGACCCCTAAATGGTTAGCACCATTGTTATTGCTCATCGATCGTTTGGAGAAGGTGGCCACACTCACGAAGCGAAAACAGTTGATGCATAAAGTCACAACCAGAGCGTGGAAGTGGTTTGATTTGAGCACCGGGAAGTGGACTCTTTACTCGCCCCTGAACAATAGGATTATCAACGACGCCTACTGGGCCGGCGAGTCCAGCGTGCGGATATCGTGCAGCCGGCGTCGTTATCTCATTACGTTCTCCTGCATGACTCAGGTGAACGAAGATAGTGACAATAGACGACCCATCACGATGGGTTTCAAACTCAACACGGACAAAGAAGATGGTGGCTCTTCAGGGTCCGACTCGAACATGGATACCGACGAGAGTCCCGTGGAGGAGAAACGAAATACCGTGATACAAGGATTGGACCCCAGTATAGCACCGAGTATCGTACGGTGAGTGTAACAAGATTTGCATTGCAAATGTTTGAAAGAAGGGAAAATTATATTAAATAAAGCTTTTGTGGAGTATTTCTAGATATTTAATTAACAATAAAATATTTTAATTTTTTTTAATGTCATTTTCTTGTTTTTTAATGCATTATTACATGAAATAATTTAGTATAAAATATATAATTTAATATAAAATAAATTATATAAAAAGAATCTAAGAATGTGTAAGAATAATTTGTGTAAGAATAAGCAAGAAATTTTGCTATACATTTACAAATGTGTATATTTTTGCAGGGCGTGTGTAAAATTATTAGCAATCCCAGTCGATCGGGACGCATTACACGCTGTGTTGAAAGTGTGCTTACGACTGACGAGAGATTACAAAAATGCAGAAGTGTTTGCACGCGAGGGTGGTGTCAAGTTACTTCTCGAGATGACTCAAATATGTAGTTTCACCGGTTGCGTCAATCTATGTACGTTGTTGATACGACATACCCTCGAGGAACCACGTACTCTTCGTCTCGCGATGGAGAAGGTATGGACATTCTTGAACCTACATGAGTTTTGCATATATTAATTTGTCCAGCATATATACTCCTAGGAAAAACTTGAAAACCTGGTATTTTCAGAAATTTTTACTTTATCTTTAAAAATCAGGTAATTCTCATGGAATTTGATTGAGATTCAGGGAATTAAAAAAAAAATTTCATTTAACACTTAAACATATATCTAATATATTTTTGCAATATTTTAGATTTAGCAATATTATAGTGATGTATCGCACTTCGTTATTGTCTAAATTAATTTTACAATTAATAAATTAATATTAAATGTTGCACTCTTGATAACTTTTCAGTCAGATGAATAAAAAACATTAAAAAGCACATACAATAAAAAAACTTATTTTAAAAAGTTGCATTGTACAAAATTTTTTATTTTACTTGGAAGATCAGGGAATTTTTTTTCTAAACATCTTGTTTGTCTGATTAATTATTCATATTCGTTTCTATTCCAGGTCATTCGTGCGCGCACGCAGAGTAATATACCTCCTGCATATAAAGAGATACTTTTCATGACCCGGCAAATTAGCAGCGCCGTTTGCCGTAATCCAGAAGTGTACAGAGAAGTGTGCGAAAATATCCTCAGAGTCGATATAAGTTGCTTGAAAAGTGAGTTTTATCAGCTCTTTGCATCTTTTTAACATGAAAGGATCAACGATTTTATTTTCTAATTGTACTTCTATCGTTTTGCAGAAGATGATATCGATAACAGGCTTGTCGTCAAAGCTTTACCTCCTAGTCATTCGCCAGCATTACCGATGGTGGAAGAGGTATCCGTAGGTGTTATTCGTGATATGTTGAACGCATTAATTAAGCCGATGCCTGTGTCATCGGATGACGGATCAGCGACCCCGACAAGCCCCGAAAAGAAGACATCACACGCAGCGACAACCTCGGCGATTGGTAATGCAACATTGTCGACGTCTTCGCGGCGAGATGTATTGAGAAACAATGCAACAACCACCAATGATCCCTTGGACGATGACGATCAAGTGTCGCCAATAATTCCATTAAAGGTTTATCCTGACATCGGTAATAACAGTAAGGTGGAGCCAGAAGAAGCGAAGAAGCCCATTTTGACGAAATCGGCGATATTAAAGATATTAGCGGAAGCCGTGAGATCTTACGGCGCTGTAGCTAGTCTCATCACGGAACATACATATAGAGGTGGACAGAGTGAGATGGTGTCCGAGGATACAACGGCCTTAGCGTTCTTGCTCGATAAACTTCTGCCAATGTCGCCGGAAAATTCGGGCGATCGAACGTGCAGCAGTATGGCGAGAATGTTGATCGCCGCTATAGCTTCGTGCAATCATTCGCCGGAGGTACAGACCACCCTGGTGACGGAAGTGAAAGCAGCCTTGACGAGAACGCTCGCGCTTCCGGAGAGTTCCGAAAAGCACGCGCAGCTTCAACTACTAATCGGATTGATATCCACCATGATCGACAGTTGTCCGCCAAATATGTCGCATTCACAACTCAGGGCTTCTCTAAGGGCCCATCAATATAACAATGTCAATTACATCGTTCGAATTATGTTACGAAAAGGTATCATCACCGATCTAGCTAAAATTCCGCACAGTCTCGATCTGTCGAGTCCGAACATGGCCGGTACCATCAATGCCGCTTTAAAGCCACTAGAGACTCTGTCGCGCATCATTAATCAACCGATGCCGGGAGCGGTGAATAACAAATTTACAAAGCCGAAAAATAGGACGGTCCAGGAAGAACCGCTCGGAGAACAGACGGGCACCACAACCTCGGAGGCTACGCATGCCGTAGGCGAGGAAGCCAATGAAGATGCGGAGAACACAGAGCACGACATCTCCGTGACGGCTGAAAGTTTGGAGCCTACTTCTGAGAGTCAAGTGCACGAGGAAGGGGACGAGGCGGCATTGGAAGACATCATGGATCAGCTTCTAGAAAGGTAACGACATGCAAATTCACGATTTATTAGATTTCGATGAACGTTATGCAATTCTAATCAAATCTCGCTTTAAATATATTCTCATGTATCTATTCAATAATTACTTTTTAACATGATATTAATAATAAATAATGTCTTATTAAAAATTGATTGTACAACATTTGAAACGTTATATATAATGATAATGTTTCTCTACATTTAAGAGACACAGCAGATTGATGTCTTTATATACACAAAGATTGTATTTTTACGGGTGTATACTCTGAGGAAAATTCTTAGAGAATTTTATTCGATCTTGAAAAGTTAGCGAATTTTTTCATGAAATTTGATTGGAATTCAGGGACTTTTTTAAAATTATTTTTTTGTTAATTTTATTTTTATTTAGCACTTAACATTATGTCTAACATATTTTGGCAATATTTAAGTTTTTATTAAAATTTTATATGATTTTTTTTAATTGACAATCTATATTAGAGTATATCAAGATTTTATATATAAATTATAAATTTTATAGAAAATTATTCAATTTTTTAATAGATCATATATAAATAAATTAGTACTCTGTTTTTATTTAATAAATAATTGAATAAATAATAATTAAATAATTATTTTTAATAAATAATTATATATAATTTTAATAAATGAGTAATAAATTACTTTTTGCTTTATATTTTTATTTTTATGAGGAAATTTTTTCAGGGAATATCTTTATAAAATTTGAGTAGACACCCTGTTTATACAATTTGATTTTGTAATACATGTATACAATTACATTTTTTTTTGCATTTATTAAGTTTATAATTTTTCAAACATGTATAAATATTTTTTGAAATAATTTAAGCAGTATTTCGGTTGTATTTGTCTTTGGTTTATGTGTTGCACACGTTCGCAAATCTTTTATTTGTTTATGTAGCCTTTTAAATTCATGAAGGCTACAGTACTTATAATCAAGTAGTGTACTATTTTCCAGGGACGGCTCGGCCGTGGCGGAAGAGCCATCTTCTCGCCCGCATAGGCCAATGGATATTGATGATGAAAGTCTCGCGATGCGTGACGCGGAGGGCGATTTCGATCCGACTCGAGATACCACAGTAAGAGTAACGTCACTTTTTTTTCACTTTTCTTGACATAATCAGTTATCTTTCATCTCTTACTTTCGAAATTTACAATTAATTTTATTTTTAGGAGGATTTAATGAGTTCCGATTCAGATTCCGATAGTAATCCATCCGATGATAATGAGGACGAGGTACAGGATGATGAGGACGAAGAAGAGGAAGAGGAAGACGATGGTAGAGATAAAACTGCTTTTTAATACATTGCAATCACGACGTGGAAAGATTGTAGATCTCTTATTCTCAATTGTATCATTATTGCAGGCGAAGAGAACGAAGAGGAAGAGGAGGAAGAGGAGGAAGGATCGTCCAATTATGAAGAAGAAGGAATAGAATTTTACGAAGACGCTGGAGAAGGCGGCGTTTTCCGTATGTTCCCGACTTCCGAACGCGATAATGGTGGCAATGTTGTAATGATACAACACAACATTGAAAATCAAGATATTGCTAGTACGTCGACGCCAGTTAATACGCGACCTAGTCTTCCATGGAACACCACATTTCCGTTACCATTGGGTTTATTTGAGGAACCCCCCGCGGGTTCTGAAAACAATGGTAAATAAGAGCGAAAATATAAATAGCTCTACAATCGAACTCCTCTATTCTCTTCTTACCGAGATTAAAAAATCTCTGTATTTATCTCTACTTATACACATATGTGCAATGACACATGTGTAAGTTAAAAATACATAATCATTCGCATACATATATGTTTAAGATTCTCATTTATAGAGATTAAACGAGAATAGAGGTGTCGAGGATACGGAGGTTTAAATGTGTTCTTTTTTTCCTTTTTTTTCCTTTATCTTTTATAATCGATTTTTTAATATTATGAGAATAAAATTACGACAAATTGTTATGCAGGAATCAGTACTCATCCACTGTTAATATCACAAGGAAGTTTAGACACCGCAAGTACTAGAACTCAACGTGCTTTACGACAAAGGCGATATCAATATCTTCAGCTATCTAATCCACGTAGTTCGAATCCGCCTGTAATATTACAAAGGTATGTATTAATATATTTTTATATTTCAAAAATTATATTAAGATAAATAATATGTTTAATTCTATTTAATATACAATACAGACTTTTGGGCCCAGCCGCACAAACCCTTCCCTTATCCGCAAGTCAAGTTTTAGCATCAAGTTTCAGAGATACACGTGTTGTTGTAATGGATAATGGATTGGGAATATTTACTAATCAAGAGGAAGAACAAATTGATTATGTCGTACGTATATGACTATAAAATATATAAATGTAACTAAATATAAGCCAAGAAGCACAAGCAATTCTTTATATTTTATCAGGATCAATCTGGATATCTCTTTGGACCAAGCCTTGCTGCAACTTTAAATAATATACCAACTGCGTTACATTGGTGGATCGAAGAAAGCAAACAACTGGATGGAGATTCTCAGCCAGACTGTTGTGTTGGTAAGAACAAAGGAATTTATATGAGCTTTATATATTGTGCATCATAATTTTCATCTTAATATACTTATATACTTTTTATTGAAAAGGTGTTGTCCACAAACTTATACCTGGACTGGAAAAGCATAGAAACGCCGAACTTGCAGAGCGCAAAGAAAAACGTAAGAAGCAACATGGATCTGAAAAGGAAAACGACAAGGATAACAAAGAAGAAAAAGAGCGTTTGAATAATGCGGAATGTAAGTACATACATTAGAAATATATTAAAGTATATACCTATAAATATATATATATATATATTAGGTATGCAAAATGTTATGAAAGATATATTTGAAAAAGTGTTTTATGTATTTCTTTTTCATAATTTATGTGATATTTTAGCTGGATCGTCCAGTTTGACACATATAGATGAACAAAGATCATCCGCATCTACTTCACAAAGAACTGATGCCACACCGCTTGTAGCTGGAGAAGAAACAACTGCTGTGGAAACTACAAGGCAGGAGCGTACACCGGAGGAAGATATAATCGGTACACATTTGTAATACAAAAAAAAGAAAGACAATTTTTTTATATTTATTTGTGATAAATATTTTCTATTTCGCGTGTTTGTATGTATCTTTTACATACTAGATGTAACAGGTGAAATGGAAATCACGGTTCAAGAGGATGACGAGCGACCGCCTCCGCCGCCTCCAGAGGACCAGTCGACATCCGACAGTAGAGATCCACGCACGGCGAATCGAAATCCTACATTGGAATTGGCGGAAAGTATCGTCGATTCTGTGCTGGGACCGTGTACATCTGAAGCGACTATTAGATTAAGTAAGTTAGATTATTAGACTATTAGATTAAATCTCTTTTGTTATCATTTTTTACGAGATATATTATTAAGTATAAATCAAATTATACAATTCACTTACATTCTTGTAATAAATAGAACATTAGATATGATTAATATATGAGCGTGAGTTGGGATTTTTTGTTCCAGTGAATTTTTATTGTATCAAATTATTCAAATCTCTTGCACTAATGCTCTTTCGTCATTAGACCTACATGTGTCTAATGACGCGCCCACACATCTTACTTCTACAGGACAGCCCAGCCGAAGTGGCACAGAAGCTGTAAATGTTACCGAGTCAGCGTCTAATCGCATTTCTACTGCACCAATAGTAGTTGACTTTGGTCAAGAGGTCAGCGAGGATTTGTCGAGGGAGAGTACCGATTCGGCGGATTGGATTCGTAGGCTCTTGACGGACGACGGTCAATGTCGCACCAGCGACATTGACTTACGGCGTGTCGAACGAAAGTAAGTGTTGCGCGAGTCTTGAGTGAATTATATATACCTAAATATACAGTTATACCTAAACATAAATGTCATTGCAGTGCCAACGTTGTTAATCAAGATCCCACGCCTTCGACAACATCCTCTGAAACCACTACTGTGGCAGGGACTTCGGAACAATCGTCGCAACAATCCTCGCAACAGCAGCAGCAGCAACAGCAGCAATCTAACAATCAGGAGCAACAATTGCCAGACGGCGTCGATCCGTCATTTTTGGCGGCTTTGCCCGAGGACATGCGTGACGAGGTTATCGCCGAGCAACTCAGGTTAATTGATGGTTTTATTCAAAATTCATATTTCGCGATAACAATATAAAAATAATAATAATTAAATAATATATGTTAACAGACTTCAACGCATGAGGCAACGAGCGCAAGCTTCTGTAGTCGAGGAACTCAGTGGACCAGTTGAAGTGAATCCTGAATTTCTGGCAGCTTTACCACCAGCGATACAGGAAGAAGTTCTAGCACAGCAACGCATGGAGCAGCAACGACACGCAGCTGCCTCGGCAAATCCGGAAGATCCCGTGGACGCTGCCGCTTTCTTCCAAAATCTGCAACCATCTCTTCGACAAGCTGTTAGTACATACATCTTCGAAAACTTGTTACTCTTTATTTGAACACAATGATAATTTATTACTACTTTTAAAATTTATGTCTTGTTTCTGTAGATTTTGACCGATATGGAAGAATCCCAAATATCCGTTCTACCTCCGGATTTAGCTCAAGAAGCTCAAAATTTAAGGAGAGAATGGGAAGCGCGTAACCGACACATGATGCAAGAAAGATTTCTTAATCATGTTAGCCAGAGTAATACAGCTCTCTCTAGCATATTGAGAAATTCTGGAAGAGGTAAGTCTCTTCGTGCATTAATATATTAAATTATGCAAGTATATTAACATTGAGATGAAAAAGAAGAACTTTGTTGTGGAAAAATATCAACATCTTTAATTCGAAAGTTACAAAAATCTTGAAACATTTTTGTCGATAGCTCGTGGTGGCGGTACGCGGTATGCCATTCAAGCAGTACCACAAAGGACTCAATGGAATACATGGAATCCTCGCGGTGATACGAACATGGCTCATCAAGGAGCTGGCTTACGTTTGAGAGGGAGGCAGTTGCTCGATCACGAATCAATGGCGTGCCTATTAGTGTTATTATTTGTCGACGAGCCAAAAATTAACACTCTAAGACTACATAGAGTCATCAGAAATCTTTGTTATCATGGCAGTACGAGAGAATGGATAGTGAAGGCGTTACTGAGCATTATGGAAAGAAGTAATGACGAAAATAAGGATATCCTGGCAGATTTTGGCTTAAAATTTAAAAGGAAGGGATTATTAAATTCGCCCATGGATTTATGGTAAATTTTATTGGGAGAATTAATTTTAAAAATAAAACAATATACTTGTTATAATAATCATATTATATAACAAAAATTATATTTCAGTTCTCCAAAGATGTTTGACCAAAGAAATAACACACAATCATGGCTAAATATTAGTATTGATGCTGCACTCGGTTGTAGAGCTAACGTATTCCATATAGTACGTCATGCCGGTAAGAAATCTGAAAGGCAAGGAAACATTATTGCGATTCACCCACAGGCAGCACCCACTGTTTGCAGGTTAGTGAATCTGAATAAAAAAAGGAGTATAAAAATGCAATTTTTTCACTACATTTTTGATAAAAAACATGATTTTATTTTTGAATTCTAGGCATACTTTAGAACTGTTGATATCGTTAGCTAAGAGTTTCCCCGGATATTTTGTGCCAATCAAATCTAAGGAATTAGAGGATAAAGATAGTAATAAAGAGAAAGATATAAGTGGCAGCAAGGAGGAAGGCGGAGCGAAGAACAAATCAGCGTCCAAAGTAGGAAGGAGCGATCTCCCGGACTTCTGGGACTTGCTTCTGAAATTGGATTCGTGTGCGTCCAAAAAAGGAAAGTCGGTTGCGAGGACTCACTCGAATACGAATCTAGGAAGCGAGCCGGAACATGGCACAACGACGTTCGAAGCTTCCGCGTTCGGTCAACTCATTTCAATGCTCAACTGGTCTGTAATCAAACGAAGCAGTCAATTGACAGATAAGCTGTTGCGACTTCTGTCCTTGATTTCCATCGGCTTGACGGAAGTGAATTCCTATCGGCGGCAAGATGCAGGCGCAAAGAACAAGAAGACGGAACTCGGGAAGGATCAGAGCGTCGCCGCGCCGGAAGGACATCTCAAACTCGCCGTACAAGTACTGACTAGCAAGAGCTGCTCCGAGGACGGACTCGAGGATGCGACTGCGCTGCTGCTTAATCTGTCTCATTGTCCTGATCCTACCAGACAACTGGTACGTATATATCTTTTTTACGTTATGTATAGATTAAATATAAAATTATTATAATGGTGATGTGTTTAATTGTGTCTTTTTTTTTATGTCCTTCAGATATTAAAATTACTTCTGGAAGGTGCGATGGAACTGGCGAATATGGTGTGCGAACATATCAACGATTTGATGATGGAACTCAAGGTACTGAATCGTGAATTAAGTCGAAGGAATTCGCTCGAAGATCAGCCATCGACCAGTGGAGGAAATGGACGAGGAATTCTTTTAGACAGGTAAAACATTCTTGTAATATGTATTTTGTAAATAATTTAAAAGCGACTCAAAAAATCAATTTTTAAATAAGAGAGAATTGCTTACAAAAGGCTTCCTTTTTCAGATTTACTAATGAAAATGTAGTTGTCACGGCACCGAGCAAAGTTAAAGCCGGAAGTGATCTTCAATTACCATCGATGGCCGCTCTTGTCAGTAAAACATCTAGTCAGGCATTCTTCTTGAGAATACTTAAAGTAATCGTACAAATAAGAGAAGCTGTACGTTTAGCAAACACCAAGAAAACAGGTATGATACTTGACATTCTTATAACTTTATGTTGCGATGAATTACGAAACGGCACACATGCGCTGTATTTACGGTATTTGTAAATTAAAATTTCTTTTTCTAGGTAATCAAACATCAGAGACAGTTCTCTTGAACTCAGGCACAAGTAATTTATTAGAAACAGGTACTTTTTTATTTTTGGCCTCGTATTTCATGTTATATATATTATATATATTTTTATTATATTTACACTCTATACTTACATTAAAAATTTTTGTATTTTTTAAATAGCTGCCGACAATGCGGATACCGATGTTCCTATGGATACAACGCAAGCGAATACTTCGAATCTTGATAAGACGTCCTCTTCTCGCAATGGTAAATTAAATGTTAATAGCATTTAAAAAAATATATCATCCTCATGCACTTATACTTACTTGATTTTTTTTTCTTTAGACGAGGAGAAAACTACACTTCCACTGTTGAGTGAGAGTTTAGTATTAGATAACTTGTGGGAAACTCTTAGCGCTTGCTTGCTCGAGTTAGAGTACACTCCAGATCATCATGCCGTCCTTGTTTTACAGGTAAAAATTATTACAGATAATAAATATATTTTTCATTTTCTTAAAATCTTGTCATCATTTTACTATATCATTAATGATCGAAATTACTGTAATTTGCGTCATATATGTATAAAATATTGCAGCCTGCGGTAGAAGCGTTCTTCTTGGTGCACTCTTCATCGAGTACCTCTCGAGATCGTGATAGTCGTCTTAATACGACCAGCGAAAATCGAGAAGTTGTACCAGACTTGGCACCAGTCTCACCGATATATTCGGATAATGAAGGTACTTCTCAATCGGAAGCTCCTGCTAATGCTTCCTGGGATATAACTGCTACTCCTACACAAAAAACGTTGCCACCAGATCAATTAAAGTTCCTCAAATTTGCCGGTACGTAATAATTAATCAAAAACAGAGTCTGTGTGTCGTCAATTGTTATTCACGTTTAATGTTCAATAGTGAATAAAGTTTGTAGCAATTGTAAGCAAAGATTATCTTTATCTCTTGCTTAATGAAGCTAGTTTGATGTCTGGACTCTAATGAATAAAAATTATACGTGCTGCAATTTAATATAACGTGTATTTTATATTCATGCAGAAACGCATAGGACTGTACTCAATCAAATTCTACGACAAACTACTACGCACTTGGCAGACGGGCCGTTTTCCGTATTGGTGGATCATACGAGAGTGTTAGACTTTGATGTAAAAAGACGGTACTTCAGGACAGAATTGGAACGAATGGACGAGGGTATACGTAGAGAGGAATTAGCAGCCCACGTTCGCCGAAGTCATGTCTTCGAAGATTCATTTAGGGAACTTCATCGAAGAAATGCCGATGAATGGAAGAATCGCTTTTATATTGTCTTTGAAGGTGAGAATTTTCGGATATTTTTTATTCTGAAAAAATATAATTTTTCTCAGAAAAAAACGAATAATATACATACTTTAATTTTTTAAATTATAGGCGAGGAAGGACAAGACGCTGGAGGTTTGCTGAGAGAGTGGTACGTCATCATCTCTAGAGAAATCTTCAATCCGATGTACGCTCTGTTTACAGTCAGTCCTGGCGATCGAGTTACATATATGATAAATTCATCTTCGCATTGTAATCCAAATCATTTGTGTTACTATAAATTTGTAGGTCGAGTAATTGGTAAGTTCTTGTTCTTGGTTCTTCATCACAGATCGAAGAAAAAGCAATTCTACAAATGTATTTATTCACATTATTTTTACAGCTAAGGCTATTTATGATAACAAATTGTTAGAATGCTACTTTACGCGTAGTTTTTACAAGCATATACTCGGCATACTTGTAAAGCATACAGACATGGAAAGCGAGGATTATAGTTTTTACAAAGGACTCGTTTATCTCACGGAGCATAACATTTCCGATTTAGGATACGAGTTAACATTCTCCACGGAGGTAAAAATTGATTATTTAATTTTCAGCAATTTATTTATATTGTTCTTATTGAATTACACGCATTGCTTTTAGGTGAACGAATTCGGTGTCAACGATGTGCGAGATTTAATACCAAATGGACGTAATATAGTTGTTACAGAAGAGACCAAACTCGAATATATCAGGCTCGTATGTCAAATGAAGATGACTGGAGCAATTCGTAAACAGTAAGTGGATTTTAAATTCCAAAATTGAGCCTGATACAATTACTATTATGTTTTTATATTTATTTTAAATTTTCTTCTACAGATTAAACGCATTCTTGGAAGGCTTTTATGATATTATACCTAAGCGACTGATCTCTATATTTAACGAGCAAGAACTGGAACTATTGATTAGCGGTTTACCTAATGTAGATATCGAGGATCTTAAAGCAAACACCGAATATCACAAGTACACAGCTACGTCTTTACAGGTATTCTGATCTTTTCGATCATATATTATATTCGACTTAATCTTAAAAAGAATGATGGTATATATTGTCACTTTTATCATCAATACACAGATTCAATGGTTCTGGCGTGCATTACGAGGTTTCGATCAAGCAGATCGTGCAAAATTCTTGCAATTCGTTACTGGTACGTCCAAAGTGCCGCTGCAAGGTTTCGCCGCATTAGAAGGCATGAACGGCGTGCAAAAGTTCCAAATTCACAGAGAGGATAGGTCCACAGACAGACTTCCGTCTGCTCATACCTGGTAAGTGTGACGAGAAAAATTTTGTCTTCCCGTTTTCTTAAACATATAAGCAAGCTAGACTTGCAAGACGCAATATGACTCGACTAAAAATATATATTATTCAATTGCAGTTTCAACCAATTAGATTTGCCGGTATACGAGACATATGATAAACTGCGTACGAATCTACTCAAGGCGATTCACGAATGCAGCGAAGGATTTGGATTTGCATAAGTTTGCCGGAAAGCTGTATCGCTGCGTGTGTATATTGTAGCAGTTTATCGTACATGTGTTTGTCCTGCCTGTTTTCAGAGTAAATTCATTATGAGAACTCGCTCTTGTATAATTCGCGTTCATGCAATTATGCGCGTCGTCCAATTTGCGATGACATTCTGATGACACGCTTGGTCTTCATTCAAGATCTAACAGAAAACCCGTTTAACTTGATATATACATAGATACACGAATATGTATATACGTATATAACTAATTATTGATTATGATGTAATTACGTGAGAATAATTGTCAATGATACCCGAAGCTAGGGTTTATTTTGTTGAGGAGGATCTTGGAGGAAGATGCTGAGCTTAACGATAATTCCCAACAAGGAATGATAAGGAGAAATTAGTTCAGTTTTATGATAAGGATAAGATAAGGATAAGATTCACACATAACTGTAATAGTTACGTACATTAGTTTATAATAAGAAATAATATAGGATGAAAAAAAATGTAATATACTGCACTCTTTGAAGTCAGCGATATGTTTTAATCGGTTCGATAGTTTTGAATAGAGATACAACGGTGGTAACGGTAGCCTGGTTCTTTACCAGAAAAAAGCAGCAAAAGTATAAATGAACGACGAGTGCCTGCGTGAATGAAAGAGAAATAGAGAGAAAGTGACGAAATAAAAGAGCGAACGAGAGGGAGAACTGAATAGAAAGATATTGAGCCTAACTAAAAGATTTCAACAACAATATGAACGCTGTCCTTCCCTTAAAAATGTATGATTGTACACTATTAGTATTAATAATTATAACTAATTCTTAATTAATAGTAATCATTAAATATATCATTTTAATATTAATCATTCGAAATGTGATGTTAAACAAGTGTAATTTCTTTCTCTTGAGATCTAACGAAATAAAGTTTCCAGTTGAACGGACATTACTTTATAAACACATCGAACGGGACAATATTGGCGAAAACCGTAAACACACAGGCACCGTTATGATTATGTAGTTACTGAGCTCCTTACGAAATTGTTAGGGAATTATTGATTAGGAATCGCAGAATAAAGTGAATGTTGTATTTCTTATAAAAAAAGCAGTTGCATTCTTTTGTTATTGCACGGAGTCCTTAATTATACTAACTTTTGAATTTCCTGAGAATAGACTTAATTGATAATGCTGCGTTTACAGTTCTTAGTCTCTTTTAAGATATAGCTTAATTTTATGTATTATCGAATAAATTATTATTATCATCGAGATTAATCACATGAGAATTAATGTATGTAACATGAAAATATATATTTCATATTTACAACGTCGTGTGATAATCCATAATATTTAGTAATTAATGTGCCAATTTATTCGCTAAATTGAGTAAATTATACACACACTGCTCATTATCATTTTTATATAAGTACATGAAGTTTCAGAAGCAATGTGTGTCTTCGTCTTCGCATTGTACGATCGGAATGTTATCACTGGCTGCAAAGGCCCATCCATAAGTGGAAGCAACAAGCATTTACAAAACCTTCGACTAGAGCATAGACTTCTTCCATGTTCATCGGTATATTGATTTCTGTGGATTTCCGGTAAACCGCGCATAAATCCTAAAATAAATATTTATTTATTTAAAATTTTTCCGTGATAGCCTTTCATCTTATTAATTTTAAATATCGCATTAAATAGTATATTGCATTCTGCAAGTTATAGAATGACTTACTCCTCTCGATGTATGCAAATCGATAGTCAGCATCATGAATGCCTGAAGGAGAGTCGGATGTAGTATGAGATGATGGATAACGTTTCCATCGGATGTGATAAATTGTTTGTGATGCTCTTGATATTTGTTCTGCAATACTTTGGACAACGCTTGATACCAGGAAACCGGTTGATTAATGAGCGGACTGAGTCTAGGGTCGAGATTCGACAAAGATTCTATGTGAGCGAGCGAGCAAAGTTCGCTGAACTCGGTATACGTCATCGAGGACTTGTTCTCCAAAAGTTTGTCCCAGAGTAAATGCGTTCGACACTGCAACGCGCCGCGTTTCACCATGTTCGTGATATGCTGACGAGCAGCATGCGCCTGTGACATGATCATCTGTTGCATGAGCTGTTCGTGCGACGAGTAGTAGCCGAGATAGTTAACTGATTCCTGACGAATTTGCACCAAGTGCGGCGACGACGACGACGAATTGACGCTGGAGTTTTGCGTCAGGGGAGAATTCGGGACTGGCGGAGGCGTAGGTGCCATATTACTGTGAATATTATAGCCCGTCATTTTAACGTCGCTGTCTTTGATAGTCACACCACTCGAATCCTCCTGATCAATGCACATCTCTGTTCTGGAATTGTCTCTCGTGAACGGTCTCGGTATCTGTCCGGAAACCGGACTAGACTCGACCATTGAGCTCTCCGTATATGATCCAGTTGTGGACTTACCCACGCTATATACAGGTCTAAATTTACCCAATTTGTTGTTCTCCACCTCTCTTTTCGGATACAATTCCCTCTTGCTCGTCAGCATCAGATAATATTTCAAGGTGATCTCTGTTCTCTCCATTTGCGGCGATTGCTCCACACGCGACACTATCAAGGCTACATCAAAGTCGTCGGTGCATCTGGTATCGTGAGCGTCGCAATAACTAACCAGTGGAGTACTTTGCAGTTTAATCAACACGTATTCGTTGTCGTGAGATTCTTGAAACTCGCCAGACATCACGAACACGCGCATATTGTATTCTTTCTCGTGTGAAAGTAAATAGGAATATAGCGTACGTGCTGGTATCGCTATATCGCGTATCGTTATTATGTCTGAAATATAATAAATTATAAGTCTCAATGTGATATTATATAGATATTACTATAAAGCAAAGTGTTATGATGATATTTTAAAAGATCTTACCGCTGTATATCAGGTTCCTGGCATAATTCGGAGCTTTACTGTAATATTTGATAAAGTCATCTATAAAGTGAGTGAGGTGATATCCTTGTTGCAAGGACCATAGTCCAGTTCCAGCAATGTAAGAATGAATACACCGCAAATGAAAGTCATACGTAAACGAATGCAAATGCATGTTGATTTGAATCTTGTCGCAAACGTCCACGAAGCTTAATACAAACTGAAAAGTATATCCCTCAATTAAATTATACTTATATAATAAAATACAATCAAAATTCTATATTCTCTTACCTGGTTCACCATACCGCTACTCGTCTTCGTTTGTAAACGATTACACTCGATGATGTGCAATTTGACGATAAAAAATGGTTGCGACAAGTGGATCTCAAACAATAAAATACCACCCAACATCGACTTCTTAAGGTAATAAGATTGTTGTTGTTGCTCTTCATCTCTGTAAAATTTATATTTAATGATAAAAGATACTCCAGATAGTTATAGTAATTATTATGACATCACTTTGTCATCAAAATGATGTAATTTGGCATAAAAATTAGTACGTTTATCTGAGACGTATTTAATTAAAATAAAAAATTCAGTGACGCTAAACTGGAACTAACGTTTTATGCGGCGGCGACTCCACTTGAATTGGATTGAAGCCCAAAATTTGTAGATACTGTTTATACTCGGACAGCATCGACTTGCAAAGTTCTTGATGCCACTTTATCATAATCGCGTTTGTCGCCTCTTGCCTCGACTGCGTCGCTTGCGGTGATTGTTGCTGCAGCACGTTGCCGTTCAAGCTGAAACTGGAGGACGCTAGCGGCGGTGTCAACGAGTGATCTCTCGTCGCAGCGGATTGCAAACGCCAGGCTGGTAAAAAAAGGAGAGGCGTATGGCAAAAGTGTATTAGACGAGAGTGTTGAGTGAACGTGTTCAAAGCGTTCAGCGATATCGGTATGCTGGACGTGCGACTCTGCCACATTGCGTACAATTTTTCCAGATCCTCTGTAAGATTCAGAGAAATATATATATATATATATGAATTATATTAAATGTTTGATTATTTCGTTTTGCAAACTTGATAGTTTTACCTTTGATCTTCTTTTCCCGATGTCGCAAGTCCTGTAAATCGTGAGCAGCCTTGACGATCGCGTCGGTTGTATTATGAGAATGAGGTGCATTTGGTTTTGCATCCCTCATCGCTTGTCCGACTACTTGAGTCCAGGAGAACGCGTTGTTCTTTGTCGGTTGAGCTCGGTTGCTCGATCGCATCCAATCTTTATTATCGGTCGACTGACTTGGAAATTTCGCAAGACTCTCCATATCGTTGATCTGATAATATTGAGAACTGTGCTCTCTCTGCTGAGGTTCCCGGATGAATTTGTGATGAAATATACCCAATTTTTGCATAATTATGTTGGTGAATAGACTCGACCTAGAAGAAAGCCACGTACCTAAACTCGTTGCCTGTTTTATTAATTTTTCCGATTTTTCCTTAGACCAATTGTACATATAAATAATTATCTGAAAAAATTAAATTCGATTAGTCTTTAATCTTACAATTATTTTATAATTGTTTTATAATAGATATACTAACTTTGTCACTTGATATTTCAGCTAGCAATATCCTTTGTCTAGGCACAAAATTAGAGTCCGATATTAAAGGATTAAATTTCTGTAACTGTTTTTGATCTGTAACAGAAAAAATATAAAACAATTAGTATTGAGAAGTGATAGTTTAAATTACCACATTTGACTGACCTTTAGGAGCAAGCAGTTCTGGATCTATTTCTTTACTCAAAGATGCCTTCCATTGATGAAAATTTCTTGCGACTAAAATACATTTGATGTAAGTCGTTTGTTCGTCTTTATTAAATTCATGCGGCACGTAAACAGACGAATTCGTGCTCTTTTGATTCGGATTTTCCGCCATCGAATGCGAGGCAATGTAGTGGTTCAAGAACGGTTGTCGATCTTGCAGAACGAACACTTTACTAGACGTATCTGAATCCTGAGAACGTATAAGGTTCTGTAATTCTCTCACGATCACAGAAATCACATGTCTGTGATGAATAATCACTTCGTGCTTTTTAACAGCGGGAACACCCATTTCTAGTGCAAATTGAAACCATTGAGCTAGTGTAGTGTGATAAATCTCATTCAATTTTCCTTCTTCGCCGAGCTCATATTGATTAATCGATGTATTATCAACAACTTTCTGTGATGTTTCTGCATCTTTACTCTTCTCCACTGTAGTTTCTGTAATCACTGGTGAAGGACTGACAGTTATTGGTTCTGTCAATGGTGTAGCTAGCAAATTATACTCTGTGACCAAGTCCCAAGTGCCATGTTTCACGGCAGATGACAACTTCAGGATTAAGGATTCCAAATTGACTCTACCTTGTTTCCAAATTCGGAATTCGATCAATGCTTCTGCATTTGGTTTAGACTCGCTTTTATAATCGTAAACAGCGGTTGATACGATATTCTCGAAATTTTCGACTCTGAACAATTTAGGGAAGTTCGATTTGTAATCATCCATTACGGATTCTCCTTTGCCATCGGTGATGGCCAACGCGATGCAAGCTATACCTTTACTCCCACTCGACTGACTTTGATTATACAAAAAGATGTCAGATTCAGATACTCTTTTCCTAATACCGTCTAACGAGGAGTAATCTTGGAAGTGATAGTGCGTGCCTAGATCCGTATACTTCGGTATATACAAGAACTGTAATATATTCTGTCTCAGATAATATCCCAAAGCGTTTATATACGGCAAACAATGCGGTTGCACCGAGAGTTGAACTATACATTCGGGAGACTTATATGGTTTTTGTATGAAGTGCACATCTGCCGGTGTCAATTTGCACATCGGATTGCGCGCCAACATGACGGACAGTACCTCTAACACCGCGTCATCGAGACGATTTTGCAATACTTGCACCAAGTCCCGTTTGACTTCCGGACCAGCTTCCGATATCCCGTGTACCATCAGGATGATGGAATCACCGGTTCTGTTCAAGATGTCAGACTCCTTCTCACCAAACGAACGAACCCTAGGTCGAGTATCGTTTGATATCACATGATCGTTCGTTAGGCTACCGATACCTTTAGCCTGCGACAAAGACGCGACGCTGTTGCTCCGCGAGACGACCAGTTTCTCGTCACTCTCGGACAATTTATTCTGCAGAGGTTTCCCGTCGTTCGTTTGCTCGTGTAGTCGCAAGTAAAATACATTCTCGTTATTCTCTTGGTAGACAAACATGTTGTTTCGATTATTAACGGACAGTCGATTAAGTACGCCATGTAGAGCTTTGATTCCTCTCGATAATCCGGATCTTCCAGGTCCGGTCTTTAAGCGGGGATGCAGATTAAAAGGTTCTTCCCAGATGACGGGACATCTGAACATGCCTGGTATAGTGTTCGAAGAAGCCGAAGAAGTATGATTCTGCAGAAGATTTCCAGACTCAGTGCTGTTTTCTCCTCTCCAGGTATTATAATCCTCGGTTGACTCTGGTTCCAATAACGAATCGCATATGCGAGTATCGTGAAGATTTTGTAAAAGTAAATACTGATTTACTCGCCGACATATAGCTTTGATTTGAGCGAGTAACATTTTCTGTATTTGCAAATAACAGTCCACTTCTGGCGAGGAAAGTTCCAAAAATCTATAAGATAATAATTTTTTTATACATTTATAACACGTAGTTATTATACATAACAAATGAAAAAGAAGACAAATTTTTTATTTTCATTAATTTACTAACCTGCAGTGAAAGTAGACATTAACATGACTACTTTCGACGCTTAGAATTAGCCAGAAATTTGGCAAACGATCTCTGCGTTTATCGAGTTCTATAAGCCACTGATAATCGTCATCAGAATTACTGCTATCACCCTCGTATCCATCGTCCGTTCCGTGTTTTCCTTCGGCTATACTCGATATCTCAGAATAATAGCCTGGCGCATCTCCAGAGTCTTGACCATTTATTTGAATCATGGTCGATATTTCTTCCTGTTCCACGTTTTCAACGCTTTCATCTGTATAAGTATAATAAATATAAACTTTATAATAACTAATAATCTAAAAATACATTTTTATAAACATGTTTTAAAAAAATTAAACAATTTCTATTTCGAGTAAGATATATATTATGAACATCTTTTAAATGAAAGAGAAAAGAAACGTTTCATAATTGTTAAATAAACTGTCTTTAAATAATGATTACCTTCTTTAATTTCCGATTCTTCTATATCTACATGTAATGTGTCTGCTTCTACATCGAGTATTTTTGTCTCTGGTTTCTTGACAAAGTAAAATAGATCAGCCTCTTGACAAATACAATATTTATCAATTACGAGACTTTTTAATTCCTTTAAAAATTTAGGCGTGCTGCTCTCGGATGTAAAGACAAAGTGTAAAGGTACTTTATCCATCAGACAACTGGACTTTCCAATAGAATCCGACACATGTTGTGCTATGAATCTTAATGTGTCTGCGCTCGGCGAAGGATGATCCAAAAGTGCCGTCGCGGTCTCGTCTCGCAGCAGCCATTCGATCTCATCCTTCAAGCTGATTACCGCATGATGCTGAATCGGTTGCGACATCCTCTCTTGCATCGATTCGTTCTTCGCGGTTCCATCCGGGCTGCTACTACTCGGCATACTATAGGGAGAACTGCTGCAATAAGATGTTGTCCTGAACGCTGGATAACGTTCCAACGATACTTCCAACACCTCTTTCGGGAGGTTCAAGCAAATGATGTCCAAAGTGGCTTTCAGATCGTCCGGACTCAAGTCGACGAGGTTCCTCTCCTTGTCGTCATTTATTCTTTGGATAATTTCGGTGAAGCAAGTAGGCATCAGTTTAACAGGTATGCTGCAAAGCTCGGAGTGGAAACGAATCGAACAGCTTAGGTGTAGAAAGAGTGGCTGATCCTTCGTGTTCCACGTATTTTCCTCTTCGAAATCGCTTGTAAGCGAATCTTTGGAATTACAATGAGAAAGTTTCTCATTATGAAGATTTGTGGTCGGCCATGTGATATTGACAGCTTGGCTTACTGGTAAATTAAAAAAATAATGTATGTACATATTTTAAATAATGTTCTACAATGCAATAAAAAGTTTGTCTTGACGAAATATATCCATGATTACCTTGATTAGAGGAATTATCTGTCTTCGGAGCTGGCATCTCAGAATGACAGGTGAATTCATCTAAATCATCATCACTATCTGTCCTTTGTGACGTTACTTCCTAAAAATAACATACAATTTTCGTAAACCAACAAAATGTTGCAAATTTTTATATGTGAGAATACAGAATATACAAAGAAACAAACCATTTTTTCTGACATCCACGATGGTAAACAATAATAAAATTCTGGATGCGCAGGCACGGGTCTAAACGCAACTGCCATAATCCTTTTAAATTTGTTCTTAATCAAACTGTGCAACGGTTTGACGTCGTTACACGCGGAGATTCTTAATTGATCAAGCAGACCGTCTTCCGGTAACATGCTCAAATGTCTGCACACCGATCGCAAATAATTTGTAATGTTAATTTCGATTAAATTTTCTTCGCACTGCCCTACAGCAGCCTCCATATCTTCATAGCTCAACGATTGTTGCAATGCTAGTGACTTGTAAACCGCAACCACGTAACAATGACAATGTGCCAAGCTCAACAATTTACAATGTTCCATCAAACTTCGTTGATCTAGCATAAAAAAAAATTAATTTGATCAAAAACATTTCATTATCTCAATATCTAAAAACATTTTATAATATCGATAAAGCTTTTATTATGAAAATATCAATTGATTTTTAAGACTGATTTCATTATTTTTCTTAATTATTCATGCTACATTTAAGAAAAATTTTTTAAATTCTTGCCCACCGCTAGAAATATTGTCGGAATCCTCGCTCTTTGGTTCGGGGGATGAAGGCTTCGTGTTACTCTCTGATTTAAGACTAACGAAATCTTCACAAACTTGCTCGCCAATTTTAAAAGTATGATCCTGATAAATGTCTTTATTTTGAGGCATTTGCAATTGGCCGACCAGCGCATCGATTAATAATGCCAGCGAACAATCATACACGTAAATAGGTATAACAAGACTCGTCTCATTGTCAGCATTATTTGTATCCTTCGTATACGACGTTGGAGACGACATCTTTTCATTTATATCGAAATCGAAGATTTCGGAATCGCAATTCTTCTCCGAATTATTACTTGTGCAATTGTCGCCTGTATACGTGATTAAACGAACATCTTTCTCAGTCGCCGGTAATATTGTAATAATTACATGCGTCGTACTAATTCCTTTAACGAAACACTTCCATCTAGGATAAATATTCGACGCGTCGTCTTTATAGATTTTCTCTAAAAAGATAAAAGTTGTATAGAAAAAAATTCTATAAATTTTATAATAAAAAAAATTACCTCGACATAAAATTTAAAATTCATAAGATATTACATTTTCTCGAACAAAAAAAAATGTGAAAGAATGCAAAATACTTGGCGTATTTATAATGATTGAAGAATCTAATATTTTCTTGTACCTCCTTGCATGAAAAAAGGCAACGGCGAATTATTCTCGCGTGGTCTGCTAAGAAGCATTCTGGTGAACCTCTGCGATTCCGCTGACGTGAGCAATAGCTCTTTATTGTGCAATTGTTTCATATGCTCCAAAAAGTTTGCCATGAGAGTTCTGTTCGCGCTATCCCTATCCTCGTCGATATGTACCGAATCTAACAAGATAAGATCGATTATTTTTTCCCCTCTTTACCTATTCATTTTGATAATATTCTAGAGTCAGCCTAACCATCAGCGAACATCGAGAACAAGAGTTCTGCCTGCTGACATTTAGATAAAATGCTCAGAGTGTCGAATGAAAAGTACATTGGATGTATCCTCTCGTCGATGATCGGCGTCGCTTCGAAGGGCTCGGTCGGATTCGGACATTCCGGGATATGATCCGTGGAGATGCCCATAACTCCGTGATACCTGACTCCTTGGTGCGCTTGTCCAAACACGATCTCGGTGTCTTTTTCCGCTGGTGTTACTTGGCACAAGAGGCTCAAGTATTCTAGGGTCAACAGAGCGTTAATGCATTCCTCGTCTATTCGGGCAATCTAATCAAAAGGACAACAGAGTGATGATAAATACATGGCTGACATGGCATATAGGATTTATAAAAGTTAAAATAATTTTAATATATTACATGCAAGAAAAATACAAATAAAAGAGAGAGAGAGAGAGACTTATGCATAAATAAATAATCTGAAAAAATTCTGTTATACACATGTTATAATAAATATATATTTATTTATTAAGAGAAATAAAACTAAGGTGTGGTATAACATATCATAGTTTTATTTAAAATATATCGCAAATTCGAAACATGAATTAAAAAATCATCATTGTGTGCGTTGACCTTAAATTAAATTTATCGAGCACAGCTTAAATATTACAATTATACAAAAAAAGCATAGTTCGTAATTGTAGTCTATCTCTTTGATAGCACTCAATCGCTCAACGATTAACGAATAATCACATCAGTGTTTGCATAGATGGATAGATTCGTCTGTAGAGAGTAGATGATCGATTACACATTAAATGTCAATTTCGATGATCACAGGGGATCAGGAATAAGTTGGAGGAGTTGAATCTCACTTTCATACAAAGCGTAGAGACCACTTCTCCACTTGAACCGTGATACCCATTAACGTCCCAGGATGAACGATTTGATTGCGAAAGATTATCGGAGAATCCGGGTACAACACTGTGACCTACGATGACGTGAAGCCGCGTGACTCTGAGCTGGAAGAGTTAGATCTGGCAAGTTATCAAGAGCTTATGGCCTAGCTCACTGCCTAGATCCTCACTTCCAACTGAGGGTCACACGGATACGATAATCCGAAGAGAAAAGAAGAGATGCGTATCGCATGTCTGCACCAAAGACGACCATGTTTCTTCGACTTTGAATCTTGAAGAGTTAGGAGTTGATAATAACGAGACACGAAGATTTCAAGTTTTTTTCGTCAACGAGCGGAGGTCTGTATCAGTGATTTATCTTCTCGATGGAAGAGGAATAAAATTCATCTCACTAGAAACAGGACAGTTGACTTAAAAGACGATAATTTGCACAAAAGCCATGTCAAGTTAGTCGCGCGACGAAAACCACTTCCAATCTGCGTGCGAAACGCGATAAAGAATCGTCACCAGGGGATTTCGGCTTAGATAAGAGACTTAGAAATCTGTACAGATATGGAAGTAACCGGGCACAATGTACAATTGCGATATAAAATTACACGAAAAAGATAATCCGATCACTAGTGAGCGCAGGGCGCGTATTGGGCCCTATATATACCTGAGGCGACTGATAGGAAAACCTCGTTCCGAGGACCCTCATCGATATCGAAGCCCCACCCCGATAACGATAACGATATATGAGACACCGTTCTCTTCGTTTTTTTTGACGAGCCGGAAACATAAGCTTGTCGAAAATTAGAAAGCTTTTCGCATGTAAAAACTGATTATGAGCAGACAAAGCATCCTGCCTTCATCTTTATCACCTGAAGAACCTATGTAAAAATTCAAACATGGCATAAGAAGATAGTACGACTCTCGATTTTTCGGGATTTTATCCCTTTCCTAGGAATTCCTGGAAGAGACAATGAAAATAAATTAGAGAGATCGAAAAAAGTAATGACGAAGAAACACGTCACTTGCCAACACGTCCTTGCATAACGCGCATAGATAAATATTTGCATTATACGTGATGTAATGATAACTGACTTCTGACGACTTCACAGACACTACTTCGCCGTGTAGCTTCTTTCCTTTTAGTTTCGAAAGAAAAAGATAATTGAAAGTTACGAAAGTTTTATAACAGCGAAAATTTTTCAAGCATTGGGTACTTTCGGGTTCATCGAGAAGAAGACTTATGAGCTCTTTCTTAGAAATACAGAGATGGTATATGCGCAACGTCATCGTATAAATTTAATTCATAAAATGAATGTTTGCATTTCATTGCTATTCAATTCGATTAATTATAATGTGAACGTTGAAAAGCACATAATTTGCAAAGTTAATGAATTTTATACTGATGAGAATGAACTGTGTTTTATATTTGTATATTTCAAGAATTTCAGCAACATTATAAGTAAAAATTATATCTCTTATAAAAAAAAAAAGAATTTTTTTGTCAAAAAGAATAAAACGAAAGTGTAATTTTTTTTTCGCGAAAGAAAATATAATTTAAAACATATCAGAATTGATGTACCTTGAAGTTTGATCTTCTGATTAATACAGCTCTCTAGGTAACGAATACGAATCAGATAACAGTTATCTAGAGTTAGCGTGAATTTGTATTACAATTATGTTTGTGCCAATATAAAAATACAGATTTTTATCGTCAAGCACATTATTCGTAGAATATTTGAATATCCTGCTTGTTGCAATGTTTATATAAAATTAGAACAATTAATAGAAATGCGGAAAGTAAAATTCTATTATTTTCAAAATTTTATACTATATATAATCATAAATTTCATAATTTTAGGACTCTGTGGAGATTATATGTGTGAAAATTATACAATAATAAAAATGTTAAATTCAATTCATGAAAGAAATTGTAATAAAATCATATATTGCGACGATAGAGAAAGTATATCTTTATCCATATCGTCCTTCATCGTCAAATGACAGTGCATTATACGCATTTTATAAGCATCTCTATCAGAATTGAAAGAAAGATAAGATTGAAGATAAAGCTACATTACATGCTATACCATGAAGTTAAGACATTCGGAATATTTGCACGAATCATCCCAATATTACTAAATTTCAGATTAATAATATAAAATAGTTCGATATTTTTTCTTTTTTTCTTTTATTTACTACAATTGATATATTTTACTCTATGATTTATTATAATATTATAATAATGATACTATAAAAATTGGAATATTCTACGTTTTACATTTTTTAAGAGACATTCTGAGCTATATAGCATTTGTCTTGACGTGCATTATGAAATCAGTAGATTATTGAACCTAACGTAATGCTAAGTAAATAAAGTTTCCCTTGTATGGGTGCTTCTAATGTTCCGGAAGATTAGGGAAGAGCATATTTCCGCTAAAAGAATGCGGATAGGCGTCAATATATAGTATTTATGTACGTAAAAGTCAAATATATATTAGAAAGTGTGACAAATTCAATTAAGAAATAGGGTAAATAAAATAATTTGCTATCGTCGAGCAATATTTACTGTCAGATATAGATTCAATACCTAGCAAAATAAAGCACTTTAGACAACCACGTCAGAATATAATTTTTGTGTTACCACACAGCATTATCAAGTTAGCTGGAGATAAGAAGTGTAAAAGAGTAATGCTTCAAAGTGGTCGCCCCTTTCACAAACTTATACAAAAAAATCAAGATATAACATATTATCATAATTATATATTAATCAGTCTTATAAATATGCAAAAATGTAATATTTAATATGTGAATTTAAATAAGTGATTTTGTAATGGGGGATCTTTATTACATTTATAATGCAATATATAAAAATTGTAATATTAATCACAGAATTTTCTCAGAATATTATGTACGATTATAGAAATACTGCATAACATATAAACATGCACGATTAGCAATTTTTAATATTTCTACCGCTTCATAAATTACGTATCGCAAGTATATCGGAGAAATATCGAATAAAGATATCTTATCACTCTCAAGACGTGAAACATGACGGAATTAACCACGTCTTATCGATTTAAGCAAGCTCATGGATGTTTTATAATACACTAAACTTTCTTTATTAAAAAAGGAAAAACTAAAAATATAAGATCTAAAATTTAATTTGTATCAAATAAATTGATAATAAAAAATTGTATGTCTTTTTAATATGCATGCTCAAAAAGACGTTAATAAATAGTACGTTAATGGAATAATTATTACACTTTTCTGTCCACATTTTAATAAGAACCAGAATATATACCAAATATGTATCAAATCAAAATTTTTATGAATAGTTGTAATATAAATTCTGTACTCACTGCATCGGGCAACTGATGATATTGCAGAGGATGCATATATATGGCGGTTGACTGTGTAGGCATTTGTACATAGCCACATTGTGGCTCGACCCAAACCTCTGTAACAATTTGAAAATCGCTGTAGCCTTCAGAATCCTCAGTCCATACTTCCGCCTCGGCGATACCTATATAAACATATGAAGATATCCATTTATCATGCAAATATATCCAAGTCATTTATTTGATTGTAAAATGTATATTCTCTTACCTTCTTCCGTGTCATCTTCGGTGCCACTATCACGTTCTAATGCCGCATTCGGCACAACGTGAGGCGGAAATAAAACGTACTGAATAATACAAGGATAAAAGTTGTCATCGTTTCCGAAACCTTGCATCTGTACCTCCAATACCATGTTTGTAATACCAGCTGCTGAATACGCGAAATTAAAGCCTTCACCCAAACGTATTCTGCAAATAGATACAGATATATTTCACACTATCCTTTATATAATTGCAATAAAATTCTTTAAAATACATTTACTTTGTAATTGTAGAGAGTATTCTCGCAATCGCAGTGATATTCAGTCTGGGCAAAGTAATTCCCGGAATAGTCTGAACGAACGGTCGCTTTACGTGCCACAGCCAACGATTGTGATATAAATATCTGGACAAAGTGGTTGTTAAACTACTTCCTAGCAATCCTAGCGCAGTCCTAGTGCAGGTTGGTTGAGTCCCATCGGGAAACACTACCATACTCAGGTTGTTCGGTATACGCTCGTATCTTACGAGAATTCTTTCGAGCGATTTATGTATTATCGTGCAACAAGGAACTTCACGTTGCTCTGTCGGTCTGTTCGGCAACGTAAGTTTGGACAGTCGATCTATGAGATCTACGACTACATTGTGACGGACGACACCCTCGGTACCGCCGGCGAATGCTATATTGAGCACGACGCAGAGCGCTTTGCAATTAATACGAATCAATGAGAATGACACCGGCGGTTTCTCTGCCTCCCTATATATGAACTGGACGTACGTATGATTTTCGACCAGCACAAAAGTCGCCCAATTCTTCAGCATGGCGTATAGCACAGCCGCGGCTTGTCGACTTTGCACGCATTGGAAACGACCACTCTGATTCGCTTGATGAAGATGTCTCGGTAAAGGTCTATCGTAAGCTAGGATCAACGTGATCCTCTGAGTGTGCATCCAACGTGCCCACTGAAGCGGATCCAAAGAGACAACCGGTTGCCATATCTGTCCAAACTGTGGACAGGCAGCATCACTAAAATAATAATACTCATATGTATTTTCACAATCGCATTATTTTGGGCAATTATATTTGTCACAGTCATATGTGTCTATATTTCCATAATTTGTATAAGAAAATAAATATACCTAAGTTGTACTGTACTTGGTGATGGATAAGATGACAAGTAGAACACTGGCATCCCGCTTCTGATAGTATCTGGTACACTATACCAAGTCCATCCAGAGCCTGGAAACCAACTAAAGTGTGCTAACATATTGTCACTTTCGGTTAATGATGTTAACGCCGTCCAAAAACGAGAAATTACACTTTGACGGTAATGCGAGTTTAATGGTTTTTTCGATAGACATGTAATGTCATGTAAAAATTCATATGGAGCTGAAAAAAAAATCGATTTTATAGCCCAAACTGTCAGATAAATATATAATTATGTAATTCGACATTCTCAGTTATTTAATAATTTTCGGCCTACCTTCTATGGTAATGGTATATTGTATCACATTAGACAGAGACAATGATTTTGTGGACCAAGGACACGTAACTAGATATTCCAGGAAAACATTGGTTTTCCATAGCAGCACGAAACTTATTTCAAGAATGTCATCTCGTAAACTGGCTTTCTTTATTAAGTATCCTTCTCTTAGACGACAACATAGCAAACTGCTTAAGGTGCAAGTAACTTTGTCATCAATCTGTTTCTTCCTCAAGAGCTGGCCAGTTTTATGCCCGTGAAAGCAATTATTATCGGTTCGCCAACAAAAGCGACGATTTGATATATCATCGCCAAATACATCCCGATATAATTGCCAGCATAAAAAATGTTTATGATAGAAATTCATATCTGTTGCATGTGCAGGTACCTGATCATAGAAAACAATTAAAATCGATAGAAAGAGAAATGCAAAAATATAAAGATTAACATTTACGTACAATGTATGAACTGAAAGATATATAACTCCCTAACGTGGCCGCAGCAATAAAATACAATAAATCTTGATATGGCACTAAACCGTCCGCACAATGTGGATCATATGCGCTACCTACGCATAAAAAGCTACACGCGACCGTCGTCGCGCGTAACTGTTGTATAATAGAATCTAATGTTTGAGCATTCTTGATTCCTACGATACCGTCCGTGACTATTATCATATCTGAAAATTTTTCCTTCTGCACTCATCATTCTTCAATGTTATTATATTACCTAAATGCATGCAACTTACGTCACATAAAATTCATTCTATAAATAGATTACATGTAAATTACAAACACTCACGTGCACAGCTGTGCTCAGGTAAAAGAGTTAAAGCCAGCATTCCATATCTCAGCATATTTACAAAACTGGCTTCCGGTGAGACTATGGATATATTACAGTTATTTTTATTTAAGCAATTGCTATTTTCCTCAAAAAGCCTTCCTACCAAGCGTTCACTCTCGGCTCTTATATTTTCCAACTGTTGATTAGCTACAGATGTAACAGTTGCTACTCTCTCCTCCAATAGATACAGCTGTTTCTCTATATATTGCGTGAGGGAATTTACATTATCCGCAGTAATCAACCATCCTTGTACTAGCACCTGTTGTGCCGGGGTTGTGAAGAATGGCGTATGAGCTATCACAGTTACATAAATCTCAGGTTGCATAATACGCTTGCTGCCTGGTATTGTAAACTATAGGCATAAATAAAAATTAATTTTTTTATAAATTTTTATATTGCAATGTATAAAAAAAAATACTTACTGGTTTAGTTATACCCTCAAGACATCGTTTTGTTGCCAAGCATACCTCATCAATGACAATCTCTCCATTTTGTATATCCTGAAAAAACAAAAATTAAATGTTTTATATTCTATAATTAATAATTATTACTATATAAAAATTATATAATAAAAGTAATTAATTTTATATTACTTACAACAGTTGCAAGTGATGGGCTTAAATCTAAACTATAAACTATCCTGTATTTGTGTGCCAGAAATATAATTGAAGTTGCTGAAACAACTTTATAGAGAAACTGGTAGCTAGTATCTGTAGACCAGAAAGCTGGTTTATCTTTTGGCAGCACCGATACTATTTCTAGTTCTGGTATTTCTTTATTTTTTATATTTGGACACTGAATGCTTATCACAGAATCCAAATGTTCCAGCAGCCATTGAGCCCTTACATTACGAGAGATGGGAAAACCCTTTTTCATTAATAGAAATATAGTCTCTGCTTCTAAAATGGTTTTATCCTGTAAAAAAATGTGTAACTAATAAAAATATCATAATAATTTTAAAATATGGACATTTGAAACAATATGTGTATAAGAAAATATACAATATTAAGCGCATCCTGTTCAAGATTATAATCACATATTATAGAAATTCCATACTGTTATCATTGACAGATATATGTTAATCATAAAAAGAAGTTATGCTTATTTTCTCGAATTGAAGATAAGAGAAAAAAGCATCATATTCAAAATAAATTTACCTCGTTTCTCGCCATAATGAATTTGAATTGCGAACGTTCTATCAGTCTATCATTATTATTAAAATCAGGAGCTCAGCAGGTCGTCATCACGTTGTACAAAGAAAACAAATCATCGCGATGTAATCATCGCTGCAGCAAGAGAAGATAATATATATATAATTCGCGTGCACAATTGACCAAAGGTCACATTGTTGTCTATTTGTTGCACTCTCTTTGCGTATTTTTGCCAGACAATAAACATAACCTGAATGAACGAGAAATCGTGCACGCGTTGTACGATGACGTTTATTCATCAGCGTGTCAACGATGTAACATTGTGCACATCTGTTTCTATGGAATCTGCACGAGATGCAATCGAACGAACTATATATGGATCCCTTAAATATCCCTTTAAAATTCCGCGATCACTTTTCGCACCCTGCATCACACATTGTGATATAATCTGACTAGAAAAAAAATATATCTATCCCAATAAATGTTTTTCTCCCTGCACTTGCATTCCTGCACACTCGCACTCAGCGTGAATATTTATATATATGTATATGTATATATATATATATATATATGTGTGTGTGTGTGTGTGTGTGTATAAGAATAGATAAGAGTGCAATGAATGATAATAAACGCGCGAGGCGCCTAACACGAATCGTAGGAAATGACAGATGACAGCTGTTACAGCTGCGTTTTGATTTTTGATACTTGATACACGATTGATCGCGACATTTAACACTGATTAGGACGAAGATTCTCGGATTTATTGCAATATTTGAAAGTGGCGCATTTTAAACTGCGACTCAAATCGACTTTTCTCTCTTTTTTTTTTGTTTAGTACAAAAATTGAAGATTTACTATTTGATGGTAACTGAGATGAAGAAACTTCACTTATCAATTGCAGATAAAATTTGCAAATAAAAAGTTTCAGATATAAACTATAGAGGGAGCAAATAATTGTTTTATCATTTCTAGCCTAAAAAAATATCTTTTAAAAAGTAAAAATTAGTTAATTGGCTTCTGTTGATGTTTATTGTATTTTTATTCACGCTGTGCGTGTAGAAAAGAAGGTATTTCAACGTAAAATTGTATGACAGCTTTGTGATTCTTTCTTATGTTATGCATTTATTTTTTTATGTACATTAATTACTCTGATTCTGGGAGAAAATATATATAAACATTTATATGCAAAATTAGATTACATCGCAAAAATTGCTGCAATTTTGACAATTCGTGGTATATATTTATTATTCTTATTTAAGAAAGTCTTTGTTTTTTGAAGCTTTTCTATTTTATTTATAATTTATCTTTATAACTTCATTAGAGTTTATCATTTATTTATAACCTGTTTTAGCATCCGGAATAATCTAGACAAAATAAAAAAAAGCTTTGACATGAAATATATTTCTTCACCTCTGATGGGATTCCCAGATCGAAAAGGAAATATGCACCGAATGGAAATTCCTAGAACATCTCGTCATTATATGAGCCGGTATTTCCGCGTTGTGTTTATTTATTTTAATTAGAAATTTTTTATTGCACAAGATATGTTTTGTCGCGCTCTTGTGAAATATTTTGTAATAGAAACATTATGATAATTGTTTTCATTTCCATATATATGACTTTTGCTCGTATAATATAAAAAATGCAATTAACATATGCCTACAATGCTACAATAGACATATCTTGTAATTAAAAACAGCTTAAAACATTTTATTTGGCTTTTAGTGCATAAAAAATAATATTAATAAATAATTAAATAATATAGTGCACATTTTATTTTTTTATTAATTCTAATTGTTTTATTAATTTTTATTAATTCTAATATTAATAAATTACAGACGAAATAATTAATATAAATTTTTATTTTATATATTATACAGAAATAATCTGTTTGACAAAAAGAAAAATATATTTGAAATATAAGAGAATGTCACAATAAAATACTTAATTGATTTTCAAGAGTCAAAATCTTATATTTGCATAAGTAATTTTTATTTTAATTAGCATATTACTGTGTAATCAGACTTTCAAATACATTTTTTAGCCTTTCACAGTTGTTTAAAGCAATCAATTGACACACACACATTTTCAGATATGGAATAATAATAATAAATATCAGAAGAAGAAATCTCAGAAGAGCAGAATATTGATGGATGAAGAGACATGTTTTACATCACTATCTTAATTTTTTTTATAAAATAGAATACAAGATGCCATAGTAGTAGGTTTTGACAAGATGTTGCTGATGTCATTGCAAAACGCAACGTGAACAGCAGGTGACAACGTTTCGCTATTGGTCAGTTAGCGCATATATCAATGATGAGATGGCAAAAAATGGGGAAAAGCGTAACGACGTTTCATGTTCCATTTGCTCTTTCATTAAGAGTCGAAACGTCCGGAAGGTACGTTAGTCAAGGAAATACGACTTGCGCCAAAGTAACTTCATGCATAAACTGTTCGAATCTTATCGCGTGTCGTAGCTACGGTAATTAATTTAAAAAAAATCAAATTTAAGAGCAAAAGCAAAATTAAAAATAATATTAATTGAAAGAAATCTCGCTCTCGCGCGAACTAAAAAAAAAATTACCAATCATCAACGACCCGTCTGCAAGTTTATCTCCCGTCTGCTAATCAGCATGGTAAGTGTTAAGATATATAATATCGATTTAAATTTCAAATTCTGGCGGTATTATATATTATTGTTATATTAATTATATATATATATATATATATATATATATATATATATATAAAATACCAAAAATTAGGAACATGCTAAAAATGATGGGTTCTTTCAACATTTTCACTAAAGAAACATCGTCTCCAAACGATACCAGGAATCTGCCATTAAAAACTTTTCCATCAGTTCTGGGACACCCTGTATATTTGACTAAAAATTAAAATATTAAAAAAAACAATAATATACGCAATGTCCCGAAATTCACGAATCAAAATACCTTAACAAGAAAGATCTCAAAAAATAAAAAAGTATATTTGCCATTTTTTCAAACAATTTCCGGGATAAAAATGGCAAATACTCTTTTATAATTTATTTTTTGAGATATTTCTTACTATAGTATTTTGATTCGTGAATTTTGGGACACTTAAATATATATATACATATTTAATAATTTATTATAGACAGATCAACAGGTACATTCTTTTGTTATTTTTTTCTATAAATTAAATATTATAATATAGATACTTATAGAAAAAATATATCTAAAGAAATAAGACGTAATTAAAATTAATCGATATTAGAAAAAAATAATCTCTTCAATCTAAATAATGAAAAAGTAAAGAAAAGATCCTTTTCTTATATAGCACCTTATCTAAAAGGTGTTTCAGAGATAACCGGGGAGCACACACTTTTACATAAGCGCATAAACGTAAGCATAAGAATCTTGATTGGTCTATAAACGTATGCATAAAAAATTCAATCAATCAAATTTCTTATGCATATTTCATATGCTTTATATGCGCTTATGCAAAAGTGTGTGCTTCCCGCTATACCAAAAATATATCTTATTGCCTATCTTCAGAGGGTAGATTGTGTATCTTGGGTGAGTTGCTCACGAGGTGAAAATTACAAAAGTGAGGAAATTTACTAGAGTACCCACGGTTTTATTTGTCGATATCTAGTAAATCTTTTCACTTTTGTAATTTTTATCTCGTGAGCAAACTCACCCAAGATACACAATCGACCTCTAGAATATCTTCTGAATGTCATTTTTTGAATATTTCTAGGTTTTAAGATGACAATGAAGAAAAGATTCAATAGAATTATTATGAAAAATTCTATTTTAAATTTAAAAAAATCGTAAATGCGACATGGCGCTTGGAATAAATTATGTAAATTTCAAGTACAATTACATGTGCATTTTAATTGTCAACTGTGAAAAAACTCAGTCATAAGTTCATGGTAATGAATAACAATAAGTATCATTAATAATACTCAGTCAATTGTATTATTTTCTTTTAAATTCTAAAGATTCTAAAGATTTGTGTATTGGAAGACTAATTTAAATTAAATTGAATTTAAATACACAATTTTTTTATATTAATATATAAGTTCTTAAATATATATTATATTTTATTTCATATTATTAATATAAATTATAGAAATTTAATTTGATACGCATTTTCTTTAATATTTGAACAAATTCTTTAAAAAATAATAAAGTACTTATTGTTATTTCATACTATCCGGTAAAAAAATTTATATATATATATATATATATATATATATAAAATTATACATAACTATATATGATGAAATATGTCCATATACATAATTAGTTATAATTGTATATAAATTATATATATAATTATGTCCTTATTACTCTAAAAATTTATTACTAATTGTCACCATTTATTACTAATTGTCATTGTTATATATACATAATATATATATATATATATATATATATATATATATATATATATATATAACAATGACAATTAGTAATAAATGGTGACAATTAGTAATAAATTTCTCATAAGCGAAGAGTAAAGACATAATTATTTATATTAAAATTTTTTTATATTATTTAAAAAAAATTATTTATAAATTTATATATATTTATATAATATTATTTCTCATTATTACAAATAATTATATATATATATATATATATATATATATATATATATCAAGTATTAATAAATATATAATCGAAAATACGAAAATATTAAAATAGTAAACGCGAACATGTTATTATGTAACATATATATTCCGATCCAGATTTGGCCGGAACTTTATTTCCAATCAATTAAATATACGATTGGAACGAGGTCGAAGCAACACCTTGGCTTTAGAAATCGAAATCAACATTCTCGTGAATTGCGTTTTAATGTTTTTATAAACGATAGTACAGTAGCGTTGCTGTACTCGTTCGAGTCGTTCGTTGTGTCATCGTCATCGCGCCAGTAGCGGACCAGTTGCCGAGCAGTTCGGATGTGGGGGAAATTGCTTCTTCGCTCGTTTTAAGAACTAGTTGAATTTTCTCATTCGAAAATCTTCCGTCATCTCAGTCGCGATCTTAATAAAGCAACGTTAAATCGTTTCTTGCTTTCAGCTAATCCGCCAATTTGTTCGACGCGGGGCTAGCAATCGTTCTATCATTAACATCACGAAAGGTAATGTATGCATGTATCAACTATCTGCAGACATACGTACGACACAGGTGTGCTGTGTCATGCGGAAACCTGTCACTTTCTCCTTTTCCATTTCGCGCACAACCGAGGATTACTGCGATTTTTTTATTCCATTTTTTTTTTATTTAAACATGATTATTTACGACTATTGCTCTATTTATCTAATGTAATTGCTTTTCCATTTATTTTCTCGCGTGCAAATGATGCAACTCCCAAGAGATCGGATATTTTCGTAATTGTCCCTAGTCACGATTAGTTGAGATAAGATTGTATAATCATGCTATCCGTTTTTTTCTTTTTTTTTATCCATTTGATATTTATTACATTTAATTCATATATATTACATTACAAATTTTGTTTTATTTAATCATATTTAACTTTAGAATGCACTATACTGTTGTGAAGTATTTTCGAAATATGTATTATGACACATTTAATGATGATTCATTTTATTACATAAATCTATGTATTTTTTAGATTTCTTGAAAGCCATGCCGTGCCCATTCTTGACTCGTTTGTCCACAAATTATGTTCGCAACTATGGATCATCCCTGATAATGAACTATCGGCAACATTGTCCAGTAATGTCAAGATTATTCAGTACGATGTCAGAGTCAGAGGAGCCTCAACAGCCTCAACCAATTCCAGAGTCTATACAAAATCAATGCCCATTCTTGTCCAGAGAGCGGAACGCTGTTAAGGAAGCCAATCCTGCGATGGAAGAAGATGTTATTAGCTTAAATAATAATCAAGCAAAAGAGGCACTTTTTCCCTATGAAGAATTTTTCCACGACCAAATCATGCAAAAGAAGAAAGATCATTCATATAGAATATTCAAGAAAGTGAATCGTCTAGCTGAAAACTTTCCAAAAGCTTTGGAATATTCACGTGGGAAGAAACCTATTACTGTCTGGTGTTCCAATGATTATCTAGGAATGTCACGTCATCCAGAGGTAATTAATGCGGTCCGAGAAGCTTTAAATAAGTTCGGTGCTGGAGCTGGAGGCACGAGAAACATTTCGGGTAATTCTACCGCTCATATTAAGTTGGAGGAGCGACTGGCACAGCTGCATCAAAAGGATGCTGGTTTGCTCTTCACTTCCTGCTTCGTCGCCAACGA
This sequence comes from Nylanderia fulva, assembly GCF_048542155.1. Taxonomy (NCBI): domain Eukaryota; kingdom Metazoa; phylum Arthropoda; class Insecta; order Hymenoptera; family Formicidae; genus Nylanderia; species Nylanderia fulva. The sequence continues at coordinate 3,975,242 of NW_028189622.1, forward strand.
CTCCACTTTGTTCACCTTAGCAAAAAGACTGCCAGGATGTCACGTATTTTCCGACGCTGGAAATCATGCCTCTATGATATACGGCATAAGAAACAGCGGCGTGCCAAAGCACGTATTTCGACATAATGACGTCGAGCATTTGGAAGAGCTCTTATCAAAAGTAGATAAAAGCGTGCCGAAGGTTGTAGCATTCGAGACCGTGCATTCCATGACCGGTGATGTCTGCCCATTGAAAGAGTTATGCGATGTAGCGCATAAATACGGTGCGATAACGTTCATTGATGAAGTTCACGCGGTTGGATTGTATGGTAATACGGGTGCTGGAATTGGCGAGAGAGATAATGTGCTGAATAAAATGGATATTATTTCTGGTACATTGGGAAAGGCATTCGGGAACATAGGCGGTTACATTGTCGGTTCCGCAAAATTGATAGATATGATAAGAAGTTATGCTCCTGGTTTTATTTTTACTACTTCATTGCCGCCTACCGTGTTGCATGGAGCCTTGACATCCATTGACATTTTGGCATCGGATGACGGCAGGTCATTACGGACACTTCATCAGAACAACGTGGCCTATATGAAGTCTATTCTTACTGCCGCAGGTCTTCCAATTGAATCATCGCCCTCGCATATTATTCCTATAAAAGTAATTTCTAACTAAGTGATTATAATCAAAATTGATCAATATAAATAATCAATAATTAATAATAAATAATTGTTTTTTTTTTTTTCAGATAGGAAATCCATTGTTATGCAGTCAGTTAGCGGACCATTTATTAAATGACAAAGGACATTACGTACAAGCTATAAATTATCCTACTGTTCCAAAGGGCGAAGAGAAATTAAGATTAGCACCAACACCGAGTCATACTCAAACCATGATGGATAAATTCGTGGAAGACGCGCTGGATGTTTTTCATCGACTTAATATACCTAATATACCTAATAAACCGAACGAATCGGCTCGTGCTATCTTGGTTCATTGACAAATGTATATAAAATAGAAATGGTCATGTTATCGTACAAACACCTATATAGAGATGTTTATTTATATAGGCTATCTATTTGTGTATTGTTTCAAAATAACAATATAAATTATCTAATGGATAAATCCTACAATCAAAGTTATTAATTAACAGAGGTTTAAATAAAGTGTTAACACTTATAATTTTTGATAATGTATATACTTTCTTCCTTAGCATTTCCTACATATAACCCAATATATTTATTAAATAATATATATTATATTAACATATATTAAATTAATATATTAAATATTTATATATAAAATATATTAAATTATTAAATAATATATTTAAAAAAAAATTATAAACAAATAAAAAAATGATCTCATTCAAAAATTATTTCATTCCAAAAACTATTTTATTTGCGCATGCGCGCACATCAGTTGTGCCGTGTCGTCTGCAAGCTGCAAGTGATCTGTCAATTCCGTGTCTCTTGTGTTTTCTTACAAAATTGTTTCTCTCCCGAGATCAAAGTCATCAACCAGCACGCATGTATCTACATGAAAGTCGGGAAAGAGTAAGGGTCGCGATTCTAACACGTCCCTCGAAGAATCATTAATTGAATACATATGTTCGATCACGTTCGAATTTAGGTTAGAAAAAATGAGGAGTTTCGTCAATATCTTGAAGATGCTCGTCGCGTTCCTTTACGATTACGCGCGCGGGCTGTCTTATACGGTAACCACGATACTTGTATTATGTTACTGCCTTCATCCGGCGCGCTTTGCCTCTCATTACACTTACATCAAGACCGAGAATATATACGAGGAGATGGAGAGGTCGTATCCACCTAGGGATAACTCCTGCGTGATCTCCGTCAACGGTAGACGATCCTCCCAGCTGCTCTATCCGGAGCAGCATCCCCGGGAGGATCCGGTGGCGATGGCACGACGACTGGGCATATTACCTGGTGGCCAGTGGAAGCCTCTCAACTGTCATCCGCTCTTCAACGTCGCCATCATTCTACCCTACCGCAACCGGCAGAGTCAGCTGGCCGTCTTCATGAATTACATACATCCATTCCTGCAGATGCAGAACTTGGACTATCGGATATTCGTCATCGAGCAAAGCCCGATGCGCGAGTTCAATCGTGCCAAACTCTTCAACGTCGGCTATGCAGAGGCCACCAAGATCAATGACTTTCACTGCTTTATTTTCCAAGACGTGGATCTGATACCGCAGAACCCTGACAACATCTATGCGTGCACCAAAATGCCCAGACACATGAGTTCTAGTGTAAATACTTTCCGATACAATCTGCCCTATACAGGCCTGTTTGGGGGTGCAATAGCGTTAACCAGGAAACAATTTGAAAGGGTCAATGGATTTTCCAATGTTTTCTACGGCTGGGGCGGAGAGGACGATGACTTTTACAGTCGCTTACAGTCTAGGGGTTTTCAGGTTCGGTCTACTGTGATTCAGTATCCATATATAATTGTGTGACGAGAAGTAGATTTATATAAATTATTTATATGCTGATTTTTTGCAGATTACACGTTTTGGACCCAATGTGGCACAATATTATATGCTAACACACAAGAAAGAACCACCCAGCACCGCAAGATTTGCAAATTTGGAAAATGGTGCTCGCAGGTACGATACTGATGGGCTCAACAATTTGGAATATCGAGTATTGAACCATCAATTGCGACCGCTATACTCTTGGATCTTAGCCGATGTGTAATGTTTGTAGGTTTTTTATTTAGCATATATACACACATATATACAAGGTATTCCCTTTTATTTTTGATAGTAAAAAATGAAATGGATATCTTGCATATTGCACACATATCTTCTATGAAGTGATTATGATTATAAGTTACAATATCATACTGTTATTTTCTGGCAGTATGAAAAAGTTTGATCTTATCCCAAATATACTAAATCAATAAATATAATTGCTGGCATGCTGTGATAGAGCACATTAATGATTAATCTTGCAATTTTATTTAGTGAGTAAAATACTATTAAATTTTTATATTAGAATTTGAAAAATCTTAAACTTGCAATATTTTTTACACTCACAATGTTTTTAATAGTATTATTAGTATTGTAATTGTTTTTAATTATTTAACAGTTTGTGTACAAAAGATAATAATCTAGTTATATAATTAATAATAAGGATTAAAGACTGTAATCAAAATCACTATTTCTTTATGTGATTCATCCAAATAAGAGAAGGAACAAAATCATTTAAAGACACATAATGTACTTTCATTCTATATATACATATAGACCATTATTTAATATAATTTTTTATCATTTACATGAGAAAATTACGTTTAATTGCATAAAAATCTATTTTATAATAGACAGAGTACATTATAGTCTTTGGTCAATATGTAATACTCACCTTATACATGCTCAAAAAGATGTTCTGATTTTTATATTTCTTTTATATTATAATGCAGTGATTTGGTTCTACGATTGTTTCTAATTATTTTAGATATAAAATAAACTTTTTTTGTTATAAAAACAAAGTTTGATGTAATATTGTATAAATATTTAAATACGAGTGAAATAGGAAATTCTCTTTAACATACACACACATCGTTCAGTTATTAATGATGTTTATAATAATGACTTATTTAATTCTCCGTTCTTTAAATTGTAAATCACATAATATAGAAGTATCTAATATTTTGCTTTGTGATCTCTGTACTTGATAAAGATAATAGTGACAAATAATTATATAATGTGCTATTACCAACAATGAAGTATTATAAAACAATAAAACATATGTATTAATTTATTATTATTAAATAGAAAAGAGAGATTGACTGTAGAAATGGAAATATAGATCTAAATAAGATAAATATCAAGTATATAGTGGAATATATAATATTAATTTACATTTTGTGAATATTTTAAAGAATATTATATATTATATAATATAGGGAAATTGTATATTATATATTATATAAGGAATATATTTAAAACATTACAATATAGAATTTTATTATCTTACTAAGCTTAAAGCATGACTCTAAACAAAAGAAAAAAATAATATTAAACATTTTAACATTCCAGTGTGTTCTACTTTTTTGACTTTTGTGAAAGTACATATATTAATATATGCATACACACTCTGTATAAGAGTATATCTCTATTTCTATTCCAAATATGTATCCTCATCATATTTAAAATTTGTAATAAATCCCCAAAAATATCAAAGATGATTAGATATAAATTATATATTTATATTTAAAATATATATTTATATTTCTGTAGATAATTTTTTCTAAAATCATTGAAATAACTTCTTTTTATATAATTCTTTATAGACTTCAAAACTGTATTATTATGAGTTTTTTTATTGCTAATATTATTACTCGATTATGTTTCCAGAAAAAGATTTTGAAGGAAAATGATGTTCTAGTCAGAGCAAGTTTAGAAAACTTAACGTATATAGAAAATATTTACGTGTTCTCAACATGCAAACAATAATATATGTCGCATGTACATTTATTAATTTTTCTTGATGTTATTAAATACATGAATTTCGTACGATAATTTTAGAAAAATACCAATAAATTGTAAGAATAATGTTAGAAATATGTATGTATAAGGTAAAATGCATTATCTAAAAAAAATCATAATAAAAAAAAACGTACATGTATACATGAATAAATACAATGGCCACAAAAATATCTTTATATTCAACTGATACAATTAAATTGAAGGAATTTATTATGTTTTGTTACGATATAATAAATATAAGATGCATTAATAAAGATAAAGTGAAAAACATTGAATAATAACAGGTCACTTTTTTCCACAGAAGCATGAAATTAACAGTACTTTTGCAAAGTTCTTGGCGTATTATTTCCTGAACATATTAAAAAAGTACGAGTATTTTTAATAAGGTGTAACAATATTCATATTAAAGTGATACTGTTCGTACAAATCATTTATTAGGTCAACGAATATTTTATTATGCTTCAAAATATTTAACCTGTGATGTTCTGTATTGCTTACAATTTTAAAGAGAATTTTTCGCTATTAGAATCATTCGTCATAAATTTTTCTACCAATGTACATTACATTGATATACTTCACTGTACATATTTTATTATTGGCAAAGAACATTATTGTATTGGACAATGATATAACAACTCAATCTATTATTTCAAGAGCCTCATTTTTTCTATACTAAAAATTACAACTCTTGAAAAAAAATAGAAATAACATAATTAAAAGATCAGAGGATATTTTTTCACAAGTATGACATCGTTCTATAAATAAAAGTAGAAAATGGCATACGTGTTTTTATCTTGATAGTATACTGTATTTTTACATATTACAAAAAAGAAAACAAAATTTATACAATATGCCATTATCGTGAAGCATATGAAAGTGGAACTTTATACGAGAATGTATGAAATGCGTGTATATTGCATGAAGAATACATACAGTTTCAAGAATTGGCTATCACTGTGCAATTGGTAAGTGTAACTACAATATTCGAATGATAACAATACGTGTATAATTGTGTCTATGGAAAATTGAGTACAAGTATACTTATATGTATATAAAAATCTATTATAATAGTGTGTGTATGTGTATATATATATATATGTATATATATATATATATATATACTTTACCTATTACGTGTCAGACAGTTCTTGATATCGCGCGTACATCATCTTTTTCACGCAATCTTTATAAGTATCGCCCGGTAATGCGCTATACGACGAAGTCTTCGCTCCTAATCCGGCCGTAGGGACACGTCTTTCGGCTTCGATAATACTTGTTCTACCTTGATTAGATTTTCCCAAGCCCATCCCTTCACTCCAACCCATTTTTTGCAACAATTTATTGCCGACATTGTCTGATCCGATACCGGCTCGTGTAGGCTCCTCGTAAGACACCGACATCTCCTCTACTCTGGTTTTTAAATATTTTTCTTTTAATTTATTGGGTTGCGGTGGTTCGGGTTCGCCATATTTGGCACGTCTTTCCTTAGCGCGGTCTCTGTATTTGTTGTTCCTTTGCTGCGGATCATTAGGATCTAGACCGCGTACTTGATACCAATTTTCTAGATTCTGCTTGTGGAGATCGGACAGCTGTTGATGTCGGACTAACGCCTCCTTACTCGGGAACTGCCGTTTGCAAAGTAGACATGCCAGTTTACTCCAATCGGTGTGCTGTTTCTCTTCCTGTTGCACATCTTCTATCTCTTCCTCCGTGTCGCTACCGCCACCGTAAGCGGCTACCAATCCATTACCACTCTGATCCTCGTCCTCGTGATAAGGAGTCGCAATAGTTTTCTTTTCTAGAATGGCGTATCCCGCGTCCGCCGCACCGCTGCCACCGATGCCCTGATTGCCGTCCGCACCGGCAAATTCCGAGTTCCAATTATTCTTCGCGTTTTCCTTTTTCTGATTCAATGTTTTAGCCCAACGTTCCATATCTTTCGCTATCTTCTTCGCTACTTTCACTTTATCTTGCTTGGTGTCTTTCTTTTTATTCTCGTCCTCTTTCGACGCCTCTTGAGTCAGATTAGCAGCTGATGAAGTCGTGGCCTGATTGCTGATCGTGTTCACGGAATCTGTACCGCTTGCCGTCGCTGTTACTGTACTTGCAGCACCCTGCGTTGTACTCGCAGTTGTCTATAAAACACAAAAATGTCCTTAGTACTTTTAAACTAATTTCATGACGTACAGTACACGAATCTTTTCTCTTGAAGTTTTTACCTTAGCTGGTTGATAAGAGAATGACTCGGCGTCCCAATAAAGAAACTGTTGCGTATGACTGTTGTAATAATATTGCGAATTCGGATCATAATATAATCCCGTGCTAGGATCGTAATAGTAACCAGATGATTCGTCGTAATGATAAGTGCTGACGTCCGGTACAGCTGAAACGATAATTAGATGATATAATTAGATGATGATTACGGGCAATTATGTTTTATATGTCTTAATTATCTAATTATAGATTTAGTTAATATTATTCTTTAGATAAACTCACAGTATACTTTTCCATCGCTGGAGTGTGCAGGAACTCTTCCACTTGCTAGCGTTGTACTAGACGGTGCTGTAGGAGTTGGTCGTCCTTTCACATCGTCGGTATCGCCTCCTAACTTCCTGGACGCCTGCAATTGTTGTATAGCGGACTGTGCCACCGCCGCGGCCGCGTTCACTCTATCTGTCTGATTAAGAGACGGCAACGTGATCGCCGAGCCTTGCATTATCTGATTCTGATAGTACTGCGTATAATACTGAAGGTAGTGGGCCTTTTGCGCGGGCGTTTTGGCATACAAGTTGGCACTGTATTCAGCCAATTGGGCGACGTCGTCCAGAGTGTACCTCTGCGGTTGGGCGTCGTTCGACTTCCACGCGTTCGCGTTGTTAATCTGATGAAGCTTACAATAAGTTATCTCCACCTTTCTACCGTCGACCACCAGTGCTTGCTTCGTAAGTGCGGTATGCAAGTACATCGCGTCCACTACGTTGCCCATCTCCAGATAGCAAACTCCCCGAGACGTATTCGTAAGTGAATCGCGACCGATACGAATACTGCGTATCGGCAACGACGACAGATTCTTCATCGCTTGCAGAACCGAATCCTCGGTCGTTAATACGTCTAATCCCCGTAGAAGCACGATGTTAGTGGGATGCGGGCTAATCTCGTCGCTGCCTTCTCCACCTTCCTCGCTTTCCGCTCGCGAGGCGGAACACTTGAAGCAAGTCTCGCGCCGTTTAAAATTGTGTGCTCCACACTGTATATAAAGAATAAATGTATTGTTATTTATATATATATAAATAAATGTATATATATTTCTATAAGAGAAGAAACGAGGCAACACAAACCTTAACGCAGTGCCAATCCTGCGTATTCTTAGCTGGCGGTTTATCCACATGGCACTCTTTCGGTATACTGTATTGCATCAATGCACGATATTGATCCTGCAGCATCAGCACTCCCTGAAACAGAGAATTTCAGTGTTATCCCGTCCAACGTCTTCCTAAGGCCTCTTGTCTTTCCCGTAAACTTCCTTCTTGGTTGACGAAATATTATAGTTTTCTACTTCATTGCTTTCTGTCTCGAGAGCGAATAAAGCCTCGTTGGCTTATATTAATGTGGGCCATTCCACACCGACTTGTTTGCAGACCGACTTGTTTACATGCGCGATTTAATTGATAAAAAGAGCAATTGTAAATATTTAAATTTCCATAAGAAAGTGCAAGCAAGCAACATGACGCGCGATCACTTGCGTGTGTAAATATTATTATGTATAAGTAATAAAAAATTCGTGCACAATTTCTATAATATATATAAATACTTCGAGAACGTCATTAATCAACAATCGCATCAAGATTCAAGCGAAACGGGAGGAAGAAGCAAAGATACCAAGTAATATGACGGAAAAGCGGATGACGCGAATTAGCATAATCAAATCATGGCTTGAAAAATTATAAATATCCGACGCATGCCCGAATATACAATCAAAAAGACGCGATATGTATAAAAGACGACTGGAATGACCCTTTTTTCCCGATCTTCATCGTTATTTGACGAACTTTTTTTTTTTTAAATGATAAAGGACAAGTAAAAAGCACGCGACGCGGCGAAAAATAGGTATATATATATCTCTGAGTGAACTTAATATCTGCGCGCGAATTAATATTGCGAGCGAGTTAAGAAAAAGTCTGCAAAATATGTGAGGGATTCCTAGATAAATAATTAGATACGATAGAGTTAGCTTAACAGGTGCACAGCCGTGGCCACGGGGCAGGGCCAGAGGGCTGCGTTACCGTGCCTTGCCGCCACGGGGCAGTCGGTGGCACGCGTCTGACAACGCATCAGTTGGGTATCTGGACCGAACTTCGTTCTACCTGTTTCATCTCCATCCACCGTGCGGCCTCCTGAGTCGCGTTAAACTCGACGAATGCAAAACCTCGCGAAGCACCTATACAGAGGAAATACACACAGATCCAGAGTTAATCCACGTTTTTGCCTGGGGGTCTCTACTCTGAGAGGGCAGGCAATCACAGCACCAACCATTGTGATAGACCGAGACTTTCAAACGAAGTTTGTGTCTCTTCGCTTCGTCGCTCTCGCTTTCATTTTCCATATTACCTAAATCTCAGCAGAACGAATTCCGTGCGAGAGACCGCAGTTCATCGATTTATATATCACGTCAATCGGTTTAGATTTAATTTAACGTTACGGGAAATCTTTTTTTCAAACGCAAAACCTAGCTAAGGCAAAATTTCTCTCTTGGCTTTTTTTTTCTTTTATCCTTCTATCACGGAGGAGAACGATGTAGAAATTTTTGCGAACAAAATTATGCTGATATAATAAAAAAAAACGCGAACCCGAATGTATATTAATCGTCTTTATATATCGTAATCTGTAGTAGTAATAATAATAATAGTAGTAAGTAGATCAAACTGAAGCTTAATAAAAGACATTGTTTTAATAGCAATACAAGAGATGATTTTCCTTCTATTTGAAATATAAAGTATTAAAGTTAAAAAAAGAATAAGAAAAATATGTAATGAGAAAAACCTATAAATAAAATATACATTTTTTTACAAAAATGTAATTTTTATTTTTTGAAGTACTTATTTTCTCCTTTCTTTGTGAGTCTTCACTAAATAAAAGAATAGTTGTATTACTATTAAAATAATATCTTATAGATGTAATGTCTGAAAGTAAAACACACAACGGTACTCTAATTGAAGAATTATTATGTATCCCTATAATTATAACTACAAGCTAAATTATCCTACTTGTAAGTTAAGAATTTGCCATTAAAATGTATAAAAAACATGATTTTTTGTGGTTGGTAGATATAATCTAATATTATATGCACACTCTGAAGCTTTCATTGAATTATCTCTGATTGTTTTTGCAAATAATCTAATGTTTTATTGTTCTTAAAATCTCATGAATTTTTTTTTTTATAAACTTACCTTTTAAGAATAGTCAAATTAATAAAATTTTGAGATATATGATTGGTACTAGAATAATACAAACAAAAATTCTTAAAATTAAATAAATAGTCATTTGCAAGAAATTCTCTCTCTCTCTCTCTCTCTCTCATTAAAACTTTATATATAATTTTTACTGTATCTACTTATATATTGTATAAAATTCCGAAATAATTTCTTGCACGTTCTGTTTATAAAATTTTGTAAGAAATAATGATTGTATAAATCTCATAGTACGCAATAATATTACAACTGTCTAAGACTGTTTATATGCAGGATTGAATTACATCATAAAGATGTATTAAAACTGTTAATAATGCAATAGTTACCTGTATCTTTTTTTCGAATCAGCCTGATGTCCTTAGGCATTAGACCACAATTGAGGATGTCTTGCCGCACCTGTGATACACACATCATAATAATAGTGATGCCATGCTCTATAATGCTGGCTCATCGAGTGGCCACTATAAGTTAAGCCACAAAGTTGACAACCTACGTCATTTTCAGTTATATGTTGAGCGAGCCCACGTATCATTATGGTGTTGTTGGGCGATTGTGATTTGTAGTGGATCCCCTCCATAGACGAGCTATAGGCACGACCATGGTCGTGCTCAAAGTCTAAACTTTCCCGACTATGATCATCATCGCGATCACGATCCCGATCGTCCCGTTTTCCCCTACGGTCCCTATCTCTATCCCGATCCCTGTCACGTCTTGAACGATCTTATCTCTGTCTCTGTCCCTATCTCTATCTCTGTCCCGCTCTACCGAATCCCTGTCCCTTTGCCTATAACGATCTTCGCGATCCCTATAGCTGCGATCACGATCGTCTCTGCTACGATCTCTCCTATCCCTCGAACGGTCTCTTTCACGATCCCTGTCTCTTCCACGATGATTTCTGTAGTCTGGACTACGATGATCCCTATCACGATGGTCGACGTCACGGTGTTCCGAATACTCTGGCGATCTGTTGCTTCCATAGTCATTGCGGTAGTCATAATCGGAATTATGACTCCTCCTTTCTGGCCCATAGCCAGGCTCCCAAGGATCAATATTATTGCTGTACATGCTGTTTGTACATTTATTCAATTTCTGCAAAAAAGAAAAAAATGATTGTACATTTTCAATTCTAAAAAAATTGTGATTTTATGTACATATATAAGTTGTATAAGAATATATTTTGAATAAATAATATAAAATAGTAGTCAATAACTTTATATTTATTAATACGTTATATTCCATAATATATTAAGAGAATAATTATATGTAGTATCAATTCTCTTATTTTTCTTTACAATATTATTTTCTATATTATATAAATATATATTTTTTCTAATATATTATAAATGTAAAAAAAATACAAATTATTTATTATGTTATTTGGATATTGTATGTATGTATGTATGTATGTATGTATGTATGTATGTATATATATATATATATATATATATATGTGTGTGTGTGTGTGTGTGTGTGGTGTGTGTGTATGTATTATTTAGAATTATTTATATCTACTTCAATGTCATGTAAAATTAATATTTACATTACACATAAAGATTGTTCCATCCTTATTTTCTGTGTATCAGAATTAAATTTTAATATTCTTTATTTAATGTTATAAATGTTTCAAATTGTTTGATCAACTAATCAGCATGAAAAAAACTTTGTTTTTTTAATTAAATATTCAATTCAAAATATACAAGTAAAATGTACTCCGAGAATAATATTAATATATATTCATCCATGATTATTTTAAATATTATTATAAAAATATTCTAATTTTTTTAAAAGGTATTTTAGGAAGATATAAAAATTAACGAAAGTAAATAAAAATATATATATCACACACACATTATGTGTGTTATTAATTCTATAATCAAAAATATATATAAATATTGTAATTTTACATTTTATTTAGTAAGATATATAAATATTTGACCTTTCAAAGATTTGAAATAGATTCGGATTTTTTTTGTCTGACTTCCAAAATAGTACCGAAAAAAAAGGAAAAAAATCGATTTTATCTATGCAGCAGTTTTTGTATGCATTATGACAGCAATGCGCTTTTATAACGCATCAACGCGACATTTAACAGAGGAAAAAGAAACGGGCAAGAAAAGTAGCAGATTACAATGAATCGCGATTCATTATCCGGTTTCCTAAATAACGTAAATAAATAACGCTTTCGCTGGGTCTCAAAATAAAAACAAATATTCGAAGCAAGTATTTCGACAAAGCCATGACGCGTGGAAATTTCGCGATCAGAGACTGAATACGAAATATTTCGGAGCGTTCATGAATAAACGTTACCCGTTGCGGCGATTCGTTGTTTCAGGGTGATATCGGACTCCCGACAAGACAGAAGTCGAAAAAGTCGCGGCGTCCCACTAAAAACGCCCAAACGAACTGTCGAAAAATAACACGATGCACACAATGGCGTTATCGAAGCTTCCCGTTCGATCCGTAAAATATGGCGATTCTGCGAAGAACGAGTCGAAACTCATTACGTGTACCTTGACAGCTTCGATCATATAAAACTATGTAGAACTGCGAAAGCACGAGAAATCTGAGATCAGCAACGCGCATGCGCAATTTTTCCACTAGGAGCCCAGAACCAATCATCTGTCAGCTACATTTAGTTACTATTAATTACCTCTAGATTTTACTGTTCTCGGGTGCTCTACATCGTTTTTGTGCACCGAGTTTCGAGGTGCAACGCCATCTCGTGGCACATCGGATCTTTTAGCTTTTCCGTCGTGTGCTCCAGCGTTTCGCTAGTCGGTTTCTTCACTCGATAAATTGCTCGAAAAAATGGGTACTCGTCTACTAAAAATTAGTAGCGCACTGCGCACGTATTCTAATAAAACCAGCCTTGTAAAGGTAAAACCGATTACATTTCACGATATACAATCGTGGTAATTACGATGACGGTTTTAACTTCACAATCGATTTATTTGTAATTTCACTAGACTAATTGCAAGATTTGTCATTTTCGTCGGGTCCTTACGTAATAACAATAAAATAACAGTTTTAGGACATTTAATATGTGAAAATAATGTGACTGTTTGACAGTTTAAATTATTTTTGACAAAACGCAATAGAGTAAAAAAGGTCGATATGCATTCGAATATATACTTATATTTCTAACCTCAACTTAATTAATGCAATATTGATGTTATATTTTTTGACAGGTGTGATTTAATATATTGTAAGCACATTATAAAAAAGAACGTTTAATAATATATGTATATATATATATATTTTGTTATTAATTATTTAAAAATACATGAGAAAAATAATGTTGATAAAATTTTGAGATCCTACTGTCATACTTTGTAATTATATTAGCAATTCAGATATACAAAGTTATTATTTAATTATAAATTTAATTTTGTTACGATAACTGGATATTATTGATAAACTCACTTATTATATTTTTGACTAAAGTGTTATGTTACTTAAAAGTTGTCAATGACTTTGTCAACTAGGTACCGAAGCAATGGCGGTCAACTGCTGCTTCTCTGAAAGAAACTCTTATCAATCAACCAGCTACCAGAGTTACAACTTTGGATAGTGGAATGAGAGTTGCTAGTGAAGATAGTGGAGCTGCAACAGCTACTGTTGGTCTTTGGATAGATTCTGGTAGTCGATATGAAACAGATGAAAACAATGGTGTAGCTCATTTTATGGAACACATGGCTTTTAAGGTATATTGAAATATTAAATAGCATCATTAACGAGGAATGATAACTATATAATTTGTAATAGATTTTTAAAATCTGCAATATATAATATAAATCTGCAATGCCTATAATTGGAACAGAACACTTGTATCTTGATATAATTACAGTATATGTAATCAATTTTTAAATCTTTTATAAGTTAATTTTACTTAGCTTTATATTTAATTAATAAATCATTCATTTTTATTTGCTTATTAATACTGGTATAATTTTTTATAGGGTACTGCCAAACGTTCTCAAACTGATTTAGAATTGGAAATAGAGAATATGGGAGCTCATTTGAATGCTTATACAAGTCGAGAACAAACAGTATTTTATGCAAAATGCTTATCACAAGATGTACCAAAAGCTATTGAAATTCTCAGTGATATTATTAAAAATTCCAAACTGGGTGAAAAAGAGATTGAAAGAGAACGTGGCGTTATTTTACGCGAAATGCAAGAAGTTGAAACAAATTTACAAGAAGTTGTATTTGATCATTTGCACGCAGCTGCCTATCAAGGTACATCCTTAGGACGAACGATATTGGGACCTACGAAAAATATCCAAAGTATTTCACGAAACGATCTTGTTAACTATGTGAAAACTCATTATGGACCACCTAGGTGAAATTTTTGTTATTAAATAATTTTTAGCTGATATATGAAATTCCACACAATAAAATAAAAATGTTGCTTTTTTTAGATTTGTACTAGCTGGTGCTGGTGGTGTAGATCACAATCAGTTAATCGAACTTGCTAATAAGCATTTTGGTCAATTAACAGGACCAGATTATGATGATATTCCAGAGTATATTAAATCCTGCCGCTATACTGGTTCTGAAATAAGAGTTCGAGATGATACGATCCCTCTCGCCCATATTGCGATCGCTGTTGAGGGTATCTAGAAAATATTTAATCAAAATGATTCACAAATAAAGTAGTTACAATTTATGCAATGTAATTAATGAACATTGTTGCAAAAGGTGCTGGATGGGCTGAAGCAGACAACATTCCTCTTATGGTTGCCAATACCCTTATAGGAGCATGGGATCGTAGCCAAGGAGGAGGTGTAAATAACGCAAGCAGTCTAGCTAAAGCTTGTGCAGAAAATGGCTTATGTCATAGTTATCAGAGTTTTAATACATGTTATAAGGTATTATATTAAATGAATATTAATACATGTTTTACACAAAATAACAAATATATAATATGTGATTATATCAATATTTGAGTCGTAATCACTATGTTATTCTTAAATTTTGCAGGATACAGGCCTTTGGGGTATATATTTTGTTTGTGATCCTATGCAGTGTGATGAAATGACATCACAAGTTCAAAACGAATGGATGAAATTATGCACATCAGTTACTGAGAAAGATGTAGCACGTGCAAAGAATATTCTTAAGACCAACATGTTCTTACAATTGGATGGTACAACTGCCATTTGTGAAGATATTGGTCGTCAAATATTATGTTATAATCGCCGTATTCCACTTCACGAACTTGAGATGAGGATAGATGTATGTAGCTTGACACACAATTATATATAATATAAAGCTTTTTTATTATAAAGGAATTTTTATTAATGCATTTTTTATCTAATTTAATATATTTTATCTTATATATGTATATGTATCAAAAATTAATGCAATATAAAAAAATGAATATCTTATAAAATATTTTATAAGACAATCTCATTTTTTCAGAATACATATAATATATTAATATGTAATTATATATAATTTCTTTTCAGAGTGTAACTGCTGCAACTATTCAAAATGTTGGTATGAAGTATATTTTTGATCACTGTCCTGTGATTGCAGCAGTTGGCCCTGTTGAAAATCTGCCAGATTATAATAATATTCGTGGGGCTATGTATTGGCTCAGAGTTTAATCATCTTTAAGTCAATAAATAAATCTTAGCAGATCAATTAGAAATAAAATAACAATGTCATCAATATACATATGTCTGCCACCTGAGAAAAATACCCATGTAAATTGATAATATTTAATTGTGTTGTAAGTATAATTTTTAATAATAATGTTAATATGGTAACTTTCTCTCTATATGAAGATTGTAGCTTTATTTTGCCATGCATTTACACACACACAAAGGAAATATTTGTTGATGTATACTGCTTGGCTGAAATAAATGGTTGAAAATACATTTTGAATAATTTCCTGATATTATATACCAGTTTTTATAAAAAAATTAAATATTAAATATTAATGTATTCATAACATTTTAATTAATAACAGATAAAATAATTTTTTTTACTTTAAATTTATTATATTTAAATTATATATATTGTAATATTATATATTTTTGTAATTATATGATAAATTGCATACATGAAAAAACTGAATTTTAATTTTATTTGAAATTTGTATAATTTATATTATATTATGATATTAATAAATATCAAGATGAATGTATAATTAATAGGAGATAAAAAATATAATTTTGATAAAAGTACAATTTTTATTTGCCAAAATGATGTATATAAGTAAAATAAATAACTAGTAATATTTTTTATTTACATAATACATATAATTTATTGTTGTTATGAATGTTTTAGCAATAAATATAAAGAAAATGGAATATTCCAATTAGTTATTTGTACTTTTCTGGACTGTATTTGTGACATGAACAGTATTACAATGTATAATTTTAGGTATATTATTTTAAATATGCTAAAAATAAACTTTAAACCTTAAGTACAGACATAAATTTCAGTACAAAAATTATTTGCAATATATCATACATTTAATTTGCTATTATTTATTATATATCACTCAAGTTCTATAAATATAAAACTAAAGCAGAATAAAAAATATGATTAATATTATTCAAATATAATTAACCAAATAAATTAGAGTGAAAGTTTAATCCAAATAAACTAGAATAGTGAAGTCTGAAAGATCACTTGTCTGTACTTGAGGATTAAGTCTCAAAATTACAAAATATTTACATTTTTATTTAATTATTAATATAATACATAATATAAAAGGTACTTAATATTATTTGTTATTAGCACAATAAGTTTTGGCATAAATAATATTTTTGAGAGATAGATTCTTATATAGATTCTAGGAAGATGTAATATAAACTTCTCTATCCTTCATTTTTTCTTTCTTTTACACTTTATCATTTTACATTAAAATCTTTAGTCTTAAATATTGATGTAAATTTGTATAAACAAAATAAAAATGAAGTTAAAATTATAAATTTTAATATAAAAAATAATTTGCAACACATATATATAGGAAAATTTTTGAGGCAATGCTTGCTTGCCCATGAAATTCTTCGAATATCATATTGCAAACAAAAATATTAAATATTTGATTTATAATAATAATAAATGAATAATAGGAAGTTTAATTCTATTTTTCTTATATGGATTGTATATATGTTCTTAAAAAATATCATTTGTAATATATCTAAATACGAGATTTATATAAGTCAGCAATTAATTAAAATATGTTAATTATTAAATGTGTTACAATTTTTCTATCTTGTAATAAAATAAATAATTTCATAAATAATAAAAAATTTCATTTGTTATATTTAACAAAAAAGAAAAAATGTATTTGCTTGTCCGATTCAAATAAAATTTGTATAAAAATCATCAATTTATATAAGAAACAAAAAAAAATTAATTAAACAACAAATTAATCCTATCCATTAATGTAAATAATTAACTTTAAAATACTATTATAATTATCTAACACAGCTTCTTATTTTGAAGCAAAAAAATATTAAACTACGACTAGAAATATAGAAGTTCAACAAAATATCTTTTTGAAAATTAAACACATTTCAATAAAGAAATATTTGAATTTGTCTTTACGTTACAATGATCTAAATTATATATATAGGTTTAATATTAATATATCAATTTTGAAAATAATAACAAAATATAAGAAAACTTTGTAAAATATCACTATTTGCATCTATGCCTATCTTCTGTTAAAACTTGTGCGTGTATGTGTATGTGTGTGTGGATTGTATATATTTATAAATATCATATAGAATATAAATTTTATATAAGATAGTCTTCTTTTGAAGACTACTCTGTTTTTAATTAAATATGTAAATTATTTTTTCATGTAGAGATATAAAAATCTCTGTATATATATATTGCTCATTATTATATTTTATCTAATTGAGATATAATATAAAAGATACAATATAAAAATGAACAAAATGTGATGTATTGTTAATAGTATAATAATTATAAGTATTTAGATCTTGAATTATTCCTGAATTAGTTCTTATTAATGAACATTATTATTTACTCTAATAAAACAGATTAATGTTTTTAAAATCTATTTTTTTAAGAATATTTTTATATGAAGTAAATTATTTTCATAAAAATGGTGTATAATTCGAGAAAAAAATATTAAGCTATATCCTATTTTCATGTAATAAATTTATATATATATATATATATTTTTTTGGAGATTCTGTTAGTTTACTGTAAATTGTATAATCTTGTTCGTGTTAGACAAATAACTATAAAATAATTATCTATGTTGATTATCTGATACTGTGCTTTGAGTAGGGGAAGCACTATCTTTACAAACTTTGGCAGTCATTTCAGCTAATGGCTCTAACTCTTTAGAATTAATTAATTCAAACTCTGTTACAAAGTAATAAAAATGCTTGTAACATGTATTCACATGTGCTTCCTAAAATAATAATAATAATAATTAGTCAGAGATTTATACATAGTAAAATATTAAAATTATTTTGATTGAGAAATACTTACTGCTCCTATCGCTACAATACGATCAAAATGATGGATATATACATGGACAAAAACTCTAAAGAGACGTGTTAAGATTTTTCTGCATAATGGTATAAATGTTTTAGGAAATGGCACATCTGTAACAAAAAAAATCTCTCTTAAGTTCTAACAAAATAAGATTGCTTATTTTGTTAAACAATGTTATAAATAAAGATAGATGTAATAACCTGTCGATACTGGAAAAACTGTTTCATTATTAATTTGAGTTTCAATCCAGTCCATAAGAAGACTAACATATTGTGGTGCTGGTAATGCTGTTGGCTTTTTATATTTTTCTCCATCTGCCCATAAATATTCAAAACGTGCTCCACCACTCATAGTTGGACATGATGCTGAATCACAATACTCGGATACAGTACCATATATAAGATTTATTCTATTGAAAAAGTCCACAACTAAAAAAAAAGCAAATAATTATTGTCATTGTTTCAATATGTAAATGAGATTTTTGAAAATTTAATTGAAACACTTAAGATAATTTTTTAATCAAGTATAATATAAGTAATATACAATAATCAATTTTGAAGTGTTTTTAATAACTTTTATATATATATATATATATATATATATATAATAACAAATCTTTATACTATTATTAAATGTTTTATATACCATGAACAGCAATCCAATCATTTAAATCTTCTCCAGAAGGTAATCTTACAACAGCTCTTAAATTGATACCAGAATTAAGGGAAGCTTGAGCTTGTTTATGTAAAGAATACCGTAATGTTCCATGAGCAAATCTTTTCTTCGGTCTAAATGTCTGCAATTAAATTGTAAAATATCAATAGTTTACATTAGCTTATCTTAAAATCTAATCATCTAATTAATAAATATATTGATTTTACCTTTCCTTTTTGGAAAAATTCTATAAAGCCACTTAATGTAGTCATTGTGTATAAATTATTGAATTCTCAGTTATATTCTCATTAAAAAATTCAAGAAATTGGCAGTTACATACACACTTGGCAATTATACACAGCGTCAAATTTTTATAAGATCATATTTGTTTGCATTTTACAAACAAAATCAAGAATAAAAATCTTTGTTGCAGATTGTCCAAGCACATAGGCAAAAGAAGAGATATTTATCGCACTTATTTATCTGAGATTCTTCAGTTGCAATCAAAACTGCAATGCATTACTCTTGTTCTACAATTAAAGGTAATAAATTTATAACAGCGTAATATTACAAATTGTGACTAAAAATATAAGAATCATTTATTTGCTTGCTTTTCGGTTACCTGCACTACACCTGACTAAATCTGATGCATATAATTGCATACTAAAGGCAGCTGTACAAAATTATCTCATCACAAATGCACATGTAACATACATATAAATATTTCGAAAATGGAATAATCAATATTTAATGGTGCACAATATCAATATTAGCCATTTAATTAAGTTAAAATATCTTATATAATATCGTTATATATAAATAATATCCAAATCGATATAAAAATGTCTTTAACATTAGTCTAGTACAGTCAGACGAGCGAGAGGGCGCAACAGTAGACGCCGCAAGTGCTTCTGGTCTTTCGGTTAACCAATCAGAACGCGAGGGGCAAAGTTCACGTTGGTTACCCAATCGGGATAGAGGCGCGAAGGTTCCTCGGTCCTGATTGGTCGGGCGATGTAGCTGACGATTCAAATCGCCTATAACTTTAGTCGAAATTGGAGGGAATCGTCGTCCGGAGTTTGGAGCACGTCGTCGTCGAAATTAATCGGATTTTCACTCGAGATGAGTCTTGGACCGGCTCCTAACATTTTGTAGACTTGCTCAGAGCTACAAAATGTCCGAATAAGAGTAAAATTCAAAGTACGGGCCGCGTGTGATGTGAAAATCGTATCGCGAGTATTATGTGTGAGAATCGTCAGAGAATCGCAGCTCGATGGAGTTATAAGTCAGGATTTATTGGATTACCACGAAATTGGACTGCAGGTTGGCGGTGGAGTAAGTGAATATTTTAATATTTTTCATATATATTATGCTATAATGTTAATTTGAGGGCTATTATAGCGTCATTACTCGTCTATATATATATATATTGATTGAAGTCTATATATATATATATATATATATATATATATATATATATATATATTGAATTTTTATTTGATTATATTATTTGGTGATATATATTGATTGAAGTCAATAAATCATAAAATAATTCTGTTTTATCTGCACATAAAATTGTACGTTAAATTTTCTGTTTTACCATCATTGGTAACTAAAATTATATGATAAATATAATGACAAATATCCGACTTTCTGAATTATCGACTATACGTAATAACTTCGGTCGGTAAATAACTTTATTGATATTTTGTACATTTATTTCATTTATTATTGATCTAAATGTAGTCAATAATGAAAAAATTTTTTAAAATTGTTAAGAAATTTAATCTATTTCTCTTATTATCATTCATTTTATTTAATTGGGATATGTGAATATATTTTTTAATTAGAATTAATATATAATAAATATGAAATAATGAAATAAATATAAAAAAATTTTATGAAACATTCGAGAAATATGTATTTTACATTTAGGAAGTTTTAAATGATAGAAATATAATATTGTTAAATAAAAATACTATAAAATATAATTTAATGTCAGTAAAATTTTATCTATTATATATTATATTTTATTATAAGCATTACATAAAAATAATTTTGTATAATGAAATGACATCAATTTTTATATATTGTCTGGATATAATCAATTTTTATTCCATTAATTATTATTATCGTAAAATGTTATTAATCGAACTTTCGTTTCAAGTAACTTGTCGATCTAATTTTAATGAAAATGCCAATATTTTTCATAATCAATATATAACTTACGTATAACGAAAGAGCGAGACCTCCGCTCAGATACAGAAATGGTGCATAATAATCTAACCATGACATATCATGACTATGATATCGTAAATGTCTCAAATTCGAAAATTTTAATACGTGCTCTATATTCCACACTGCTTTGTTCATTGGCTTTATCAGTTCGTCTTGCACAATTGCTGACATTGTTCTGATATTGTCCAGATATCTGTAATTAGAATTTTTACAAAATATAGAACTTATATGAATCATATTTAAAAAAAATCAGAATTTATATATAAAAGCATATTTTGAAATAACACTTTTAAAAATTATAACTATAATATTAAAAATTATGTTACCGCATATAATTTTTACATAGTTGAACCATTTAGGGTTTATACATAGTTAGCTTACATATATATATAGGAAATAATTTAATACAGTCGCGCAGACTGTAAGTTACTTTTTAGAACTTTTTATATCTACGATACATGCATACAATGCATGCATTCATGGTTTAAGAATAGCGATTGAAACCTGGCAAAGTCCTATGGGGATTAATTTTTGATGGATTACATTGTCAAGGCGGTTCTGTGTTAGATCCATTGTCGCACTTACGTTTTATTTTCGACGACTTCTCGGAGCGTTTGTACGACGAAGCTCTCGGTCATGGTGTCGATGTCCAGTGTCAGTCCAATACCGGCGTCTAGAATTTTACGTGCGTTGAAAAGTTGATCCCCGAAAAAGGGAATTGCGACTACCGGCAC
Source organism: Nylanderia fulva (assembly GCF_048542155.1). Classification (NCBI taxonomy): domain Eukaryota; kingdom Metazoa; phylum Arthropoda; class Insecta; order Hymenoptera; family Formicidae; genus Nylanderia; species Nylanderia fulva. The sequence continues at coordinate 3,997,343 of NW_028189622.1, forward strand.
GGAGTAATGTACCGCCTCTTGTAACGACTGCAATCCGCCTTGCATCACGTACGCCATCACTTTGGGATGCGCTGCATACATACATATGTATACATATATATGATATAAAAGCGGCGTAAGTGCATAAAGTATCGTAAAATGATGCTTCACGGATTATTTGCCGCCGAACATTTACGAGCGGTGAGGTGAATTGCGCGTGGGACGGTATATAAAAAATGCACGCGCGATGAAAAAAAACAAAAAGAGGAAAAAAGAAAAAGAATGACGAGAGGTGTGAAACAAAGTTTTTCCCGGCAGCGGTTAATCACGGGCGACCGTGAGAGATAGGGCTCCAGATTTTATAAAAATGCTCGCATTGTCGTATTTTTTTTGCATCGCTTTTTATGGCCGATTGATCGCGTTTGAGTATCAACGCGCGAGGAATTCCGACAAAATTCTGCTCAATGTGCACCTTTTTTATACACTCGCGAATGCCGGAGTGAGATTTTTTTACATAATTCGATACACTTCTTAATCAGAAAAATTTATTTTTACCTCTTACCTTTGAGAAATTTGCGTGCAATAGTTATATAATTGTTTACTCCGTTTTCTTTCCACATATATACAAAAATCTTAACATTTTTTAAAAACTTTTTAGAAATGGAGTTTTCTAACACATATAATTAAGTTCCTTAAAATTAAAAAATAAAATCTTATCATTTATTTAAATTTAAGTAAAAATATTATTAAAATTAATAAAAAATTTCTTTATAATTATGTAAAATAAAATATCGCAGAAATTCAATACATCGAACGTGGACGTATGCATATACCGAAAGATCAAGTCGTATATGTCATATGTCGAAAATTTCGATATTTCGATATAATTGCGTTCCCATGTAATCATTTTTTTCACTTAACGCAATACGCACTTTTCAACATTAGTATATGTTCTTCGTGGAGGTGCAACCATTGCCTGTCTATCAATGTGTATAAAACTTTGTGCACGCTTGTGCATTTGCATCGAGCCCGTTGCGTTACTGCCAACAGGAGTTGTTTGTCAGAATTTCCCGCGAGAATTTCACCGCTGCATGCGTCATGAGTTATCGTTTCGCTTCGTTCCGCTATACGAGCCCGTGGCCGTATTTTCCTTGGTCGCAACGATGTTGCTGGCAATTTTTCTTTTTTTTGTTTGTTTCAATACTTACCTTTAAGCGGCTTCCACAAAAATAGCGGGTTTTGCTCTCCCAAAGGCGCGAAAGGGAGTCCTGGTATCGACGTATGCATCGGCCTTTCTTATATTTCACGTTACTTTTCTCTCTTTGATGTGCCGCGAGAGAAGAAGGCAAACGTTGGTCGAATTCAAACGTCCGAGTAACGCGATCTCGATCAATTGATCGGTCGATCGATCGATCGGTCGATCGAGAAAGAGAGAGAAAGCGAGAGAGAAAGAGAGGTGAAGAGGAAGAGAGATGGCTTTGATGATCATTTCGAAACGCGGCTGTGTTGTTCCTGTCGCTGAGACTTTGTTTGATTGAAATCCTGTGTGTTTCCGATCTATACAGAGAAATTTGTTTCGTCCTTCGCGTCAAACGATACCGAAAATATCGTCGAATATAGTTTTGTAATTAATTTTGAATTATTTAAAGACGTCATTTGAAGAAGATTATATCTAAATATTGCATCTAATCGAGAAAAATATATTTTGTAGATGGAAGAATAAGTCAACGACTTGCTAACTTTGTCGAATGTTTATACGTTATGGTTATTATTCCTTTTTTTGTTATGCTGAATTATATTTAACGAACTTACGAAGCACGCGATTTGTGAATTCTGGAGGTTGTATATATTAACGAAATAAGAATGTAATCGTTAACGGTCCAAGTATAAGTTTCCCAACTCGTTTGCGGTATAATAGCGAACGAGCAGTTGAGCGCTTTGGCAATATACGAGGCTCTTACGAAATTGTTATCGAACAATTAAGTTGGAATTTTGCATTTCGCTCATGTTAGAAGAGTTCCAGTGAAGTTAGTAAATGATTATCGTTTGCGATTAACGACGATGACTGAATTGATTAATGATGTTTACGATATATTGATCCGATAACGCGTTTAAATGTATAGGTATTTATAGTAAGAAAAAATATAGAATAGGGTTCACAATTCCTCTTTTTAATTTTAATAATAAATGTTATAATTAGTTTGAGAAGTTAATTTTTTCTTGAATTATTAAAGAGGATGTATCTTAATATTTTGGGACATCAAGTTTTTGAATTATGCTATTATTAATTATATTATATATTGCAATAATGAATTATTATATATACAAATAATCAAAAAAACATAAGAAATCAATATTACTTTTAATTTATTTTTTTCTAAATGTTAATATGAGATCTGATTGTGATGTTATTTAAATATATGTTATTATTATTTTATTAATGAAGTATTAAACAGTATATCATTAAAAAGTTGTAGTAAGACATGTCGACATTTTTTGACAGTTTTTCTAAAGGAAGAAATAGCTTCTCGAATTCGAACATTTATTATTAAAATTAAAAGTAAGTAAGTAAGGTTATAATAGCAGAGAAAGAAAGAGAAAAAAAGAGAGAAAGAGGGAGAGAATTGAAATAAGATCGTATGAGGTAAATTCTCGCGATCTATTTTTTTTTTTGCGTAATCTTATTGATTTCCTATTTGCATGCACAAAGAAATTCTGAGATAAAATACTTCTCATCGAAACGCTTTGTAAATGCATATTTTGTGGCGGTTGATCCGCTTCTTTCGAAGAGAACGAGGTAAAGAGGTGGTCAGTTTAGCCTTAGGCAGTCTTACCGAGGACCGCTTGCTGGGGCGCCCACTTCACAAATTTGACGTTGGTCGGATGAATGGCCATGTACCCGTCATGTTTCAATAGAACTCTTTGCTTGAGCGAACCCAGGGCGTTGCACAATGCGGTCAAAGGCCCGGCGGGTAGCTGGTGAGTTTGTAGATTCGAACCTAGAGAGAAATAAATAGCACCATCCCGTGCGTTGTCCAGAAATTCCCGGATATCCTAGAATCAGAATAAAAATTTCGACACGTCTTAATAACAAGGATAGAAGAAGTAGATTAAGAGATATGGTAGATTTGGTAATGGATATAATAGATGTAATATACATGTGTATATATATATATATATATATTTTTTTTTTTTTTTAATAAAGTATATATATATAGTAACAAGCGATAAAAGTATTTAAAAAAATGAGTTTTCTATGCTTGAAGTGAAACATTTAATAGTAGAATGATTTAATTTTTCATTGAGACGAGTCTATTTTTCTGTTCACAATCAGTAGAAAATCTTCAATTTCAAATAAAAATTAAAAAAACTTTAAGTTAAAGATAGAAACGTTTATTGTATAATATATGAGGGTATATATAGCTTGCTTTTTAAATTGCTTAATAAATTTTATCCCCCTTTCGTCGCGATTAGAATAATTGAATGTCATTTTGTCATTTAATTAACAATTATTTTATAAAGTGCATTTATTCGCAATTATTCTTCATATTTGCAAAATACCGTTGCCGACTGCTACGATGCTAGGACGCAAATGGAACCGATTGTGCTATTAATGCGACTGATATTACTGATAATACAACTTCCTTTGTTAATTGCGAAACCTGTGCCGGCTTTTCTGGCAAACATGGCGATGGTAATTTCATATATGCACAGTGTGTAGCCGAAGGCTTTGTCCTATTAATTACAACTGTTCATGGATTTCGATACGTTTTGGTGTATCTGTAAAGACGAGCGCACATACATTGCTGCGGTCACGTTTCGTATCTCAACATCTTTCGGGAATCACGTGGTAACTGCAGTTATCTTAGCCGCTGTCGAACTGGCCCCCCATTTCAAAATACAAAAACTAATAGCCCATAACGAGCGATTTATGAGCTTTTATATCCCGCAAATTCAAAGTTTTGACCATTGTTGTTAGACAGGAATTTAAAACTTTTTGTTAGGGGGCTGTGTTAACGTCGACTATAGTCTCCCCACTACTTATAAAAATAAAAATATTGAATCAATTTTTGCGCAAGAATTAGGAGCTATTTGTGAGCTTTTCAATTAACATATAGTTTCGATTTTTGAGCTCATCTCCTAAATTCTCAAACAATGGTTTAATTGACGCAATTTACGAGAAAAAATGTTTAAGTGCGAAAGTGTGACATCTTGCCAAACGAAACGACCACATAATTTATAAATTCAAAAACATTTTTTTTTAAATTGACCAGAACTCTATAGGGTAGTATACTTTATAAGATACTTATTTCAAATCCGCTTACGCAGTCTTTTTTAAAATGGTTTGTAATTGTTTGCAGTAACAATAATTTGGTTTTTATCTTTTGTTTATTCGTTTTAATAATTAAAAAGAAAAAATTAAAAAAGTGACCAACACCCGACTTTAAGATATTTCAAATCCGCTAGCGCAGTCTTTCTCTTAGAATGTATAGCTGTTTGTAATCATTTCGATGTCTCGTTCGTATAGTTGCACAGTTTAGAAATAGCAATTATCTAAAAAAATCGTCAGTAGTGAAAGTCAATCTTAAAGATTTTTCATATTTGTTTTTTCCAGGTGATTCAGACACGTTTGTAGTAATATGTAGTAATCGAAATCGAAATTTATATTTAGGGCAAAAAGCAGATTTAAAAAATCTTTAAAATTGACGAAAAACATTTTTGAAAATTTTTTTAAACTACTGTAATTACTAAAACGTGTAACTACAAACGAAACTAAAATCACTATAAACATCTAAAAACGATTCTAAAAAAGACTGCGTATTTGGATTTGAGTTATCTTAAAGTTGGGTGCTCGACATAATTTTAAATATTTGATTTTTATATTGATTACGCGGACAATCGAAATACTATCGTTTTCCGCATTAAAAATTAATGCGCTTTAAAGTCAGGTGCCATATTCACATAACTCAAAACGCGACATTTCTAAGTGCGAATAAGTCTTTAAGCGGAGATAGATCAATGTCGATCTTAAAGCGAAAATTTAAAAAGCAACCAGCTTTAAGATATTTTAAATTGGCTTGCGCAGTTTTTTATTCAATGTTTTTAGATGTTTGTAGTATTCGCAATCAAAATTTATATCGCTGAACAAAACAGAGTTAACATTTAACTTTTATTGAAGTGCAATTTTTATAATTATTATTTTAATGTTTACACATTTATCTCATCATACATATTTGACAAATTCAAGATAAAATTAATGTGTACGTATGATTAACGTTTCAATCAAACTTCAGTTAAATTTTAAATTAAGAGAAATGCATTTTTTATGCATTTTGAATGTAATTGAGAATAATTCGTTTCTATGTATACTTTGTCCATCATGGTTCGAATTCTTGGAATTAATTAGCTTTTATAAACAAATATTTTCACCGATATGTTCCCAGATTGATATCCGAGTATACAAACTGTAATATTATATAGGTGGTTATTTTTTTCTACGTGAACGATCTTTAACGAAATATTCTTTCGATAATATTTTTCTTCTCAGCCCTTGGGAGACTTACAACGGTTCGTGGTAAATAGCAATGACGTTTACCTTTACGTCGCTGCGTTGAGTCGTTGGTAAACTTTCTTCAACTGACTATTACTTGGTCACCTGTGAGAATAGTATATATATTCTCAAGAGAAATCATTCATGGGTACGATACATCCATTTCGTCTTTGCGAGATGTATTTAGAACTACGATAAGAGAAGATTTAATCGATGTAAAAGTATTAACTATCAGATAAAAGATAAATTTTGAAATGTCAATGCGCTTAACTCTATAAGTTGCTTGATTCTATTTTATTATCTACTTTTTCCCTGTAAACCCGCGCGATTAAATGGTAAAGTAAGAAATAATATAGAAGATAATTGTTAATGTTATCTTTTATATAATACTTATCTATATAATATTAGTTATCTACAGTTTCTCATTTGAAATATAAGCTGCCTGAATATCGAATGTCATTTTAATAGCATTTTCTATAGTCAATGTGGAATTACTTTTTCTTTAGCAAAAATGTAAAAAAAAATAATTTTTTTGCAAGTTTTTTTTCCATTATATATCTTTGTATATATCTTTCATTGTAGGCTCCAATTAAATTTTTAAAAATTAATGTGTAACCGTACTTTAAATTAAAATTAAAATAAACTTTGTCTGACAATTAACTGAAAAATGTAAATGATATAAACTATGAAGTCACCAGATGATAATTAAAAAATGGTAGTAATTCAATCGACCAATTCTGGCAAATAATTAAATTTATTGTATTTTCACAACGTTTCGGCCGTGGGTTTTGGCCCTTATCAAGTGCTAAAACCCACGGCCGAAACGTTGTGAAAATACAATAAATTTAATTATTTGCCAGAATTGGTCGATTGAATTACTACCATTTTTTGAAAAATGTAATTCTGATACTCTTATTATTCCGCAAAACTAAGATTGCGAAAAGCTTCTCTTGTTAAATTGTTCTAATCTTGAAAATTACTGACTCTAAGGAAAAACTGTTCAAATTAGTCAAAGAAGCTGCTATTTAAGGGATATTCGGTGATTTTGAACACTTTCATTTGAAGATGAGATTACGTTATATTGCTATAAATGTAATTTTGCATCACAGTGTGTGTTGAATTAAAAATTTTGTTAATTATACTATCTAGAAAAAATAATATAGTAATTCTAGCTTTATTATTTTTTGGATATTATGATTCTCTAAAGTCTTTTTTCTGTACAATAATCTAACATTTATGCGCGTGATATAATAAATACGTTTTTATAATATATAGTATATCTTTACCTCGGGTAAGGGCTCAGATTTTTCCGAAATTTGCAAACTATGAACTTCGATGACATGTGGCAGTAGTGGTTTCGGATAACCGAACACGTGATTGTTACCCAGGATTACCAGACTGAAGTTTTTATCGATATCATAAACGGATACACCGGGCGTCCATTCGTTAGCGATGTATTGAGCTCTTGGTAGGTGCCAGTACCGGTAATATAATCTTGTCCACGTTGTATAAAGGATATTCTGTATACGTTCAACGATTGTCATTTTATCCGTGAATGGATATGCCATGTCTGGATTTAAGTTAGGATCGTCCGGATTTCCTGCAAAGCAATAGTGGCATTTTTTGAATGAAACTATATAAAATTTAAAAAACGCATCGTGCAAGAAAATATTTCTGTTGCAATAATATATATTATATGTGTATATGAATCTGTGTATAAAAGACTTAACAGACATTAAACTCTTATCAGTGTGTATAAAAAATACTTTGAATTACTAAATGTAAAATGTAAAAGATATGAATTTTTTAGACATACACATGATTTATACATATGTAGGTACATGTATATGTATATATTATTATATGTATATATATATATATATTATTACAATAAAATATTTTATTATACGGGTTTCTTAAATTCTCTGTAGTTTTATATATTATTTTCAAATTTGTTCATATACTACTTTTTATTGTTTTTGTCCAAATAAATAAAAATTATGACACGATAAATCTTTTTGCAAATTAAGAGAGAAAAGTTCGATGTGTTATGTGTATTTATTCTTTTTTTTGGAAATGTCACTCTGTGATTTGGTCGAATGAATGTTACTACTTTAATACGCGCGAAGCTCTCTGAAAACTCGCTCGACTTTAATTGAAATATTTCACTAACAGCCACGGCGATTTATTTCATGGTCTATTACATTCATCTGGAAGAGTACTTTCGGGTATCTTCAATTACGTCGAGGTAAAGAAATCGAACGGCGGCGAGCTGACGCGTCGCGCCGTCCCTTGCCACCTTTTCTCTGTCGTTCCTCGAGTCGGATCGGTACAAGTTAAAGCACTACCGAGTAATCTATCCTTTTTCACGAAGACCTGGTCTCCGATTGCTCGCACTTTCTGCTTTACCGACGATTTACGTCAATTTCCGTGCGCGGTAACGACGTTTGTCGACGGTGCTATTCTATAGGGATGCGAACTCAGTAAAAAAGAAGAAAAAAAAATAATCGTGCCGTATTCTTAAGCTCAACGACTTTTGCAAACAATAAAATTTCTGAGCGATAAAATTGTGTGATTTTCTTGTCTTCCATAGCATGCTTACCTACGGAATCCATTACGTAAGGCAAGTTGCCTACGCTCAAAAATCCCATCAGCACCGGGAAATTGTAGTGCTTTACGAGGGCGTAATAACACTGGAACCATAATTGCTCTATAACAATCGCGTCGAATGTCTTATTGCCCCTGCAAGCAAATGCGAGTTTGATTTGTGTTGACTAAAAAAAGTCCGTAAGATTATTTAAAACCGCATCATAATATTTGTTGGATGATAAAGATGCTTTGATAATCTAACTTACATCGCGGAATATAGTATATAACTTGCGGCTAATACTTTGATCTGTTTAAAATGTTTGTATAATTTACGAATATTTTACGCACAATTATAACTTAATAAAAAAGGGAGATCGCTACAGTTTGCAAATATATATTAATAGCTAAATAATATCTGCATTACGCTATAAGCTTGTCCATGGCGGGACTGAATAATTGTTCTCTGCATAATTCGTTCGCTTCCCACATATTTTTATGAAGTAACGTATAGGCTCCCATATGTCTGTTAAAGATAAAATTCGAGATTATTAATTTGCCAAGTTTGAAAGAATCTATATATTGATTTGCATAAAATATAAATGTGATATGTTCGTATAACCTTAATCCTGTGCAATCTTTTTTCCGATACGAAAATGATAAGTCAACGTTTTCATAATTCGATGGAGGATTCTAGAAAATAAAAAAAAAGAAAAAATATTGATTTCACATAAAAAATCTTGTGAGAATATTTAATATTAATATAAAATACTAGTAGTGTTTTTCATGCATCAATTTTTTGTATAAAGGAACATGATTATAATACAGTTAAATACAAAATATTATTTTTTAATTTTACAAAAAACAAGTCAATAAAAAATTTAAAAATTAAATCAGTAATTGTGTTGCGAATTTAGGGGGGAAAGCAATTAAGTATGGCGATAGTCTGTGTGCAAGGTAATTATGCTTTCGTTAGTTAGGTTTTATCCAGTTTATGTGAACAATTTAATCTCTAATTTTGCCGCGAAAGAAACAGGACCATCAAACCGTGAGAAGACACATTCAGCAAAGAGAAATGTTAGTAGAAGTAAATTGAAGCTAAACGAAGTTTGCGTAACTTTGAACTCGAGTTTAGAAAGAGAGAGAAAGAGAGGCAGGAAAGATGGGAGAAGAGCGAAGGAAAGAGTACACGAGACGGTAGATAGGGAACGAGTGAGACGTCAGAGGAACGATCCGAGAGGACTTGAGAGAAGAATGTCAGTGTCAGAAAAAAAGCGAGTAAAGAAAGTGTAATAATGAAACAAAAAATATGAAGTAAGAAAATATATCTCTCGATCAAAATATTCTTTATCGATATTTTTCTATTTTTATAAATTAAAATTTATTTGAATAATGATTTATGCCCAGGAGCGAAAAATGAATAAAACATTGTGTACGGATTCAGTTGTGGTAGTTTTAGTTTGATTATGTCTAAACGGACTAAAGAGAAATATCCAAAATGTTGTTAAAGCCACAAAGTTTATCGAGACTCGAAAATAACCGTAAACTTTCAAGAGCGATGTAACGTCTTGAATTCACAACGAACACAATACGACTTTATGGGTGGTTATTCTTTTTCATAAGCGACGATAGGCAAGTCTTAAATCGCAACGATAATCGGGAGGAGGGAAAAAGGAAGCTGATAAAGATTTCTTGTGACAGCAAATTTCTCGAACGTAATAAACGCCAACGTTTTCTTAAGTCGTATATTATCTTGAATAATGTAAGTTAAAATTATACTGAAGCACTCGAAAAAATAAAATTCTATTCGAAATATTTCCTAAAACTTGATATAATTGTTTAAAGTTACACATAATATATTTATGTAATATATACATATATAATTTTTATTTTCATTAAAAAATAACTAATTAAAAGATATTTATAATAATAATTTATCAGATTATACGTGTATATATATATATATATATATAATTCGATAGATAAATAGACAACAAGCAAAACGTTAATAAAAAATATGAGGAAACAAAGATCTATATACCTTTAAAGGAATTGTTGATGCTACGGTAACCCTGTGGCCACGAGCCGCCAATGCTTTCATCAATGCTTGAAAGGGTTGTTGGTGACTGTAACTCGCGCTAGGACAAATACCTAGAATATTGTATCCGTGGGTATACTGGAAAGCGTGGAATAGCAAAACTGATAGCAATACGAGCGTCACGACGTGCATCTTGAGTGGAGAACACTTTCTCGTTCGTGGATGCGAAACGGCCGTTCAATCTTTTAGAGAAGAATCGAGGCTGGCTACCGGTCTCTCGCAAGAATTTTTAAAAAGAAGCCGAGCGACGGAAAAAAGACGAGGGCGATACGTATAAAAAATTCAATACATGTTCCACGATCAGTTTGCTTGGGCCGACGGTAAATAAGTGAACGAGTTGTCCATTGGTCGGATGCTTCTCACTCAGCTTTACGAGAGAAATAATTCAGGCCTCGTGTGGCCTCGCGACGCGCGTGCGGACCTTATTTTTATATATTTCGTGGGGAATACAAAGACGACGTTCACACATGAGCGACGCGTTTCGACGAATTCATTTACTTATCTTTTAATGACGGTAGAAATAATCAAATATAATTGTAACTTTATATCAACATTTAGTACCAGGAATTGACTGCGATATGTCATTAGAAAAAATAAAACAGAAAATAGGAATACATGAAATCTTAGAGAAACATGTGATATTGTATCAACAAGTGTCATAAATATTAATCAAACTTGATAATATTTATAGGTACCTATAATTTAAAAAAAATTAAAAAACCTCATTTAATTACAGCATAAACTTAATTACACTGTATAAATTGTAGAAATGCTTTCCTTAAATGCTCGTTATTCGGACTCTCGAGAGAGATTAGCTGCGTATACTTAATTACAAGTATAATTTTAATAAACTGTATACAAGTATAATTTAAAAAAAACTGTCTGCCGGCGCCCTAGAGTTACATTTTACAAGTGCCGCGATATCTTAGATGAGACCGTTTCGATTTCTTTCAGCGAGTTATCGGTGTAGGAAAGAAAATATATATTTTGAATGTTAACGCCATATGTCTCGCATGGGTATACATAAGATAAGAAATCGAGACGACAGATCTCCACAAAATGCCAAATTTTTATTTGTTGTTTCTACATATATTTTAATTGTATTTTTAATTAAATTTAATACGAGACAGAAGTTTATCTTTATCTTGATATTATCTCCGCGAGAATAACGTTGATGCACATAAATGCGATATATGTATATTTACATGATATTAATGTTTCATATTTACACTTTTTTATCTTAAATATAACTATTCATATATTACACGCAAGACGGAAAGAGATAATAGGCAAAAAATATGAATGTACAGAAAAATGGTTGGGTGGAGACAAATCACTCACTGACGCGCCATTACCTTCGACATATGACTCGCTTTTTCTCTTCTTATAAAGAGGAGAGATCCTCGGTTGAGCGTAAAGGTAATGAATGCTGTTGATGGAAACGAAGAAATATTTGGGTCTCATGTCTTAAAATGCGAGTCTTGTCTCTAGATAAAAATATTTATGTTCTCTTTCATAGAATTACACAAATTCAATTAATACTTTTTTATCATACTATAATATTTTATCAATCTATAAAATTTTTTATAATGTATTACGTGTCAGTTATATAATATTTATTTATAAAGAAAGCTAAAAAATATTTACGAGAAATTAAATTTTTATATAAGACGATACATATATATATATATAGTAATTCGAAACACATATTTCGCGAGAAATTTGATGCAAAATCTGTGTCATCGGTCAACATGATCCAACTTAATCCGAGGGGGTAACCACTAGCTAAAATGTTGTCCCACAGATTACATGATTTCATTTGATTTCATGATTTCATCTAATTACAAACGATTTCATCTGATTATAAATGATTTCATCTGATTACAAATGATTTCATCTGATTATACAATACATTTTCGTGATTGCACATGTAATTATTTAGGATTTTATGTGACACATAAAATTATAAATAGCATTTTATCTTGAATTTGATCGCAATTTACTACGGAAAGTGCTTGTGCCACACATGATTTCATCACAAATTTCATAATGATTACACATGATTCCAATGATTACACGAAAATTCAAAATGATTTCTGCTGACTACATATGATTTCATTATGATTTCTAATGATTCCGCATGATTTCATTTGACTTTATCAATTACATCTGATTGCAAACGATTACACGGGATTTCATAAGGATTTCATAATGATTTCGGGGACACTGTCCCACGATTACATTAAGTGGTTACCCCCTCGACTTAATCTGTTTTCGCGCGCGCGAATGTGTTGCGTTAATTCTAGCTACATATTTATATATCATGTATACGTTATAATGCGAAATAATAAGATTGCTCTAATATATGTATATATTTTATTTGTTACAGATAGCGTTGCTGATAAGCTGCGCGTGAGATTCTCGAGTGTCGAACGGACGTTGTTTCGTGCGATTATAATTTTCGTATCATTTTTTTTTCATTGTACAATGAACACGAATTACGCGTCGTGTCGGGAGTGCCGTGTAAAGTGTCGGGCGATCGTAATTATTCGTATTTTCGCGAGTGCCGCGAGTGCTACGAGGGACCAAGAGAGGAGGAGGAGGCCTGGAGGTATCGGGCGACAGCGAGGCAACTATAAGGTATGCAAAATAAATATATAATACATTCATTTTTTTCAAGAAACATTATATCTGTTTAAGTTTATTATATATATATATATATTTTTTTTTTATTTGTTATTACAGGTAAGCTTTACTAACAGGAGAGGAGTCTCGGAGAGCCATCGAGCGACTGCAAGATTCTCGAATGCCAAATGTTGTTTCATGCGTTTATAGTTGTATCGGTTTTCTCATTGTACAATGAACGCGAAATACGCGTGCGATTCACGCATCGCGTCGGGAGTACCATGTCAAGTGTCGGGCGATCGTAATTATTCGTGTTTTCGCGAGTGTCGCGAGTGCTACCAAGAGAGGAGGAGGAGGTCCGGGGAGGCATCGGGCGACAGCGGGACAATTGTGAGGTATGCAAAATAAAAGCATTTTTTTCTAAACTGCATCGTTTATGAGATATTCGACCGTTTTAAGACCGTAAAAATATTCTGTATATATATAATAAAAAAAAAATATATATATATAATATATATAAATAACACACATACATATGTATATATATATAATTTGAATATTTTGTTTTCAGATCAATACAACTCTACTATTGCAGGTATTGGTGAGTAAGAGATATTTTATAACATTTCTATAACGATAATAGGAGTGTATGAAGCTTATTATATTATATAAGTATCTTATTTTGCGGGAAATCATAAATAATTAAGAGTTCTGGTTTTATTTTCAATAGTTTTAGAGTCCTTGGTAGTTTAAAAAAACAGTTCTAGCCATTAAAGCAACAAAAATGTTTTGAGAACAAACTGAGAAGTCAACTTTAGCACTTCACTTTGTTCTACAGCATTTTCCTTATCAGTATAACTATTAGAATTAAAAAAAATTATAATTAATTATTTACGGGTTTCCAAGAAATGAGATACCAGTTTCACATACACTTGTTTGACGCTTGTGCGGTATTGTGGTGTGACGTAAATTAAAAATTTCTGACACCGCGCTATCGCGTGATCGGCAAAGAGAATTGTTTCGGTCCGAAGACAAAAGATTTTTACATGGCTGACGTAAATACGAGTTTAAGCACGATGCATTACTTAGAGCTGTAATAACGCTGAAATACGAAAAGCTTCTCGTTAATTCGAGCCGCGACGCCTTGATGTAAAAGCTGAGAGCGGTGCATCATGGACGTTGTCTACCGGAAAAGTCGCGAAAAGTTGCCTTTCAGACCAGGCTACGCTTTCTGCACACGAGATTTACTAAGAATAATTATAAGCAGGGGCTTTTTGAAACTATACGCGACCATGCTTTCGTATTACACGTTGTGGATAATTATGGTTTTCGCTCATATTTTGCGTTAACGTCTAAACTGTTCGTGTGCATTTAAGTAAAATTGTATTGATCCTTACAAAGCGTTATTTTTTTCGATTATTAATGTTGAAATTATTTCCTCATAATAATTTTTTACAGTGTTCTATAACATGAGATTTTAAACGTGACGTACTTTGTCAAAAATATTTCTTGGAATTGAATATATTTTGATTGCATGTTACTATTTGCACGTTTGAGAATATCATTACAGACGTTGCATATTTCTCGAGGCGATTTCGTGAATTTAATAGAACTATGTTATAACTTTAAAGAGCTTCGCTGATGCCGCAGGTAGACGACAAATTCGAATCACGTGTCAGAATCAGATGCGTCTGATAAGGGTTAAAAGCACTTTTAATGGAGTCGCGATTGAGGTTCATCTTGAAACTTGATGATAGGACAGGCATGAGGAAGGTGATAGCTAAACTAAATTTAGCAAATCGACCGATAGAAAAATAAATATTTTTAACGTGTCAATTGTGCAATCGAATCAATTATAAATTATTTATTAAACTAAACATAATTTTTTATTGTATAATTTTTAACTTTTTTTTTTCTATAAACAGTTTTTTTAATTCAAATCATTTTTATGACAAAAATATGTATATATTTTTATACAAAAAATAGTGCCTTGAGTAATTTAAAACGTATAGGATTTGAATATGTAATTTATCATGTTGCTTGCATTATACCACCGATAGCGATATCAAATATTATGTGTGATGAACCTTGTTTTATTTTATTTAAAAATATAATTTTATATAAACGGATAGATGTGCGCGTTTCGAGAGAGCGCAGATATAAAAATATTAAAACAATATTTATAGAATATATATTTTTTATAATATGTTACGACACGCGTTTTTCCAATTTTCTTGAAATAATGTTTTCAAAGATATGAAAATACGCACGATACATTGCATCAATATACATATATATATATATATATATATATATATCGAATAAAGTTATCCGTTTATCAATAATTAAATTTAATTGATTCGATTATCACAATTTTCACGTGTTTACATCATATGCTATATATTTCCTACGAGCCTCGCGCGAGCGTTAATTCGTCTGTTGCGGCTGTCACGCATGACAAGACGACAGAAGCCAAGCCTGGCTGTATCCGAATGGTCGATCGGACAGACCAGGAGGACATTTAGGATATCTGTCATTTGCGGTTTAAATTACTCCGTGAATAATACAACATGTTCTGGACTCTGCAGCGCCGCGGGGTGCGCGAATAGCAAGGCGGGGGAGGGAGGGTTACGAGACGAAGGGAGGGTAGCAGAGGGATGAAAGAGAAGACTGAGTACGCGCCGGGGTAGGTCGCGCGCCTGCTTTTGTCAAGCCGCAACACGAGCCGCGGCTTTAATACAATACAATACTGTCGAGAGGGTGGAGATGAGAGGCAGCGAGTCGAAGGGAGAGAACAGCTTACGCTCGCGGTTGCAAGTGTAAGCGAGAGAGAAAGAGATAGAGGGAGAGAGAGAGAATTTGGTACGACAGCAAAATGCTGTGTGTGTCAGTAAGTAACCGTCTAGATTTGTACGCCCCCTCACCATCCTGGAAAACCCAACAGACTGCCAGAGGACGTGTCAGATTCAGCAGCGTATGTTTTGCAAGAGCCTTACTATACTCGCTTCTCCTCTCTTTTCTCATCACCCTTTCCTTCTCTCTCTCCCTCTCTCTTACTCTGCTGTTTTGTATCTCTTTCTTTCTCGTGTCCTGTTTTACAGTTACAGTGACAGGGACGCATCTATGTGGAAATTGATGGAACTTAAGCTTCAAAGATGAAACTTAAGAACCACAGGCTATTACAAGATCTCGTACAGTGTTTTAAACAAAATATTTGTCAATTTTTTTTTTAGCTACGTAATACGTAAAAATGAGAAAAACCACATCTCTTTTTGTTTATTTAATCGACCCTTGAAATAAGTTAATTTCAAATCTCGAGATGTTATTATAATGTTGTCTTATTTGAATTCACAAATATGGCGAAAAAAATATTAATAAAAGTTTTCTAAATTTATTATATGCAAGAAATCGAGAGAAATTCATGTTTTTTAGTACGCGCCTGTTTAATTATGTTTCCGTCGTGGATCCTCGAGGATTATTAGCTTCTCGAGAACTCTCGCTACATACGCCCCTGTACAATTGTACACTTGCAAATCTGTCGCTATAATTCCCTTGCCTCTCGCGAGCCATCCTTCTCGAGAATTCTGAGTTTTTGCGACGACGCTTATGCAAGCGGAATCTCGGGTATCTGCGGCTAATTTCGCGGATCCTAGCGAGTTTCCTGCACGGAAAGCCCGCCATATGGCGCGCGGTTTGTGAATCCCTGCCGCTAATGTTTTGTTCCGGATCGCAATCCTACGGCTGATTTTGTCATTACTGCACTCCTGTATAGCGCGAAATAATGTCCCGAGTTTAATATATCTCTTTATGGTCTTGGTAGACATTTCTTCTGCGTGCGATTAATCTATTTTTGAAACAGCTGATATGACGATTACCATTTATAAATTTGATTATTTAATTTAATATTTTATATAAGTATAAATTTTTTTAAACAAGAAGCAACTTAAAAATCAAATAAGTTGAAAATCTGTAATTATAAATTTTAGGCTGATTCTTTTGAAATCTACTTTGCATGTGTTATTGCATATATGCATATGAGCGTGCATCTCTCTACAATTTGATTTCCAAGTGGAATAGGAACATGTAAATTTCGCGATGAAAACTTTTCTCGAATTAATTACGAATATGAAGCGCAGCTTGCACTCGATTATATGCGAGTAAGTACATATTTTAGGCAAGGATTCTTTGCGAATTGTTAAATGAGTTTACGACACGGTTAATGAGATTACTTCTGGTCACCGAGCATTATAGTCAAGACCCGAGAGTTTACTGCATTTCTGAATCATGTCAAGAGTTATCCGACGTTTCCCGCGTGCGTTTTTCACGCAAACTTAGCATATCGCCGAGTTAGAAAAAGATAAATATTTACGAGCTCTCCATTACGCGTTATGGAATTTTTATCTGGTCCGACATGTAACACACCGTAAAGTACTTGGCGTTTGCGGAATTTTCTGCAGTATACTTTAAAGAAAAGTTACTTTGACTGTTTTAATATCTTGACTATACTTTACTTTCGTTACTTCGCTCTCATTTCAGCTTCGTATTAGAAAGACGGTGATTTTTCGAGATCTTATTTTTTTTTGTTCTTTTTTGCAGGAGATATGGCATATATATTGAAAGTTATAAGCAAATCGATAGAAGTAGAAATAGTAATTACATTTATATTTAACAAAATTTTATCGTAAATATTCACATTTCTATTTAAGTTTTGCAATTTTAATATTCTCTAAAAATCTAAACATTACTATTTATTATTATATTTATTATATTTAAACGTAAAAAAAAAAAAATCCGTAAACTCAGCATCTTATTTAATCAATGTTAATTTAGAAAATAAAAATTATGACAATACGAGATGTTGAATTTTAACAATCCTTTTTTGAAACTCGTAACGGCTTTACGATCGCTCAAAGCGATATAACACGTTCCATCGGCGAGAGATAAATCTATTGTGAAAATGTATTTTGCGCGATCAGAGTTGCTTCTGTCGAATGTGAGTATCTATCGGAGGTTCTATCGGAGAAATGTTTCGTGCACTTGATCCATTTACGGGATGAGCTTTCGGCGCAGGTGACAATAAGAAACCAATGGAGCATGTGAGACTGTACAGCTGTGTATACGCCTATGTGGACACCTAACTGGATTCTACACGGTCGAGACGATTTCGCGAGTAGAGATAGGACTCTCCGGGCAAACGATAACTGCACCTCAGAGACGTCGACAGAACCGAACTTTGTAATTCAGGATATGCTCTTGCATATGTCGTTTCAGATAGTTATTGTCACGGATGGAATAATATTTTTATTACTATTATTATTGTTATTATGGCCAATCTTGTATAAAATCGATAATACTGGAACAAGTAGACGTAGTTATTTTGTATGGTTTATATCTGTTCCTTGATTGCATTCGTGTGTATTAAAATAATTTTAGATTTTGAAAACTTTGGACGCGAGAAATATATTGGTTATTCATTTATCATCATCACGTTTCTCTCGATTAAATTATTTTGTTTATTCATATATAAATAAAATGCAGCATATTTTTAAATTAATAAAGTGCTGCATATATTCTCAGTCAGTCTATATAATTGTTATTCAAATTTGTGACAATATTTTTCTAAGAAAGAAATAAATAACATTTTCATAGGAATAGGTATTAATTATTTATACACACTTGGGGAAAATTCTAATTAAATAAATTTTGAGGAGGCATATAGTAGATCGAGCGAGAAAACAAAATTTGATATGAATGTGGGTATAAATAATTTTAACGTTTTATTCCGAAAATTAATCATATTTAATTTTATTGTTGAAACATGCGTATATATGACTCGTCACTTCGCGCACAGCATCCTTGCCTCCCTCTTTCGCAAAACATAATACTCCCTTTTTTAATCTTTCCCTACGCGCATATCCTCGTCTTCATGGCGGCGCATCTTTTCGAGAGCAACGTATTGTGCTTCACATTACAATATTGCGAAGTCGCTCAGAAATGGAAGGGGGAACCGAAAGGGGACAAAATGGGCTGAAGAATATAAAAAGAGTAGGGCTGAACAAGTGCGGAGGATGGAAAAAGAGAGACAAACGGAACGAACACGTAGAATCTCGGAGCGCGTATGGGATGAGTAATGAAACGGTCAGGGACAGAGGTTCTCTAATCCTGCCGGATATAAGATGAAATCGTTTGAGGACGGGAAAGGGGAGGAAAAAGGAAAGAGGGAGAGAGAATTGCGAACCGTAAACCGACGGGGGAAACTGAAGAAAATCCGGGATCGTTACATTGAGTACCGCCATCGTTTTTAGATTAGGTTCGGCCAAACGCCAGATTTTGTTCACCGTGCGAGAAACAAGGTAGGAAATTTACGAACCCTTTCGCTCGTAACGTTGAAATTCTGATACAATCGCGAAAGATCTGCAACGAACGCTGCACGCGGTTGCTATGTGGTTGGATATAAGTATTAGAAACTTGTTTTATTAGCAAAAAAATTATAGTTAATTCTCTCTTCTCATAAACTTCAACTTCGTAGATTTTTATTGAAAATTAAGTGATGTATAATAATTAATATCGTTAGATTTTTTTCTGCGAAAGATTACGAACTTTCGATACTACAAAAACAATTAAGTGGCTAATTTAGTGATTATTCTTATAAAGTATATCGATAATTACTTATCTTTGTCGATTGTGTGAAGAGCTTGAAGGGCTCGTAAAATTTATGCAACGCAAACTCTGAAATTAGAAATGCACTATTCTGCGACGAATCAACGGTAAAGGGCAATCCGCAAATCCGGGGGAAGGAAGAGCCGTGAAATTTTGTGGTGCTGGCGTTGAGTCAACTTAATTAAACTCCATAATCCATTTCTATAACGTCTTAATTCCAATTCTGAACGAAGTTTGCGGAAGAAACTTGCAGACGCATTCGCATGTCGTTTTCCGCATTGAAATCTACCGAACGAAAACTGGAGGATTACGCGAAGTACTCGGAGAGAAAAGGTAACGTTGTTTCTTTGCGATAACGAAGCTTGCCGATTGAGTCCCTTGACTATGCTATTTAAATTAAAGGCTTGGGGGACAAAAACCAATCAAGAATCCATTTTATCAAATGTTAAGAAAACCATCGAAGCTGTTCAAAACACTTGGAAATTAAATCAAATGCTTATTTTTACATTATTCAATCATATACATACATACAAAAAGTTCTAATTTTATAGTAAAAGAAAAATGTAAAATTCGTTTCTTATTTCATTTTTTTTAAAGAATTCTAAATAGCTTTAAATACACTGTTTACGCAAAGTTTCTTTTTTTCATTCGTTATATCGTTTTTCTTTTCAATCGATGGAATTTATATATTAATGATTAGTCAAATGAATAAAATATAATTTATATGGAAGTTCATTAACAGACACTAATTAAACTTGATGTGTTAATAAATTGGGCGTATAATATAATGTTACTATTATTCAAAAGAGAATATCGATAAAATTGTTAAATTAACATTAATGTAATAGACAATATTACTTATGCAAAGCATATATTACTCGCGAGCTATTAGAACTTTGAACATTATTATACTTTACTATATGTATTGTTAAATTTGTATTGTCAGTATAATTTGTTGGACAATATAGTATCTTCTATATATATGTATGTATATTTATTTATTCAATTATTTGGTCATTATTTATTAAAGAAAATAATATTATTAATTTTCATTTGTTTGCCACTATTACGCAAAATGTTTTCAAGTTTTGAAATTAAATAGCAAGTTTATAGAAAGTATTCAGTTGTATAACAGAAAGATTATACGCCAGCAAAAATATTTTTTTAGAATAACATAATTTTCAGCTTTTTAAACAGTGTATTTAATTAGTTTTTGACACAGAATTTTTTTTCTTGCTTTTTAAGAGTTAGATGCTTAACAATATATCACATAATTATGTGAAATATACATAATTATGCATTAATTTAACATTTGATTAACCAAATTTTTCGCATAACAAAAACATAAATTTGAAAATAAAGTATGAGAATAATTATATTTTAATAATAAATGCAAACTTATACATATACATTTTTTTGCTTTTGTATTCTACCGAGCAAAAACCTCAAGATAGGGAATCTTACTTAAATTCGAAAGGAACAAATAAATTAACATTTAAACGATCAATAACTATCATATTATTCGACGAAAGCTAAAATGGCAATCAGAGTTGCAAATGTGTCAATAATTACAATATTTTATATAACAGATATATTTGTTTTATTAAAAAAAATATTTTTCTACCCATTTCTGTCAAACAACTTCAGTAAACAGCTCTTCCATGTTCGATGAGATTGAAAGAACCATGATTGTATTTGTCGATCAAAAAAATTATGACATTGCTGGTATTGTTTGCTCTGTCTTTGTACGTCTGTTGTTTAACTGCTTCTCCCGGAGGCGAAAAGGTGAATCGAGTATTAACTGTTTGCCAATTTCTGGCATGATTTAAGACCGTCGACCTGTTTGCTACTGGGAAATCAGAAAAGTTATCGTTAAAGCCATCGCTATACGGACTGTCGCAGTGTCGATAAACGTTCATAACATTATTGGAGCTGCATCGTGCTCGTTTCGATTCAACGCGGATCCTATAAATCGCGCGTGTGCGCGCGTGCTTCGTATCGATCGACTCTCGATTACAGACTCTTGTCGAGCTGAAAACTGCTTCGCGAATTCGTTCCCGCGTGCACACATCACACATTGTTATGTTCGAATATCGCTAAATTAGATAATAATGAGAATATTGTCATGTCGGATATTATTATATTTAAATTGATTTCTGCATTTTGCACACGTGAAATATTGTGGAGTAATCGTGACCGCGTTCAGAATCTGTGGAAAAGACGTGATATTAAACTGATTAATTCTAATTTACGTATCACATATGAAATCGTGTCAATATGTTATTCCAAATGTTGCCAAGTGATATTTATATATCTCGATTAATCCATTAAATTTCACATTTCTTTGAAATTTTGTGATAAATTAAACTTATAGAATATCTGAAATCTATAATTTCCCTGAATTTTTAATAATTTGAGTAAAGAGTATTGCAGCTAATGAATCGTTAAATATGCTAAAGAAATTATATAAAATCATTATTTTATCGCAATGGCGATAGAAAGTAAAAAATTGAGTACCTAAAAAGTCGCATTTCATATGAATTAAAAAAATGACTTATATATATTTAATTATAAAAAATATATTTTAATTTTTTATTTTATTTTATAATTATATCTTCCTGTCATTTTTACTGAATTTTTGATTTTTATGATCATGCATAGTAAAAGGATTTTATAGGTCGCATTAAATTCACAAAGAAAAATGAAACGACAAAACATTTTATATTAATTATGACGTTATACATAGTGTGGTACTTCTTGATTACTTGATTCTGCGCTGACTTATGTTGTTAGTCTTTGGAGTCCTTTGAGAGAAGATCAGTCTAAAATACACTTTTGCATTGCATTATATAAAACCATAAGGTATTTCGCGCAAATTGAATAAAGAGTATTTCGTAGCGAGGAGTGTCGGAAATGAATGTGTGCGACATTTTTTGTGCATGCTTTATGCAACATCTCCGAGATCTATCAGACATTACGCTCTGACATCTAATACGGTCGCGAGACGTCGACAACGAGAATGCGTGTGATGCATCGGGCTGCAGCATAGCTGGGGAAGGATTTCTTTGAACGTGCCTCGCATCTTCAAAGGGGCAAAAAAGAGGCAAAAATGGAGGTACTCGCTGCTCGAGCGCGCAATCTTACAGCGACATTGCATCTGCTAAGAGCGTCCGATGTCCTTAAAGGTTGGAAAGGTCCGAAGTAAAACGTAGTCGAGGATGAAAAGTGTCGGCTGATGTGAGGAAGATGATATCTGTATATCTACTGCGACATACATGTCTGTCGACATGGAAATTCTGTCAGACAATACTACACATGCGATCGTCATAGCGTGTACATTAATTATTTCTGAGTGATATCTTGAATATATACAACAACGTTGATTCATTATCTGCAATATTCTCTCTTATGCTAACAGCATATATTAAGTGTGACAAAACTTATCCGAATATTATATATTTAAATATTAATAATAATAATATCACATTTTTATGTAATTTTATTTTAGTATTTGAAAAGCACAATTATACTTGTTCTTATCATTGCATTATCATTTCTGAAACAATTAGAAATTGAATTACATACATATAGATTTAACGAAGAACGTATGAAGAATATATTATTAATTTAATTATTATTAAATAATTAAATATATATATAATGTAATATATAAATGTAAATTATTATCGATCTATTAATCTTCGTTGCAGAATGTTAGTTAAATAAATTACTAGGTTGATTGATATTCTAGATTCTAGAGTATATAGTTAGAAGATAGATTTTAAAGATATATTTTAGATACGGTTAAAAAAATGATTATATTTCAATGTCTGTTTATGCGTATTTAACACAAAATACAAAGTAATTAATGAAGATAATGAATAATTTACTACAATCAGCCACACATGTTTTGAGATATTTTCCATTTCGTTGAAAAAGCAAATAATGCATAATATCACGAGGCAATTTATATAGCTCGACGACATAAAAGCCATTCATTCGGAAAAGGTTTTTAAAAGATACGAATTATATAAATACCTATTACACAAATACAAACACTTAATGGACTTTCATTAACATACAAACACACATTGTACAGCATACAATATCGATGTTGTCTGTCGATGGTATGTTATACCAAACATTTATTATTGCTCTTAACGAGCCGTATATTATATGGAGAGTAACGCGTAAAGTGGCAACTTTAAAGCTCTTTATTCTATCGATAATCGATTAAACTGTCAAAACGAGTGCTCTTTCTCGCCAATTCAAAAATGATAAAAGATTTTTTCTCCATTTGACTGTCTCCGTCTCGAGAGTAAAATCTATTCGTCTCACGTCGATACTCAATACCAAAAGCGCACACTGCCTGAGGTAAACCTGTCTTTAATACGGGCACGAAGAAGGTTGTTGGACTCGTTTTATCCAGAGGACAGAGTGACCACGAAGTCAATTTCAAGGAGCTTCGAAGGTGTGGCTACGCATTTTTAATTTGAGAGTAATAAAGAATTTATAAGCGATCACTTAAGATGCTGATTATATTAAAGTCTTCAAATTATAAATTCTACGATGTTTCTTTAAAAAAAAGGCAATTATTAGTAAACCGTTATAAACTTGTATATATCTTTTATTAATGATTTTTATAACTTATTTTATTTTATTTTATTTTGTGATTCATATTTTTCTCGTTGCGTGTATATGTCGAATCTCGGTTGCATATTTACGTATATATTAAATTCTCTTTTGGAGAGACCTGAAATCTCAGTATTTTTACTTGATCTCGCGCATTTCCACTCACTCGGTCATCCGCAAAGTCCAATCGGTCGGATACGACGCGACCCTTTTCGCGCAAGATATTGCCGTCAAGACCGGACTTTGCGAGTCAAAGGCAATCGCCTGTTTACAGGCAGTATCCAATCTACATCGGACAGCGATAGCGGCGGGGGCGTTTACACCGCTACTGCTGCTTGAACAAACAAGATGTAAATTCGTCGTGCCGTGCACCAGTAGGAAGCAAGTAATTAGACGCGTTGTTGCGGGGTCGAAGCTTTGAACTCCCGCTTCGTATCGGGGCCACTGTTTTCTCTCGGTTCTCTATTCTGATCTCCGCTTCGTAATTCTGTTGCTCTCTCGTCCACTTTCTTCAGGGATACACAAGTTACGCGCCCCGGAGTCTTGTATGCGAGCACGCACTTCTCTCACACACGTTTTATCGTGCGCTGCAGGGGTATACACATAAGGGTACACAAATTTCGATTCTCCGACAGTGATCTGTCACGCTGTACCGTCGCGTTGCGCCGGACTGAAATTTTAATGAACACGTATGTAGGAACGCGAATTGCAACGAAGTTGGTCAGGTCGATAAACAAAGACGCTTCTATTCTTTTGGGAAGCCCTTTTGTCCCGTTTATTTTAATTTTGTACAATATATTAAGATGCTCTTGTTCCTAAGGTAGAGAGAGAGAGAGAGATTTTGACAAATATGTTTTAACATAATGTATGCATGTATATGTATATGTCTCTCTCCTTTTTCTTTCTTTCTCTCTTGTAAAAAATATATAATTTTAATTGCACAAGTTACTAATGAATGTGCTTTTGACATATGAGCTTTTAAAATACATTCCCTATTAATTGTACATAAGGAGAGTGAATACATCATCATGCAGCTCTTTTTTAAATTTGACCTTTTTTTAAATTCGAGCTTCAAAATTTATATATGACGGTATTTGCACTATTATATGTGTTATATGTATTAGGCATTCTATTTACTATTTTATTTAAAAATCGTAGTTTATGTTGAATGATGTAATTATAATTCAGACTATTTCCGAGAACGAGTCTTAAATTACGTATTTATATGCATATTTTCCTCATATCGTTATGCATCTTTCCGCTTCTAGTATCGATCACGGTTCTCGATATAAGACTATACTATAATAGCATGAATGAAACTCTTGTTTTACCAATGTTTTCGTTTGTAACACATATCGGAAGGCGAAAGAAACCGTGCTAACAGAAGGATTCTGTTGGTTCAACAAAACCATCGTACCGCCTTCTACCTTCTGTCCGAGTGTAAAATCTTTTCTTGACTCCTTCGCGGTTGAGAAGAGCGCGATGGAGGAAAAAAAAGATGGCGAAGAGCTTTAGAGTAACTCACTGGAGCACCGATCGAGGTCCCCGAGGTAGTCTCCACTTTCAGTATTTACTATGTTCTAGGAAAAAGTGCTAGGTGCTTTCAAAAATCGTTTTCGTTCTGTCAGAAACCGGTCTTCCTTCATCTCTTTTCATGTATTACTTTGTTCCTATACTTGTAAGAACTCTTGACTGGAATGTATTTTTATCTCGATATATGTATTTCCCCGAGTCAAATCAAAATTCATATTTCTTGAATTTTATCTTTATCATTAATCGTTGATTGATTCACTGTATCGGCGAATTTTTCCGTTCTGCATTCTCATTATATTAACGATTAATGCAAAATAAATGTTAAAATATCTGTGTATTTGCTTACGAAATTTAATTCTTGCTCACTGTTTGAGCACAATAAATAAAATTGTGTAACGTATCTCGAAATATAACGAATTTCCTTACAAAAACCGAAGAGAAACGTGATATATAATATTTTGCCAAGTTTATAATATTTTCGGTTGCACAATTATTTTAGACACATCTAAATAAAAAGGAATATTTTTTTACCAAGAAGTTATATAAAATATTCAAAAATTGTACGACCGATTGTTAGAACCGCAAAGTACTCGTCCGTCGTGGCATTTCTTGAACATCGTTAGGGGAGACTCTTGAATGCCGACGGAGGGCACACGACAGACAAACGAGGGGGTCGAAAGAGCCTGCAAAATGCACGCGGCGCGGAATATACCGAACTATATCAAATAGCAGGACGGTTAATATTGAATTCTGTCGGAGAGAACGAGCGCAAGGATCGAACGTGTTTCTCGTTAAGTGAAGCAATTACCCAGACCTATCTGTTACTTAGAACACCGTCAGCAGCCGCCAAAGCCTTTTAGTTTTGAAGACTGCCTCAGCATTACGTCATAATCTGCAGCGCTGTGCATTTTTGCCTTCTTTCTTTTTTTATCGCGTCGACATCTATAGCTGCATCAATTTCACTTTCATACATAACTTATGTTAAAGACCGAAAAATACATTACTTTTTTATATTATATAATATATTATTATTATATGTATTAAAAAATAATTAAGTACAGAAATTTTAATCGTACAACGATTTTATTCTATCGCGATGTGCAATGTATAAATTTTGAATCACGTGAATATCTTTTATACATTGTTTATTTAAATATTAATTGAAATATTAATGTCATATTTGTAAAATTATATGAAGATAATTCGCGGATTATTCGTTCAAAAATTAATAATTAAAGAATACCGAATCATGACGCGTTTTTCATGCAAAGCATATGATAAAAATTATTATTCGAACGCGATGCTCGTCTTTAGTTTGCGGATATTTTTTTAGCGCGCGTGGCTTTTTATGACATCGACTTCCTGGATCAATAAAGCATCGTAACGAAGAAATTGGCCTGTGCTAGATATTCGCTAATTATATATCTCGTACCGCGTCAATTTTACCTCACGCTGCGCTGCACTCGATGCATCGGTAAACTTGTAAATAATTAACGAACGTTGGTTCTATACCGTCGTTAACATTCTAGCCCGTTATTGGCTCTCCCTATTAGGTGATATTGCTCGCGATCATAGCGATGCGTGAAACTCGTTACGTTTCCAGACATGATAGCAGATAACATTGGAACACGGCTTTCAAATTTTTCTAAAATGTTTTGTTCTGTCAATATCTATCGCATTTCTAATGTTTCTTTAATTTCTTGTGACTGCTATTGTTTCTATGATGCGTTTTAGCTTGATTGAATGTATTCAAAGATTAACTTCTAGCTTCTGACTGTACAAATTGAACTTACATTAATTAAATTAAAATATTAGTAACGCTTAAAGTATCGATCAAAGTTAAAATCGATAATGTATGAAATATTTGTAGTGATAAATCTAATAAAATCTATAATTAGAAATAATTAAAAAGTGATATAAAAATGGTTGCAAAAGCAAACTTTCGTACACATTCTATTTTTATTATGCATTTTTCGAATTTTCAGAATAATACATATATTTTTACTACGTGTTTTTACTACGTATTTTCAGAGATATTTAATTTCTGTAAAATTTGTATGATTGACAATCTCTATCTTTTTGAATTTTTGCATTTAAATGCGCAGCTTTGCGGCGAGTGTTCCTAATCCCTTCCACGTTGTGGGACTTCTGAAATTTTAGATGACCACTGTAGTAGCGAACACAGACGCGGGTATATAAGGTAAAGGGATCGTTTGAAATTAGCCACGGATTTTAGTAGGGGCGTCAGGTTTCAACGTGGTTGGGTGGCTCGTGTTAGAGTATATGATCGTGCTTCACTTCGGAGGCATGCGCGTTGAATCTTAATTCACGTTATTAGTTTTAACTGTCTATATCGAGATCGCGCTTGCTACGATAGATCTATCTCATAAAGAAGCTATTCCGCTTAAAAGACAAAAAGTCTGAAAAATATACAAATAAAAATAAATATTTTTTTTCTTCTACAAAAAAAATTATATAAAATATTCAAAAATTGTGCGACTTATGGACGCAATAAAAAGTAAAATATGTTTTAAATTTACTTTACTTCGCACAAAAAAGGATATATGTAATGAATTTATTTATATATAAAATTTACAGAGAAATGTGATACACGTATCTTGAGATCCGATCGATTTTGCATTTAATATTGCTTGTATAACGTTATTTTATTACTTTTCGTATTATTCAAGTTTCTTTAATACTTTTAACGCGCACGACACACGTTTTAAACTTATAATATAGAATTATAAATGATAATTAATAGATAAGAAAACGCTTTGTGCAGAGCATAGGTATCACTTAATGTCTCTGGTCCGATCTTGCGCTTTTGCTCACGGGATAGGATATGCTTCTTAAGAAATTTCTAGGATGAAGATACGATTTACGAGGTGATATAAAAAATAATGGTTTAAACAGAAGAGAGCCCGCGCGTAATGGAACGCTCAACATTCTTTTGTCTCGGTGAGACAACCTATCTCTCCAGATCGTATCAGCTAATTATTTCATCGGGGAATTATTGTCCAGTCGGATGTGGCTTAGGTTGGTTCATCGATGCCGCCTCGACGGTCCAAATATTCTCGAGTCCTGTTTCTCCGGTGGATGCAGCCTGCGAACAGGTTGCGAAATCGCAGTTCTTTTTGTAGGAACGCGGAATGCTTTATGGCGAAGTATTCATTTGCAGCGTTACTGATTTTATGTAATAATGTCGCTGGGGAATCACATCGGAGCCAGTTCGGTGTTAATTGCTAGGCGACGACAAGGATATAATGCGCACAAATTGTTTTCAAACTCGTCTTACACATTATACAATTTGCACGTAACGAATCCTGTTTTTTTTACTTTATTTTTATTTTACGCTCATTATTATTGTTGATTCAATAGTATTACATTACTTCCTCCTCGATACTCTGACGCTAAAGTATATAAAATTATTTTCACAGAATTTTTATTTCTTTATACAAAATAAAGATAGAATTAATAGCATCGTACACGTGGAAAAATGGTCTATGCTTTCTTTATTGCTTTCTCATCATGTTTTAATTTATATGTTTATAATGATTAAAAAATAAAAAATAATAAAAAATGTCATAAGCGTTATTATGAATAAATCAAAATTAAATATATATACATATACATATAATAGAAAATAAAAATGTTTACAAAGAAAAATAGAAGTTAATTAACTTTCTTTGATTTCTAGCATATTGGCGATATGAATAGATTCTTTTTTTAGTATACATTTGACACATTGCCTGCGAAGTTAGAGAAATCAAGTAGACTTGTATGCAATAGAAAAGATAATGTTGTGCGATTATTATGCGCTTTTATCAGCGCAATGCGTATGCCTTTTAAGCTACGCATTCTCTACTAATACATAGCTATATGCTTATGAAAGATGCATTGTACAAGATAAGCTTTACGGGAATAGTACGAAGCAGTTATACCGAGAGAGTGCAGGGAGGAGGTTTAAGAGGAACTTCTGGGAGGGTGAAGTCAAGACGAAAATCATAATTGTTCGCTGTGTTAACTCGACGTTAAAATGGTTCTCAATTATTAATACCATTGTGAAATGGTGCTAATCTCCTTTATAAGGACAGTTGCGAGTACATTCACATACAGGTGCAGTAAATACTTTTCTACAATACATGGTATACTTAATCTCAATCACGACGATAGTTATTAACATTCTTAGATCTAATGACAGCGTACAATGCTTTTTAGAAAAAATGTCGTTACTGTAAAGTTTGAACTATTCAGGAACTTCTCAAGCAAAACGCATCTTCTGCTTATTAAAGCAGGAGTTTCCGTGATAAAATCTATTACGTTAATCATGATGTTGGATATTGATTATTTAAAATGCGAAACTCTTAAAACTCCCGCGCTCGTTAAACAGTGCGTAATTTATAAATTCTTCAAAAGTTAATTTCAATAGTTTGTTGATTAAATTAAATCAATATTTATTCACAATCACAATACAATTTTTCTTTTAAATATTTACGATTATTTTATTAATTAATATTAGTTAATGGTTTAATTAATTTTTTATATAAAGATAAAAATTATAAGATTTAAAATACCATTTAATGTAGTTAAAGTTCTTAATGATACTCTTTAAATGCTCGTAAGTACTTAAACACGCTACTCGACAAACAATCTTCCCAAAATCATATCATTCATGAGTGAATGAATGGAGAAGTACGCGCAAATGAGATGGAGAATAGAGAATTGAATGTATGTCTGCGGAACAAAGAAAATAGAAGATGGAGAAAATGAATCTCTCGGTAATGATAATTCATTTTATGGTAAAGATTTTAACCGCGATGAATGTGGGTATCGAGTATTAGCGAACGATTATATAGTAATTGGCCATAATGTACGACTCTTGTTCATTAAAAGTGTTAAATGGAACTAAACTGCATCGTTTATACGTCAGAAAGAAAAAAATCATATATTTACGATTGCGCGTAAAATAGCAAAATCTACCGTATATGGTTCGTTTCTAAATTAAAATGACAGATAGATTTAACCCGCGGAAGGAGAGATAAAGAGAGATTTAAAAAACTAGGCATATAAATTTTTATAGAATAAATTCGATCTGAAAATAAGAGCTTGAAAAATTTATATTAAATAAGGAAGACTATTAATGTCTGTAGGTCTTCTTGATCCTGTAGGTTCTAATCTTGTAGATAAAAATTTTAATTTTACGCAATTAATTTCGATAATGAGTGAAATTAATTTTCAAAATTATTTACCACACAAATGTGAAATTTTCAATAAATTCGTTATTGCGAAGAAACTTTTTTTATTAATTATTTATTTTTAAAAATATTTGCACGCGTAAGAATGCAAAATCGTTTAATCTCCAGTTGAAAGTTTCGTAATGCAAGAAAAACTTGACATATTTGCTTAAGAAAGTGAATCGCTGAGGCGATCGCTATTTTCTCCTACGTATATTCGTTTTTTGCCATCTTATCTCCAATTATCCTCAGTTCACATACGCGTACGTGCACTCTAGGAATAGGGCGTACTTTCGGGATTTAATTGCGACCCGTGACGAAGTCTCGTCCCGTGTTCGTTACGAGGGTCTGTGTGCTTTGCTGGCTCAAATTGAAAGCTTCGTTTCACACATGAACGTGCACAGTCGTCCACGTAACATATCTACACAGAGGCACGCTTTCTGCTTTTCTATCTTCTGTCCGTCTGTGTGTGTTTACGTAAGTATTTACGCCTGTGTGCGTGTCTGTATGTGTGCGCATGCACGCGATACGCACAGCAACCAAGGATTACGTGTCACAAATTGGTATTACCTAGCATTGCGAAGCATAGTCACAGAGACAGGTGTGCACGCGGCATTTCGAGAGAAGCGTCTCGAAGTGCTCCCAGCATACCTGATGCGATTCACCGTAGTAAGTTCTAACACGATTTCGTGACAGGCAATTTGCTTTGTAAGGAAATAATTGCAATCAGTTAGGCCAGCCAACACAACCGAATTCATCACCGTTTTAAGGCTTTACGAGTAAACCTCTGTATATACGAAGGGCAGAAATTCATTTCGGTTGTCGCTCTAAATATACATAATTCCTTCGCACTTGGAATCTCTCTCGTCGCACTTTTTTCCGGCCAAGGAAAAGTACGAGTATCTGCTCCCTACGCGAAGTTATCGCATTAATTTCGGATGAATAATTAAAGCCTTTTAAAGAGTTAAAGTGTATTTTAAAAAAGAGCTCACGCATTTACCAGTGCACGAATATAATTCTCATCTTTCAATTAAAGTCGCGAATTTTCTTGCAAATATTCTTAACGTTCCGAAGGCTTTCCGTCTTTCATCGACGGGATATCGTGCTAAGTACGACTATATTTCGAATTTGTCCATGTAGTATTCGTATACAAAGATATTGTCGCCTCGAAAGTCTCGCGGGAACCGTTTTGACACGGGACGCACGTCGATAGATACATTATCGAGCATCCGTGTGAGCGAGCGAGCGCGCGAACTCGATCGCCGGAGTGTCGATCCTCGGAAAATTCAACTTTACGCGACGGGGCGTCCTGGAGGCGCTTGAGAGGCAGTATTATGCGCGCACCGACGATATTGAAAATATTTTAAGAAATCTGTCACGCTGGGGGAATTTACCGCCCGATAAAGTCGAGCGGATTTAACAACATCGAACGGGATTATTTGACGAGATAGAATTCGTTTCACTCGCGAAACCATCGCGGCCGTTCAAAGAAGGATCGTTACTTCTTCGTAATTTGCTCCGATGTCCAAATAATCTTACAATTAGATGTATATCTTCTGTATTTTTATCGAACAAGAAGTATAATAATATTTAAAATTCTATGCGATACATTCACACTCGGATGAAATGGAATGATGTTGCGCGATATTCACTCTCAACACAAATACCATGCAATACAATTAAAAATAATAAAAAAAAATATAAAATAAATAAATACAATAAATAAATAAATAAGAAAAATAATTAAATATTAAAAATGAGCGAGCATCAAAACTAAAAATAAAAATTTTGCGAATATGAGAGGAATCTATCAAGATTTTTATTATATTAGGAAATTAAATTCTATACGTAACCGTGCGCAAGAGAGATGCAAAGAGAGAAGAAACATTTTAGCAAATTTAGGTGTTCAATTTGTGGATAGATTCGCCTTATTGCGGCGCGTGCGTTCACCTAAACTTTTCGTACAAGGGAATCCCTTGTGTACAGCGAATAAATCCGCCATCGTATACGAAACGGCTGTTACGTGTCGAGTCATTCTGCGGGTACGACACAAATTCCTTTTCCCGAGTATAGCGCCGTTAAGGGGAATCCCGGGTAAATAGAGTGCCACTGACCGTCGTGAAAGACCCGCACATGTATACGAAAAGTCAGAGCTGCTGGCGACAATCGTCGTCGATCGCGACTCGCTTTCAACTCGGACGATAATCGTTGCTCTTTGGAATTTACACATAATTCTGTTCCTTCTTACACATAATATATTTCCTTCGACCGAGATTGTGCAAAAACGCTTTCAACTTCGCTATCTACGCGTTCAACATTTTGCCACGTTCGACTAGAGAGAAATACATTATATAATATTCACATGAGCTTATAAACAAAATCTGTCATCATTCAATTTTTGCAATTTCACCGAACATTTTTAAGAAAAGAAATAATTGAATGTTTTAAAGAAATACTATATCTTTAGAAATATCAATTTCCAGTTTAAGGGTGCAGATGATAAAATTACTCTAATTGCAAAGCGATCGCATATTATTTTTGTCGCTGCACTTTGTCATTACATAAATAACAGCAATCATAGTTTCTCCGTTGGACTCGGATTGTGATGCATACGTGTGCTCATTGGATCTGTTTACTGTAAAGACCTTCGAACGCGGTAAATGCACGTTTTAGCGCGCTAGTTATACGTATATATACATACATATACACATGTCCCAGGGGTATCCCGCGGAATCTCGCGAACGATGGTTGGTGAAATGTTTCCCCGGGAGGGTACGTAGGTATCAAAGAATTCCTCACGACTGAGTAACGCTCGATCCAGGTTGGGGAGGGTATCGTGGATGCGCGTAAACTGAGAGCGTGCGTTCAACAATGTTGCACAGCCCCGTTGTTATCCTGCATGTTACATGGAGAGATATTGCAGCAACCCGGTATATCGTACGGAAGGGACGTCAAGACGCGGATTCCGCGGCAGCCAACCCTCTCTGCGTTTTCCAGACGGTGGACGTCAAACGAATCCGGGCTCTGCGTGAATGCGTTTGATCTCGTTGGTTTTAGACACGGCGAACAACTTGCCGTTACCGGTTCTCGTCAGATGTTTTTGTTTCTCAAAATTCCTCCCCGTTGTTCTCTGTCGATACTCGTCATGGTGCTTTGTCTCGAGGGTCTTTATCTTTTTTTCGTATATCTCCGTTTATTTAACACCCTCGGAAAAATGATGGAAATTATTAGGAAATGATGATTTTTTTGGAGTAGGAGGATAATGGAATATTTTTTGAAACTTGACAGCAGGAACATAACGTGTCCTTTTTACTTTAAAAAGTATGTAATATTTTATAACAGATATTTTATACAATTCTATTTCTCCTTGATAGGAATTTTGAAATTTAAGTTTCATTATTCCCTCCATTCTAAATAAATCACAATTATCTCACAGCTGTGATAATAATCGATGACTTAATTATCATTATGTATATATTTTTAATCATCAAGTATTTTCTTTTCTAATAAGATATAAAGAAATAAATAAAAGGAAAGAAAGACATATTACATTTCAAGTTTTATTAAAATTATATAAATGCATTACTTATTTGTAGAAAAATTATGTCAAGAATCATATTTCCAAAACGTTTTTATATAGTCTAATATTTATTACATGTATTTAGATACATATATATATATATATATGTATCTAAAATATTAAATTATATAAGTATTTTAAAGTATATAGAGATTATTTATTTATTTAATATTTATTTATTAAATGATTAATGTATCACGAAGCTTATTCTTATTTTATTTACTTGAGTCTACGATTCTATTGTTGCGCGTTCTCAATTTAAATTATATGTAGATCATCAAAAAATCTAATATTATAAAGCATCAGAAATAGAAAATATATTTGATTCTAAGTATCTTTAAAATATAATTATTGTCTGTAAAAATCACAACAAGAAATAATAATTTATAATTTATACATATTCTTATATCATTTTCTTAATTTGATCAAATGAAGAAATTACGCAAAAAATACACTTCGAGATCTGTTGCGACATATGTAGTTAATTGTAAAAGTCAATTAATCATATCATCGTTTTCCGATACTAATCGCGATCGCGTTTATAAAAGGAATTCAACGGAGCGTCTCGCACTACCTACTTTTCTGCTCGATTGTCAGCGCGCGAATAATAAAACGGAGCTGAAGCACGTCAACAATACCGCGCTTCGACACCAAGACCGAATATCGAATAGGTATGTTATTGATAATTCGTTGCCGAAATATTTTACGCACTATAACATACACTATATATAACACGGACTATTAAATTATACAAGAATTTTTAAGTATATAAACGATTGATTTATTAAACGATTGATGTAACCACGAATCAAAATATAATTCGGATTGAGCAATAAAATTGATTCGCAGGATTGAGTAAATCAAATAAATAAGATAAGCTTCGTGATACAATCGTCTAATAATTAATTTCTTAAAACTTAAAAATTATTTTAATAATTTAATATTTCGTGTATATATATAAAGTTTATAAAAAGAACATGCTGGAAATATGTAATTCACAATTTTCCTACGAATAAAATACATTTAGGTATATAATTCCAAAAAGTTCTTGAAATGCAACATGTCTTTCTTTTCTTTCATTTATTTCTTCGTATCCTACTGAAGGATATTTACATACATATACCTATAATATATTCAACATTATATGGCGCGATTGCATAAATTCCGGCAACACCGATTACAAGATAGGCCGGCAGCAATTGTCGCGCGTCTTGGTGCGCACGGGCGAGATGTCAAGTCACCGGTAAAAGTATCTTTCGAGGGAGGCAGGCATCAAACAACCCCCTACTGCCGGAATCGTCGTCGGCATTGCGCTCGCGCAGGGTTGAGCGCGCGTGTCCGTGTTCATCGTGCAGTATATACGTGGTGTCGAGCAGTAGCACCGGCACCACCAGCCAGCACCATCAGCCAGCATTCAGCAGCAGTAGCCGCGACGTGGTTGAAGGGCCCTTTCGGGATGCCGTCGTGCTAAAAGTCCGGTGTCGCGGCTGTGTCGGTCTTATATCCCGTTGCCCTTCGACGTGGCTCTTCGCGCTTTATATACGCGACGAACCCGACTCGGAGCAGAACTTTCGGCAGTCGAGTGGATGCATCGGGATCAAGTTCTGTTCCTCGTATCCACATAGTTTCGCAGGTGCGCGGTTTTCGATTTCCCTCACGAGATCGGAGCAGAGGATCCGACACAAAGGGTCTTCTCGGCGTAAGTTCGCGCGTGATCGGCCGGGACGAGAGTTTGCGCGCGGCGTGAGTTTTTCTTTCAGCGCTTCTGGTTCTCTGGAACGATTGTCCCTTTGAGAATAGAGAGAGAGAGAGAGGGAAGTTCGGGATCGGTTCATTGCTCCGGTATGTTCTCGTGTTGCGCGCCGATCCTTGTGTACGAGAGAGATTGGAGGACTTGAAGCCGACGAAGGGATTGACGTACGGGTCACGTGATTCCGAAGTTTTCTCGACAGGAGTTCGACTACGGATTTATAAATATATTCTTGATCATCGCGCTTGCGACATGTGTGACATGCTAATGTCATATTAGTGATATTGCAGCTCTATTATTATTGAGATTTTAAATGTTACTGATCTTTTGATGATGATTGATATCATCCGGCAGCGTATATGAAAATTGCTTTATTTGTTAGTCTTTCGATGTGTCTTGATATAAATACGACTCACAAAATTGAATCAGTTGTTTTAAAAATAATATAAATATTATTAGTCCAAGAATGCTTCAGCTAATTTACTATTATAAAAATCTATGTCAAGCGAGTTTATTTAACTCGTATGTGTAATGTTGTACTATCTGGATATATTTTTTACGCCGTTTAAAAATAATATTTATTCTCCAAAAATAGAATAATCTTCGTGTGTTTTTACTCGAATGTTTTCAATCTTGGATTTATATTGTTTTTAAAATAATATGTTCAATCTCTACCTGGTCAATTTCAACGACTTATCGATTGACTAAACGTTGTTCGCATTGTGGATCGATTCGACGTCGATTTTATATTTATTCTTTTCACTTACATAAGATCGAAAAAAACGATAGAGAAATTTTGTCGCGCTTTTTTTCCGATAACGAAGTTAGATGCCTGTAATTCTTATACGATAAGAGAAATGCGCGTTCTCTTTTTCGGAATTGATTAACGACTCGACACCGCTCGAGCATGAATTCGTACGAAATCTGGCGGCGTGCATATCGTTCGGTAGATTTATGACGTACATTGACGATCGTTTGCTCGGCGCGACCACCCGTTTCGGAAGTATAATATTTCCGAATCGATCGTACGTCGCCGATCAGAAGCCGCGAATAATCGTGTTGTCACCGACGTGTACCGTGCGCGTGATTACACCAATAAATCCTTGCCGTTTGGCATAAAGAGCAGAAGTTTAGATAGTCTTCTATTCAGGCTGGAGAGAATTTAAATATTTTTTACGGTGGAAGAATAGTATTAAAAAAATATAGGCAAACTTTTTTCACGAGAGTGAAAATGTCTCAAAATTTTAAGATATGACTGTGAAGAACAGAGTTTTATTAAATGTCGCGCGCTTCTTTTTATGACGTGTTTCTAGTTAAAAATATCTGATTTAATATCTTCTCTTTTCCGGAATAAAATTTCTTTCTCGAATTACAAATAGCAAGAGAATTTAATCCTTCTTCGTCTATTTCTAAACCAGATCTGACAGAGACTTGAGAAAAAATGTAAATTTTCAGAACGTTTTTAAATTCTTTTTTTCAAGAATGCAAGTACAGATCTCTTAAATGAAAATAATGAGCATATATTGGGTTTTCAATCCAGTATTTAAAAAAATCACGCTGTTGTGCGCGGTTGAAGCAATTGGTCGCTAATAACTCATTCTGTCCGAAACCCGTCGCCATTCGTAAATATAATTGAAAAATACCAGGGGACAAAGTAACGCACGAGTGCCTTCGGCGGCAATCCATTCCGGCACGGTGGAAACAACGGTGATTTTCTGGGCGATTTTGTAATTCGACGAGAGGACCATCGCGAAAGTGCAGTGAGATAAATGTTTCATGGACATCCGGACACATCGCGCTGGTCGACTCATCGATAGTTGCGGCGCGGTCGAAGGTGGTACGAAGATCATCGACGATATGTCCCCGGAAATCCACGGACTCTCGTGAAAAAGTACGTATTATCTCTCGTCCGTGGGATATATACGGGGGTTAACGTATCTCGGCGATTTGGAACTGCGACCGGAAAGAGTTATAGACCAATCCAATCGTGTAATTCGAAAGGACCTATTTATTAAATTTAGTCGAGCGTTATGACGTTATCGTCGTTGCTTGAATTCCGTTCCGCTTTGTTTGATTATTACTTTCCGGTTTTGTTTGTCGCTGACATTTGTGTGTTTAGTATCGAAATGTCACGTATAACGATAATTTTCTCTATTTTATTTGGATAAATAAATTATATAAAACTTATGTATATTTATTATACATTTAATATTATTTCTTTTGTTTTAAAATTTTATTATTAGTGAAGATTATTTAGACGGCTCGATTATATATATTAAAATGAGACATAATTAATTATTTGTTCATCATTCTTCGGCTAACACTTCGAAGATGTCGACGTAACATCACCAATCTTTTCATTTCATTCTTTTTATTCTTTGTCTTTCGCTCTTTCTCTTCATAGTACTCTGATTCTCCCTGGATGACTTCAAACGATTTCCCGAGTGTACTTGAGTCGAAGAGCTCTTACAGTTACAAAGATATATGTATTGCCGATTGAATAGTGTATTCATGTATTTTCTCGTTTTATAAAAAAAAGCCGTGTTCTCGACGATCTCACAATGACTAAGGACCGTGTAAATGATGCGCATTTTTGCAGCGTAGAGATTTATTGTAAACACAAGGGAAGACCGTTCCAAAATAAATACACGTTTTTGGGTTTTTTATCGGAGTACGCTTGTTATCGTAATTTTTCTCGTGCATAAACGATAAATATATTTCTGTGCTGTACGAGGAAATAATTGCAAGCTCGAGGAAATATTGCTCCGATGTAAGCGTCGTGTTGTTGATATGTATTATCGCGCCTTCACGTATTATTACGCGTTCTTCAACCCTGAATGCAGATTGTCACGAATAATGCGACGCCCATTCATCTGACTTGTAGAAAAACGCACTTGTTGTCGTCGAGTTTTTTGTAATCTCAAGATTCTGTTTGTCGCGGTGTACACAAACCCCGTTAGTAACCGCAACTTTCCTCGTTAAGAAATGCTGATCTGAATGAGCTCATTCTTACGGTCGTTCGTTGTATACTCGAAGAAACTCCCGCAAAAGAATTTCATCTTCTTCTTTAATTTTTTTTCCCTCCCGTGCTTTTCTTATCGTTTTTCTGCCTTTCTCGCCCTTGCCGTCTTAACGCGGTCTGTTGCCGCCGTCGTCGCCGCTCTCAACGCCGGTAGTTAAAAACTTTTAATAATAGATAAATGAGCTGAGAGCTGCGATTGTCCCTGCGAACATTGTTCGAGGCAGGACTGAGTTACCAATCATTTTTATGGGAAAGTAGGGAAGAAGATGTTAGATACAATCCCGCGGTAAAGCCAGATGTTTCTTAATGGAAATTAACAATGCTATATTTTGATGAATTAAGCATTGAGCAAATAAAGACTTATATACTTTATAAAGTTTATAAAGACGAAATATGATGGAAATATTAAACGAATTTAAACAAATTAAAAATTCCACTTAATTTCGACATGTCTCTCTTATCTCATTTTTCTTAAATTGTAAGTTAATGGTAAGCAGCAACAAACTTTAAAAAAAAGAAATGAGGAAAAACTGTAACACACATCAAGTAATATAGTAATCTTCATCTTGCTACATATTTTTTAACGTAGTGATAATTATGCACGTGCAAGAGCGTGATTTGGATCGCATATCAGCCATTATCCGTGGCACGAAACCGAGAATACACGCCGAGTCGCTTTTCAACCCCGTTCACTTCCGGAATGCAATTACACAGTGTTTTGTCGCATTCTGCGCGGTGTGCTTGCGTTCACACGATTTGTTGTGTGGAGTTTTGCACTGAGATTCGCGATAGGATGCGAAATGGAATTGAGCAGCGAAATATTGATATCCAGAATTGCAGTATGCAAATTGTATGTACGTATATTTTTCGTCTGTAACTGAGAAATTTATGTTATAAATTATATGAGACACTCGCAAGCTTTTCTAGACGCACATCTCGCGTCAATGTTCGATACCGTTAAAATTCGAGCTACTATAATTAATTCTGAATTCCTCGGCAAGGGCTTACGGCATATAACGTGGAATTTTTTACGCGACATTTTATACCCTGTCAGCCTTTAAGAAAACTTAATTAATATTTCGATGTAGTGCTTTAAAAATATACTCGCGTAAAAATGTCTAATATGATAAATAAAATAGATAGAATCTCAATTTTTTCATTTTAGAATAATTATTTTTTATTTTAAATTGAAAAGGGAAATGTGCAGCTAGATTACATTGTAAATTGTATTCTTCTGAAAATAATGTGACTTTACGTGATAAATTAATGCGATATATGAGATAGATTTTTAACCCTATAAGCGGAAAGCAGAAATGTTCTTCGAAATTTTATTCTTATACAAAGCTTTATTATTAATCATAATTTCTGCCATATTTATTGTATTAAAATTGTATGAAAATAATGAAATTTATTGTATCAGTGATGACATTATTTTATCTAACTGTATCTGAGAGTTTATTTTCTGTAACGTTTATTGCTATATCTGGTCTTCGACAAACGTTTATCGAACAACTAGACTTTTCTCACCTCGCAAACTTTCAATCGATTTCGTTCTTTTTATTTCTGATACACATGCGGTTATACAAAAATATCGATGACACAATATAATCATATAAAAGTCTTGACAACTTTTTGTTCGTCTCGTGAATCATATTGAATACCAAACTTTATCGAA
Source organism: Nylanderia fulva (assembly GCF_048542155.1). Taxonomy (NCBI): domain Eukaryota; kingdom Metazoa; phylum Arthropoda; class Insecta; order Hymenoptera; family Formicidae; genus Nylanderia; species Nylanderia fulva. The sequence continues at coordinate 4,038,271 of NW_028189622.1, forward strand.
TAACGAAATTATCCATATATATGTATATATATATATATATATATATATTACGATATACAGGATATATGTAGAACAAATTTAGAATCGATTCTGTTTGATATAAATTAATAATTGCATACAATATTTTTCTCAAACATTAATTTTTGCTAATTGTTAACGTACAATATTTTTATTTAAAAAAAAAATTTGATTGTCGAAAATCCTTAATAAGTTGGAAAAGTATATTAGCTTTATCCTCCAAGCTCCCTGTATTTATAAGAAATTATATTATTTTATTAATAGGACAAAATAGCAAATTAAAGTTTGATACCCTGTCCATTCTGTTTTCCTTGGATTACATTGTTGTCGCTAATCGCTAAATAGTCAAAAAAAGCTTGGGCGAACGAGGATGGATCAAGTTGGACATCGGCTATCGTATAGCAAGAAGTCGTTGTAACGTTTCTTTTGCCCTAGCTGTTTTTCTCACCCGTGCTTTTATGGCGGCGGATAATAAAAGTAATGCCGGTCGTAAAGAAAATAAAGATGTCCTGTATCGAACATTGCGGGTTCACTATGACCGGAGCTGTTTCTTCACTCATGACAACAATTGGACCGCTATTTTCGGTAACTTTTACGTTTACTGTGTAATACACAAGTTCGTTATGTAGGTTGTTAATTTTAACCACGTTAAAGCATTAAACGCCTAATGTTCGTCGAGAAAGATGAAGAAATTGTGTGTATCACTACGATAATCTGATAATAAAATATTTAAATTTTGCACATATTAATGATATTTCTCGTGTAATAAAAATTTTATAAATATTTTTTATAATATATATATTAATTTTTTTTTTATTTGTATTTATATTTCCTTTATCGTATATATAGGGTACAAATATACTCAAATATACTATACAAATATACTATATGTATAGAGCATAATTTATGATATCATCGGATGCTCATTGTTATTATTAATGGTATTATTCATATATATATATATATATATATTATGATCAAAACTTGATTACAATTAAAAGTAATTTATGTACTAATACATATATTATTAGCATAAATATTATCACTTGGATTTGATTTTCAATTAATTAATCAATATATGTTTCAAACAAATATTGATAAAATCTGTATAATAGGTATTTTAATATTAAATAATAAATCTATATTGTGTGTGAAAGACATAAATAAGTATATATGAATATAAAGGTTTTGATAAAATTTAGGTTGAATTATTTTATTGAATTAGATTAAAAATTAAATATTTCAATAATACTTTTTATTATTTTAATAAATGTTTTCAACAAATTTCATAATTCGAATTCTTTCTTCTATAGTAAAATATAAATAAAGTTAGAAACAAATGTGATTTATAATTATTACCCTCCAATAATAACATTTAATTTAATTGATAAAGATATTAAAATAAAAATTATAATTTTTGATTATAATAAGGAAAATTGTTTATAATAATCACAATAATTAAATGAGAGCTATTTGCATATTCGTTATTACAAATTTGTTGCTCTGATTTTGATTTTGATTTTTGATATCGCAAAATCAATTTATCTAAATTAAATTTCTATCACGAAGTATTACAGGGATTACAATAGTTCGATTGTTAGTCGGAACGGAAATTTGGAGCGAAAAATTAATCGGCGCGTGATTTAAGTTGATAACATGCTGATTTTATTGGCACGTTACGGTTCTCGTGCGAGAGTTAACTGCTTTTGACGTTACGTGTTTACTTCTCACGGTTACGCGCTGTTTCGGGAAAACAAGCCGGTTTATCCGATTTATCGGCGACAAATCCGACAAATTCAGAGCGCGCCGCACCGTCATGCCGGGATTGCGAGCGCGTATAACGGAAACGGAGGTGGAAGCGTCACGACAGGGTCCAGGCAAAGGAGGAGGCAGTGCTTAACGACCGTCGTGGCACGACACGGTGACGGCGGAAGCGTCGCGAGCGGCCAATTTCCCGGATTGTCCTGACGTTTAATGAATGCCGGCAGACGTTTTGATTTAGGGGACAGTTTCATTCCGAAGCGGAGCACAATAACCGCCAATTTGTAAATCGCCTCGTAAATCTCGACCGTCGCGGCCGCGTTGCGAATCCCGGCTTACACTACTAACGCTCCAATTGGATTAAACTATCGGCGCGCCGTTAAAAGAGATCGACTGGCACTACGTTAATTGTAAACGGTGTTGCGCGATATATAATAATAGTTATGGCATTGCAAAATCACGAATGGTGCGACATCACTTGGTAATTGGATCGATTTCTGATAACAGGATATCACCTGCGCGTGGGGCAAGAGAAACTCTGTCGTCATATTAATTAGTGATTTGCTAAGAATTGATCTTGCTTAGAATTAAATGTATTTGTTATATTAACATTTTGGAATCGGAACGAGGAAATTAGGACGACGATAAATATTCTTGGATTCGGGGATAAAACTAAAAATACATGTAATATATATTTAGATTTAAGAAAAGATGATCTATTTTCTCTATGTAATATTACGTTAGTTCACTTAAATATAGGATTTTATTTCTCTCCTCGAGTTTTATAAGATTGAACACAGCATATTTGATTTGCTTTGTTTAATCTTTTGTATTTTTCCGTTTTATTACGAATTTCCCGAAACAATAAAAGCAAATAAATGTCGATTCAAGTTTTACATAATTTCAACTAATAATGAGAGCTAAATAATGCTTAAAACAACTATACTAACAAAATTCTGAACTCGATTTTATTTAAAAAAGCTCCCGCTGAATAAGAAATTATACTGCTTAAAGGATTAATATCCAAATTTTGTTTCTACTTCAGTATGCATCTCATGACTATTCGACGTTCAGTCTCTCGGATGCTCGTTTCTCGAGCGTAAACATAGCTGTGTATGCCCTCAAAGTTTAGCATGCACTAACTGCGGTCTTCACCGAGTAGACGTGACATAACACGAGGATACCTGAAGTACGTGACTCTTTACATAACACGCTTATGTATTTGCATATAATCAAAGTGTCAATAATTGACAACTACATTTTTTCATATTTTTTTTTGCCACATTATATCAAGCTGTGATCAAGATCAGCTCTCGCAATTAATCCATATACTTGCATTTTTATTAAATACGAAATTATAAATTTTTAGTGTCAAGTAAAATTTTGGAAACAGATAATATTTTAATTATATTTTTCTGTGGCCTATTTTGAAATCAATCTTATATTATATTTATTATTGTCTAATTATCAACGATTACATTGTGCATTTTCTGTAAATAGAACTGTCTAAGACCGACACTAAAAAAAGGAAAATTGCCCGTAGCTATACATCCCCAGCATTTTTCCATGAGCTTGTCACGAACAAGTTTTCGAGAAAAATAGATAAAGGGACGCGAACGTTATATAACGGTGTTACGTAACTGAGTTTGCTAATTATGGAGCGAGCGCGATAGTAGAAGTAAATTCTCAGAGCTGTGGTGACGCAGGCCGTTTTACTCGAGTAGCATCGTTATGGAAATTCTTGTTATATATAGTAAAACTCGTGATAACATTATGAATTGCGCATTACGCGCATAATATTAGAAGGCTCTTTGCACTTTAAATATCCGTATAATGGCCTGCAAAAACTTTCGTTGCACTGTGTAAGCTTTATCTAAAAAATATCTAGCTCGTCTCTCGATAGAGATCTCTACATATGTATGCGGGAGACTTATTGCATCAGTATATTGTATAAATAATGGAGAAATATGGGGAAAAGAAATATTTATCACAAGAGAGTGTGAAGATATAAAAATATAACAGAGTTTAAAAAATATTTACTCTTTTCCTCTTTCTTTCTCTCCATATTTGAATATTTTATCTTATAATTTATAATTAAATACATTATATTAATAAAAAATAATATTAATAGAAAGATACGCACGCGCGGAAATAATTAATAATATATTAATTAATGAAAAATTCCCATCAATTTAATTCAAAATTATCCAGGAATTTACAGTTGTAAGAAATGATAGATGAAATATACGTATATTGCATTACATTTGATTCAGATTTATAAAAGTAAATATTGTATGTTAACTCAATACATCACTCTCTTTTCCTATATGTCGGTGCATATATCAAATCAAGAGTATCGGCATATGCGAATTAAATAAATAGAATTTTTATTATTTCCAGCGTTCCCATTTATCCATATTTTCAATAACATTCTATACGTATCCATATTGCAGAGCTCGCACTCATGATGCGTTAAATATTGTAATTAGCTTGTTTCATTCATCGCATCATCTTTAACCGATTTGATCTTCGTATTCGAGGTGCCATTGATAATTATTGAAGCATATACCAATATTGAATACAGATTTGAATCGCGAATTGCAGTTGCGTCTTGCCGAGTGATGTGCACATATTTCAAATATCGATAAGTCTGATTAACATTGGACATTCGTTAATTACTGTATTCTCGTATTACACTGACTTAGCCATGCGTTAATCATTTCATGGCTGTGTGCGTTTTCGACCAATCGGCATATTGCAATATGCATTTGGTCATGTATACATTATGCCAGATTGGCGTGTACATACGTTCTCCACGCTTCGTGCATTGTGCTGGATTTATATCGTGCCTTTAATGATAGAATAGGATTATTTACTGAGGACCACTAATAACCCTGCGCGATTTGTTTGCTTGCGGACAACAACCGCGTGTAACGATCATAGCGGACAATGTCATTAATGATAAATATGTTTTATCACTTACAATCGTTTTTTGCTTACGCTTTGCTTTCAGACGCCTTGTTTTTCTTCATTTTATTGAAAAAAATTAGTTAAGTTTATAAGTAAAGAATTTTTGATAAATTTACATTTCTTCTGTCGCGTAACTGACTGAACTTTTTTTGCTCTTTACAGATTACCTTTGGAGTTTAAAGAGGAAACATCGAGGGAAAAATGGCCGACCGACAGAGAAGGAGATACTTGACCATTAGTATACTGCACATTATCACAATAATGTGTCAAGGTATGTGGAGTATGTTTTAATGTACTTTTGAGACATTAATGTAACTTTCCCAGGAGGATAACATAATAACGTTACAATATAACGTCATTAAATCTGCCGTAAGGCATAAACGCTCGAATATATCTATATTTCCACTGAATTTAATTCCCCGATTTACACGATATTTACACAGAGACAAATATTACGAGTTCCATTCGTGTATTTATGTTTCGATTGTGAATATCGCAATGTAATATTCGAATATATATACTTACGTAATGCAGAATTGGCATTTTTTTTTCTTGTAATATTTTATAACGAGTCATAAGCTCGATAATTATACTTGTCAAGGGTAAATTTGATTATTATCGATGACAAATAATATCGAATTATTATTGCGACTCGATAAGATGCGATTGTGCTACCATTAGGATCATAACGATCATTCGTAGCACTCGGGCAACAGCGCGACATAACGTGCATAGATTAATTATATGGGTCTGTTACATAGAATAGTAGAAGACGATTGTGGCAGCATCTGCTAGAATCGTTGCGAAACAGTATAGTTCTGCTACATCAGATTGTTGTTCCGTACGTTAAATTGTACGGCTGTTTACTGCGATAGTTAATTCTGAAAATTTCATGTTTTTGTCTTTGAATTTTAATCGAGTTACATATCGCTCTGTGTGCTGCTTTTCGGTTCTAAATCGGTTGAAAAATTTCGTTGGGGACGCGAATTTTCAGAGAGGAAAATATTTCACAAAATATATAACGTAAATTTTTATTTTTTATATTTTATCGTATCTCGCTCGCGCAACATTATCGATTCTGATTCAACGTGACATATCCTGCCTTGAATTAGACAAGTGAATAGAATAATAATTTTAAAAAATTCTTTATTCTTGCGGTTTATGCACATTTTTTGCATATCTTTAATCAACGGCATTAATCAATCTTTCATTCAGCGTGTAATATCTTGCCGCGTTGTCGTTTTTTACTCGTTCCATAGGAAGTTGAGGTGGTATCTTTGAATCTTATTTTAGAAGCTCGTAATTATCGCTAAATAATAAGCTTTAGTCTCTCTCTTTTCCTCTCTCTTTTATTCACTTTCTCTAATAAGATGTATTAAAGAGCTCCATGGGATGAACTTTGCTTTGCTTTAGTGGCTATTATCCAAGTTTTAAACGATTTGATGCAACAGTATCTACTTTTCGAAGACAACGCGCTTGGCCAGGCGGGGTGAAAGAGAGATTGGGGCTAAAAATAAGGGAATGAGATAGAACTACTAAAGATGTGAAATAAAAGACCATGTCGAGAGATAGATAGATAGAGAGAGAGAGAGAGGGAGAGAGAGACAGAAATTGAAACACGGAATAGCGAAATACTTTGAATTCCGAGCCTTCCGAGAACTGGCGAGGAATATCCATGTTAAATTGGATTTACGCGTCTACTGATATAACTTTGTAATATTGTAATTAAGAATACAACGTCCTTGCAATAAATTTCAGGAACGTTGGCGCTAGTTCTTTGCTTTCGCGCAACGTTACATTGTGCTTGCGTTAGGTATTTTTTTTTATGTCTTCATATTGCATATACATATACGTGGGAACAAAGAATAAGTTATAAAACGCGGACGACGGCAAAAAAATAAATGTAAATTCTTAAAACTCTGATTTAAAAAGGTAACCATATCCCTATCAATCAAATATAGCTATCAATCAAAAATACTTGCGAATGATGCATTCACTCATAATCAGTATATGTGCATACTCGGCTTTTCGTAATTATTAATTTCCAATTTTTTTCGCGATTAAGAGGTTTCTGCTGTTCTGCAGCTGTATGACGTATTGCTTGGCGGTATTATATCAATCTCACGAATGCGACGTGACGTTTTGCACACAGTAACAATTCTGTCATTTCCCTTCTCGATACGTCCAACTGCAACATTATTGAGATTTTTCATGCTTTTCTGCGTCCTAATATATAATAGAAAAAAATATTTTTACTTATATTGCCACAACACGATTTCATTGTCGATTACGATCCAGCTACCTTTATATAAAGTTACATAACTCGTTACATCACTTTGAGATTTTCGCCTCAGGCGGGCGTTTGTGTTCAATGTGTCAAGAGCAGCGATAGCGTGCGTTCGTCGTTGTCTCGGATGCTCTGGAACGCTACTTTCCAATTTCTATCTCAGTTGTTGTTAAAATGTTGATATTTTTCGTTATAAGACCGATGATGATTTTTTCCGACCCAAACTTATAAATTTTGAATGTCCGTAGTCTAAATCACAAGTGAGAACTATTAAATTATTTTAACCCAATATAGAACTCTTCATAAAACATACTTAAATATTTTTAAATAAAATTAATATAGAATCCTTCAATGATTAAGCACTTAAGCTTTTAATTTTCTTAAGAGTCTTAATATTCGATTTGAAACTTTAAACACTGTGTTCTATCATTTTTTCTCTTATTTTCACATGTAGCTAGTGATTTTTCTAATTGCGAAAAATCGAAGTCATTATATTTTGTTGCTGTATTATTGATTTATAAAGAATTGATATTAGAATAGTTTTTTCCGATTCAATTTTACATTTATATTCTCTCACTCTCTCTTTCTATGAATTCTCATATACGAGTAGGTATATAAATGAATATATACGCGATGTACATTTGTATTTGGCAATTATATATTACTTGTATTCTCGAAGCTTTTTGCGGATTATTATTTTCTTATTATAAATTATTTTTGCTCCGATAAAATTATTATAGTATAGGATATTTTATTATTTATTGCATTTGTTTGACGATGCATATATATATATATATATATATATATATATATATATATATATTTATTCTTTGATTTTTTTGCTCTTATGCGTGTTCGTTGAAAACAGACAAATAGAAATCAGGTTAAAGTTATCGTAATTAAATTTGAAACACGCTGATACAGATCAGAGGTGTGAAAGCTCTTAGTATTTTGATATTGCGGGAACGTTGCGCTATTCCGGATCGGCCTAAGCAATGCGCGTGCAATTTGTCAGCAGCCATCTATGATGGCAGCGAGCACCGTAATTTCGTATCGCTTTGAGGCACTAATTTAAATACATATTAATACAACGCGTGTGTGTACGCAATATCCGCCTGATGCGGCGCGGGACACAGAGCAGTCACGGACGGCGGACTTTGGCGGCGTGAGAGCACGACTTTGCGTGCCAGCCAATCAACATGCCGGGCTATGCATACGAACGAACCTGTCGACGGCTTGCACACCGAATAAATTCGAATACGCTGAGCACCCGCGTTACGCGCAATAATGTCAGTTTAGCGGGCGAACCTGAATGGAGCAATGAGACTATACAGAATGGCGTGATCGTGCGCTACAGGATAGAATTCATCGCGAAATACCACTTATTTAGGGGAGAAACTATCGCAAATTTTAATCCTTAATCCTAATATGCTTATTTTATGTAGCGTGGGCTTAAAAGCTTTCTGCATTATTGCGAGAGTAATTTTGCTAAATAATTTTAATTTGTTTTTCAAAGAGAATATAAATTTGAATTAATTTATATTATCAAATAAAAACAAGCTTGTATGTGAGAATCAAAATATGTGTTAAAAAAAAAATTGGGCGTCAACCGAAGAATCAATATAATTTTCGGAGTTTGCAAAAAATCGATATTTTCACTTTTTACGTATTTAAAAAATTATATTACCTATATAAGGCTAGCGATGATAAAATGTAATCATTTGTTAACTATAAAATAATTTAGATTTAAAAAATGTATCTAGTTCAAAATTTACAACTGACGTTTGCAATTATTTTTAAATGTGATATAATGCAGAAATTTATGCAGATGGATTATTCTTTATGCTAAAAGATTTGACATTTATATTGATCTGGCCATGCAATTCTTGCTCGAATAAAGCGAACTGCAAAGTGTAAGAATTTGAAAAACTTTCAACTTAGCAATAAAAAATGTACTTTACAACTTGCAACGATCGTAAGTGATAAATTGAAAGTATAACTGCTAAGATAAAGTGGCCTCGATTTGAGAATAGATTTAAATATATCCACGAGTACTTTTGGCCCGTGACATTTTCTACGAACATTTTCAACAGTAAGCCATATAACTTATGTGTATATATTTTTAGAAGATAATCCAATATCTTATGTGTATATATATATCTTGTATATATATACACATATTGTCTTATTAATATATATACTTTTACTCTTAACCTTTTGATGATCATATATTTAAATTTATCAATCTTTATACCCATAATAGGTATTTTTTACAATGCATTTTAGCCTACACTTTTATTATTAAAGATCACATTTTAATTGAGTGAAATCAAATGAATCATAATATTCATAATAAATATTCAAAAATGACAAATTCTCACGTCTGTCAAAATTTGCCTGTCATGACAGACTGAAATAAGGGTGTTCCTCGCGCCACTTCGTTTCTTTTGTCGTTATGGCGAATGGAAAAACTTCTGGTATTCTCCCCGGTCGGCAGTATAAGACCGTAGATTCTTGATGCAGCTTTTCTACTGAAGAAAGAGAAATAGAGAAAAAGCAAAAGGGAAATTCCTTGGAAAAAGTACCTTAGCTACTGCGCCTTGGAAAGGGTAGAGGAGCACAGTCGAGCTCGCAATCGTTGTGTTAAAAACTTCCCTTTTTCCCTGGCCGTGTTCAATGCGCTCGCTCTCTCTTCTCGTGACGCGCCGACGCGAGGATCGTATCGCACGCGCAGTCTCTCAGCCGCATAAATGCAAAAACATATTTAAAATGTTATCTTGTGGCGGACCGTGAGCCGCATTCAAAGTTTAGACATTAAATATACATTAGTATCGTTATAATTTCGCACGTATCTGCCATTTAACCTCCGTAGCCACCTTATGCAAGTATATATGTATATACAATTGTGCTCGATTCTTTTTTCAATAATGCTCTATCATTTCCCTTCAGTTTACATAATAATGATAAATCTGAAATAAGTGTACATATATAGAGCTTCAAAGTTATTATATATCTTTTTGATTTTTAGATATGTACAAGTAGGTAATAAAAGCGAGAAATTCCAAAAATGCAGTCCCATATTACACAATCAATACGATATTGCTTTGAAGAAGGGAGGGTTCCTTTTCCCTCAAGAGACAGACATTATATAAATTATTTATTTATATGAATGTATGAAATATTTGAAAAGTCAATGTAATGAAATAAGTGTACATATATAGAGCTTCAAAGTTATATGTATATCTTTTTGATTTTTAAATATGCACAAGTAGGTAATAAAAGCGAGAAGTCTAAAAATTGCAGTGACATATTACACAATTGATGATACGATATTGCTTTGAAGTTAGAGTTTTCTTTTTCCTTCAAAAGACAGACATTATATAAATTATTGATTTATATGTATGTATTGAATATTTGAAAAGCCAGTGCTGCTATGTATTTTTTTATATGTATTTTTTTTTGGTAGAAAAATTCGTATTATCTATTTAGAGATATTTCCAAGAATTTTGTCAGAAGTAATGAAAATAGACAGGCTATAAAATATAAATTTAAGAAATATAAAATAGTTCAATTTTATTTTTGATAACAGAAAAGTGAGACTCTTACTCCAGTTTTGTAAATCTATGTGATAAATATATTTTTTATTTAATTTCTATATATAAAATATTTAAGTTATATTCTTGGAAATCTAGAAATGCAAAATTTTTATTATATTTTTAAAAATTGACCTCACAGTTTTGTCATCAGAGATAATCAAAAAGCATCTCCGTTTACGTGTTTTTTTTTAAATATGTGGCTGTCGTTTATCCGATGCAACTTCAGTACCATATATTTGATTTACACATAGAGAACGCAAACTGTTTGCTGCTGTAAGCATGGAGAAATATAAAAGTCGCTTTGAAAACTGTGAAAGCGGATGAACGCTGTCATATGTCGTCAGAGTGTTTTGTCGTGTGGTAAAAAAATAGAATACTGTTGATACGTTATACGCCTACTTTTATCATATCATCCTTGCATACTTGTATATCATTTCATTTACATATATGACGGTAAAATGCTATTGTCAAACTTTATTGAAAGGTCTTTTATACACTGGAGCATTATTTGTCCTCTTGCGCGATTATTTTTATGTATGCCATTCATATATCATTGAGCGAGTATAATTTATGTAATGGAAATTTTTGCATAATTGAGGAGTGCATTCAAATATTAAATATGCTTCAAAATTAAATATTCTAAAATTTTCTAAAAAAATATTTTTCAAATTTAACATTTTTTGAAACATTTATTAATTTAATGTCTCTTAAGTTGTTTCTTATATATATATATATATATATATATATATATATATATATAAGATATATATATATATATATATATATAAGTTTATCTTTAAGATAGATAAAAGAGATTAAATTTATCATTAAATAATAATCCCAAAACACTGAAAGAATTAAATTTAATAAATAGCTGCTCTGTGCAAAAACATTCTAGATTTTTTATAAAAATGTCTTTTTGTTGTTCAATCTGAAATATCATTTATTCCATTTAACTTCTATTTCGTTCTTTGATTGTACACATTCGAGTCAAATCACAGACATGGCAGGGATTAGAGAATGGTGGCAGATGAGGAAGCTTCTGGTACGCTAAAATTTCTTTTGCGTCGGCCACGTACTACAATCGTTCTTTTCACGATTGCAGACTGTGACTGCCGTTAACGAGCGAACGACTTTTTAGCGCAACGGAACGAGACTGCAGATCGAGAATAGCATAGGAATGTGCCATGCTGTACATGCAGTACAAAATAAACCATTCTCGTACATCCGTCGATAAGGGAAATTTACTTTGCACATGTTTCTAAATTGAGCTTGATCATCGTTACATTGTAACGAATCGATCGTTAGAAAGAAATATATATATTAATGCATGTTTATTTATACATATTTGTTTTAAGAATAGTTATTAAAATTAAGGAAGATTTATTTATAAAAATAATTACACACACATACATTTTGTTCTTGTAAACTTTAATTATTTCGTCGCGTATAATATTCATCTAGAGACTACTGAGACTAGTAGAAAACAGGCATGTCAGCATGTGTTTTGTTTCATGCAATTGTTGCAACTCGCTCCAGTATCCGCTCGACGTTTTTGTTGTAACGTCATTGTAGAAGTTTATCTTAATTTTCTAAAGTCACGATTAATTAATGTATTTAGTACTTTGAAGAAAATGCAAGTAAAAATTTCAGCTTCGCAAGAAAAACTGTCACAATGCATTTCTATAATTTTTCAACATCATTATTATGAAATAACTACACTTTTAGTAACTGTTAAAAATTACGTTTGTTATTCGACTTTTTTTTTGCGGTGCCACAAATAGACTTCAACATTTCTACGTTACATTATATTCTGCATTGCGATTCGATAATTTTAAGATTTTACGATACGCTTCTGTGTGCACTCGCATGCAAATAGGTATATCAATATATGTATATGTATATCAATCTCCCCTAACATATTTGATGTAAGTCGCTATATACAAATTTCAGATATATACGGATATATTGCACGCGATATATATCTTCTTACTCCCGACTTCGCAAGATGGAAACTGACTTTCATCTCGCATTCGAGATGTGCGCGCGCGCGTACATATGTGCGTCGAAGCCGGCAGGCCTGTGTAAACTTTCGATTCGGTGAACACGACTTGGTGGCTTCTCGCGGACCGTTTAATGGCATTTCCGTGCTTCCAAAAAGGGAAATATTAAATTTCAAGACGCGAATATTCGTGTATCCGCGTGACGCGTATCGTATTCTAGAAACGTTGGCAGAAAACGCTACCACTTTTTGGCCTACTTCTGGAAGTGCGATAAAAGTGCGAACGAGAAACGGGACATAAACTCTGTCGACAAGCTTTCGATTCTTATCTGCAACTGTGTAAATTATATTGCAGAGTATTCACGCGCGCGTTTATTCGTTTTGAAACAATCGTACAAATTTACGTGCTCCATTTATTTCGTATATACCTTTACTCCAATAATTATGATACGTATTCTTTTGTCAAAATCTTGTCAAATTATTGTATAAAGTCACGAGAATCTATAAAAAAATTAATTCGATAATTCAACTATTTAATAGCGATATATAAAGGATAATAAAAAATAAAAAAAATATATTTACCTTATTTTTCTTTGCGTGCACAAAGTCTCGCATTGCGTTTACTTTGAAATAAGCAGAGCACGATCTTATAATAATGAAAGGGCGCCGAATCTTCTCGTAGCAATTTTTGCTTTATTATCTACGCAATCGCAAAGTCGTGGAAATGGCGAAAGTTATGCCGGTATTTCACTTTTACGAGAGTTTACATTGACGTGTATATATCTATTTAATAAAGAGAGAGCGAGAGTGGGAAAGAGAAAGAATGAGAGAGAGAGAGAGAGACAGGGTGAGAGAGAAAAAGAGAGCGAGAGACCGAGAGAGAAAGAGAGAAAAAGTAAGCTCCGGTTGCAGTAGACTGCAAGTTCGCAGACTGCAGTTTTGTGTTATACGGTTCTACCCGCTTCCAGCTCGCGTCTTTCCCGACGATACGTAACCGGGCTAACGCTATAAAAACGTCCGGCGGCATTGCAGGTTACAGACGTGTTACATGCCCGCCATGCGGTCATTCATCTTCCTCCCAGCTGTGTTTCTACCGCGGCATTCTCTTCGCTTCTTTACTTATTCGCGTGCAAATTTCGCGCCTTTTATCCGACGAAACGGCGCTTTTCGCTCTGTTTAAGCAACAATTTAACATACAGAGGACTAGTTGTATATAGCGTTGTACCTGGCGCAAAAAAGTGCCATTTTTCAAAATATTAATACATTTTAAGAGAAATATTATCTAAAAATATTTATATTGTCTTACATTCACAGAGGCTTTCTAATAATAGCTTAAAAATATAGTATAAAAAAATTCTCGCGCGTTTAATTCTCATTTATTACCAAGAAGATTAATTATGCTATTTAAGAGCATTTTTTTCTCCTGTTATACTTTGTAATACAAAATAATTTTCATTACTGTTTCATTGAGGATTACATGCAAGAGTAATACATAAAATGAGAATTATTTGTTTGCACAGCAGTTATGTTATGGATATGGAATTGCGGCAAGGAAAAATGTTATATTATGCAAGATACCTCGAAAAAAAGAAAGAGAAGAGATTTATTTTTAAGTTTCCCAGAGTTAAAAAAAATCACGACGGTTATTGTCGATTGCGGATGCTGGAAATGTCAGCAAGGTTGGGTGGGAAACCTCTTAATGCACGGGAGCATTAAGGCGTCTAATTTCGCCTTTCTGCTTTCCACGTTGAAATGCAATATCGCCACGGAAGGATTTTGCGCGCGAAGTATTTCCAACATTTCTCAACTATTTCCCAAACTAGACTGTTCGCTTCATCAATTGCGGTCTCGTTTGCGGACCATCAAGCAGCAATCTTATTCACACAGACGATGCAGAAAATTACTTAATTTTTAAAAATATTTATGATATCTTTTCAACTCTGATATTTGGAGATGTGATTAAAATAATTTTTACAAATGTTTTTCTTTAACAATTTTCATATTGAGAATTTGACAACTACAGTCACAAAGTAAACTTGATCTTAATTGCCCTATTATTATTATCTAAAATTTTGAATTACAATTTTAAGATTTAATGATGGCTTTAATATATATTCGAGGATCGATATTTTTACGATTTTTCAAACGACATCGCACTTGGTCATCGTTAACATTCGTCTCTTCCTGATAAATTGTAGGTGAATAATTGCGAAAGATTCGAAAGGGAAAGTGAAAGCTGTTACATGTCAGATTTAGGTCAGGTATTCATAATTATAACGAGGTGAACGGGAATACAACGTTTAATTGCAGCATTGCATCCATTCTATTCCCCTATTTTCCTTTCCGCTTGCACTTATCCAGTTGCATCGTTGCCGTCTTTTGCGGAGGACACTCATCTCTCGAGAAAGGAAGACGAAAAAGCATTTGTCTCTGATTTGAAAGCATTACAGCGTCAACTCTACAATTATTATCGTGCTGAAATTAGACACGGTTACAGTTTCCTATCTGTCGCTTGCATTTCATCTAGAAACATATTCAGGACGAATTATGCTCGTTCTTTTTAGCAAAAGTGACAACGAGAGTTCCGAAATTAATGAAAATGATCATTCACTTTCAACTTTTTAAAGAGTTATTCCTACAGAGTTCTATATATATTACATATTGTATATAGATCGTAAAACTTATGTGATGAAATGTGCGATACAATAGTTATATCTAATTAGAGAGAACTCGATATGCCGTGTCTCTCTCGATAAGACGTGACAGTTGAACATAAATCTTAAAATAAAAATAAAAAATCAGTGAAAATTAAGTTCACATATAAAAAGAAATGTGCTTAATTAGATATGGCTGACCTTGCATAACTTTTAAAGAAAGAGAGAAAGAATATCGTTGTTGATTGATTTAATATAATATGCTGAACTCAATAGTTGCTCCAGTGAATGATAAAAATAGTTGTCTTCAAGTTATACACATACATTTATTATTTTTCTCGATTTTGTCGCAAAGCTCTCTAAAGACTCGAAGAAAATAAGCTCTTCCACTCTTGTTCGTAAAAATAATTTTCAACGTTAATAGTGTGCGGCGCACTTATCACGGATGTCGAAGGTGCGCCAGTTGGTACTGCCATGTGTACGCCGCGCAAATAAAGCAATTTTCTCCTAGAGGCATTTTCAGGAGGAGAATGCGGAGCGGCACTCGGCTCGCGAGTCATCCGATAACACTCCGGGATGGATCGGTTTTTTTGTTCCTCGAACAATTCTATCCTGGCTATTATCTAGCCTTCTTCCGTTCACCCTCTCCGTCTCGTCTTCCTCGTTCCTTTTTTCGCTTCCTCGTGTCACCTCTGCCACGAGCCTGTCTCCACCTTCATCCTTCCTCACCGTCCATATTTCCGGCCCGGATCGCGTCGCGTAAAAACTATAATTGTATAAAAGATGTTTCCAGACCAGGCGCATTGTTCTTCCATTCCTCCTCCTCCCGTGGAATCGTGCCAAGAACAGGAATTTCCATAGATCTCGCCATTGATTCCCTCATGGAATCTGTCCAGCCGCGCCGGCGATATTCAAAGATTTACTCGTCGCAATAACACGGGGAAATTATACGCGAAAACATTTGTCAACGAAATTAATTTTTAAAATTGAAATATCCACTTTATTAATTATCATGTATATGCAATTAAAGAATTTATTTATGTAAGAGATTCATCACATTGTCATAGAATGTATGCGAGAAATTTTGAATATATTATCAAATCTGGAATAGATATTTTGTAATATTATCTTTGGGGAATATTTGTATGAATATTACGAGAAAAATATTAAGAGAAAATTTCTTTAGATTCCGTTTCTAACTATATACATTGCGCAACAACTACACAGAGAGAATTTTCTCTTAGAATTTATCCTGAAAATCATAGTAATCGTGGAACAACATGGTATTGGAAGAATTTTATATAAGAGTTTCTCTGATTAAATATTTATCACAATACAAATATTAATATGTACGTAGTAAAATTTACTATGTACATAATAAAATTAATCGATCATTTATAATATTTTTATATAGATACTATTGTGATAGACATTAATATTTTTTTATTGTGGTAAATATTAATCGGAGAAACTCTTTATAATATTCTTCCGATACTATATTGTCCCACGATTGCCATGATTTTCAGGGTAAATTCTAAGAGAAAATTCTCTCTATGTATGTGTGATAAATAAATCAGCATCTAATCACATGATTACCTCAATTAGAATTTTTATCTCTCTTGTAAAATCTCTTTTGAATGCGGGGAATCGTTCGTAAATTCTCAATTTATCTTATTGAATCGGATGAGGGACGGTTTTTTTACCTCAAATAAGGCATTTGTGCTTGACTGAACGGCATGGCATCACAGGAAAAGCCGAGCTTAATGCCTCGTATTCGCGGCAACTTCTCTGGGACGATTAATGCAAAGTAGTTCATAGTGTCAGTTAGCATAACGCTGAAGGTAGGCGCCTGTATCGTGGCAGAGGGTCCACTAAGCCGGCTTACTGTCGAATGCCGGGCTACTATTACTTCGGTCGTTGGCGCGCTGGCGCGATGCTCGGGTAATTTGTAGCTTGTAACGGCGGCCTTTGTGCCAATAATATCGCGTATGATTCTTTGATCGTGCCCGCTATATTGGCATACCGGTTCTGGCCGGCTGACCGATGCTACAAAAGGGCTTTTTGCGCCAGCGTATATTGTGAAAATGTACTGCGTACGTCATTATTCGGACGCATTTTATGATAAAGGGAATCCTCGCGCCGGATTTTAAATTTAAACATAGAGTATTGATTGTGATTTTATTTAAATATAAATTATTTTCTCCTTTGTAATATAATGCATTGTTATTTATAAAACGATGTGTATAACAATATTCATATTTACGGTACATCATATTTGGTTAGCGAAATGAACATCAGTTAATCACATTGAAAGAAATATAGGCACTCGGAAATTTAATAAATTTGTTTTATATATAAGTAATAAGAAACAATTGAAGATACAGCCAAACAATTAATACATATAAAATGTTAGTTTAACAAAGAAGGGGAAAGAAAGAGGGGAGGGGGAGAGAAAAAATATAAAATAGATAGTCTTCACATGACAGTTATTGGACTACCGGTCTAGAGAGCACCAGTTTAATAATACAGTACAATCAATCTTAATACTTAGTACGTCATATATAAAAAAAAAAAGATATTTGTAAATATACTATTTCTCGATCAACATTCGTAATTAATATAAATCACCGATGCGTAGTGTCTACAAAATTCGCATTTACTACAGCGTGAAACATGTTTGCGACGTCTCCGGAAATTGCATTAAATGGGTGAAGTCTCAAGGAAGTCGGCGAGTTAAAGAAAAAGAAAAAAAGTCAACTTTGGAACTTTCACGCGGTAATTTGAATAACAGTGCAACAAATACTAATTTGGGCTGCTCGCACACGCGTGTGTGTGAAAAGCTACGTCCGCTGATAGTAGGAGTTTTAGTGCATGAAGGCGAAACCTTAGCAGGAGCGTCAAGAGTCTTAGATTAATCTAGGGGTGTTGCTGTTGTTGCTGTTTCCAAGCCCAAGTTTTCCTTTCGAACGAAGGCAACGTTGGAAACTCTCTTAAGAGGAACAAAGAGAGAGAAAGAGAGTTGAAGGGCATTGCTCTCTTTGTTAGACTAATATCCACGATAATCGCGCGAGTGTTATTAAAATTAGCCGATTAAAATGAATATAAATTAGACATGTGCTAAATTTTCGATATTATTATTTTGGTAGTTTTTTGTACATTATAAGAATAATTTTTAATTAAAATAGAGACGCGCAATAAGATGCGTTAAAGATTGTATGACTGTTTTTTTTAATATGGAATATCTTATGGCGCGTTGAAAATTTAAATGGATATAAAATTGTGTATACTATTGCTTCCTAATAATTTATTAATATATGGCAATTTTTTATCACAAATTATCGTATCTTTAAACGTGCGAAATTAATACTACAAAATATTAATATCTCCGAAAAATAAATTAAAAGTATTTGAAAATACAGAAAATTATTTAAAGGTAATAGTTCTATTTATGTTGATTGAAATTGATCGGCTTCTTTGCGATTGTAAGGTGCTTGAAAACATCTGTTTGCCATTTTCGTAAATTGTTCCAATTAAAATAATGAATTTAAGACTGGAATTACGCGAAAAGTTTTCCCAACTGAGTAAAACCAGCAAACTTCGACAGAGAGTCATGAATTTACGCATACAACACTAATCCTTTTATATACGCGAGACGGCTCATTATTTTCTTCCTCTGATATGTAAATTTTCTATTTCAAATTTGGAGCAGACGGCGCGTATAAGTTTATTTATAAATATGTAGTATTGTAGTATATACCACACACACACAAACACGCTATACAACAAATTTTCGATATGTTGTAGTAGCCATCTAGGTCATATTCTATTATAAACTGCAATCCAACGTGAGATGAACCGAAATCTCGCAAAATCTCATCCAAGTATATCGCAGTTATTCGAAGTGTCACCTCGTTTTAGCACGAGTATTTTTTTTATACTCGCGGTCGATTCGCCCTGAACCCGCTCGCACATGAACATATATTTTCGAATTATCGACAGCCCGAGCCACGCGACAAATTGCGCCAGAGTACCCCCTGCCGTTCGCCGACAAGTTTAATAGGTTGTGAAATCATTCTGAAAAATAGTATCTGTCCCGGCGGAACGGGATGATCTCCGACGTACTATGTACTTTTGCGGTACAGATGAATGATGTACAGATTTCTCGAACGCTCTGTCAAGTTTTTATATATGTGAAACGTGAAATATACCTGTTCGTTCGAGAACGGACGACTTAAGATACAACTTTCGAGAATTTATATATGGCTAGGTCTCTCAACAAATGTCGTACGTGTAAAAGATATCACAAATCATTTGCTTTCGATTATTATCGAGAACAATTTTTTAACGAAAAAAATGATAGTAATTAACAAAAGGGTGCACAAGCGCTCGTATGTTCAAAAAATTAGAAGTATAAAAAAATATAATATATATTTTTGTCACAATTTTTTTTGATTGATTTTTAACTGAATAGAATTTCTATAGAAATAAAACTAATGCAGAAAAATGTTGAAATTATTTTTTTTTTTTTTTTATAAATTATACGCTCTTGTGAATATCTCGAATGTTTATCGAATTCTCTAGTTATCTAGTATTTCGTGAACATGGAGCACATATGAATTGATGTCTGCCAGAGGGGTCAATAGAAACTATAGATATGCAGAACGGATAATGGAAATCGAAAGACAAGCAACTGTTAGGGTATAGCAGCAACTGTTTGACGCGATATGGAAATTTAGGGGATGGTACCGAGTTATTTGCTCATCTCGAACATATTAATACTTTTATATCGATGAATTGAATGTAATCGCGTTTCACAATGTGATCAACAAAACAATTCACATATTAAAGCATCATAATTATCTACCGTCTGTTACCGTATTATTCTCCAATTGGTTTAATTTTACACTTTTGTGTTATAAATATTCGATTTTGATATTAGATACTGTTTTCCTGTACTCTGCTATGTATTTGGATATACAATATATTATTTATGCTGCATATATTAATATTTATTTTGATATGGATTAAAAATGTTCAAATTAAATTATTTCTTGTTTATTCGAGCTTTTCAAAATTATATTTTATTAATCATTTTTTCCTTTTATAATGAAAAGCTTTTTTGGCATTAATATAATTTGGTAGTATCAATAGTAGAATGTCTATAGATATTAAGAAAAATACATGTTCTTATTGAATTTCAATATACAAATTGCGATTATAAAATGTATATATTAAACAATTAATGTATGTTTAGCTAAGAGATAATTATTACACACATGTGATATATTTGTTACATGTGATTCACAAACGAATTTGTAATTTCGCAGTCTTATATTTTTATTAGCTTTTTATTTTTAATATTAATCTTCATTGATCATAAATGATCTCCGATAAAAGATATTGATTTGATTTTATACAACCTATGTGCAATTTGTCTTCCGTTAGTTAATCCACGCTAGTATCTTTATAACCGGTCTTCTGTCTCGTATATTGAGACACCAAGGTGTATATCGGTTATGCGTCATCCACGAGTCCTGAATTAGAAACCGGACGGGAGAGAAAGAGAATTAATCGGTCCATAAATCCGTTCCTCTGTCGGACATTCGTTTCGCTTACGCGATGGATTAACGATCCGCCGTATCGAGAAGGCGTTAAAAAGCTCATCCGCGTAACTCGCGATCACGAACTGAGCGAAACGCGCGCTGTTACACAATGTAACGATAACGATTTGACCCCGCTATTTATAGATCGGTTGCGGAATATGGTTACTTTTTCAGTCGTTATAACACGCGCTCCGGTACGTTATCCTGAAAACTGCACATTTCTTCAGAAAATTGCCATTTCAAGATCGAATTGTGCCACGAACAGCCGAGTATTTAGGCTACATGTTTCCAAACACAAAATAAAAAATTAAAAAATATACTTATTAAACAGCGCTACATTTTCAAAATAAATTTATTATTACACCTCTCGATACAGCTAGATTTTGATACTTCAATATCGTTGCTGCCGATTTAATATCACAAATAATAAACGAATGCGATTCGTTCCTCCAGTTTAAACTTTTATTATCTTTAATGTGTGTACAAAATTATAATTCTTCCCGAGGCAGATCTCCGTTCAATTCTGGCCTAATAGTCTCCAAGTTGAACGTAACAGATTCTAATGGTTATGCTCATGGTTATTACCCTTGGTGAAAAACATACTCAGAGAAAGAGAGAGAAAGAAAAAGAATATAGAGTCCGTGTCTAATTACTACGGTATATCTGGCTCGTTAAGAATACTACTACTTACACGATACTTCTATCCGGTTGCTATCTCGTTTTGTTTTTGTTTTGTCTTCTGTTTTTTTTTTATTTCGAGATCCATGTCTAGTATTTAAATTTTAAGCGAGTAACAGTGCAGTCAAATAGAGCGCAATTTTGGAGAGCCTGTGCCGTGCGCGAAATAGCGTGCACGATGAAACTTTGTTGCGAGAGTTGAATTATCGCGTGAACTTGCTCCACGGCGGAGACTACGCCGTAACGATGGAGGAGACGTAACAACGTAATGGAATATTTAATCTCTTTTTGACTAAATTATTTAAATTCAAAAGGGGGGGGAGCAAATTTTTTTTTCTTGTTGACGCGTAGAGAATTATTTGCATAATACATTCGCGGTTAATTGGATCCGTTGAAAAATTTACCCTTTGTTTAACAAGATTGTTGCCCGGCTAACAAGCGTCGGTAATTTTACAAGCGATTGCCCGGTCTAACCGAGCATCGCGTGTATGAAATTTTGTTACAGGAGTTTCATTACCGGGCCGTGCTCGCTACTCGAACGAATATCTAACTTCTTTATTATTCAAATTTTGGCCGCAACTTTTCTCGGTTAATGCATATATAAAATTATTCTTTCGATTATAATTATTTGAAAATCTATGAGACAAAATAGCGAATAAGTAGTAATAATAAATATTTTGTTAAATTTTCTAAAATTTTATTTTATAATTAAATACAAGTTATTTCTCACTTCGTTTTCAATTATTTTTTTAAATCGCAATTTTAACTTTCAAGCGCTATTCGTTAAATATAGCGCTAATGTCAAATATTATTTTAAAAAATCGCTAAAAAATTGCTTTGAATAAAAGATTGAATTTAAATTTAGCAAAAAATTTATAATATTATAAGAAAATGTGTGCTTTTAATTTTAAATAAATTAGATTATTAGATCATTAGTATTTATATTCTTTATTTTAGAGTCTAATTATAGAGAAAATAAATTGTTTTATTGTAAAGAAATAACCGTATTTTTAACATACAAAGATATTGTGTAAAGTCTATGATTCCAAGCGCACAGCGCATATTGCTTTTGCTATCGACCAAGCGATGAATCTCAGATTACATATATGGAGAAATTAGATTTGCGTATAATTTTGTAAAGTTCACACCGCGATATATATCAGTACAGTTGTGAAACTTTGCCGCCGAGTGTTGTTTCACCACCTGTATACGGCCGACACCACGCCGGCCAGCTACGTGACTGAATGTTTAATATGCTTGGACGCACCGCCATTATCGCGCTGCGCTTTGAATATTTTATGGGGAACGTCATTCACATATACCGACAAAGCAAGGTGCGAGTGCGTGCACAGACTGACGTCTACCTATGTAACAACGAGCATATAAGCGTTAATCCTTCATTTTGGCTTCATATAGGAGAAACTGGCTTAGATTACCGCTTAGAGATATGTTCGTTGTTAACAGCTTTTCTCCAGAATGTGTACGTACTGTATCTTGTACGCTCGGTTGTATGGGATTATTCTCTTGATTTATTCTCTAACTTTATCCCGTAGTTAATATTGCATATAAAATTATAGAATTGCTAGACATTGCAGTATTATATTTCTAATTATATGTATATAAATACAGTTCTCTTTCTTGGCTCATAGCTTTACCATAATAATACGAAAAATTATCTTTATAATTTTACATATTATTTTTTATTTATTATGGAAGAAGTTTATATATTTACTTATTAGAATTTTATAAATTAATTATATATTTTTACGAGTGATAATATACAATGAAGTTTAAAATTTATATTTTCCAACCCCTTCATACAAAATCTAATGCTCGCTCGAGGTTTAAAAAAACTATATTGCAACTTTGATTTGCAATGAGAATAATAAATACAATTCGCGGAAATGCTATATAATAAGGAAATAAAGATCTTGCCTATATCTAGGCGACGTCGATCTGATAAGAAAAAGATTTAACCCCAAAGTTAAAAAGTACTTCAGAACACGGACTGGAAAGGTAGACACTTCGCTATGGGTATACCGCCAAAAGAGGACAAAGTAATAAAGTTGATAGTAGCGATGGAGAAAAAGGAAAGGGGATGGCGAATGGCGAAGAAAAAGAAAAACGAAGTAATGAAATGGAAAAGTTTCACACTGCGCCTCGTCTTACTTGTAATGGTCGGTAAACGAATTAAAGAGCCAGGAATCTTCGTTGCCGTAGAAAGTAACTCGTAATGAGAGTATTTTTAGATTTCTCTCTCTCTCTCTCTCTCTCTCGAAGAGAACACACCAACGGAAAAGTGTATATATATATGTATATACTAGCATCGATCTGTGTTTCGTAAAGATATCGATACCTCCTTTGAAAACATCTCAGTTCTCTTCATCGTTCACTAAGTTTTCTTTTTGTTCACATTGAAATGCTGAACTTGTTTGTTGCCGTTGAATACTAATGTATGCATTTCCGTTTCTATGTAATATCGATTTTGTTTTTATGTCTCATTTTTTCTTCAAAGTAACGTGTTGTTTTACATTTTTACAATTGATTCTTTAACGCGATAAATGTTAAAAGAAAAGTTGGAGGAAAGAGATTGAAATAGTCTTAAGGGAGCTAAATGTATTTGCATTAAGCTCAATGTTTTTACGATCACTTTCCAACTTAACTATATTATCGGTTTGGCATATATCTCTATTAAAGTTTGTTCTTGGAGTACAAATTTGAAAGTCGTATTAAGGAGATTTCCTTTTTTGATAAAAATGTAAAATAAAATTCTTTAATAAATTTTTTGCATGAAAATGCAAGACATGAAAACATAAAAAGATAGTTATGAATTTTTAAGAATATATTTAAGCTCGTGCGAATATTTCGAACTTAAACGAAGCTTTTTTCAGCCCTGACTCTTGGCACGTTTCTCTATCGTGGAGTATTTAAAAAGTTATTTGCATTCTTTAATATAAAATGCAGGGACATTGCCAGAAATTTTTAATCGTGTATATGCATGTGCGAACAATTTTGACACTTCTGATTCTGATTGTTGATATATTATTTTTTATATTATGAAAGATCTCTTAGCAAGTGTTTTTTATAGTATACGCATTTTTTAAATACGGAAGAGACATAGACACGGTCAATTTTTATTTAAGTTGTATATTTTTTATCTTTTTTAGAAAACTAATTTAGTTTTTCAATAAAAATGTTAACATGTTAGCCGTTTTTTAAAGGTTATTCTCTAAATTTTGTTGTAACTAATTTATTATAATTTAAGGTGTGCATGTATACGCGTGTGTGTAAATATTTACACATACGAATATAGATATAAATCTATTATCTCAAGATTAAAGGTAATGCAACACATTCATCAGTACGATGCGCAACTGCGGAGCTGATCTCCGTAAAATACAAATATATGTATAAGTTGTATAAAGTGGTGTCCAAGATAATTAATATTTTAAAAAATAATTATCAATTTAAAAAATTTTTTCTTTAAATTCATATTTAATAATATAAAGTTACATATTTTTCGAATATTTTTTTAGATTTTTAAAAATATTTTTAGATTTCTAACTCTTATTTAAATAACCTAAATAATTATAAATCCTAGACTTTATTTCGAAATATTTTTTATATATAAATTATTGTAAATATTTTTTTAAATTTAAATATTTCAAAATTTAATCTAGAATATTTTATATGTATTACATTATACAATGTAAAATGACTGAATACTGCTAAGATGATAAATGGGTAATTAATTTAGTAAAAAGAAAAAAATGATCAAGTGCTTACCTCATGTTATTCCGCCATCGCCTGATGCCTCCTCGGGCGAGTCTCTTCTCTCTTGTTCATCTTTTTGCTGTTCCTTTGGATGGTACTCACACGGCACTCATTTGCGGAGTCATGGTTGATTATGATCGCGCACTAATCAATATAATATAACGATCGCGCAGCACTTTGTACGGCATTTTCGATGTTAATCGCATGCGACGCGCACTTTATTATGATGCAGTGAGAGAACGCTTAAATAATGATTGCATTAAACGACTATTTACTTGAAAATTTCGAGACTAAATTTATGAGCAAGTCGTCACAGCTACATCTGTTAACAAATACATGCTCTTGTTTTAAGATTATTATTATTAGCTTGTATTATAAGTGTGATTATAAATACATAAATATATACGAATTTAGGATAAATATCGGCAAATAATACAGCATCCGAAAATATCGTCGCTTTGCTGATTGCTCTCTCGCACGATAGATTTCGATCAAATATATGTGAAACACGCATTTTAAACAAATCAACGATGTATAAACATCGAATTTTTATTATGTGATTAATAAATATGAATATACGTGATTAAACACGATTGTAATTAAACGCGTTGTCACAATTTAGAATTGATTTATTTTATAGTCACGATGCTTTGTTAATGATTGAAAATAATATTGGCAACTTTATTCTGATTATGTGCAAATCGAGTTAAAGGTTATTTAAAATAATATATAAAGTATAGAATTCGAAAATACATTACGTTTAACGAGTCATTGATGATTTCTAAATTCTACTTGTAAAGAAAAATCGCGTTTGATATTTCCTAGTCATTATCATATTTGAGAGATAATACTATATACGAAGTCTCGCATTATTTCCTTCGAGTCTCGTGACGCAAATGACAAGGCCATAGCAGTACACGTGGCATATAGTATGTACACAACATTGTCAAACCCGCATACCAGTGCCAGCTCTCATTCATGTTTCTCCCTCTCTTTGCTGCGAAATATTTAATATATTACGAAATAAATGCAATAGAATACTTTGTTCCTTCAATTTCAAACCAACTCTTAATAAATTTTAATGTATAATCTCATTAGTATCGATTCGAAAATTCGTGTTATTACGCTTTCTCAACTTGAAATATGGGAAAAATTAAGTACTTGTATCGGCGAAAAATTTAGAATGCAATGCAAATATATATATACGTATATTGGAATTCGAGTATTATTACAGAAACAATTATCGTTTGTAAAAATCGCAATAAAAAATGTTAACGAAAGTTTATAATTTCTATTTCCTGTCACTTGAATTTTCAATTAAAACATTGCGTGAAGGAACAAAATATTTTATAATACATTAAATATTCCGTAGCAGAGTGGGGAATGTGGTGGAGAGTGGTGGGGCAATGACTGACACACTGGTATTCGGCTTTAACAATGTATACGTAGCTCGTGCTGTGACCTCCGACCTTGTTATTCACGTCGCGACACTCAAACAGGACGGTAGTGTGGCGCGTGACACTCTGTATGTCGTCATATTATCTCTCAAACTATAACTACGATCATGTCAAGCACTAGGAGACATCAAATCTTTTACAAATAGAGATTGTCAATTTAATTGATTATCGTAATTAACAACTTATAAGCGTATCGAGATTTTTCATCAAAATATGACATGAATTTCGCGACTTGTACCGATTCTTGATTGTATTGTCGGAAGAAATACGTCGTGTTTTAAATAATATTAACTATATTAACAAAGATTGTAATATTACGCGATATCGAAATATATAAAATACTAATGTCATTTTTAATCATTAATAAAATATCGCATAAAACAAATATAGAATATCGATGTTGAAAAGAGAATAAAATTATAATACATTTGATTATAATGATATTAACCGAGTAATAAAAATTGGATTGTCTATACATCGAGGATTTTTTAAAAATAGATGTGATTTATTCGAACGAAATTTATTACGAAAGTAATCAGCGAAGCGACAATATATTTTCGGATATTATATTTCGAAGAACTTTCTTTTAATTTGTATATCTATACACTTATGTTATGAATATATAAAATGATAATTATTTAAGAAACGAGAGCATCGATTAGCAATAGATATAGCATCGCCAAGACGAGTGACGCGTGAATTTCATTGTGTGATTTCTAGGCGTGAGTTATAATTTTACGCGATCATAGTTTTCGCGCTGTTCTCTCATTATAACATATATTAAAGCGCGCATAAACGTTTGCGAAGAACGTCGAAAGTGCTTTGCTAAGTACCGCGCGATTAGTGATTCTGACAATTAATGCGCGATTATAATTCACAAGTGCCATGTGAGTGCTGTGAAAAAGCTGTAAAGAATGAGCAAAAGAAAAAAGAGATCCAGGGAGGCATCGGGTAATAGCGAAGTAACTGTGAGGTACACACTTAATGATTTTTTTTTAAAATTAATTACCTGTTTATCTTCGCAGTAGTCCAGTTTACATTGTGTAATATAATATATGAAAAACATTCTAAATTTTCTTTTCAAACATTTAATATATTATTTTTATAAAATTTTTAGAATAATTTTTATAAACATATATTTACATTTGCAAAACATTTTTATATTGTTTGATATTTTTGTCTTTTATATTATTTTTAGTAAAATATATAAAATTTAAACCATTTCATTCAAAATTTATATAATTCTTTTAATAAATGTTTAAAGAAGACCAAAAGTAATTCAATAGTAATTTTGCGAATTATTTTGGACACTGCTTATATAATTTGGATATATTTTGTATTTTACAGGTCAACGTGTACAACTTCGCTGCTTCGCATCGTACTGGTGAGTTGTTAAATTATTTTTTTTATCTTTTATATGTAATTAAATTGTCATATGTATATATGACAATTTTTTTATATGCATTATTTCAAAGTTACTCAATTATAAATATAAATTATGTTTTATCAATCAAAAGCATCAATGAATTCATGAAGATGCAAGTAAAAATTGAAATCAACGTTGGCGAAAAACCTCAAGATAACCGATCGTGTTAGAATTTTCTGAATATCTTGTTTGAAAGTGAGATAAACGAATCTCTATCTCTAACCATTTTACGATAACTACTCGGTGCAATGAATTTGACGAACTTGTTGTATTCGATTAGCACGCGCGCGACTCACCATGTAACTTTGATGGTATTCAAGCTGTCGAGGAAGTGGAAAGTTACACTACTTCCACTTAACGCATTATGCGGTTATAGTCGGGCCACAAGCTGCAAAGTACTCAACGTCTGTCGGGCATGAGCAGTCTGTGCATATATTACTTTGCATCAAACATTTCCTTCTTGTGGTAAGAAAGTGCACAAATGGAGATTGTCCAATGAGATATGGATTATTGTTGCAAGCTCTCGTAAAGAGCTTTCTTACAGTTATTTTTTTTTCAGCAGATTAAGATGATTTTTTTATTCGGACATATTAGATGTTTATCTCGCTCGAAATTCGAGACTCAGTTGTCAAGATATTTAATTATGATAATGAGAATATTACAACAAATGTTGATCTTCTATTTTTTCATTGTATATTTTATACACAAAAGCTTAGAATATGCATTAATACATGCACAGTTTTAAAAGGTATTTAAAGCAATCTAATTAAAAATTTCGATTTACTTAAAGTTGTATTAGAGTAGGAGGATTATAATTACGCACTCTTCGTTTAGGATTAACTTTCGCGTAAACAGAGGGACCCTTTGCTTCCTAATGCTATCTCATTCACATTCCTCGGCGCGTTTGTACGCGGTTCCGTTTATTCTCGTGGTATTCCTTCTCTCATTTCCCGTTATGTTCCTCTCGCAATGTGAAGTTTAGTCTCTCGTCGGGTTTTCCTACCTCTCTACGATACACACCGACGAATTCACACGCGGTTGCGCGTTGCGTGTTTCGCGTTAACCGGTCGACTGACACTGAGGTAGATTCACGATACAGTATATTTATCGAATCGAACCAAATCTACGACTTTTATTCGGGGATTTTTCTATCGAAGTATTGGCGAACGCAGTCACACGATCGAGTCACACGGTTACGTTGAGCAATCGCACGGAAATCGAAAATCTATCTGACATAGTAGACCACCGAGTTCGCTTCGCGTTTTCGTCCGTTAGTATGTCACTGTTTGTTAACGGTTCGTAATAAAACACGCGAACCGATAGAATTTAGTTGTAATAATGAGACCTATGTAACAACTGTGTTTGCCATAAATTGATGAAACTGAATTTGGATAACGTTGATGCATGGAATATATTCGTATAATCGACGCTATATTTTTTTTCGACGACTTTTCGGCATTTCTGATTTTTATTGCAACATTGTTATTATCTCTTTAATATCATTACAGTTGGAACACATTTGAATTAAATTTGAAATTTTTAATTATTTCTGAAAAATAATTTTTTAATAATTTTTTTAATTTTGAAGAATGCAAAAAGATTAGCTTTAGCTTTATTTAATATATACATATATATATAATTGCATAATTTAATTTAGAATTCTATGTGTATATTAAATAAAGATATGTATATTCTCTTTACATTTGCTTATAAATTAATTTTTGAAATATTAACATTCTTATAACATAATTTTCTTCTAATAACATTGTCTTATGATTAAAACATTAGTCTAATTTTTAGTCTGTTCTGCCATGTCTGGGATATATAATTAATAAGCTAATATATTTGGCATTAAGCCAACTCTTCAAAGTTTCTGGTTTCTGTCCAGTCAAAATTGTGCGGTCGCTTATAGCATTGAATAATAAATTAATTATCATATCATCGATTAAAATACGAATATACCAAGTATATTAAGTATAACAAGTATAACGAATATTTCATTAATAATTTAAAAATAATTTTTATTAAATAGGGAATCAAATTACATAATTTAGTTCATTTTCTATGTAACTTTTCAACAATATTATTCAGCTTTTATGTAGAGACAAATGACTGCGACAAACTATTTTAGAAATTATTGATTGTTTTAAAGCAATTATTATAGAACAATTTAATTTAACTAAAAACTGTTTAAAACTATATATGCATATACATATAGCTTTGTTGGTTATCTGCTCCTTTTTCATTAAAGTTTAGTTTGACGTTTTAGTATTGATTTATAAAAAAAATATTTGTAAAATTATTGGTGAGGAAAACGTTAATAATAATTGCTTATTAAATTGAAAAAAAAAAACTTTCATCAGTTTCAATCAAACTTTTAGATCGAAAATAGCACTTTAACATAGATATCGCGATCTTTGACGAATCGAAAATCATCGAAAAGGTTTATCCTCATAGAAAGAATTCGCTTTCCGATAGAAAATACATTCGCGAGGAACATCGGGAGAAATTCCTAGGTTAAAAGAAATGTTTATCTGGGGGAGAGAGTGTAAAACACACAAATACATACACACACGCACACAGACACGTATACAAAATAGATACGATGGATACAGTCGGCAGAAAACCAGAATAAGTAGATACTTCCGCGGCATTTTTCCCATGGGATACCAGACGACGAAGTTGCACGCATATATAAGTATGTACTTACGCACTGCGGATATAGAAGTGTAGACGTCAATATATATTCGACTGCGTTTCCGTTTTGCTTCTTTTTTCTTTTTTCTTTTTTTTTTACTTTGTACTTTCTGCTATATAAAACATTATTCGTGTATATATGCGGCGTGTCGAGTGCGACCGTTTAAACGGCTACTGCGAGAAACAGCCACTCGCCATCTCGCGCTGCAGTGACGTGAAAAGCATGCCAAGCAAGGCTGCCCTTTTTCTGCGTTAAGTCGTCCGGTCCATGCTGGTTTTCCTGGCGTTCGTTTAGAACAACACGGCAAAAAGGCATCCCGCCCCTATGCTCCATCGGACGTGTCGCTCACAGTCGCGTTTTTCGCGACGTATCTTTTCCCGTAGCATTACCGCCGTGTAAAAACTTACACCGCGTCTATTTTAGCATTATAATTTAAAATACGTATTCAAAGGATGCTGCAGAAATTTTCAGAATACCTTTAACTATACGTTCACAAGATAGATTTTAGCGGCTGGGTTTAATTAACCGTGCAAAAAAAAAATGCACTGTTGCTCAGTATAAGTCAATGAAATTTTTCATTCCATGAAGAGCTTTAAGTTTATAATTAGGAGTGTATATATTACGACATTCTACTTTTTGCTACATCGTAAATAACTAAGTTGTTTGCGTATATCTCGAGAATATACCATTCGAGCAATTTAAACAATTGTTGCACGGATCGTTAGTTTGATATAAAAATAACCGCATGGAAAACCTATCTGTGACTTTTCGAATGCACGATATCGAATGCAGTTGGTTTAACTTTTTATGATTTTTGATATCTTGTGTGTGTCTGTTAACGAATTCGATTGAATGCACTAGTTCGCACTGGTGCACATTATAAAGATTGCCCTATACAAATTTACGATAACATATAAATAATTAAATCTGTAAGATAATTAATACTACGAATTATTATTGTTGTTCCATAACGATAATAACAAATTATAGTCTTAATTATCTTATTGTTTAATTGTTTATGCTATTAGATACTTGTATAAGATAGCCTTTAATATGCACTAATATATATCGAATTGAATTTGCTATAAATTGCCAAAAAAATTGCTATAAATTTGCAAATATAAAAACAAATATTTATATTCTAATCTGCTTTTTCTTGCATTTCTTGCATTTCCGGTTATACTGACAGGACATAGGATTAGCTCTTGATTTTAAATTAATAGTTATTGATCAAATATTCACATATGAGATGAATAAAAATAATAATTATAATTATATAATAATTCTTAGACACTTTAGATACTTCAAGAAAGTATTTAAAGAGAAAAAGGAGACAAAAACAATACGAATTAACCACTTTTTTAAACTAAAAAAACATGAATATATATAAAAGCTACTATTTCTCACGCTGGGGATTGTTTTAATTTTAAGTTCTTAATTTTCTGTGCTTTTGGCTCTCTCATTGACCTTTAATTTTTCTCTTTGCCTTTTAACTGTTGAATTATATAATTTTTCTCAAGTATATTTAAAGAAATTTTATGTGAATAACATTCTTATCATTATTAATATATTTTAGATTACCCTTTATCTCCCCTCAATACAGCAAATGCAATTCGCGTTTGATAAATGTTCATTCGCAGATGTGGAAACTGTTATGTTTCCACTCTATACGATAGAAGTTTCCAATCTGTTCACTCTCAAGATAACTCTCTCAGCGTCGGCGTCCATTCGTATCATTTCTCCGTGTCAAATCGGATCGACTAATGAATTTGCGCCGTTCAGTTAGAACGCCATCAATGCCCATCGGGGACAGATTTACTGTCAATTTGCTTGTAGCGAGCTCGAAGTCCTTGGAAGTACCCAATCTGTATTCGCGACTGTCGATCTAGGTTTCAATCTATTGCAGATACTGTTCAACAGATTACTATGCGATGGACAGCTACGATATTTAATATATCTGAAACGTTAGTATCTTCGAGTATCGACGCGCGCGTGGACATCAATAAATATTAATGAACATTCTACTTCGATAATAATAAATAGCTATCTCTAGTAAATATAGCTTTATTGACCATCTCTATAATTTCATTGATGATATTGTAAATACTCATTTATTGAGATCTGTATTACATATGACATCTATAGTTATAAATTCTTGATTGCAGTTTTGCCAAAGGTATGAATTAAGGTTTCTTTAATAATTACACATAAATACACAATAATAAATATATAAGTAAATACACAGCACTTTTCCAAAATTCCATAAGTAATAATAATAAACGATATAGTTAATATAACGATATTTGTCTGCATTATATATGGTAGAGCAATTGCAGATTTATATATCTGTAATAATAAATATATTTAATTGGTTCTTCGTCTATTAAATTGTCGATTAATATTATATGATGAAGTGATTGTGATTGATCTTTTCGAAATGCAAGCGAATTATAGGGGTATTACATATTATTTTAACGATGTGGTTATTGTTATCAAAATACGGTTGATATCCTCCAATCGTCTAGACATCGTATAGATATAGTAATATTCGCTTTTGAGCAAGAAAATATTTCGTGTATATCTAAATGTTCGTTTGTAGTTCATGGCATAGTATAATTAAACCGTGGTATCCCGCAACAAGCTACGTTTACCCGGCGGGGCGTAAAATCTATACACAATAGTCACTGCGCCGCGTTTACAACAGATAGTCAATTCGCCCAAACTTATTACACTTTGGTCAGAGTTTAACAAGCCTTATCCCTATTATCATTTTACTCTATTTGTTGTTATATTTGCGAGAAATCCGAGCATTGCTATAATATCCGTAACGATAGTGCATTACCGAATCAAATTATGATTATAGGTTTTCGCAATAAAGCAATAAACTAATGTGATTTGTAAATAGCATTGTAACTTTATTACGTTACATGTGCGTTAGAATTGCAGAAACAATATGCAGGATACGTAATCAGAAATTACATATTAGAGCGAGGGATTCCGAAAAAAAGTCTGGACTCTGTAGAAACGAGAAATTCTACAGTGTGATTTGAAGCAAAAAATGGTTAGAAGCATTGAATTTTGTTCAAAATATAATAATTAACAAATACAATTAGTTTCTACATTACGAGTCTTTGAAATAATACCGAGATCGTAATTTTTTTGAAATTATGTTTTGTTTCCTTTCTCTCTTTCTTTTCGCGTAATGAGCTTTTATGACACTACCTTCTCACATTTCACTCCTCGTTACGCTCATGAGAATGTCGCGACTTCTTAATGAGCGATCTTTTTATATATACGCTTTTAACTTTGTATTTTTGTACAGATATTATTTCGCCGTGTCACATATAGAACGGCGGAGCGTTCTCACATTTACATATCGCGTTAGAAAACCAATATCGTTGTCTGAGTAACAGCCGTCGCGCTGTTGTTATTTCGCTGGTTTTATCTAGCGATAGAAGTAAACGCGTTAGCGTGATTTAGAAGCATGAATAATGTCGAGTACAACAACGTCAGGTGATTGATGACGCGGAGGATGTAGATCTCAGAAAATATTCTGCATAGATATTACAATATATACATACATGATAATCGTGCACCTTACCCCGTCTTTTATATCGACACATCGCTTGATCGATGAACAGCAAATCGTTATAACAATATCGTTAATCTTCCCACTATAGCAATTTCTAACTATTCTGTGCTGAACGATAAAAACAATTAACACGACGATAGCACATTGATATTATTTGAGAATAATGTAAATGTCTCTTTATTAGCTGCATTATTAGATGACTTTTGCGATTTCTTGGTTGCTGGATGAACAGCAAATCGTTATAACAATATCGTTAATCTTCCCACTGTAGCAATTTCTAGCTATTCTGTGCTGAACGATAAAAACAATTAACACGACGATAGCACATTGATATTATTTGAGAATAATGTAAATGTTTATTAGCTTTATTAGCTGCATTATTAGATGACTTTTGCGATTTCTTGGTTGCTATTGATTATTCGAGCCTCGCCAGTGTCAAGGTAAACCATACCTTCCTATTGTAACGGTTTGATAACACTGATAATCTGTAGTTACCGGGCGATAGGTCGATTTAGCTATCCGACCGCTCATCCATATCTTCATACGTATACGTGTTGGTGTACCTATATATCGGCATAGCGTGCAACATTATTGGTAAATCCGTGAGAATCGCGCAGTGGTTCGTGGACTGGGTGAAAACAGTGCGGAGCACACGGATCGGATTGAGAATAGTGCCAGTAAACCAGAAGGGTGTGAGAGAGAGAGAGAGAGAGAGAGGGATTGGCCGCTGATATAACTGTTACAAAATAGGCGTGTGGTCGCGTTTGAAATCCGGATACGGCTATTCTGCTCTCAGGTTTAATGTCGCCATTCTCCGTCCGGCGTTCGATTCTCGAGCTCTATACACGTATCGAGTGTGAACGGATACGGGGATCTGCGTTTGCGTATTTTTTCACGTATTGTGCTGAAACTTAATAAAATTGATACAGTTACGTTAAAATTGCCTGCCTTTTTCTATTCTGTGTTTTTCAGAAAAATTCGATCGGAGCGCTATCATATTTTTTATTTTTATATATTATATATAATATGCTTTATTATGAAATTTATATTTGAAGTTTTTGAATAATAACCGGTTTCTTGTTCCGCGACGAGTTATATTTCTCTTTTATGCGATAATAGAGGAGTTATTACGGAACTGTTTGGAATTGTCTCGTTTTATGTCAACTATACTATTATAAACGTTTATATAGTTTTTTTTTTCAAATGCTTGAATATAAACTTTTCAATATTTTATGAATAAGCGAAGAGTCAATTTCAATTATGACGCCCGCGAAAAAATTATGCTGTAGACTGTTACTATTTGTTTCAACGCGTAACATCGGTAGGACTTTTGAAAAGATAATAGTTTAAATTTGCGTAAAATATAACATTATAACATATATAACATTACTGGACAAATCTATTATTGAAATGCAATTTTAAAATATTATTTTAGATATTTGCTGATAACTGAGTTTTACTAAATGTAAAGAATTTAAAATTTTAATAGTAAAAACAAAAAACACTGCTACGTTAAAAATAGAAATACTACTAATAACGGTAATTCAGGCAAATTACAAATTTCATTGAATTAAAGCCGCGGTTATAATCCCAAAAATAGAATGAATAACCACTAGTGTTATTTAAATAGATTATTCGGACTAGAATAGATACGGTTCATAACATTTTAGATTAGATTATTTTGCTTGCCACAGACAAGATTCGGTCGGATGTTTTATCGGCGAAATTCGCGCGCGCGGGAAACATCCAGACGGTCGAAATAAAAAGAGGGAAAATCGCGAATAGATGGCCGACGACGTCGACGAAAATGAAGTCACAGGCAGATCGAGGGGTTGTTTCAGCAGGTCTGGCATGTCGCCGTCATAAATCTGCGGTACTCAGTGGTTCCGCTGCAAGTTTATAACGTGACGAAGACCACACGGTAGGAAGTAGATGGAACCGGAGACACGGCGGTAAAAGGGAAATAGACAGGCAGACAATGAGAAATAGACTAACAGAGAAGAGGATGGTCGTTGGCTTTATAGGACGGGCAGCACAAAAGTTATTAAATTTGATTAGACCTCGCCGCATAGCGGTACAGAAACGAGGATAGGGTCGGGTAGTGGAGGTCGTCGAGGGAATAGAACGGGGTTACCAAGGGGGAGATAGATTTCACCTGGGGTTGGTGGTCGCACCGCGAGAAATGCTGCCGCGGCCAGTACGAGTTTCGAACTGGCATTGGTACCACCGGGTATCTATGCATGGGTTATGACGCTATTGCAAGAGAGAAAGAGCAAGAGAATTTATTCTCTCTCTCTCTCGTCGAAGCGCCTTCTCCATGTTGACTCTCCCTACCGGACCTATATCGTATTAAATATAATTGTTAAAGTTAGCTCGAGGATTACGACAGTTTCGACGATTTACGTTATTGTCGCGAAAGCTAGAAGTACGTTCGCATACCGCGATACAGCGGCTACCATAATCGATGCGCTCGTGAAGTTTGCATGCAGGAGATGTGTGTTTCGCCGTTATTCATTTTCATCAGGCTTATATAAGAGAGGAAACTATGTGAAGAGAAATTTTTAGACGTATCTCTTTTTTGTGTTTCATTCTTCGCGAAAAATCTCGTAAAACTTTTACTTGTACCTTTTCTTTTCCTTTTTCTCTCTCTCTCTCTCTCTCTCTCTCTTTTTTCTTTCTCTCTTTCTGAACATTTTTAATAATATACCTAGCTTTTTTTCACTTATCATCTTATCAAATTAATTTGACTTTTGGAGCATTAAATTTATTACAGTGATTTAAATAAAATTTACGTTATTGCGAACGAAAACTGCGTAAATTACTTTTACGTATAACTTTTCTAAAATTGTTTGTCTCGTATGAGAATGCGCATCGGAAAAGACGTGAGCAACTTCGTAGAGCAACGGGAACAAATACGTCAGAGCAATCTGCAAAACTTTCTCGATCATCGAGTTGCTCCCCGGGGAGCAGTTCACGTCCGATTTATGATGGCACAAAAAAAATATCGATCAGAGAGAGGCACCTTATTTCTCGACACGGCGCCTTCCAACTGGCGGCGATATCGGGGGATCATTCGCATTAAATTCCTTGGAGACTTCCGATCGAACGTTCGCTGAGCTCGAACGTCATATAATGTCGATTTCTTTGTTCGTAGGATTTTCATCCGATAAACGACAGTCACGCGCTGTCGACTGTCTTCGGAAATCGGCCAATCGCCGAGATTCCCATTGGAGTTATAAAAATGTGACAACGAGAGTCACAACAATTTTATTCTTTCCATTTTCTTACATTTAAATACATACTTTTTATATTTTTAATATTTACATAAAATAATGACATGTTCCAAATATAATGTTGAATGTTTAACTTTTTTCATGGAAATTTGATTTTAGAACACACGCATTAATTGCATATTGATGAATAACAAACGCGTATCGATATTTGTTTGTTTATTTACTCATACATTGTATATAATTATCTTAGAAAAAAATCGTGTCGATTTTTACATTGTATGTAAATCGGGATGTGATATTTTATGCATAAACATCTTATATTGTAATTATTTTATGTTAACACTTTTTTTATAAAAATTAAACAATATAATCTTTTAATTTCTTTGTGTTTTCCAATTGTCATCAATAAAGGTGATAGTCTTGCGATTTTTAAAGTAATAAATAAAGAACATACACAAAGAAATCGATGTTATCCTTTATATTTGACGATATATAAAAATAACTACACGGTAAAAAACATTTCGTATTTCTGTTGAAATTATCTTGTGTAGAAATTTTTGTGTTAAATTTTTAACATACTCTTATGTTAATATAACATATTGTCGTTATGTTATTTTGACATTTGTCTGTTGAGTTAATATTCACTATTTTTAAGTGTTAAAACAACACAATTAAATGAAAATGTACGAATTTTTGCTTATATTATATTTTTATTTTTATATTTTTGTGTTATTTTTTCACATATTATGTGTGTTATTTATTTACATATTTGTCTTCTGTTAAAATGACATTAAAATTAGAGTAGATAAATTGAGACATGTGAAATGTGTTAAATTTAACATAAATTTTTTTACTGTGTATATATTTTTTGAAAATTTGACTTAATGTTCTTGGTGAAAGAACACAATTCGCACAAATGTTCGTCGGAAGGATTTCCGGAAACGGCATGAAATGTCGCCCGTGTAATGTGCGAGTTCTGATAGTCGGCGTTAAGCCGGCGCTAGTAGAGCGGGTCTACATGGGATCAGACAGTGGTGCAGCCTATATGTAGGTCAGCCTTGACTGCGACATTACGTGCTCCGTAAACCGAACCAGAGGAGGCATTGCCTCTGCTCTTTGCCCCAGTTCGTTCATACTGGTTGATATTTCATTTTGACTTAATTAAGACGCCAAAATCTTGGTCGATTTATAAATCCTCTTTAAACGTTCTCAAGGGGAATAATAAGAGAATTTTTAAATTAATTTTACGATTCTCTCTCGTTGTTGCAAAATATTCTTGTCTATTTTAGATGATTTTAATACATGCTATTTCAATACACATTTATGTATTATAGTTAAAGCCATTTACCTTCGGTATAATTTTTTTAAGCAATGGAAAAGAGAAGCTATATGGTACTTTCCAATAATATATGAAAACAATGATTTTATCCGGCGATACGAATCGGTTCAGGAAACGAAGTTGCAGCGAAGGGAGAGACGCGGCGGCGGATGACGATGTGCGTTTTACGGGAAAGGAGCGGATGGAAGGAGAAAGCGGATGATTTTTCCGCGAAGATTTCATTTTCTCGAATCGCCATCGAGCCATGTGCCGGCTGCAGAAACGCAAACATACAGCGACGTCGTTGTCGCAGCCGTTTTCTCTCATCGTCGTCGACGATTTCTTCTGCAAATCGGCGACGATAACGCCCGAACGGTGGCCCGGCTCGTTAAATTATATGCGCCAGTCGAAATTCGTGAGATTTGCGCGACGGCTTATCATACTTATCGTTCGGCCGAGACGCTCCATTCGCTTCGTTTTCTACGGCGACGTTCATTGCTTTACCTCTCACGTTCACCGGCGTCTCGTGACTAAAAGTGTTTGTGCACGGGATACTTTGAGCGCGAGAGCGGCACCGGGGGACTTTCCAAAAAGTAAAGTGACAGTTCTTTTTCTTCTTCGACAACGTATAATGACGAAGAAACGCGACGTCAATATAATCCGCGGTATTGTCATACTATCGTTTGCTCAGTCTTAATGAAGAGATATTTTTCAGGAAGACATTTCACGTGACTTGAGAGAGTATAGATAATGTCCATAATATAAAATTAAATTAATGATATAAATCAGACAATTGAATAATATATTGCAGCAGCGTAATCATATTTTTCCCGATAATTTCTATAAATTGTCATATAAGCGAGAAAATTATGAAATTGTCAATTATTAATTTTACCATAGTTTTTAATCATTATATTTTGTCTCATTATTCGAGAGCCGATTATTCGATTACATTACCTCGTGCACATTTCTTTCTGCATATTTCTCTTTTACATATTTCTCTTTTACATATTTCACTTTTGATTAAACCTTTTTGAAAAAGAGAGAAAAAAATATGTTATTTTATGCTCCGGAAAAAGATCTCATGCAAAACTCATTAGAGAATGGTTTTCGCGTAATTTATCGCCGCTCGTACGAATCATTCATAAACAATGTAATTAAATCCTTTATCTTTTGCATTTCTTTCTCATTTTTATTATTGCTTGAATTTTTGTGAAAACTTTTGTTACAAACAGTTCATTGTCGTGCAAAATAAATCCACGATATGGTGCTTGGACCGCAGCATGTACATTTAATGACATTATCAAAGCTATGCTAACCGCGATCGCCAAGCTATTTCCGTAAATTATGTCGCGTGGTTATAGTACGTCAAGCTTCAGGAATCCCTCAGAATACCAATATCGCGGTTCTAATTACGATAATACAATTAACAATAACCGATATTGCTATTAAACCATCGCAGTGTTCAACACTTTCGTATTAGATAAAGAAGAAAAATGAGGATAAATTGAAAAATTAGAAATGCCGACATATCAGACTGACAGTGCTTAATTAATATAGAATACATATATATGCATATGTTGAATTATTATATAGAAATATTAAATCCAAGAGAGATATAGAAAATTTGGAACGTTTTACCACATTAAAATTCATTTAAAATTAATAAGATGTTAAAAAATATATCCTTCGATTTATCCACAATTTGTCTCAAGTGAAAAATGTATGTTCTCATTTTTATTATTTTATTAAGTTGCTTAACTCTCAAAATTTATATACTTAACGTTCTTAAAATGAAAAAAGTACATGTATATATATATATATATAAAGATGGGCCTTAAATTCACAACTACCAATTCGGAAGCAAATGCAATAACGATATTTTTAATAATGTACGTTACATCGTATATTTCGATGCTGGATCACAGGTGCATTTGAGCTTGCGGTTTTCCACCATTATGCGATTCGCCATCGCTGCTTAATTACACCGTCTCAATTTCCATTCCGATCCGGAACGAAGTCTCGGTTTCAATTGCGCGTATCAACGCGCAACGTTGAAATGTGAATGATGATCGTGAAGAGATGGCTGAGCTATTCCAACATACGAGATACGGCACGTCAAATACCTGTCGAACGATCGAGCGAGGTAAGCAGGAATCTCGGGAATGCCTTCACTCTGCGTAGCTACGTGCCGCGAAGAGAGAGAGAGTGCTCGGGAGAAAATTTCAGGTTTCTCGGTCGGATTTGCGAACGTGAATGTATACATCGCTCGGCGATTCTGCTAAACTAAATACCATCTCGCGCATAGAGTCGCGAGATTTCAAATCTCCCTTTGTACGCGAGTTGCGGATTCGCGGATTCGTGAATTGCTTGCAAACGATCGGCTTGAAATCGATTCTATCACGAGTTTGCGGCAAGTTTTTTTCTACTAGAAGGAGGAAGCGAGCAATACGCGCGCGAGATACGCGATTTTATTTGGGAATAAAATGCTTGCTCGATTTCGCGATTTCCAATGCAATTTTAAATAGCCTATATTGTTCGAATAAAAAAGGCTGTACAATGCAAAATTTTAATGCGGAGTTGTATATGTATTTTCTCATGCATTCGACAATTAGTACGGGTTTTTCATTATCTCGCTTAACGATATATATTACGAGCGCAATAGCGAAGATTCAAATAAAAGGCTATGGAAAAGGGAGAAAAAACTTGAACGCTTTCGCAGTAAATAAAATGCGACCGTTTTGTTGACATGGAATAAAGTTGGAACTCGTACGCGCGCGCGGGCGTGCAGGATTCGAAATATTTTTAGATTATGCGAGTGCGAGTTCATGTGTGAGATTAAAAGTAAACTGGATTAATTCCTCTCCCGCGCTGTGTGTAAATTGCGAATTTCAAGATAAGAGGACACGCATATTTCTCGTCCGCTTTATAATTAATTTTACCGTGATGCATGCGAAATGACATTTTTACAAAACTTTATAATCTCATTGTGCAAATGTACAATAATGTGGCACTATGTGTATGCACTTTATGATCTTTTTTATTAAACATCTCATAATAGTCTTGCGACTCAAATGAAGCGATATCGAAGAAAGAGATATGGTAATATCGGAGAAAGAAAGTTTTGCCGCGAATGGTCGATAAAATAGCAATAAGAGATGCAGAGGTTATATAAGTGACTATAATTCTTTGTACGCGAGAAAAAAGGTCTTGATAAATGTAGGCATCAAAGTTTCATTTTGATAATCACAAATTTATGTAATACGAAAATCTTTCTGTCTTTATTATTATGTTATACAGTAACAATTAATTTTAATATTTTAATGATATTTTTTTTTTATAAAACAATTATACAATATATTTGTGAAAACTACATAATTTATCACTCGGTATATTTAGAATTTCAGTATAATAATCATAATATTTAATTATTAGTATGCATATTAAAATTTAGTATTATAATTTTTAGATTTAATTTCCACAAATTAATATAAATTATTTTTATTTACCGAGAATATTTTGTCTGCTTACACACATCTTCTCTATTATTGTCACATCAGAATTTTAAAATTTGCGTTCTTTCTCTCTCCCCTACTGCAGTTTAAAATTGATGGTAGGGTAATAATTACAAGAGTTTAAGTCGTTTGGATTTTGAGTAAAAACAAAAGACGAGGCGAGCCCCGAAGGCTTGAAGAGTTGAACAAATTGCCTTGTCGTAAGTAGGTTTACTTTAGGTCTGCTAGTAGCGCGACTCACCCAATTGGCGGACGCGTTTGCATGTGTGAAATCCAGTTCGTAAAGAGCGTCTTAACCCGAAAGCTGGATGAGTCGTTTCGGCTACGAGAGGAGGAGGTTGGGATCTTGCCTCGTTAAGGCCGTGCCGCAAACTTGCAGAAGTACTCTCGGTGTCCACAAGTCGCCGATCACACGGCCTGCCGGAAACTCGGAGTCACGGAGTTTCTTCGGGTCTAAGCGCGCCGCGAAAGGCACTGCAGGGTAACTGCGGTAGTTGCGGCACAGAAGCAGCGCTTGTTTAAAATTTATGAGCTAGGCGTGAGTAATAATCTTAAATATCGGATACCCCGCGAACGAACCCAGGCTATTAAATATTTGTCTCTTGACATTATCGGCACTCGTTTTCTGCAGCAGTAGCTCTCTCGCATTTTAAAAGGAAATTTCTCGTGTTAATTAAAAATGCATAAATCGATCTTTTTTCCTAAATAAAAAATAAGACAAAAAAGACAAGATAGATATTGCACAAATAATATATTGCATAAATACATGTATATATATTTATCATATCTGTGTATGTATGTATGTATGCAAAAGATCAAATAGGAAAGAAAGAGAAAATAAGAAGAAGAATAATTGAAATAAATGTGCAAGATATTATTAGCGTATTGAAATTATGTCGTATGATGAAAATATTGAAAGTGATAAATTGATTTTTTATACTATCTTGCTAAAATCAATATTTAGTTTGTATTCTTGTTTTTGAAATTTATATGTATCGGAATTGATTATATTTTAAAATACAACACGTGTTCCATTTTCAAAGTGAACGTTTGTATGGTACTTATAAATTGTCAATATATCCACTAGTCAACAAAAATATTTTGCGGAAAAATAACTCTGATCCGAATATGCATATTGTAGAAAAAAACTCGAAATAAAAAATATTTTTATTCCGATGACGTAGGGACATATATTCTTATTTAAGATATTTTTGAGATTTTATATATAGAAGAAAATTGTATATGCAACACCATACATGTCTATTATAATTGAGAAGCCTGGATAAAAAA
This sequence comes from Nylanderia fulva, assembly GCF_048542155.1. Lineage (NCBI taxonomy): Eukaryota > Metazoa > Arthropoda > Insecta > Hymenoptera > Formicidae > Nylanderia > Nylanderia fulva. The sequence continues at coordinate 4,082,143 of NW_028189622.1, forward strand.
AATATGAGTTCTAAAAAAATTAGCTGACAATGAGTACAGTAATGAACATGCTCTAAAAAAAGTTTTGGATTACGTTCTCTCGAAAAGTAACTTCGTGCATTTATACTCCTTTCTTCATAGACACCTCGAATTGAATAATTGAGTTACTTAGGAAGTTTGCTCAAAAGTTATCTTTCAAAATAATACTTTGGAAGTATCTGCTGCATTACATTTCTTTAACAACTAAGAAATTAGTAAGGTTCTCAATATGAAACACAAGTTTAAATTTCACCGAGCTAGTAAGAGTCAGATTCGAATGGTAGTGCGTCAGTTTCAAGGAAAATTAATTTTTTATTGAAACTGATTTAATCGTGTACAGATACAAATGTTTCTTGGCATAATATCAAATAATTAAATAAATCTTAATTTGAGATTTTTCGATAAACTTTTTAAATTTTATTACATAAACTTTATATGTTGAATGTAAAGAGATATAATGTTAATTATATTTTATTAAATTTTATTTTTGATAAAATAAAACATAATAAAATATATATAGATATGAGAATTTATAAAGATTTACAAAAAAAGAGGAAAAAAGATTTTTAGATAAATTATTTTATTAATTTATATTTGAAAGCATTATTATTCCATTAAATAAATATATCGTTAAAGCATTTTATTTTTCCATTTTGCAGTAATTTTATAATAATTTATTTCCGTGTTGTGATATTTGGGTCAATTACATTATCGCGAAATATTTTTGCCGCAATAACTAGCTCACACAGGAATAAAAATACGGATATACGCAGAAATAAAATTACATCTTGTTCTCTTTTCTTCCATCAACATTTTCGTTAATAAGAAATGTATCCACATTTTACAGATATTATTTATTGAAATAATAACAGTATCAGATAACTGTAAGCCATTTTTAAGTCGAATCAAATATCATTGAATATTTCCTTAAGTATTTTAAGAACTAAATTGGGACGAGAGAATTTGGATCATATTTTTATGCTCGGAAGTTATTTTTTAATCATCGGCGGATTTCCATTTTTCATCTTCTTTTCGGATTTTGCGCCTCCTTCCCATTTTTCCTTTAAAGCGTAGCAGATTCATGATGCTTGCTCTAAGCCGTGGTTACAATCTTTACAGCGAGACCGCCCTTGCAAAGTCACGAGACATTTACGATCTCGCCATGAAGGGTGCGTCTCGCCAACAATGTGTTAGTCGTATATATCGCTCCTCAGGCAGACATTACGCGAGTTGCGTAATAAGATGATATCCGAGAAACGAGAGGGCGAGGTAAAGAAAGGGCTCGTGTAGAAGGTGGCTCAATTTTTGGAGAAGATTGTCACTAGTTTTTCGAAAAACGGATATAAGAATATGTTGTTCTTTATTCTTCCTCCTGCTTTCGCGTCGCGTTTTATCCCTCTTCATATCTACAAACGTTATTCTTTTTCCTTTCCTTTTTCTGGTCCCATTTTCTACATCGTATTATTTAGACTTTTATTTGTCTTTCTTTGTATTTCTTCCTCAGTGAATACTAGCTTATCCTTGTGCTGAACTCTCTCTCTCTCTCACACACACATACGTCTTTTTTTTTCAATGGATCCATATTCTATATTATTTTTACTTTTTTATTCTACGCCATTCTTTGCCATTTTCTCCATCTTTTTCTAAATTTCTATTTTCTTCAACATTATTTATGTTTGAGTTTGTCTCTCCTCGTTCCTGCCGTTTCAAGTAGATGTTTGTTCGTCTCCTTCCTCTTATCCTCGTTTCTTTCATTAGATCTATATTCTATGTTATTTCTGCTTTTCTTACCTTCCGTCTCGGACGCGCTGGCTCAATTCAACGGCGAGGCAGTAGGTCGCGTTCTGTTGCCGCTATCGTCGAGAGAAGATTCTACAACGAGAGCCTTTACCTTGGTAAACGTTTACGGTTGCCCCATTGCGCATCGAGGAATTGCTGTTCTCTTTCACTCTGTGCCAAGTGTTCCGGCGACACGGGAAGCTGGAGCGACCGATGCTGTTTCAAAGGCGTTTTGCGTTTTATTGCGGACCCGCTGCGGAAAGTAACGCCTTTCCTAGAATATTTTCGTTCTTATGAAATGAGAATTGTGTGAGAAAAAAGATCGCGAGGGGAGAAGAAAATCTGTCTTATCTCCTGGGTGACCCTACCTCTCATTTCGTTCGATAAACGTCTTTCTGAACCTTTACCCTTTTTTCTCTCCCTTTTCACGAGATATATCCCTGTTCGAGATCTTGTTCTCTTCTTCGCTTCCATTTCCTACCCTCCGCTTTTCCATCCCCTTCGTTTTTCGTTCCCTTTGCAGTTTCCACTTGTTCGTGGACATTTCCTTCTTTTCACCTTCTTATCTGTGCACCCCTTTTAGTTCCGTTCGTTGTTCATTTTCTTTTTGCCGCTATCTCCGTCGACGGCGCAGCTCTCGGGTATCCTTTTCTCTTGCAATCTGCTCACCACTTTTCAAAGTAGGAAGGTAATGTGCACCGGCTATCCCACCTAAGAATGGGTATACAGCAAACGCGCGCCTTCACCTTGGTAAACGCTTACAGTATAGTTTCCGTTACCACCGGAGGAGAGTCTTCGTTACATCTCCTTTTTTTCCAAATTGCAATAATCAGCGCGAAACATTGAAGAGAGATCGCTTACCGCGCGATTTAGCACCTTTATATCACACACATCATATATACGCACACGTTCTTTTACTTTATAATTCATTTCGATCGTTATTTTTTTCTTAATATTTATCTACTGCGTCGGAAAATATATTTTTGTGAAATATACTTTCTTAGATGTTTTCTATATTGGAGCTTTTAATAGCACAGACGAAGAAAAAATGTAAACTTTATTTTAACGAAGGGAAGTGATATAAGTAATATATAATATTAAAAAAAATAAAATAAAATCTAACATTCTGGATTGAATATCCAACTAATAAAAATCGTACACATTCTTTATTATCTCGATTCACTGATGGTTCAAATCGAGGAACAAAACGTACATTTATAAAATTTTCAATCAATTTGTATTAGAAGAGAAAAAATTACGCTTTGCTAACCTGACTCTTATAATAATCCCTTTTTCCATTGGATTCACTGATGGTTCAAATCGGGGAACGAAACGTACATTTATAAAATTTTCAATCAATTTGTATTAGAAGAGAAAAAATTACGCTTTGCTAACCTGACTCTTATAATAATCCCTTTTTCCATTGGATGTTGTATTTTTTTTTTTTTTTTTTTTTCAAAGGTATCGTAATTTGTGAATTTTTATTATTTTTTGAACTTTTTGTTAAAATTTTATTTTCAACTTTTGTATTTTTTTCACTCGCCATTCTATTGACAGTTCTCTTCTCACGCGCGGTGTCCCTTTCCGGTGCAATCTGCTCGCCACTCGACGTCAAAAGAAGGAAAGGGAGTAAGTAGCAGCCTGCTTTAAAAGATGGTGCACAATGTACTTTTACCTTGGTAAACGTTTACGGTTGGCCAGCAGTCTTTTATAGTAGACTACACGGCACTTGTATCGAGTCACTTAGAGTGACAGAAGAAGGATTCTTTGCAGATGTTTTGTCACGTTCCTTTTAGAAAATAAAAGATAACACTTTGTTAAATATTTGCTGAGGCAATTATGAAACTGTGACACATTACCGTAATGTTTAAATAATAATAGAATTGTTTGCATAAAATTGACGAGATATCTCAATATAAATTAATTATTAATAATAGAACGAATATAGGCTTTAATATATGTATAAATATAAAAATTCACTTTTAAAAAGATGCACTAAGAGCGCAAAAATTAGGCGCAATAAACTTGTCAAAAGTTTTATTCGATGTGAACATTTCGATTCTTCCCTTTGGACCATCTTCAGCCTATCAATTGATAAAATTAATTACTATCAGAAAGGAATGTATATTTATATCTTTAATGTTTTACTTGTCAAAGTAAAGCAATAAACTTGTCAAAAGTTTTATTCGATGTGAACATTTCGATTCTTCCCTTTGGACCATCTTCAGCCTATCAATTGATAAAATTAATTACTATCAGAAAGGAATGTATATTTATATCTTTAATGTTTTACTTGTCAAAGACTGATTCGCCTCAATGTAAGATTCACAGAGAGATTTTTCATAAACGTACTCAATTAGAAAGGAAAAGAATCTTCGTTATCTTATGCTGTAGGAATAGTATTTTATTTACGAAAAAGAATTTTACAAGTTTCGCGCATCCCACGTTCGGACAGTAATAATAATACGTATAATAATAATATAAGGGAAAAGCAGTATGCAGCACAATGCGTATATATTCTCGTGGTCATGTCATTCTATGCAGCAAACCTTATATATCGCAACGAGAGAATGTGTGTATATATATTTATATATATATATATATATATATATATATATATATATATATATATACATATATGCAGGTATGTGTTTATTCCGCAATCTCCGTTGCCACCGGTTATAGTGGAGAGAAAGGTGCTGCTTTCCAGCAGCTCTCAGACAACGCGAGAGCGAGAAAGAGGGAAAGAGGGAGAAAGCCCTTCGTGCTCTCTTACAACGGACCTCTCGCCACACCTCTCTCCTACCCCTCAAGAAACAATATAATGTGATTTACTAGACCATTACTGCCACTGTACTTTCCGAGTAGCGGCGTCTAGGTGCGGTGCACCGACCTTCCATAGACAAGCCGCGCGCTTACCGTAGTCACGTATAACCGAGACTACTATTCTCTATCTCATCTACCTTCTCTTCCGATGTGGCGCCTTCGATCCCTATCGCCGCCTTGCTTCTTTGCGCTCTCGAAATCGCTCTTATGTACTTCTCGCTCTCGTCCCAGTCGCGGCGGATGCTGAAATAGAAATGAGTCGGTGTACCGAAGAGAATCATAGTCTACTTACAGAAAAAACAGTATCCTTGAAAGAATGCAAATATGACTCAAGTATATTTTATTCTTATAATAGCGCCAAATATAAATAATTTTGGATAAAGGATAATTTATCCTTAAAACAAAGTGCAAAATATTCTTGGTTGAAGCTGAAATTTACTTATAAATATTGCAAGGACAAGTGACAAGTGAGCATTGGATATAAGCGCTACTTTCAAGTATATATAATAATTCTTAATTCAAATGTGACTAACAATAAGTTTGTTTCTACCATATGCGATTTTTAAAACCAGAATATATCTTAAGGATAAAATATACTTCACACAAACTTATTTATTATTAAGGCAAATGAAAATTTGTGATTACAAAGAGCATTCTATGCTTAAATCAATCAAATAGCGTTTTTTTCTGTGCTACAACGTAATGTGTATCTAAAAATATCTATACGATAACGGTAATTAAATTACACGAAAATGTCATAATTACATGAACGGGTTATCTCGTAATGTGAATACTACATCACGTCATATCTATTATTTGAAAAGAAGTTTAAAAATGATATGAATAAACGTTTGGTATAATGTAAGTTAATACGAGCAAGTCGTGCAGCACATGTTTGAAAATGCTATCGTACCTGAAATTATTCGCGGAAGGATTGATCGGTGTTCTTCGGTAACTGATCTGCGATCCGACGTTTCAAACATATGTATCGGATATCGATGCATAGAATCGTAACTGCAGAGCGCTCTTAACGCTCTGCTTTCCGCATGGATATATCGCCGGGCGTTCGGCCGTAAAACTTGCATCGGCGTAGCTAATTCTTTATCGCAATCGACATGCTCTCTCGCGCGACTGAATTTCTCTCGAGATTCTGATCGGGTTTTTTTTTCGAATAGTGAAGAGCGAGTTATTTTATTCGAACGTAAAGTTTTTGCTCCGTCCTTCTGTAAGAAATATTTCTGTATTTCGAGAAATTAGTTTAAATAATTGAAAAGTCGTTAAAGGCCACTTTTTCAACGAGTATTAATAAATTATTTGTTTGTTGTTATAATGATAATTATAACAAATTTATCCATGAATATTTTTTTTAAGTTTAGATCGTTGCAATTGAAAAAAAACCGTCAAATAACCTACGAAACCACAGTGATATTCTAATATAATCCTGAAATTTGATGTTATGTTTGATCGTAAAATTCGAAATTGCGTAGCTAATATCTTCTCTTAAAAAAATACTCCGACCCTTTAGATACTTAAATTAATCCGGTTCCTTTGGCTATTTTCATTAATCAAGCTACGAAACGAAATCGCGTATTTCATATCGCCGGTTGATTGATTCAATATTTAAGTTAATCACACCATCGTATCCTTTGAGCTCGGTGAAATTTTAAACGATATATATCGAAGTTTGATCCTCTTTTCATAAAATAAAGAATTATATTTTCTCATTTCGCGCTTCGTATATTCATGAAAATTAAACAGTCGAACGAATCAACGTTATCTTGCGTATGTTTTATTCGACCGTATTCGAAAAATAAATAAAAGTATTATATATACATTCTCGTGTTTCGCTATTAAATAACAGTTTCAATAAGTGTGTATATATTCATTATTTATAATTACGCATACCTCCGCATTCAGCAAATTCCCCGATCGATATATAATAATAATAATAATTGGATCGCTTTCACTTCACTCGCGTGATTTGTATTACAAATCCAATCAACCCGACAAGTTGACAATGTCGCGTGTAAATGAATTATACACGTATGTACTTGTGACATTTCTTACCTTCTACCTCGTTGAATCACGACTAAGTACGTAACACGGTAATACGTTTATGCCGATGATACATAGCGACGCGTCGGTTCGAGTCGGTGATCGATAGGGCCATTATCAATCAAATCGGGTCCGGAATACACGTATAAGATCGACGGCGAGTCGGGGCAAAGTTCAAGGCTACGTTCGGTGATCTCTCGCCACTAGCGGAATCTCCGCCGTGGGGCAATACGTTTCCCGCCGTTTCTTGTCGTCGTTTCCTCCCTCGCAACCCTGTCGCCGGCCGTTCGTCGAGGTCCCACGCCGCCATTCGTTCTCCCTCGCGGGAGCGGCAATTCAGCTTAGCCGGGGCTGAAATAGCGGTTTCCGCCGCGCAAAAATCGCCGCCAGGAGTGCACCTACCGAGCCCGCCCATGCAGTATCAAAATGTTGAAAAAGAGGGAGAACCGGATAGAGAAACGGGAGAACTTTCCGAGAGAAAGAGATGGAGACCGATGAAAACGAGGGTCGACACGGCGTGTCTCGCGGCTGCTTTGCATATCCCTGGCGATGGATCCGCTAAATCTGCGGGGCGATCGATCTTTTCTTCGCTATATCTTTTTTTTTTTCCATCCCTCTCGGCACCTTCTCGTGGGAAATCGCGGCGAATCGACGATCCCGACGTTCGATATCGTCCGCGCGAAGCGTACAAAGCGGATTATGTTTATTTTTAGGCAGTCGTTGCGCGCACATAAACCCTCTCCGGCGAGTTGTTTCGATCTGCGAGAATGCGTTCTGAATGTAAACGAGGACGCGTACCTATTTTTTTTTCTCCCCGTGTAATGGCGTTTTTTCACCGCAAGTATCTCTCTATGCCGCTGATATCTCTCAATTTAGTTTTAGTCGCAGTATGTTTGGAAATACAACTGGGGAAAATTAATTTTTATGTTTTTCTATCTGGAGAATTAAAGTGTGGAAATAGATAAGAAGGTAGAGAAAAGAAAGAAAAGAAACAAGATAAATGGGTTCATAGTGTAACATGAAGAATAGTACTTTATAAAACCGGGGATGTTCGTCCGTTCTGGAGTTCTGGAAGATATCGTCGGGTGCGAGGAAGCACTAAATATATCATTCAAAGTATCTAAAATCTTGGTTGCAGTTGTATTCGGTGTCTATTAAAATTATGTTAAGAAAGTTTGCGACGCGCAGGAAACTTGCTCGAGTTAATAATTTCTACGACGGGACGTAAATTAATTCAGTCTGCCGTGAAAACTTTAGAGTGTGTTTAAGTATTTGTAAGATCGATCTCTATCTTCGATAGTTGTAAAATATATCAGCTTGTTATATGGCGAGAGATACGCGGTTTTTTTATTATTTTTATATTTTACTCTCGGGAAATCATACTATAACTCGATATCTGTTTTCGACTTGGTAAATGTTTCTCTGTGAAACAGATTTTGTGATTTTACATACATAGCATGAACGTTATTTATAAATCCTTTTTGTAACGCAAGAAATCTCACGCAAGTGAGAGAGAAATTTGGAATTTTATTTATAGAAATTAAATGCTGAATAATCGCATTAATATTTACATTATTCTGTAATTATTAATCAAATTAATATAATTATTAATCTCTATTATAATCTGCAATATTGCTGCATATATATTCTACAAAAGAGTCTATAATATATATATATATATATATAATGTTATCTATAGTACATAATGCTTAAGTAAAATTATGAAACAGAATTTTTTATGTCAGTAGGAATTTATTGCGACGTTTATAAAAAAATAGACCATTTGTTATCTTTTTTTTAGAACGTGCTAATATTTATCCAAAATTTGCATTGTTAAGTTTGATCAATATGAATAATCATAAGTTAAATAGAATTATTCATTAAAAGATAAAATATGGTACATTTTATTGATGTAAAATTTATTTACATAAATATTTAATTTATGCTTAATATTTATGCTGAATCTAAAAAAGTAATTAACACATATATCTTGCGAACGCGATTTGGGCTGTAATTATTCGTTCGGAACATGCGTTTTCGGAGGGTAGTTGCCCTTTAATGTCATTCACGCCGACTATTTTCGATTCTGTGGAAAGAAAGCTTTGATAAGATCGAGAAGCGGAATTTATCGTCGGTCTCGTGCCACCCTCAAGGGCGATCTCCCTAATCTCTCTTCTAATCTTCCGAATGCCGACGGGTTTCCTGAACAGAAGCGTCGCGAAACGGAAACAGAGAAGATATATATTGTGCATTCTCGTCGCCGCGCTAAGAATTCGTTTTTCGAATTTATCGCGCGTTGATTTAATTAAATCCCCGGGCACATTCGTTGGCGGCAGCCGTCCCTTTTTCTTAATTAACCACCGCGTCTGGACCGCGCAACACTGGATAAAATACGGAAAGGGTAAGCTACTGTTTGGCCAGTTTTTTTACCCATGTTTTATGTCGTCATATAGATCTTATATATACGTACTATGTAAGACACTACTTTGATTTTATGGGAAGAGACAAAGAATCAGAGAAATTTTAGAAAATTGTACTAATAAAAAATGACTATCCCTCAAGAAACATAAAAATTGAAAATAAGAATTTTTAAAATAATAAATATTAACTAGTTCGAAAGAGTTTGTTTTATATTGCACTATTTTCGATTTATATTACAATATCGATTTAGATATGTTGAATATTCTCATGACTTTTGCACTTTCCGATTTAGCAGCGACCTCAATTTCTCGGCAAAAGATCGTCGAATTATTGGGTATTACGAATTTGATGGAGAAATTGATCGATAATGTCGCCAAAACCGCGTAATCGTTGGCCAGCTGTATGTATATGTATAATACATTTTGATGATGACAAACGTGCGTATGTATATGCATATGCGTGTGTGAATGCGGACATTCATGTGTCAGCAAATCTCGAGATAATAACTGAAACAGCGTATTTTGCCATTCAGTAACCTTTTTTTCTCTCTTCCTGTTTCTTATCATTATGGATATAATGATAAGTATATCTCGGCGTTTATTATCGAATAGTGTTTCTCTCACGATTACGTATGAGAAGTATAATATAACATACATGACATAGTAACTATATTTCTAAATGCGCGCATGTTTTTTTAAATGAGTAGTTTAATATTTTTATTTATGCTAAAAGTTGTATTTTAAATTGTTACTATTTCTCGGCAGTTTTAATTATTAAAAATAATATTTTTGAAAAAGAGTAGACTCATAGAATTTTTAAATTCTCGTAAATTTATTTTGTAGATACCGATATAATTTTACGTTAACTTATTGATGATGATAAACGTGTTTAAAATCTGATAATTATTAATAATTCTATTTACGTAAATTTTAGCTTAAAAATCAGTAAAATTTTATTCTTAAGCTAAAATATTTTTATAGAATACAATGAATATTCGATAATTATCTGTTTTCTTGAGTGACATTTTTGCAAGAATAATTTATGTAAATATATGCAAATGAATAGAATTCTACCTTAGATAAATGCAAGATTAAATGTAAGGTAGTATTTTACAACGATAAGATTGAATAATGCGATTAAATCAATATATACGTATTAATACCTTTCAAAGCGGTTAACTGCAGGACGAGATTTGCAAAGCGAGAACTACGAGTTTTCTCGCCGCAGAGAGCAGAAAAATTTCGTCGAACTTCTTTAAAAGTCAAATTGGTCGGGATAAATTGAACCATCGCTCGTGCCCATCTTCTTTTCTTAGAAATTTTGCGGGAATCGAAATGGAGGGAGTACACACAGGAGAGTCGAAGATCCGCAGAGGCACGCGGTTAATGCTATTATCGGAATTAATGTTTCAGCGTATCTCTGCGGGAAGCTATTCGAACAATCTTATCACGACGGACTTATTACTCTCTCTCTCTCTCTTTTAGATAGAGAAAGACTGAAAAGTGAGAGATAGAGAAAGAAACTGTTTTAAGTAGTTCGTCCATTTTAACCATCTCACCTACCAGCTCCTTCTAGTTGACCCAGAATGCTTGGGCGTGTTTCGCATCAGAGTGAACCCGTAGGGACAGAGGGGAGGAAGGTAGTTAAATTTGTAATTTAAATCAATGTTAATCTTAGAACTACGCTGTAACATACATACACACACACACACACGCGCGCACACATAGATCGAGCCAAGATTCATTGCAGACGTTCGGCAAAAAGACGCTTATCAGTGGAATTGGTCGCGAAGAGACCTCGTGCAACTTTTGAGATGAAAAGTCTTTGGCTATATTGTTTTTCCTGCGATAGATTAAAGTAATTTTCACACCCGAACAATACTATCTTAATTTTTTTTACGTGATAATTTACAATATATTTATATAATGTTGCTGATGAATTAAAAGCGACATTCAATATTGAATTTATACATACAAATTTATTGTTATCGTTATTTTATTTTGTTATTAAAAAAATTAAATATATATACAATATAATAATTTAATTAAAGTATTTATTAATTAAAATTTAATTATTAAATAACATGGGAGGCATAATTCACTAATATATTTATAATTCTCAATAAAGATAGAAATGTTAAAATTAATCTTATAGAGAAAGAGAGAGAAAAGACGAATATAAAAGATATGGTTGGAGCAGTATTTTGAGCAAATTATTCAATAATACACTGAAAAAAACTATTAATTTCAAATAAATATTTATACAAATAGTTTCATTTACACATTTATTTGAAACTGATAAATATTTATCTGTTTTGAAAAATGATTTCTTATATCAAATAAATATTTTTTTACGACGAATCAATATTATTTGTTTCAAATAAATTTTGGGTAAAAGAGTATCCAAATAAACATTTATTTAAATAATTAAATAATTTTTTTAATGTATATGATGTATATATAGAGAATATATTAAGATATATGTATATATAGAAATATAGAATAGAATGTATATTTATACTCTATTTTAGATTTATTATTCCTTTCATTTCACTATTATTTGTTTCAAATAAATGATGTGTGAAAGAGTATCGAAATAAACATTTATTTAAATAATTAAATAATTTTTTTAATGTATATGATGTATATATAGAGAATATATTAAAATATATATGTATATATAGAAATATAGAATAGAATGTATATTTAGACTCTATTTTAGAGAGTTAAAAAATTCTATTTTTCACTCGTACTGTGAGAAACACAATCTGGATTTTCTATTTACGAGCGATATTTTCGTTGAGATTCGCTATTCTTTTAACGGCGCTATTCGTCGCCAACTGTGATCGCCGCGAAATGTCTTCTTTATCTGCGACGCTTGACGTTTACAGCGTGCTTCGTAACCATACTATGGTCGCATATATTGGATGCCTACGTGTGTGTTGCCTCCTCGTTAGAGAGAAACTATCGTGCTTCTCATACCACTCTGAGATTTACGATAGTTCTCGCATACATGAATTAAATCTTTTTGCGCGTACAAAATTAATGCGCATGCTTCATGGTTTTTATTGTCAAAATGTGTATTATTCATACCTACATATATATTTGTTCTTTATTTATATATTATCTTATTAATTATTTCAACGCACACCACGTATAAAATATGAAAACTTAGTTACGAAAGGAAAAATTTATATTGAGAATTGTACGGATCTAGTGTTATTCTTTTTTCAGATAAAACAAATATTTATAGTGGGATTGCTAATCGTTTTTCATTAATTGTCTGCAAAATAAATATCAACTCGCTATCGATGAGCTTATATCGGTATAAGGAAAGAGAACGAAAGCTGTAGCTAAATCTTTGACGATTTCGCACTCTAGCTTCTGTTTTTACGAGAAACGTAGACGAAGGAGAGTTCTTTACGTTTGAGAGTATCTAACAGTTAAATGTTAATGTATTTCTAGTACGATCAATTATTGAATTCCTAAGAGTGCCATGAATGGCTACAGAAAAGCTCTCGATCTGTTCGTCTTTGTTTGTGTCTTTTTCACATTTCTTAGCTTCTAATATAAAGCATCTTTCACGTTTATTTTTGTAATAATAACGAAAAATTTAAAATTTTTATCTGAAATGTTCGGAATCGAATTTATCGTGTCCGATATCCATTTAATATATTAACAAATATATCTATTCAACTTATCCTTTAAATCTATCTACCTGTTGGTATAACGCGTTCATTAATGGATGTAATAGGAGAATACATTGCTATTACTTTTACTGAAAAAGTAATATGAATTGTTAATAGAAATATTTTTCATTGAAATCGCTTCTCATTGTATTTACAATAAAATTTTTTCTTTATCGCGATATATTCTCCCTTTTGCAATAATGTGAAATTATTACACACTCTTTGGTAAATCAACCCTAGAGGCACAATTCGTGAAAGCACAAAGTATCGGGGCGGCTTTATTTTATCGACAACTTTCGCGATCGTAATAACGATGATAAAAATATTGCAAAAGCCGTCCGGCAACTAATTCGATTTAATACTTTTCACAATTCGATTTTCATGCCAGCGCTGTTCTTTCCCACCGATTGAATTAGGAAGCGAACAATTGTCGCGTGCGAATCATTCCTCTGTATACGCTGTACTTAATTCAATTTACCGATGTATATACACTACCTGTATATGTATACACCAATATGCAAGCGCATGTCTGTTCCCACAGGAGGTTTTCTATACGAGCATGCATGCGTGTTATGCGTAAGCATGGGAGTATAGTCCTGCGAACAAGTCTACATGCGCATACGTCATTATAACCGTATGTTGCAAAATGCAGCTCCGCTGGGGAAATGTAAATTGAAAATTGAATATTATCCGTGTCTTCGCTGGTCTCGATATTACTTAGTTCCTTTCATGTTAATTCTCACTTATGCGAATTTCAGGAAGAGATTCTCATCAATTCGCTATTCAAAATACTGAATGTATTCCCGGCTTTTGAGCAAACTTATGAGATTTACAGCATAGATTATTAGCTTCAGAGTAGCTTGTCCATCGCGGCTATATTAATAAATATATTCTAAATAAATAATTTTTGTCTTCCTTAATTATTTCATATAAATATATATAAGGAAAATGAAATACACACTGCAAACAATATTTGTGTAAAGTTACATGATTATGCTGGGTTTTTTTTCCTATCCAGAATAATCATGCAATATTGTTACTCATATGGAAGATTACCGATCGTATGTAATTTTATATGAAATATATTCTTACATATTTTTAAGATTAAAATTATTCTACTAAATACACATAGAAAATTCTAGTAATGTATAAATGCTAGAAAATAACGTTATAAATAAAGTAAAAATAGTAAATTTAAAATTCTATATGATTTTTGCATAAAAATAGTAATTTTACCTATATTTTACATTAATATTTTCACTTTAAAAAATATGGAAAAAATTATAACGATAGTCAAGTAATTTTTCCAGTTCTGAACAAGTAATTTCCATGTACAAAAGTACATTGATCATTTTCAGTGCACTAGAGAGGCAAATTCAATGAAAATTATTTACTTATTGAAGTGTCAATTAAAATAATGAGAAAATTCTTCAGGAAAGGATAATTTATTTCTTTATAATAGAGAAAGATTTGAAAAAATCGTTTCCACATTTTTAATTATATAAACTATCTGTTCAGTATATCAATATTAATCACGCACGTCAATGGTCAGATGTATATTTGAAGTTTTGCATTCATATAGTGCTGCTGCAGTGTTTCATCGTGAAACTGGTAACGCGTCGAGGAAACAAACGAAATGATTTTCCTCGGGAAAATACGACCCCTTTTGTCCCATCAAGTTCTTCAAAAGATCCCTCCCAGTCCGCCGACTCTTTTCGATCGATGTAAAAAGGAAACTCGGCGAGTTATGATTTATCGTAACAGTGAGCGAGAGCGAGAGTGAGTGAGTGTATGTATGTACGTGTGTGCGTGCATACATATATATGTCAGAGAAAGGAGAGGATATATATATTACATATGCACGCGCGGGGATATCTACATGTGACGTGCTGCAGCAGGTCACACATAGTTGGTGCAGGGAATGCACCAGGTGAGCCATGGTTCACATGGGAAATGAATGTTCTGTCGCGAACGGAACAAGCTGTGAACATATGGGAAGCTTCATCCACCGAAAGCTGCGACTGTATAGAATAGATTATAGGGCTACCTTAGAATTCCGTTCTCAGTTTTTTTTTCCAAATTTTTCTTTCGACGTACTTATTCTTGCACATGACAATATAGTTTGTTAGTATTATTCACAAATTTTATATTTTATTACGTCCATTGAATGTGATTGTTTGTCAGAGAGATCATATATATTATAATAGAATGCATAAAAAGAAAAAAGAAATATAATAAACTACATATATAAACTGTTATGGAACGCAATTTAAAAAAAATTGATTTACATTCTAGATTTGAAAATAAAACTAAAATATTTCTAGTGCAGATAAATATCAAATTAAATTAAAGAGCGTGGTTTGAAAACTATATCGGGGAAGCAAATGCTTTTTAAAATATCGGAGGTCAGATTGAACCGTGCTGTGATAGTTAAGGGTTAATCACCGCGTCGCGGTGGTTTCTTTCGAGTGTTCGCAAGCTGCTCACGAGCCCAGTTATAAGAGGAAAACCTCACTTTACTCCCGTGTGCACGGTCTGCGAGAGCGCGCGGACTGGATATAACGCTGTAAAAAATATACCCCCTAGATACTCGTAGAAAAGCCGGCTTTCCCACCCGACTTCCAGACAACTTTTTATTCTTTCTTTGCTATCAGGGGTGCGCTAACGATTGCGCCGAGTTGCGCCGGAGCCGGAAGGGAATTGGAGAGAGAGAGAGAGTGAGAGAGAGAGGGTAGAATGCTGGTAGCAGCAAGGTGAGAGAACGTGGATGAAGGCGGGGTTGTATCCGCGAGTCTCTCTCGATCCTCTTCCGCCAACTTTGTATTCTTTACCGTCCGAGAGTCGTTCCTCTTCGTCTTTTTACTTTGGTTTCGTTCCTTTTCTCTCTCGCTTGTTCCAGTTGTTATCTATTCAGGAGATTATAGCGCGATCGAGTATACGAGTACTCGGTAACCGATCTTGCGGTTCGTTCATCCGGCTTTGAGGTTGTGCTTGCTTTCGAAATGAATCGCAGTAAGGATCGACCTCTAAAAGGAAATACTGTTCTTGCGAGCAATTGAGTGTGTAAATGCGGTTGTGATAAAATTAATAGCGACTTCTGATGCTTCTCTTTTCCCTTCGATAGAAAAGACTCTCTTATCTATCGCGGAATAATTTTCTAAATTTACATAATATTATACGATACAATGATTTTTGATTGTTTATAAAGAAAAAGTTTTATTTCATTGAGTATTATATTAACAAAGGTAAGCAAAACAAATTATTTCTAGTTTACAGGAAATGTTTATTATACACATTTATTAAACAAAAATATCAAAATATCAAAATAAGAAATAATGAAACTGCGCGTGACGCGGATAAATCAACTCGTGTAATACGTCGTTCATGATTCGCCTTCGTGATCTATCACGAAAGAACGTGATGCGGCAGAACGGGCAGTTTCTTCATCGAGAGACGAAATATAGCCACATAAATCGTTCTACGACGTCGCTCGGACAATAAGAAATTCTGCTCCGCGCGCTAAATGTCGTCGTCTGACGACGATCGCGCCCGTTTGGATTACTGTACATTCGTGGCGACGTGGTAGACATCCAACGAGGGCGAATGCGTCTACGTGTACGGAAATATAATGGCAGACCGTGTGTATAATAGTTATTTATGTGTCGCGGAATGCGCTCGCACAGTAGAGATATCGGATCATCGATCCTGCGCACCAAGAGCGGCTACTCCGATGTATCGATTCGCGTTCTCTCTCTCTCTCTCTCTCTCTCTTTTTCTCTCGGCCAGCGCAAATGGCGAGATTTATCGTTGACATATTTATAATGCTGCCCGCACACACTTTGCTAGTCGTAAGAGTACCCCGTTGCCATAAAGTATCGGCACGCGAGACTTATTTTGTATTTTATATTATCGCCAAACGCATTGACAGCAAATTAGGACAAATGTCGTTTATTATCCACAAATTTTTCCGATATTTTTAGAATTTTTTCTTGAATGAATATTTATAAATATATATGCCAAAATTTTTCACACGCGTTTATACACGCAAAATTAATTATATGCAAAATAAACAAATCATTGATTTTTATTTTATCCGGTATATTCGATAATTATTTATGATTTTTTTCTGATTGTGCGACGCGTTATGAAAATAAATTTGAACTCAAAATTTATCAAGAAACATGTACATGTGCATATTTTTATTATATTATATATTGCATATTTTTCTATTGAATCATTCATGCATCTCGTAAGACAAACGTAAAAAAAATTAGTCGAAGATCGAATAGCGAGAGACAAAGCAAATTAATTAAGTTTGTCTTTCTTTCACAAAGAATCGACTGGCTAGCAATGCCGTGTAGGAAACGATCTGGAATGCCGATGCGAGCTACAAGGGGCTATGATTACAAGGATATCCATATAATGCTCGATACATATGTATATGTCGCCAAATTTTTGCCTTTGCGCCGCGATCGATATCGGAAATGTAGCGGCACATGGACGATTCAATCATGCGAGCGTGAATGCGCCTCCTCTTTGGGCCGGCTTTTGTGCCAATCTTTTTTTGCGGCTAGTTCAAAAAGGGGTATCGAACGTGCATCAATGCACAGGCAACAACTGTTGAACAGTTGTTGCCGCTAAAGCTGGCGCCGTGAGAAAGAATACCGGAAAATCGCGATGGCAAATGTCAGCAACAATAGCAGAAAACGACGTACCTACATATATGTATCCGTTTTTCCATACACTAGCATTTTGATATTAAATTTTGACGCTTTAATGAAATATTTTTAAAACAATAAAATAAAAAAGTATATAAAATATTTAAAAAATTATATTATTTATTACAATTATATTAAGAAAAATTAAGAAAGAAATGTATAAAAAAATTTTAAAAGAATTTTCAATTATATAAACTGACAGATGAGAGATATGCATAAGCGAGAAAATATTTTAATTTCTTTTACAATTATGTTTAGCTCTTTTTCCAATTTTGACAAATTCGCACGCGTCGAAATGAGTTTTAAGTAGCAACAGGCACATAATTAATTATTAAAATGCTTATCCGTCTCGTTATATCGACGCGAGGGCGAGGGCACATATATCAGATAAACGTCACGGAAAATAGAGCGCTAAGTGCGAACTTTTTAATAAAAAGGAGGAAAGATCAATAAGGAACGGTTACTTGCTTCCAACTTGGCGTTGTACGTCTACACCCTGCAAGAACGAACTTTTCTATTCCCTCGCGTGGCCGTCTCGGAGTACACCCATCGACCCCTTGATTGCGGACATCTGAGTTCAAATTGATCTCAATGTTTACAGTCACCGCAAACATGGGAGCCGATTCATGGCTCCCTTCCTCGTCTTCTTTCCATCTTGTCGATCTCTTCTTTTGCAATGTATCTGAGAGATCGAAACTTATATAAAAACTCAACTTTTTATCTCTCTCGCTATGAGATATATTGAATAATCGAGCGGAAAAATGTAAAAATACATCTGGAAAATTTTGCGTTGGTTATCGCGTAATATATATATAGGTATTACGGTAATCGTGTGTTTTCAATGAAATTGAAGGAAATAAATCAAACATCTCAGTTATGCAAAAAGCATATTTATTTTAATAAAAACATAACATTGAACAATTTTTTTACAAACTTAGGATATTATTTTTAACTCTTAATACTTGATACTTGTTCTGTGATATTTATCTTTCATTATTTAATTTCGTATAAAAAATAAAAGTGGTTGTTATCATTTATAATAGTACCTGATTGACTTTAAAGTTGAGATTTTTTTTTACATTTTTCGGCTAATTTCGACTAATAAAAATTCTCTCGGATGGTAACACGTATTTTTATATTAATATCACATATCGTGAAATTTCGATATCGTATTTCGTGGTTATTCCTTTTTTTCTTCATCGCTGAGTTAAAAAAAGGTGGTGGACGAAAGGAAAGGGTAGTGGCGAAGCGAAATATGCTGCAAATGGGCCACAGGATTGGCTTTTCTATGCATAGCATTTTAAAGCACGTTCTTAATGCCATAAGCAGCGGCACGTAGCTAACAGGTGTTGCGTTTTCTTTTGCGCACCGGAGCGAACTTTGATACTTACCGTGAAAATTTATCGAGAGTAGCGCGCGGACATAATTTACGTCTGCTCGCTTTCGTTACGAGAGTTATCGTGACACGGTCATATGCCTTCAAGAGCACGGAGAATGATTAATTACAGAAATATTCGAGACGGCATTGCCCGATTAACACGATTTAATCGCCGAATAAAACTCGTAAAATTTTCCGGCGCGGATAGATGCAGTTTTAAAGACGGAAATAAAAATGTATGCGAGATGCGAATAAGAGTACTTTTTTATCACATTTATAATTTTGCAGTTCACAATTTCGGTGTAAAATCTATATATAATCGAGATACTAGAGCGAGCAGAAAATCCGTATAGTCACGTTTATCGTTTTAAGGTTACGTAGAGTACCGGCGTGCGAACTGTTGCGGCCTGTATAGACGGGGTAAATTTGCGTGAAATTGTACACCAAAACGTGACAGACACAGAGAGCAAAACGACATTTATCTCTATTGCACAATTCCGGAAACGCACCTGTTGTCGCGCTCTTCAGTCCGCAGCGACTGCGAAAGTGTCTCTTCGTGCCTGCTTAAGCTATGGACGATCTGGGGCAGCAACCCAATGAATCGCGCAATTAATCTTCGATTCAATGTCCTCCCATCCTCTCTCGAGTATGGCCACTTTGGCAATTCAGGTTTCTATTCAGAGATTCGGTTGTGTAAAACGACGACGGGTAAAACGATGACCATTGCAAAACCTTCGACGTCGATCACGCCTTCATACAAGTTCACCGGACATTTTGTCCTACTGTGTTTCATTCGGCTTCATTTCTTTATTATCTTTACTTTGCTTCCTCAGTCTTTCTCTTTTATCTATGATTAATCGACATTTGAATATGAGCTTTTTTGTAAATAATTACTCAATCTACACAGTAAAAAAATTTATGTTAAATTTAACACATTTCACATGTCTCAATTTATCTACTCTAATTTTAATGTCATTTTAACAGAAGACAAATATGTAAATAAATAACACACGTAATATGTGAAAAAATAACACAAAAATATAAAAATAAAAATATAATATAAGCAAAAATTCGTACATTTTCATTTAATTGTGTTGTTTTAACACTTAAAAATAGTGAATATTAACTCAACAGACAAATGTCAAAATAACATAACGACAATATGTTATATTAACATAAGAGTATGTTAAAAATTTCTACACAAGATAATTTCAACAGAAATACGAAATGTTTTTTACCGTGTAAGTTTAAATGATTTTCTACTTTTCTTTTTGTATAATTGTAGAAGTAAAAAAATAATTAATTATAGAAATCGTTACATTAAGTGAGCGTAATAAGTCTAATGTTTGTAAGATTGATTCATAATGTGGAAGCTTTAATTTTATTAATTTATATTTAATCTAATATATTAAAAAATTGGAGACTAATTTTTCAATTTTGTTAGATATCTTGTGAGTTTGTTACGTTTTAAATTGATGACGTTTATAAGAAAGATTTTGAGTTTTTTTATTCACACAAGAACACATACATATAGAAATTGAAATATCGTTAGAGCTTCTATACAAAGACGCGCAAATAGTGACGCAAATTGAATTACATTATTTTTAACAATATACAATGAGGAATCGAGAAAGTTTAAATCTTCCTAAATAGTTGCTGACGCATATATTTGGTGCATCCTGTCGATCAATACTTTTCAATCAACGTGAGTGGAAACTTTCGCTTAATTTCAGTTTCGATATTACAAATACAACAATTTTGTAAAGTTAGCATGTTATTTTTTATAATATTTTGATATAATTGGGAGCGAGAGTTAATCTTTCAAAAGAGTTTGAGCTTTCGATAAAAAATGAATTCTATTGAATTTTGTATTTTCTCAGATGGAAATTTTCTCAAATGTTTTTTGAATAGCGAATCTATCAAATAAATATGTAGCTCGGTTTGATTAAAATAAAAGGATTATTTATTATCAGTTTTGGTATAAAATAATACAAAGTTAGCAGCTTACGTATGCATCTTATTTGTTACATTTAATTGCCAAAATTCTCTTTTAAACATATAAAAAATTTTAGTTTTTTTTTATATGGAAGAATTCTAATTATATCTTTATCTTTCAATTCTTATTTTTTGTTATCATCTCTCAATTATACATGTTAGAATCTTTTTCAATAAGTTTTGTCATTTTCTAACATTTGGACGTGAACTTGACGTTCTATATTTTTCGTATCGTTTCGTCCAGACACGTTATGCTACAGCCACTATCTTCGCGTTTTCGATCGATAATATGATATACTTGTCTCTTGATTTTATATATCGCGATTGCGGGTTTTTGCTTTTTTTTTTTTTTTTTTTGGATCGTTATACGCGGCGGAACGTACAAAGGAAAAGGACGATGCGGGCTCGAAGGACGAGGCATTTGAAGTGGCAGGAGGTACAGGACATTGTATGCTCGTCACGTCGAAATTTTACCCACGTACCACTTTCCCGAAGTCTGCAACCGGGAAAAGGGAGAATGGCAGGGAAGAGTAGAACTGTCGAAGTTCGGTTTTATAAGGAGAGTCGCGTCTTAGGTTGCGGGGATGGCGAAAGAGAGGGAGAGGAAAACGGTGGAGGCAGATGCTTCTCAAATATCTGTATTTCACGATGCAGATAGAAAAATATTCGCAGGTGCATCTGGGTGGAGGCGCGGGAGAAGAGATGGTTTCATTTACATTATGCACTCTCCTTTCTGTTGCCTTTCTATTTGTGCTCCACTGACTGCACTCTCACCACCTTTTTTCTTCTCTCTCGTTTTCATTCTCTTTGTCTGGTATCTTTTTCGTCTAGTTTCCAGTTTTCGCTAGGTACACGTATATATATTAGTTTTTTTGCCCTAGTAACTAGATGAAATAGCACAACTATGAATAAAAATAGAGAGACAGAGAGAGAGAGAGCAAAAGCACGGTGTTATTGTTTGAAAAGATATTTGAAGGAGTTAGAGAATTGCAGATGGATTGACGGAATCAAAACAAGTCGATACAAAAGGAATTAAAGATAAATATTTGATTATCAAATAAGATTAAAGGCTCGATGATAGACAAGCATTTAAATTTCGAAATTTTGATAAATAAAGAAATGATTAACTGTACGAAGAACTTTAGTTCTCGTATCGCAATGTTAATGCTAGAATGTCCGCACAGAACGGCAAGTGGTTTTATGACAAATTCATTGGAACCGTATAATGATTGGATTATAATTAGCGGATTCGATGAAAATGGCTTTTCAGAGGATTGAATGTTTGTGGGCATTTAACAGAGCTAATAAAAATCAATAACCGTGTGAACTCGTGGGATACAAATAATCAATACTTACACTTCCGTTATATTGCATAAACAAATTGTTGTTAATGTTGACACTGTCGTATCGATGTTTGTCGTATCGAGCTTTTACCATATTTTATCTGAAAATATTAGTGATTCGCAAGCTTTCACTGTAGCCTTAAGAGGATAGAGATTAAAGCCGTGTGAATTTAAAGCCGTGTTAAATTATACTATAGGTTAAATCAAGTCATGCCTTTCGACGCGGATTAGCGATAGCATTTGGAACAAAATCATTAAATTGTAAAATTTAATATATCGTAATTATTTTGTGGCAAAAACTTTTAATTATCATAATTATGTCATAATTTTGCGTTACGCTGATTTAGAAGTGCTGCGACAATTTATATAAACATTCACACCAAATAGAATTCAAACGCACGACGTGATTATTTGTCGAATACGTAACGAATGCAAATACGCTGCATTTATGCGGTAAATTTCATTGAATTGTAATTATCAATGTCATATGCAATTAGAACATTGTTAACGTACATTTATTCTCTTTCGCACGACACCATATATTGTTTTGCATTATATTTTATTACGCATTGTCTCGCGTGAGAATATTTTTTTTTATCATTGGAATATTTTGTGTTAAACGATACACACATATGTAATAATCGCTGCACGTGTACAGCAATTTCGGAACGTTACGTAAAAATCTGCCATAAAATAATTGGCCAAGTGCCATCTCGTAAATATTAACCAGTCATTTAGCGTTGCTCTCTCTCCGTCCGTTTTACGCAGCATTATATTTTAAATGCAGTTGGTGTAGCAACGCGTAATTGCAATAGTGGGTACACACAGAGAGGGAGAGAACGAATAACTTCAGTCTCGATAACCCCGTTACCTAACCGGCCGATTCCATTATGCCGGGAATTACTATTATTCGCACCGTTGTTGCCACAGTGACCGGATGGCCGACAGTTTCGCGAGGGAGCGAAACGACACGCCTCGTTTGTCTCGAAAATACACGTCGTTTGGTCACGTAATTCGTCCTTTTGACGTAGCCTGTCACGCGATCCGACCGCACGAACGTGCGTTTCACACCGAAATCCACACCGAAATATTATTCACCGCCGTAATAATTCCACTTTGCAATGATATTACACACACGGCGAGCGACAATGGAGCGGTTGCTTGTCGCTTCGTGACAATGACACGTCGTTCTCGAATATCTCGCGCCGGAAGACTTGAAAATTCGCTGTATGATTCTGTCGCCTTGATTGAATTTGATTCATTTCCGTTAATTTGTGGTCGTATGATTATTACGTCCGGGAGAAAATTGAATCCAAATTACAATAATGATTCACGTGCATGTAAGCGACGATATATATAGGTACATATATATTTTTTCCAAATATTTTTATCCAAGATAATCGAAATCTGTTAATCGTTCTTTATTTGCTGAGAAGTAACATTTTCCAGTCAGGGGTAACATACGATAGTGCTATTTGTGTAGGCAAGAATTAATTATGTTCTAACGCACGTGTGCACGATGAAGATGACACACTTGTCAGCATGTGTGCTACTCCCGGCGCGAATAATTGCGATTTGCAATTAACGCTGCTGCAGCCAAACTTGTTTAGAATGGATTATGATTAACGGACCGTGTCGGTGTTCGCAAATCAGTCGATGTCTTTCATGAAACTCGCGCGCGAAAGTTCTCTCCAAGCTTAAACACTGGCAAGTTGAGCAGAAGAGAAGGGACATTACTCTCCGGCCGTGACGTTATATGTCTCTAGGTGCGACGGTGCGACTGTCAAATGCATAATGCGCTCACAAGTGCCGCACCCGGTGCGGCTGCTAATGCATTGCACTTTAGAATGAAGCACAGTTCTTGTCTAATTCAATACAAATGTCATATTCCCTGTCTACTTTAATGCGATAAATGATAGCTATTTCGCCCAGGCCGTACCTAATAAGCCTAAAATATTGTCGTACATACGACATGTGTATAATAAAATTATAATATCAATATTTTTGCAAATATATTTTCATCGAAGGGATCACCGTACTTACATAAATTTCAAAATCTAATTTCGATATATAGGCATTAAATCACATATTTGGTTGGAAATATGCGCCTCGTGTATATGCGATATCGGGAGAGAAAATATTTACAAAGCACGCGTCTCATCAGGAAAAAAAAGATTATAAAGTTGTTTCAATATTTTGTAGAAAATTGAACGTACACATCGATATATGTGCGTTCAGTAAATATGCAACAAAATGAGTATGACGGAAAAAGATGAATATTGAGAAGAAAAATGTATTATTGCAAAAAGCTGGATATCCACCAATATATAGTTGACAACGTAATCCTCTGTGAGATATCGTAGAAACAATTCAAATAGACAGATGCTCTTGATCACGATTTCTTTTGATCGTAGTCGATGTTTACTCCGTTCTTTGGACAGAGATCGCAAAGCCGAGCCGAGCAGAAGCTCTGAAATAGCGGTCGAAAATCACCCGACATTCGTCATCGATAAACCGAGTGTCATTTGGGGACACTTGTTATTGTAAAACGCGAAAGTCAAATGTGCATCTATCTGCGAAACAGGTCTCTGAAACTTTTTTTTACAAAGCTCCCATCCCAGCAACGTAATGTTGTTTATTTCGCATCGCATCGTTATGGATAATTCGTACGTTTTCAATTAAATCTGTTATATAATTGCTCGCAGTTTAATTGTAGCTTTCGAGTTTTAATTATATCACACAAAAAGTATAGGAAGTATAAAGTCAAGATTTTTTTTAAGTTACCGTCTATGTGAACAATTACATTTATCCATCGTATGCAGATTAAATTTGATCGTCGTCCATTTATAAGTCCATTGTTATTGCCATTGTCAATTTTCATTTCTTTCAGATTTTATTTCAGTAATTATCGAACTGTCACCGCATTCTATGACATGCTAAATTGTAGGAAAAATCCGTCCTTCATTAATTAATTACAAAGCTTATTATTATTCAAAAATAAAGACTAAATATAACGATGCTTTATAATATCATTAATTTCATTTGAAAGTGTATATTCTATTTTTATGATATTTTTATCAATTTTAAATCATTTTAAAATTCTGCTGATATGTAAAATACATTATAATTATACAGTCAATAATTTTTTCATTATAATAAATTGACGAATCGGTTAAAAATGAAGGTAAATATTCATTTTAATAAAGACGTTGTGTTCGCAAATAGATGCACAAACGCAGAGAATATGAACTCCAGATCAGGTCCTCCTCGATCTAGAGGATATCATCTTCCAATTGTATTCAGAATCATCGCGCGTACATTTATATATTCAAATTGAATATTGATCTGAATCTCAATCAACGCCACACACACGCACATCGGTAGCGTCGTACGCAATTACGAATATCGGATCTTTGAATGTTCAAGCGAATTCCGCGCGAGTCGTAAAAAAAGGATTCACGGATGTCGTTGATTCGCGCGTACAATAAATGTCATGTTCAGCGTTGCGCAGTCGAAAGTAGTATATATCGAGTAGTACGATCTGCGACACGAATCGGCGACGCGAGTTGATGTTGATCGGATCTCTCTAGCGCGGACGAAAGTCGGCCATTGTATCCAATTTTCGGGATCAGATCAGCCTGGAAACATTTCGGTGCAGAGCTCGCCCCGGTCTATCTATATCGTCGAGATAGATGAGATTGAAAAAGATATGCCGTTCCTTCCGCGTCTCTTCTCCGTCCGTTCTATTCTCTTCTTTTCTCTCATATCATAGAGTATACTCTGCTACTTCCTTTTCTAAATCCAGCACAATTTCGATCACAGATCGTTATAGCGAAATATTTTCGGAAAACGATAATTCAAATGTATCGAAAAGGTTGGCTGCCAGCAAACTATTTTCGCGTTCTAAATTTAAAAGGTGGAGTAGTTGCCCTTTTTCTAGAAATATCTTACATCTTTAATATTGACAAGCATTTTGAGTTAAAAAATTGTATTTATACGCGATATAAAATCTAATATTTTTTATTTAAAATACTTTGTGAAAATATTATTCATTTTTTAAATATAATAAAAAGAAAAAATATGACGATATTAAAAGATGATGACATTTTGAGGATGACATATGTTAACTTTGAAACGTAATGATTAATTGGATAGTTTACAATAATGTTACTATCGTTTTACTTATCGAGAAGATAGGTATTCTGTTACAGCGGTTCAATTGATGAAACAGTTCCATATGGACGAGGGAAAGGGCTGTCTCGTTTAAATCGGACACGTGAAATTAATTGCTGATTCCAAAGCACTTGCCTGCGGTGCTGATTAGCATTATGTCATGCGATATTAGTCTGGAACGCTTGATTTCTGCGTTCGACATTACGTATAGTTTACATTGGTGAAAGTTACAAATGTGCAATTAATAATATAAAAGCATCGATATATATATTTTAAGCTTAAGCTTAAAATATATATGAATAATATAATTAATAATAATATAATTTATGAATCGTAAACGGTCTAAAATAAAAGATTTTGTAGACGTGCAGAATAAAAATACTATACTTATTTCAAAAGGACTTCGTCCTTTTCATTTTAAAATTTTAGAGAACAAAAATATTTCATATACTTTAACCGGAGTATTACTTAAATATTTAGTAGAAAAAAGATTAAGAAATTAACGAAAAGTTGGCGCGTCTCGTTGAATTTTTATTAAGAAACCATCCGTTGCAACTTCGCCGAAGAATCAGTAGGAAAAAGTACACGCGATGCCTGAGACAATTGCCGCAGCAATTTCTATGCTATTGTTCCCTCGAGATTGAGCAAAAAATGAAGACTAGAAAATTTCTGCAGGTGTTCGAAATTACAGCTCCTCCGTAACGACTTATTCTTTCCGGATAATGCCGAAGGGAATAGAAAATTTCTCAGGAATATATTACGAACATCGCCGCCCACGTATAAGGAACCCATGCTGTCGCATCGTCTATATATATCATCGTGACAATATGGTATATCAAATGATTGAATTCAATTTTTCCATATTTGATATCGATTCGATGAAATTCTTCAATTTTAATAAACGATTGTTTCAATGTACAATTACATAACAGATTTAAATTGTCTTTATTAAAAAAAAAATTACGTTATTTTATATAATCACGTAAAGATATCTATATAATCGTGTAGCTTGCGACAATAATTATTCCTTTCTTTTTTAAATTTCTTAATATATCCTAGTTACAAACCGCTATATCTCGTAGAGAAAGAGATCGAGGGGGATGATCGAAGATGATCCAACTTGAGCTCCGTAAATTGCGTCGATGTTGTAAAAGGCTGAAGTTGCTTATTTATTGCTGGCCCATAACGCACATATCTCCGGTAAAATCTTGGCGTCTCGGAGACGCGGGAAGAAAAAGCTGAATGTGCACGATACAACTGCTATGTAGGAGAAGGCTCACATGCTTACGGCGCGTTAAACTTTCAATGGCTCGACTACTTTTGCCATTGGAAAAGGTGCACCCGACTTTTGCGCGGCTTTGGAGACGAGGTGGAATTTGCTGGCTTATGCGCATCACTGGTTACTTACGCGAAAGATACCTGCCATGGAATTTTCGTTTTGAATACAGTGAGTCTTCTCGAACTTTCGGCTTTAACCGGCTTCTATATATGTAGACAATAAAATCGTAACTCGAGGCGGTTTGCCTCACTCTTGGAGGGAATAACTGCAAAAAATTCGATATATATGTAATATTATATACATATACATATATATTTAAAAAATATATATATGTATTGTATGTGTCGATGTGTCCATTAAAAATTGAAGAATCGATGAAGTGAAAGGAATACATAAATATGTAATATGAAAACTATATTTCAGGCAAATAGACTTTATTTAAACATGGATGTTTAATATTAGAATGTACATCGAATATATCGTTATATTAATTATGGCATTTAAATATTTGCACCGTCAACAAATCGGAACGTTCGTGCCGTTTATAGTTTGTTCGGGTATAATCGTTACATCACGTATTTCGGGCGAGCTAATCGTAGATTTTTTTAATAAGCTATCGGCAAATATATCCCGGCGCGACGCGGAGTGATTGGTTCTTGAAATGTAATCCACCTCAGAGGCAGATGTCACGATTCATTTGAAATATCAACCGCGAGTTTCCATTATGAAATCGTTTACTCTTGCACAGGAGATGGTTAACGATACAAACAGCGAAGGTAGATATTCTGGGCGAATCGAATGTAAACCCTTCTTATGCATACATTCGCCTCTCCATCCTCTTCATAATCCGTCAGATTTAATTCGCTATCGCCAGATTGAACAAAGTCGCGGATGCACGTTATCTCCGCATGAAATTGTACATTCCAAAAATGTCGCGCGACGATGAAATGTGAATATAAATTATTATCAGTAACGTATTTCTCTAAAATATATTTCAAAAAATATCATATCATTAAAAGAGTCTTACGGAATGATATTTACAAAAAATTATTCTCAAGTCTTTCGATATGTAAAGTATTCTTAAATCAACTCAACTTTAAATCGTACAATTGAATTTTGACGTATAAAATGATGTAGCTGTTCAAGTTATTCGATATATTATTTTAAAGATATTTTTCGGAGTAGTCTTGAAGACGATGTTATTGAACAGCGATAGATAGGGTGCGTTGTGCGAACAACCACACGTGATACGGCTTAAATTCTAATAATGTGAGATATGAGTGGTGCTATATACGTAACACTTGAGGAGGCTGCGATATGAGTCTGATCCTTTTTCACGAATACATGCAAACATCATCGTTCCGCCTTCTTCCTCCTCTCGTCTGAAGACTCCCGTTTACTCTTTAGAGGTAGGATATAGGTTCTTTGAAAAAGGGGGGCGAAGATAAAGTCCCGCCGGCGCTCTTGAAATATTTTCACCGTCGATTACATTCAAAGAGACCGATGGATGTTTACGAACGTGACGTTTTGCAAAGTGGTGTGCGTGTAGCGATTTCTCATATTTCAGTTATCCGTACGGATATTTGCCCCTTTCGCGTAATCGCACACGTATGTGCTATAAAACGATAGATATATTTTATATAACATTGCGAAAAAAAATATATTTTTTCTTTTTTTTTGCGATGTATAAGAATTGATGAAACAAAAATATCAGATTTATACCAGTAATTGGGAACAATGATCGACGTATCTCTTCTTCGATTTAATAATAATTTAATTTATAATATGCAAAACATGGTTTTTAATTAAATTTTAAAGTCAACTTTACCGTAGAATTTTGTAAATATATAAAGCGGTTTTAAAAATTGAATCATTTAATCATAATTAATTTTCTTACAGGAAGAGAGAAAGATTCTAATAATTCGAAATGTATGAATTATCGACTTTATATTTGAAAATTGGATAATTTTGATAGTTTCTGATTATTCATACAAGATTTCTACGGTAACGTGTCAATATGATACTGTGTGAATGACCGTGGTAATAACAGAACGCGACACGAATGGAGCACATCGAGAATCCGCTTAAAATGTGCACGTCAATGAATTGATTTGAAATAAAACTAGCAAAAATATAGTCGCTTTTTTGGTTAGCCGAATAAATCGACTTTAAAAATCTTTTTGAAAAATCAGTTGGTCTTTTAAACATTTATTTAACGTAATAGTACCGAAAAGAGAGAAAAAACAAATCCTGTTAACAAAATAACATATTTTTCCAATATCTGTGTTTTTCTATGCTTAGGTTAAAAGTTTGGAAAAAGGATGTCAGTTCAAATTTCCTACTTTTATTGCATGAAAGAAAGTTAGAACAAATAGCATATCTAAGCTCTTTTAAAGTAACTCAATCTGATTTTTCAGTTTTCTCTATGATTGAAAGGTAAAAGCAAGTTTATAAGATAAAATCAATATTTTTTTAAGCATTTTTATTTTTATACAAAATGTTGAGAAATTTGAAATCTTTAAAAAGAAAAAATTAATTTATTATATTTAAAATATAACGCGTTTTTTAATTATCTATTGTATTGCGAAATCAATAGATTGATATAAAATGAAAAATATTTATCATCAAACACCATCGCTTATTATGGAAAATAGCATCTTTAGGAGCAGATCGCGATGGTAGATTGGACGTAAAAGTCGCAGTTTAAGCGTCTTTTTGATCGCGCAAAAAGAAGGCAGAGCGAGGAGATTGCAAAGAGCTAGGGAAAGTTATAAAAGCGAAATAAACGGCCACTAAAAGCCGCGAACGACAGATTTCTGGTGCTACTAGCGCGAAGACGACAACATTATCTCGAATCAATTTATGAGCTGTCGCCATTACCCTACAGCTCAGATAAGGCTGGGGTTTGTGCGCTGGGAGTGTATACTAATAATACATCCGGTGGTGTCATTAGTCCCCGTTGTAATTATGGGTGAGTTTCCTATTTCCGAGAAATATTGGAGTATAACGTACATACGGAATCGTAGTGAAAAGGATGATTCATAGCTCGATATTATCTTAACATTATCGCGACGCCGTTGATCATTAAAATATAAATAATTATATATATTTGCATATAGTTATATAAAGCAAGATAAGTTTTTTTTCTATAACATAATTATATATAGTAATGTATTTATGCATTCATGTAGAAAAATATAACTAAAATACATTAATTTTTTTATTAATGGATATCTTACTTAATTTAATGAGTTAATTGTTTTTCGAGATTTTATGTGAGAAGTTTTAGATTTTAATTTGTTTCGTACTATATTACGCGTAAATAAATAATAATATTGAAAAATTTTCTTTATAATTAAAAGCAAATGCTAATAATGCAACATCGATTATTATTATTTGGCGGTATCCGTAAACATAAATCATATTAAATTAATTTCGCGCTTTTTCATGTTTACATTCGCGACGGTACTTAATATTCAAGTCAAAATATGAAAATTTTTATATGTATATTAATACACATGCATATTGATTAAATGCATTCAAAACAAACTGTATGTTTCTCATCTTTAAACGTTAGAATAAATCGAATTATACCATTTTTTAATTTCCTCCTCTTTCAAAACTATTTTTCTACATAAATTTTTCAATTGTTGTTTACCGGATAATTTTTTTCGCATATGTTACAGTCGCGAAATTATACTCGCGAGAAACAAAACGACGTGGAACGTTATTATAAAACTTTCTTCGAGGGAAGAGGGATGCAACTCTGTGTGTGCGCTGTGTTTGGCGATATTTATTCTGCGTCGCGCGTTGACGAATCACCGCAGCAATTATTTTCTTCCGCGCGCAGCGAAAAGAGGTGGAAGTATTTGCAGTATTTACATAGTAATTGTTCCCGTGAAAATCATGCGAGAATGCGGCAGCTGACGCGCGCGTCGCGAACTCTCACTCGCGCCCCGTCAGCCGGTGGTGGTGGATCGTGACGGGATCATCGGCCCGGCTATTTTGCAGCGTGGTCGTGGCGCGAAAGCCGCGGTCGTCGTGTAAACAAACGAAACTGCGGGCCCGAATTAATTGAAACTCCGTCGAGATGTGTGCGCGCACGTACGAGCATTCGTTCGAGCCACTCTGGGATTTTCATCCCTCGTATATAGGGAAAGAGGAAGGGACACTCTCTCGGAGTCTCGCATTTCGATCAAAATCCGTATAATTTTCCACTTCAGATGAAATTAACACAAGAAACTTACTCTCTCTCTCTCTCTCTGTTATCGGAAATTGTTAAATGATCAAGTGTACACTGTGCGGAATAATGAAAATTTCAAAAATTGATTGCGCAACGCTATATAATTTCGTATCGTATAATTTATTCGGTAGACTGACGTCTAGGACAACGCGTAAATCACGCGTCGTGCATTATTCATTCGATATTGAAGAGAGCATATCGCGCTTGAATTCAATATGACCGAGATATCTCTCACCTCGAGAGAATGGATTTGCTGTAAATTTAGCGAAATATCGAACGAGACGGCGAAATTCGTCGATGCGACGGGACTCATCGGCCGATTGTTTCGCAACGGCGGCACGAATGCCACCGCTGTCGCCGTGTAAACAGACGAAACTGTACGCCGGAATTAATTGAAACTCCGGTCGCGAAATGTGTGCGCGCACGTACGAACAATTGGTCGGTTCGTGGTATAACTGTAGAGAGATTTCGTCTCTCTTTTTTCCTTTTCGCGCGCGCGCGGTTTCTTATATATATATACGCTTAGAGTCTTGAAACGGGCGAATCTCTGCACTATATATAAATGAAGCGAAAGAGAAAAGAACGTGAAATAATGTATAATTAAGTAGAATATAGGCCTTATGCGTAAAACGTGTAAAGAGGTCGTCCGCACTTCTTCTTTATACAAAAACTTTAATCTCTTCTTTCGACTTTAAGCGACTTTTGCTGTAACAGAATTTTATACGGAAAGTTAGTCGGAGGGATATATTTGAATATGTATGTTAAAAACTTGTATAGGTGAAAGGATACAATATAACTTCCGAATTTATTTGAAGGAATTTCGCGGGAAAAAACATTCTGCGCAACACTTTACGTCGACTTTCTTGACTTATTCTTCCTTTTTCTATGTATACGGTCAGTTCACAAACGTGATGTTAGTAGGTATAACCCTAGTTTAACGTGGCTGAAATATCTCGCCTCTCGTGAATGGGCTCGCTATAAATTTGACCGAGTATCAACCCATAAATTGAAATGCTAGATGCCCCGAAGGATGGCGCGAAGGTGAGGCGCAGGTAGTTTCATCTACTAACGCGCTTCTCGCCTATTTACGTCTTGGAAACCTCTGGAAAGAACTACTTGCACGGTTATAAACGTCGTTCTTGGATGTTAGGGCGCGTTAGGGCTACGATTCCCTGCAGAAGTTGCCTTTGTCCAGCGATCGCACGTGTAAAGATGAGATTATCTTGAACGAGATGTCGGTGAACGCGTTGTGTAACGCCTCATTTTTGGTGTGAAAATTCTCACGGCGAACCTACGGTCCTCTTTGTTTGCACAGCTTTGGAAAATTGGAAGAAGATGCTCCGAGGAAATAGAAACACTGAATGTTTCTATTAGCAGAATCTCTGAATGTAATTTTGGCTGTCTTAGTATTACTGGATAATTTTTGACTGACTTTAAGATGATAGTTTGAAAGAAATCTTCCTAAAGACCTTTATTTTGCATGGTAAACTTTTAATTTCATAATGACTGTTCTTTTGCAAGTTTTTCTAGCGGTGATTAAATCTCGCAAATTAAATTTTTCGAGTTATCAAGATAATCGTTTCATTGTTTGACTCAGTTATCTTGGTAGGTAATCGTGGCCGTTTCAGCGTAATAACTTCATAAAGTAATGTAATGGCGTATATAACTAAATTTTAAGAGTCACTGAACTCGCCTCATATTCTGCAATTAACGTGCAGTGATTAACAAAGTCCATTTAAATTTTCCACAAAATTAAGTCCTCTTGCCAAGTCCGACTTTCATTTTATCATGCAAAGTGTCAAGGCGAAAATGTCTGAGACGTTGCACAAGTCATGAAACGTATATGAAGGTAGATTATCACTGTCTATCCTAAACCTTTTGCGAAGTCGCGGTAATCTTGATTCGTCTTAAATATTTAAACTTTTCGCGGAACTCTCGGCGAGGAAAGCCCCGTCGACGTCGTCGTCGTCGTCGTCGTCGTCGTCGAGTTTTTACTGCACGTTCGAACATTTCTGAAATTTTTATAGGATTGGACAATAGGATCCTTCTGTCGAACTCTTTTGGATATTCAAATATCAAACAGAGAACCATGGCGCGTCGCGATGAAAGTATATAGTCTGCAGCAGTTTTTCGCGATTGCCAGAGTATCCGGTATCTACCCAATCCCATTCGGCGTCCTTTCAATCCTTTCGTTTCTCTCTATCTGCGGTAATTCCAATTCAACGTCGTCGAATCGAGAGACTCGATCGAAGTGACTTCGAAATGTGTCGCGCGCGCTTCTTCCTCTCTCTCTTTCTTTCTCTCTTTCTTTTTTTCTGTCATTCTCTCTCTATACGTACAGCTGGAATTGTATCGAGAGAACGTGAACACGATGCACGGTTCGGCTGTCATGAAAATGGGCGCCATCCCCAAACGAGAACTGCCGTCAATATTGTAGCTACTCAAAAGAACGTCGTCTTTCTTCAATATATCATATCGCTGCGAAACTCGATGATTAACGTATCCGACGAGAATTGCTTCGCGAAAGCATACGGGCTTCTTGCGAAATATATAGTATTTTTCCGTGGAAAGTATTACGATGGAAAATTCACGGATATTCTTATACATTTGCAATTTATCTTTATTTGAATAATACACGTATTCTTCAAATCATTAAATAGATAATTTATTATCGATTTGGGGAAAATGTAGGAAGATGAATTCGAGTATAAAAAGATACCATGTCGGGGTATCATATGTGTGTGTCGTACTTTTTTCTTGCCAACTAAGGATTACGTTCTATCCGTCTACGTTAAACTAAGGTGAAATGCACTTTCGTCATTCCCTTGCACAACCACCCATCTTTGCAGCCGCAGCTGGGAAAAGAATGCGCTCGCAATAAACGGGGATCTATCCATTAGTGTGGCGCAACGTACGGTAAAATCGACCACTGTTGATTCGAGCGGAAAAGCATCTATCACATTCGGCCGGATTTCTCTCTCTCCCTTCCTCTCCCCTTGATTTTATCACAAAGCTGACCATTTTTTCAGAGGCGACGTTGCGAAAGGTCGAATTTTATAGTACACTTGGAGTAACATTTCCGTAAATCGGTACGTGCGAGCTTTTCCATCCGCGCAATCGAGTTTTACCGAAATGAACATCGGATGGACCGCATCGTTTATTTTCGCTGTCTATTTAATAGACCGTTCGCGAATACACTGAATGGATATTTGAATTTATTTTTTTTTTCATCGATATCATTTTTGACAATTATTTTTCTGCAATATCAGTATCAACGATTTGTGATAAAGTTACATTTAAATATTGTTTGTGAGACAAATATTGTTTTTCTCTGTGACATTATCTACAATAAAAGATTTTATGATTCGCATATTTATAGGGACGTTGCATATGGATAAAATAATTGTTGTGCGTTAATTGATTTGTCGTGAAAGTATTGAAAATAGTAATGCTATTCATTTCTTACAATCTCTCGAAATATGAAAAATTGTTAAACGCATGGATTAGAGAAGGTGAAGAAAATTATAGAAATATAAAATCAGATAGATTTGTTTAACATATTCTTACTTTGAAAAAAATACAACTAGATAAATGTATTCCAGAATTTTTCGTTACTAACGTAAAAAATCTTAAATAATAAACATTTAGTCAAGTTGGACACATTAAACATTCGAATAATGTATGTATACATACATATATATATATATATATATATATATATATATAGGTATGTGTATTCACTTCCTCGCGCTTATTCTCTGAAAATCACATTTCCAAGTTAACTTATCTCTGACACCCACAGCGCGTAATGCTAATCTTTCAGAAGGGTACACGAAACTTAAATAAGATTAACATTATGTAAATTGAACAACGTAATCAAAAGACGTAGTAGCGAATACTTCTCGCACCAAGGATATAAGTAACTCTATCTTATCTAGAATAAATGGAATAATAATTTCACAAATTACTTTTTATGATAAATTCACGGGAAAAATAATATAGTGAAAATTACAATATAAGTTTTGTAATTGAATATATGAAACATACTAATAAATAAGAGAAATCACAATTTTTTTATATATTTAAAATGATATTATATATTTTACAAAAGAGTATAATAAGAGTTGTATAACTATTCAAATATTTTGATGCATAAATGAATGTATAACAAACAATAGAATAAATGCATAATTTACAATTTTTATAATATGTTCATGTTGTATTCCAGCTTTACAATAAATGTTGTAAAAGAGAATGTGTTTTTCATATAATTTGTACTATAACATTTTATCCGTGTTGTTATATTACTTTTTAAATGATATTTTATAGATTTTCTGGGCGTGCAAAAAAGTATTTGTATCACATCATTGTTCGGTCATGAATAATGCAATCCGTAATGAATGTGTGTACGAGCATATGCATTATGGAAGTTTAATCTCTTAATACAATTTTGTATTAAAAATTTCTAAATCTTTAAATATACATCCGTTCTCAAATCGTCGCTCGATCTGTCAAATAAGTAAAATCATTCCTTTACGCTCACGGTTCTATTCGGACATCCAATTTCAAATACGTCTGGTGTGCACGTGCGAATTTGAGTCGCGAGTGCATCCGGTCGATTATGACTGCATCCGTACACATGCATGCCTGTACACTTTCGGCCAAAAGTATGAAATATTTTTGACAAATCCAAGGTAAATGTCATACTTGAAATATCGGTCTCGATTTTTTTCCGTTAAAAAAGCTATTAAAAGTTTATGTGTAACAAGTGCATAATCAAATTCAAAATATGTATATGCATATTGAGCTCAATACAGAAAATGAAATTTCTATCTATAACTGTGTAAGACATTTTAAAGATTAAAAACATAATAGGTTTTTCTGTCTTTTAATTAGCTATTTAGAAATGTATTGACACGTTTTATTTGCGAAACACTCTTATTGGTTTGATTTATTTTTTGTTAAATATGCTTTTGACTAGAGTGTATTGCGTATGAAAGTCACGAGTCATATTCTATTATTTGTCGGTTTTTTGAAATTTTTCGAGCATATTGCAAGTATGTATATACAGGGATGTGACTCTGTCACGTCGGAAAAAGAGTGCGGAATGAAAGAGAGAGTGTGACTATGCGTGCAGGAGATGAGAGATGTGGCAGAATTAGGCTAACGAAACGGCAATGAAATAAAACTCAGTATATAAAATGCGAGCGAGCGTTCTGGAACGTAAATTGCAGCGAACTCTGCAGTCATCGTTTTACGCGCGATGGCATACGTTGTATAAAGCGAAATCGCAAATTGCAAATTAACGGACATTATCTCTTCCAAAATTTTGAAAAACAAATTTTTTATTTTGTCTCCACGATAGTTTTTCTCTGTGATTCGGATCGCACATATGCATTCGGAAAATAAATAGTGCCGATCGTTGTTCACATTGAAACAACAACCCGATTGTTTCGCGGCACAGTGCAAACAATCCCTTGTTTAGTTGATATATTGGTGTCACGCAGCTAGGATTGGTTCTACTCATCAGGAATGTCGTGTGTTTGAGGCGAAATATTTTCAAGTAATATTTTGCTTTCATAAAATTTGTTTTTTAATTGAAACTGAATGTAAAAATTTAATACCATCCAAAAAAAATAGTTTAATTTATTTGATTTTTTTCGTACAGAATTATTTGGTTTTTATGATTTTTATTTTTTTTTCTCAAATTCAGATATAAAAAATGTGTGCACAAAGAGCGTGCAAAGTAATAAAATCGAAACGCTACTCTGCTTTTGGCAATAAATTATGTAACTTAACATATTGCAGAGAATATTATGTAATGGTTTTCAATATTGATAAATTTGAAATGACCATTGTCGATGCATAAAATATAAGCGCTAAATCTACCCGCGTGAAAGCGTAAAAATGCATAAATAGACAAGTCTAAAAATATTTCAAGAGACAAAAAATATATTTTACGACAATTTAAGAGCAATCAGCCTCAAAAGTGAAAGGATCAATAGATAATCAGAGATACGACCAATTTCAAATGTTGTATAAAATCGTTTAGCATATGTATATGCCATCCCAAAGTTTTCTTTACTCTTGCGCAGATTGTTAGCAATCAATCAGGTGTTAGATAAAATGTTTGTGATTAGTAGTCGCGTGACGTAATTTTTGTTTTCACTCGAGAGATGACTCCCGTTATTTACATCGGCAGGGTCGAGGTGGAAGTGACGCGCCGTTGCGCACGTATAAAGCTTTTAGGCTGAATAAAGGTGAAGGGTCGCGTCCTCCCTGAGAAGGGATCGTGACGATTTCGCATTTACCCTCGAGCGAATGGCAACTAGCGATGTCACGCGTATCCTCCGTCCACAATAACGCATTCTCCGTTTCCGCCGTAGTCGGACTCTTCCTAAGCTACCCCTTTCATTTTCGTCTCCCTCGCGTTAACATATATAGTGTATATTCGTGCGGAAGAAGAACGTCGCGATATTACTTTAGATTAATAACGTCCGCATTGTCGTCGTTTTCGCTGTCAGGGGGCGATTTGTATCCTTCGGGCGAGCTAACTGCTTGCCGACGTGCTTTCTCGTAAGGACAAGATTATTGTATCGCGTGCGATTTTTCCAGTCGTGACTCTCGACTTGCAAGTCAACAAAGTTTCGCGTTTACTCTATTATCTCGCGCCGAGTTCGCGGCATTAATCTTTCTCGCAACTTGTTCGACAAGTTGTCAATGGAAAAAAAATTTCACGGATAAGTTTCGTTGTTTTCTCGCTCGATGGAATCGGTGTTTTAAAATCAACACTTTCATCGCGCGGTATATGAATATAATCGATAAACCAATTTTTTTTTACGATGATGACATTTTTGTCAATTTTATCGTGTGCTCTACATAATAAAGTAACTTGATAAAATAGAATTAGAGTCAATATAGATTTTCGAGAGATATCGTAATGTAATATTTTTTTTTGTTATAAATATTTTTTATTCGTTCGTACGTTGATTCGATTCGGCGAAACGATACGCGCTACGCGCGAACGAAAATTGGGATGCAAATCTTTCGAAATCACGAAACGAGAGTGAACATCGAAAATATAAGCTATGCAATGCAACATACATAGGAATGCCGATATCTGCATTGAAGTGAACCGCGAAAGCTTTCTCATCTCGTGAAACGGTCAGAGTCAATTGGGCCGTCCTCGATATTCGGATTCGATGAATGACCGAACGAATGGACGGACGTTTTACATAGTAAAATGGGCCGATTTTGATTTTACAATATGTTCGCGTCCGTCGTTTTACGCGCGTCTTTTTCGCGTCACGAATTTGCAATAAGCGCGAGGGTGACTTGTAAGCGCGCGGCACAAAGTGACGTACGATTAGCTGTACAGTAGCTCTCTGTTGTAGCTCCTTCGTCGTAAATTTTTTATGGTTTCGTCTTCGCCGTGTCTTCGTCGTTCAAGTCTGTCCGATGTCCGTGCGTAACTCTCTTCTTACTTTTGATACAACGCTGCGCTTCGTCTCTGTCGAGACACCTGGCTTCAAATTAGTACCGTTTGCGCGATACGAAGCGAGAATGAGTGTCTTTGTCGTTCTTAGAAGCGTAACTCGATTAAAACTTTAAGCTATCGAGAGAAAGAGAGAGAGAGTTGAAGAAGACACTCGCGAAGAAGAGAGATCGGATGCTAAGAAATTCAAGATTTTAAACTGTATTCAATGTTTCGGTGAAAATACCGAGTTACGATAGGATAAAGATAGAAGAAAAGACATCTTTTAAATATATCTACGCAAAGTTGTTAAATAGAGATTTAAATCGTGAATATAAAAATCAGGACCTAATAACCAATTTTTCATTTTTATTTTTCAGAGTATTAATTTTTTTCTGCAGAATATATAAAAAATAAATTTTACGATTTATTTTCTTAATAAAATCTGTATGCCAACATTAAATTAAATTAAGTTAAACAATTTTCTTTTTTTTGGACATATACATACGTTTATATGTATAATATATGATAAGTTTGTTACTAATTAATGTTTTCACCTTTGAAAATGGCCATACTTATATGTTGTAATCTACGTTAAAGTTGTTATGTGCGGATCTACTTTGCGTTTCGTAGGTAGCTGCAAGTTTTGCTGAGTATGCATCGTTAAATTACTCGAGCGTTTGCAAATGTCTGGACTTAGTAAATTGACGATAGTATTGCTCTACGAGTCTCTCTTATAATTCCGCAAATACTAGCAAGAAGCTTATATCTATGGTACGCGTTTTAACAAATGTACCATGCCAAGGCATACTAAAGTTTTACTTTAAAACTTTACGTAAATTTCTTGTTAACAAACAGATGAGATTAGAACATACGGAAAACTAGAACGGGAACGTACGTTATTGCTGATATTTTATAGTATTAAACATTTCACTGCGCGCATGCAAATATGTACATACAGAGAAAACTTGGGAACGATCGCCGAAATATTCAGTCAACTTATTCGCGAAGTTATGTACCTTAGAAGCGCGATAATTAAAGAAAGATCGACTGTGATAAATTAAAAAAAAAAAAAAAAAAAAAAAAAAAGATGCAAGCCCAAGACATAATGCGCATTTCTTCCAAGTACTTTATTTATAACGAATGTATGAATCCTTCTCATAATATACGTTGCCATCTGTTAACGTCAGTCTTCGTAAATAAATTAATCGCAAGATGAAATGCATAAGAGAGCGCTACAATTTACACGCGTTTACTCGCGTCGATTGATCATCCGCTCCGCGAAGCGAAAACCCGTCACGCCAAAGTACCGCTAAATTACTCAAGTGTTCGCAAGTGTGTACTCGAGAAATTGCAGGATGCACGGTCTCTGCAGCTTCACTGGCGGGATACGCGGTGTGCGCTACCGATGCATTCTCGCTACGACGACTTCATGGGTCGAATCGGGTAAACGACCGTAACTCTTCCTGTAATCATCGGTAGAGAAGGCGCTTACCTCTCTGCTGTTTCGAATTTCCGCCCGATATTATCTCAATTAAAAATGAAACGGAACGCGAGAAGCATGAAAATACGATTGTTCGTTCGTTTGTTATTTTTCTGTCATTATACAGGTCGTCTGACAGGTGTCACACTGAAAATATACAAGTAGATCTTGTCATTTGGAATTTTTCCTTAGCAAAAATATTGAGCCATCAATCATTTTCGAGTTATAAGCGATTGAAAATAAAGAGATTTTCGCAAACTAAGCCTTGTGGAAAGAAAATATTAACAAAATCACATTCTCCAATTTTAAATAGAATTTTTATGATGGTAAAAATTGGGAATATTCAAAAAATTATGGCCTCCGTCGACATTTTTGCTGAGGAAAAATCGTCTCCAAATGCACTACTTGTATATATTTTCGATGTAACACTTTATTGTCAGACACCCTGTATATTACCCAGTAAAGATCGCATATGGAAGATAGAAGAAAGAATAGTCGCGATGCGATTTGTAATAAAAATTTTATTCCTAGAAGGAGGAGAGGAAAAAAAGGGCCGAAGAGACTCTTAAAATCTAGGATAGCTTCTCTGAACTGCGCACACATACGTTGTCGATGCAATTTCACGGATTTGCGAAACATTAGGATTGATCTGCTCGGCAGGTTTACATTCCGCCGGTCGCTCATCCAAGAATAATTCCCTAGTTGATTGGCATCATTCATCTCGAGATGAATATCTCGTAACCGGCGGAGATATGAACTTTCGCAATTAGATATCAGTTACTATCGTGATCTGTGTAATTGAAACTGCGACGATATGATTTTAGAGGTTCCTGAATGATACGCGGCGGCTCGTGAGAATCTGTCTCCCCATCCCATTCTTTTCTCATTTTTCTTTTCATTTCTGCACTTTTGTCCTTGACTAGCATCGATTCTTCTGCTTCGCGTAGCAAGAAGAGATTCCATAGTCTCACTGCGATGCTCCTTTGTCATTGCGACGATGAAAAGATGGGCTTGTAAACAACTTGGAGCGAAACTAATGTACGAAAGGGCTATTGTGCTAATTGTAAGATTCCCCAGTCCTACGAGTTTCGCGTAATTGTTTTGAGAATTCATTGTTACGTGCCGTCCGACTGTCATTATGAGCAGGCGACAAAGTAATAAGCCATAATTAAATCTTCAAAGATAATTAAAATGTATCAAGCGAATTCTTAATAACGATACTTACACTGATTGTGAGAAACGTTGTTTCGAAAGTTTGTCTCCTTATCACAATATTATCCCTATAAAAAATTGTTTCCCACATTTCTTTCTTCAATCGGTCGTACATAATTATATAATTAGATTCTGTTTACGCAAAGTAAATACGTAACGTGATTATCGGAGTTAAGAATCTTTTAAGGGAGAGAAAGAGAAATAATGTGCATTAATAGTTCATTTTTGCCAATATAATTTATGACAAATATATCTAATAGAAAATTCATACAACGCAGTTCGGAAAAAAATGAGAAAGATTCCACACGCACAGAAAATATTACAAAAACTTACATATAATGGACATACTTCATTGAGCAGTTATGAACTTGGGAAAGAAATCAGCGGCCGTAGTTTTCGTATATCCGTAATAAATCCGAAGGAGGAGGTAGAAGTGTATAAAGGAATGGCGAGAGCTATCGTGCCTGGCCCAACTGTTTTCCGTCGAAGTGGTTTTGTGCCAGGCGGCGTTTCGTGTCGTTCTCCGGTGTAGCAATAAACTGGCTGAACGGTCAAAGCTTCTCAACTTTTCATTTTATCAGAGATAATAGACTCTGCACCGAAGAGGCAGAATGAGGGAATTGTTATTGGAGAGAAAGAGAAAGGAGGAGAGAGAGAGAGAGAGAGAGAGAGACGAAAGACAACACTTGGACAGAAAAATAAGAGGGGGAAAGGGGAGAACACTGTGCAGAGATTGATTTTCCATGATCGATTCTTGCACGAATGATCGATCCTCGAAACGTTTTTCTTTCCCTTTGTCCTAACGCGTCCACAGATTACGGTTTTGTTGAATTCGGCTTTTTTCGCGGACCGGGAAAATGGGGGGATTAACGAAATCCTAAAACGAGAGCGTGAATGTTTGTCTCTCCTACCACCCTTTCTCTCCGTTTTTGTCTAGTCTCGCTCGTGCTCTCGTTGAACGACGACGGGCGCGGACGTGCAGTTGAAAAAAAGATTAAATTTGTACGAAAAATCCGGCGCGCCTTTATCGAAATCTGTCAGGCAATCTGTCAATATGTCGCAATCGAGTTTATGTTCTGCGAAAAATATATATATATATATATATTTTTTTTTACATATATATATATATATATATATAATGAAGGATTGATCTGCATTTTGACATTTGGAGAATATAATCGATTTAAGAAATACATGGAAAATGCAGATGGAGGACAGGTATTTTTAACAAGCGTTCTTTGAATTTTTATTACTGTAAGGATGTGTATTGTGTGAGAAGAAAGACCTGATTTTACGTCATGTCAAAATAATTATACGCGAGGACTGGGTGCTAAAATCTTTCGAGTCATTATTATTCATGCTTTGTATCCCTATTTCGTCCAAATGCAATTTATTTAGACGATTCATTGATAGAAAACAATACGGCACGAGGTAAAATACCGTATAGGAAGGCTGTTACATTGCGGTCCCGCGGTAAAAGACAACGAGAACCATTCGAAGAGCGTCGAACCGGCAGCGAGCATTGTACTAAGTGACTAACGTTGCACGAAAATATTTCATTGCTTGCACCAGCGGGAAATCGCGGTTAACTCCCACTGTTCGTTTTCGCCGCGAGTAAAATTCGAATGCGACGCGGCCTCTCGGGAAAGAGACGATCGAGCAACAGCTACGCGACGAATACGGCTTGGCTTGGCGGACGCCGAGAGGCGTCCTCGCCCATTAGAAATTCTAAGTTCATCGGCGGTAAACCGCGAAGTAGGAAGTTTTGCGTCTAGCGAAGTCAACAGAGCGTTAAAGACGGCGACCACGTTCTCTCCTTCTTCCGGTGTGTCTTGTTTTCTCTTTCCCTCCTTCTCCATCTCCTCTTTCTCTGTCTCCTGCTTGTTTGCGTTGTGTTTCTCGTTGCGGACAGGAAGTTGGAGCGCTATGTTCGGAGAAAATCATAAAACATCGGGATGCGATGCAGCCCGGTCTTTTACGATGCGTGTAATATGGAAAAACGGTTGTACGTTTCGCTATGTAATCGTTGAGGCGTTGCTCAAGTTAACGGTCGGCATGATTAATGATGTGAGTCGGGGCGCGACCAAGAGAGTAATATACTACGGACAGGTGATGTATGACGTAAGTAAAAGTTAAGCCGCGGGACGAGAGAGAGAAAGAGAAAGAGAGTTAAATGTAACAGTTGACGATTCAATCGCGCTTGAACCTATTGAACCGAACAGTAGTGCGAGTCGGTCGATAGTC
Organism: Nylanderia fulva; assembly: GCF_048542155.1. Taxonomy (NCBI): domain Eukaryota; kingdom Metazoa; phylum Arthropoda; class Insecta; order Hymenoptera; family Formicidae; genus Nylanderia; species Nylanderia fulva. Next base: position 4,126,472 of record NW_028189622.1, read on the forward strand.
AGACATGTAGGATTTCACACGGGATGTCTTAATTAGTCACGCGCTAACTCTATTATTTTATATTATTGTAATCATGGGATATTTTACGAAAGGATGGATGCATTTTCTGGTGAACGTTTTTACGAGGCTTTTCGAAACTAGGAGGAAAATATATTATTATTCTAATTATCACACTCATACGTCATATTCTGTTATAATAGACAAACGTGATGTTCCACCGAATGTGAAATGTGGATTGAGAGTATTGTAAAGAGGAAGCCGCAATTATATATAGCGAGTTAAGTGGAGTTACGAATTTATGCGCATCGCTTCAAAACGCCGCCAATTGCTCGTCAAAACAATCTGAAACCCGTCGTGCCGGAAGAGGCTTGCATATTCAGCGCCTCTCGAATCAGACGTCTGCGCAGTCTGGTTGACTCAAAAGCAGGTTTAACGATAATTCCTCGCTGTACACGATATGACCGAACATGGAATCTCAGTGTTCCTGTTGAATTCGCCTATAGCAAGGCAAATGCTAATATTGGTACAATCTCCTCTCTGTCACTTCCGGCGCTGTCTGCTGCACCGCCTTGGAATTCACGTCACTCGTTCGTTGCTAATGGTAATATGCTATCTCTTGTACATATATATATATATATACATAAATATAATTCTCTAAAGAGAAAAAAATATTCGCAGACTGACAAATAAAATACCATCTATCTAAAGCTGCTCTATTCCAACGTTGCAGCATTTTGTCACTGAAAAGAGGATTTTCTTCGTTGGCAAAGATTCATTTGCCATTTATCCGCATTCTTTATTTATTGTTTTATGTTGTTATTTGTATTTTATGCAAAAGAAGGAACGTAATATTATGGTGCAATTTTTGCAAATTAATTAATTTTTTCTACTTTTGTGTTTATATGAATATAATACACGAATTTAATTGAAACATACATAAATAAATTGTATATTGCATTTCTAAATCACATATTGCATTTAACAAACCAATTACTTTAATTTTTCATACGGAATGCAATTAATATATTTTTTCCGAAGTATCTGTTCAGATATAATACAATGATAAATTTTCAGCTTTATTTATTAATATTCTATTATATAAAAAAAAGTACAACAAAAAGGCAAAAAATTATTGCAAAACATTTCGATTATCTACTATATATAACTATCGCAAAAAATTTTCCTGTGACAGAAATGTGCTGAAAAGTTCATGTAGAATTATTAAAAAAATTTAGCATAAATGGACGATAAATTCATGGAAAACTCTTGCCGCGCTGCAGTAGGAGCCATGTTCCGGCACCTGTGCAGAACTCGCGAATAAGTTCTTATTTATACCGTCGAACGCACATTATTTTTCGTGGACCGTCTCAGAAACTTTCCAGTAAGTTTTCGGAGCGCGTAATGGCGGTCAGAAAAACTCAGGATGTTTCTATCAAATATGTTTTCGGAATTTTGGAAAGTATGTATTATATGTATAATTTTATATGTCAATAAAATTTTATGTATAGAATATATTTTGTATATCAAAATATGTGGTAGTTCTTAAGAGATAACATTAATATTTGATATTCTATTAAATATATAAGGATAGCCCAAGTTTTTTGATCGTCGTTATGCGCTACGAAAACTTGTCAGAAAGTTTTTGAGATTATCAGGAAAAACTTAACGAACGAAAGAAGATGAGAGACAATAAATATACCAAAATTAAATTACGTAACATATTATTATATTTGAAATATGTATGTTAATTGTTACATATATTATTTCTTTAAATTATCGGAATTGAGTGTATATAATTCTAAATGTGATAGAATCAATTATTTTGCACATAATTTTAAGAGAATTTGATTTTGAAGGTTAATATTGGAATTAATGTTCTAAGACATAAATTAAATATTGAATATTTTTAATATTTATTGCAATACAGTATAAATCGATTATTATGATATAGTACAAATATTGGAATTTTCCAAATTTAATAACAAATTTTGGTAACACGGTTTAATGATAATGAAAAATTTATCTTTGTTTGCTCAATTTTTTGCAACTATATATTCTTATAAAATTCAATTAGTCATCAATTTATTTTGTTTTTAACGTTAACATCACCTCGTTTTTCACGAGAAGAAATATCGAAATTTAAAAAAAAAAAAATAAAAAAATTTTAATTTTAATTTTAATTTTAATCGAAACATTTTTTAAAAATATTCGCAGAGATTATTTTTACCTTTTATACGTCCATGCTTAAATAAGCAGCATGAATAAATTTATGACTGTGCGTGCGTTCAAGATTGCGATTGTACATTTATTTTTCCGTGTTTATCCTGGAATGACTTAGCTTCGACAACATTGCACGATCACGAAAGAAAAAGAGGCGAAGAACGGAGGAGCGAAACGAGACGACGAACTGGGCCAACAGCCTATCTCGGTAGTGTAGCTCGGTGCTGTTCTTTTCGCTCTCTGGCCGCCTTTTACTCTCGCGGTTTTCTCGTTCGCTCTATCGTTCCATCTCTCACACACACTCCCGTTCACGACGACGACGACGGAGCAGATTCATTTCGTATTTATTAAATTTCATAAAGCATCCCGGCAGACAACACGGCCGTATTTTCCATTTTCTCGTCTCGAAGGGCATAACGCAGAAGGGGCGAGTGTCGTGGAAAATGGAGAACGCGGAGGAGATGACTACGTCGGGCCACTCTCTCTCTCTCTCTCTCTCTCTCTCTCTCTTGCCGTTCTTTCTTCCTTCTCTTCCTCTTCTATTCACCTGCACCGGTATGCATATAAGTCCCTCTTTTTCTTTCGTCGTCTGTTCTGAGCGTGAGTTAGGTGTCACCAGCCAGCCGACCTGTTTTACATTTAAAAGCTCTCGCCGTGCCGCTATCTCGAATCGCGTTCACAGAAATGGTGTACGCATAGTCACTACAACTACTCGAGATGTACGACTTTCCACGGGAGATGCCGGTCAGTGCTTTTTCCATTCCGAGATCTCGGACCGTTCCTTCCGGAATGAAAGCAGAAACGCCGACGTGATTCGGAAGTCTCGGAGGAGAGAAAGGGGTTTTATATAGTCACTCCGCGACTTTTATTTCGGTGTAAACTGAATGTCCTCCGCCCCAAAAGACGTAACGCGCGCTCTACGAGTGGTGTAGTTTATGTTTATGTTTACGTTCGAATGGAACACTTTCGACGATGTGCTCGCGCGTTGAAGCTTCGAGCGTTTTAGAGAATTGCTATCTAAAACTTATATAGGATAGAGGACGGAGTTAATATACGTCGAGAAAAGTAGACTGTATGAAAAGTGGGATTTTTGGGTTAGTGGATTGACGTATTGTGACGGATGTCTATCGAGATTTTGGAAACTTGGATATTATTACGAGCGAAATCGGGACAATGATAATTCAATTTAGCAGCTAGGAAGATGTTCTCCAGCTGTCTGATATTGAAAGTTTTCGATGCCGACCACCGACTCTCGATACATTACGGCGGCACGTGTACGAGATATTGACCAATGATGCTTCACTATTGCTATTATTGGCTGAGATCTTATTGAAGCAGCCTTGCATCGACCTCGACCGGCGCGGCGATGCTGCTGTGCCGCGTCAACCATATTTCAAGACGAACGGGCGATATTAAAACCGGTATTAACGTCAAAAAGTTTATCGATATTTCTTCGTTTTACTATTGATTTCTGTCCAGCTTCTCACGAACTCGCGTCTTAATAAATACAGAATATTAATTGCGCGCTGAGAAACTCGTGTACATCTCTTTTTTTTCTCTCATTTCGTCTCTCATGCATCTTGAATATTCAATCGTAATATTACTTTTCAGAGAACCACACATTTTATTTTTATAATTATATATGTTGCATGTATATTTAATTGTTTTCATATTTTTGTGCTTTAAAACGGTTTCATGATCTGCAGTTAGACATTTGCTATATATTTTCAATTTTCTTAAAAATATAAGAAATGTCTATATATAAGAGTCAAATAGAATTTATCGCGCGATTTTGAATGCTCTTATTAATATTAACAAACGTAATGTGCTTGATTATCCGCAAATAGACCAACTGCTTCGATCTGGTTTTAATGCATTTAAAAGACAAAAAAAGCTTTTAAAATTAATTAACTGAAACTTTAACATTGAGTCAAAAAATAACCGATAAAATGGAAATAATTATGATGCGAACTCTTCATTTTGGATAAAAATATAATTTTTTCAAGTTGCATTACACATGCATTTCTCTACTGCTCAGGAAATAAATTTGAAAAATAAATTCTCAGAGATATGTATAAAAAAGCGTCATCGATTTTTTAAATATTTTAAAAATCAAGATTGTAAACATGATAAATTACACTAATAATTTTTGAAGAAACATAATATTTTGACACAATTCTAGAAAATATTTAATTTTATATTCCGAACGAAATACCTAATTTTATATTCTGAATATATTTTTAGATCGATATTTCTCGACAGTGGAATACTATAAAAAAAAGAGAGAGTAAAAAACTCGTTTATTCGCGATCAATCGCGTTTACATCTCATCAAGGCGTGATTGATGCAGCTCGCGTCGCCTACCTCACTCGTGGCGAAAACGAGCGGAAAACGAAGCGTGCGCGGTGCAGATCGACCCGATCGAAGCTCGTAGGACTTTCTCATCTTGTCGCGAGAGAGCCGGAAGGGAGGGAGGGGGGAGGGGCAAAGTTTCCGCGGCAGGGCGGCCTAAACTAGCAACTTCATTCCGTTCACCGCGGCTCGTTTCGCCTTTCTCGCTCCGCACCATGGGCCAAAAGCGCTGTCTTGTCGCTCCACGTCCTTTGGGGAGGATTTGCACGCTTTTAGTGGTAATCCTGCAGCCTTCAGCTCTCTCTCTCTCTCTCTCTCTCTCTGTCTCTCTTTCTTTTTCCTATCGCACTTCTCGTCGTAACCCTATCATGCAGACCCAAATCACTGTTCAACCTCTGGTGACGAACTCGCAGGCCAGTCTGGTCTGACTATCACACAAACTCCGTAGATCCACACGCTTCGGATGTCGGCAGACATACGCACGCGTCCGGGTCTGTCTGTGGAATTTGCGGATTTAGCGAAACCCCCGAATTAAATTTTAATTAAATCTGCCCGACCGTCCACTCTGTGTTCGGTCCTGACGTATCGCAGAGGATTTTTCATCGGATTTGAATGTCATCGTTTTGAGGAGGATCTTAGGGCAGCCGCTGGATTATCGCGTAATCTTTCACGGCACTCACGGATGATTCGAGTGGATTTATAAACGGATGTTTGGATTAATTGTGATTAATCTCATAAATTTTTCTTATTCCCGGTCGCGAAGGGTTACATTTTTACGGGGCATAAAGCACAAGTTGCTGTTTTATTAAAAATGTAACGCATCTATCTATATGTTCCAAGGGATTCCCATTTATCAACATTTAAATGACGCGTTTAACGCGTGCGAGAATATCTACTAAAGCTCGAAAGCTGCCGGGAAAGCAAGAGGAAATATCTTTCCGAGAGATGAAGAATTATAGCTTTCTATTAACCTGCCGTAACCCGGACTGGAATCTAGTGAATGAGCGAGGGAGAAAAATCGCGCGGCGCATCGAGACCTTTTGTGCAGCTCATCGTTTGCCGGGCACATAATGTCTCGGCAATATAAAAATATTCGCGCAGCTACACCGACAGCTAAAAATGCAAATTTTCAAACTCAATTTGCATTCCGTCTGGCATTCCGTATCGTTGCCCATGCATATTGACCGATATTATTTAAAAATCGACGGTGTTCCTGACGCTGGCGAGGAAAAAAAGACGCGCCGTTAGGTAAGAATAAAAAAAAGACAATCGGGGGTGTACAAAGGGATGGCGAATGATCTTCGCCGCCATTAATCGCGCCACTGATCCCGGGATTGTTATCGATGCTCTTGCACGCTGGTGGAGCAAGTAACTCCCTTCCTTTTTGTTCCGTGTACAACCCCGTTCGTTCCTGCTTCTTTCCTATCTCTCACCGCCGCTTGGAAAACGAAGAACGTGCATTGTGGGTCGGTCCGATGATCCTTGATGAGCGATATCCGTTTCCGTTCCGAGCGAACAAAGCCTCGTTCTCACCGGAAACACCGGAACATCGTTATCGCGGTAGCGATTCCGCTCATCACGCGCTTCAAGCTTGTCGAAAATCGAAAATCGAGCTATTACTATCGCAAGTCGTGACACGCGGTAAAAAACGTATCGAAAGGTATAATAGTTACGGGGCATTGCTGCTCTCTATGTATTGCATTCTGCAATTATCCGTACTCATTTTATTGTATGCTTTTGCACAAAGACATTTTTTATCAACGAGGCGAAAAAATATTTTTTAGGCGCGTATATGGGTTATCATTTATCTTTTTTTTTTTAATTTCTTCTCTCTCCCTTTCTCTCTTTTATATTCAGGAAAATATTCGTTTAATTTAATTATAATTTCGAATTTAGTAGGCGTGAATTATTATTCTCTGATGTGGATATCATTACTGATAGAAAGCAAAGATATATCCCATATATGCGTTTTACTAATAAAAATTAACAGAAATATGAATTTTCAGTTAAAATTTTATGAAAAAATTATAATGTAAAATTTACTTTGGCAAAGTACATTGGATGTGTTAATATTAATACGATGCAGTAATATAATCAAAGATATACCGCGTCTATTCTTTTTCATCTGAAATGGTAATTTTTGTATACATATATGAGAGACAGGGAACAGTACGTAGAATGAGGAGAAAGAGCAGAAATTTTTGCTGTGATGTAGCCATATGTCGTTCAGTCGTTCGCGAATCACGATGTACAAGTGTGAGATTTATTTTATGTATTATGATTAAACATGATGGATCCACGTTTCGAACAATGAAAGCGTGAAGAATGGATATTGCGAATTTTTTCGATCATGAACCGACATGATGTAACTATATCATCCGGAATCGAAAAGTAAGATTTAACAAAATCGAACATTCACGATTACATATCGGAAATTACATGACTAAAAAATTCTGTAATTAATGCTTCACTAACTCGGTTGGAATAAATTCGCGAAAATAAGATTTCGTTATTGTTTTTCATTAATCAAAAGTTCCTCAAATTTGATTACCGCGTCAGTTTCTCTTTTTTTTTTTAAATTTTTCAAGAGACCGACAATCTCGTTAAACATTGCTTCACGTCTGACACCAGATCTACCGGCGAGAAGAAAATTACAAAGCACGCGCCACGTGAAATTAGTTTTATGCAGCAGAGAGCAAGATATCCGCGAGAGCTATCGCGATCTCTTATTTACCCGCGTCTCTCCTTTCTCCGTCCTATATAAGCTTTATAATATTACATTCTGTCTCAAGTGTCCCGCGAAAGAAGCGACTATCGCGAAATCCATTAATGCATGGCGTCGCGTCTCCTGGCTAGAGGTTGTCGCTTAATCCGTTCTTGTTCGCGAAGGTGCGCAATCAAAGGAGGAAACGCGACGCGTCAGGAAACACGAAGCTTATCGCATTGACTAACCGCTTATACCGATAATTTGGCTTTGACTACCGACGTGAGGGAGATAGAAATTTTAAACAATCGTATTTAAAGGCTCAATTTAAGCCAAATCTAGCACAAATTTGTATTCATTAAAACAACGTTTCGACCATCAGCTCTTGTGGTCCTTATCAAGTATAGTCTTCAGTGGTCAATATATATATCAGTTCACATTCCAAACAACGTAAATCGAACATATTAAATTCAACTAAATTATAAGCATCCTATCAGTATAAAACTTCGCTACGAAAACTATTAATCGTATTTAATCGAACCGTATTTATTTTATTATAATATCACACTCCGATTGTGCAGTTTCCTGACTTGGTCAAATTAATAGAAATTCACGAAATCAAATATATATATAATATATAACGTGACGAGTGTCGCTTGGCTACCGCGTGAAATTGTTGTTGCCCCGGGCTATCACCGCGTGATAACGTTTCATCCGAGGAACTGCGGCAATCTCCGCATCGTCACCCATGTGCGAATCTCAAAAAGGCTCAGTACCGGCTCAATACTGGTGCCAGAGTCGCCAGTACTGGCTGACGTTCTGGGCCAGTATAAGTTGAAATCGGGGTCATTGCTGAGACAATGTCGGAATGATAACACGGGTCCCAGTCTCGGCGCCAACTTTGGCCCGACACAGAGAGTATTAGTACAGAGGCAACGTTGATTGCCAATTTTGGGCCATATTTATTAGTCTGTATTGGGTCAAATCTAACATTAGAATAACCGATATGTTTAAAATCATTATAAATTAATGATTTAAAATAAAAATATTTGTTGTCATACACCAACGTATGACCCAATGTATCCCCAATGCTGATCCAATATATACGATTTTATCCAACATAACTTTTATCGTCTCGCTCCCAGTGCACGCCCAGTACCGATACGATATTTGGCTCGGTATAGAAAATATGTTGTGTCAGTACGGTACACAAACATTGGCCCAATTTTCTTCCAGTATACTTGAACCGGTACTCGTCTTGCAGACAAAGTTGCTTGCTTCCCAGTAATCCGACACGAGTCGACCCAGTACTGAGACGATTCTCGGCCATCGATTAATGCCATTTTCGGTCTTATACACGATCAGTACTGAGACGAGATTCGGCTCGGAACAGAATATGATTGCACGGGAGTATTGGTACAGTACCAATTACCGAGACTGGTACAGTATTGATCTGGTGCGGTTTATCCGTACTAGGACAGTACCACCTATCAAGTCTTGGTAGCCAATATTGTGCCACTTCTGGGCCATGTTGACAACTCTGGCAGAAGCCCGACATTCGCACATGGGCATCTTCATCGTTGTCGTGGGACGGGAAACGACCGGTCTGTAACGACTCGCGGGATGACCGGGGGTAAATTTGTTTCCCGACACAAAGATCGTTTCTTCTCGACGCAACGCTCGCGCGAGACGGTTCGGTGAAGGACACGACCGTGAAAATGACGACGACGACGACGGGGTGTGACACGTGGATTTACGAGAGACGTGTCATAGGGGATGGAAGTTTTAGTGCGAAACGTCGGCGGCCCGGCCCTCGCTTTACCGAGGCACTAAGTCGTACCCTGGGCTATCTAGAGTTCACGTATCCCGCTTCCTCGATACGTGACTCGATATATTCGATCTTTAAATCAGTCCGTCCCGGAGAGATAAGCTCTCGCCTCTTCTCTTTTTCTCGATATTGCGGCGCGACGTCTTTTTCATCGGCTCTTACGACTCGCCGATCTTTCCTATTTTCGGCATGAAATTATATGGTTCTCAGGTGTTTCTGTAAAGTGACAGTTTACAATAATTTCATCAACAAGCCGCATTCCAAATTATATTTAATTAAAACATTAATGGATAAAATGGTAATAATCTTCCTTTATTTTTTTAAGATTTTAAATAACTATACAATGTAAATCTATCTAATAGAATTTGAAAAACTTTGACTAATTAAATTTGAAATATATTTAATAGAAGACAAAGTATTTTTTCAATTAATATTTCACATATACAGAAGATAATATGGATATAATATCTCCTCTGAATTAGTCTAGTCTGAATGAATAAATGATTGTTAATACAATATTAACAATAAACAATTTGACAATATAAATAATAGCTTTCACCGTTCACTGACACTTGAGTATTTTTTCTAATATCTATGATAGAAAGTAATCATCATTTATATCGCTTTGACACTATCAAATACATCAATGTCAGAAGTATTGAAGCAATTTATCAGCGAAGAATCTAGCAGAGAGATAGCCAATTGTCACTTAATTCAATCTCAGAGATAACGTAGTCTAATTTAACAATAACGATTGTGTACGGGAAGGCACGTCGTTTCGTTCCAATAGACGTTTAATCGATTATCGCAACATCGAGCGATACGAGGCGCGGTCTCGTCATAATTATGCTCGGCTACTACTACGTAAAGAGCTCCCCTTCCTGTAAAAGCGCATCTCTCACGTGATCCGGTGACGACGCAATCTTCGGAACCCCCTCGTTATTCCTCTTCGAGTGAGAAATATAGGAGGTCGAATACGGGCGTCGGCGCGCTGATGGTATCAGAAAGCGTTTTAACCCCCTCGAGGCTCTCTCGCAGCGGACACGACTCTATGTGAAATGTAGAGCAATGGCGAAAACGCGCCGGGCGATTATGACGGTGGTTCCTTCAACACAAAAGATCAAACAAACGAGGCCGCTCGGCGACGAGCGCTTTTTTCCATGCGAACGCGATTTTCGCGAATTCTGTATCTCTTTAAGCCTCTTGTCTCGGGGGTGGGAAGAAGAGGGGTGAGACGATTAGACGCGGGCGAGTGGAGGAAGAGGGTTGCTCGGAAACGCCCGGATGGCTGCTCTTATTGTCCTCGTCGGAACGTCGGATTTCCATCCGGCTCTTTTTTTCTCTCTCTCTCTCTATCTCCACTTTTTGTACCTTTCGTCTCCCTTTCTCATCCTCGTCTCCTTCGTGCTCGTTTGCAGCTGTAAAAATCGCGAGGGCGCACTGTTGGACAAACAACTCTTCGGAACGAGCGCATCTCGTTAGCTCGGGCATCGCTTTAGGATGGGATCTATATTTTTTTATTCGTTTTCAGAATGGATCGAAGTATGTTTCACAATCGTCTCCGAAACGAATGCAACATCAATTGTTGAACGGCGGGAAATTCGTGTCAGCTTTCGCGTTCGGTTCAGGTATTTTACATTGACAAGGTTTGCTTTTTAGAAACGTGCCAACACTCGTGATATTCCTATGTATACGTCCTATAAATAATGAATTTGGCACATTTAACCGTTAAATTTCATCATTATATTAAGGCATCTTGTTTATACTCAACATAATCGCCTATATGTTACGTGTGTTTATTCAACAAATACGCAAAATTATTTCTCGTATCTATGAGAGATCTGGTTATATTATAATCATTATGTTTATCACTCGTAATACCGCTAATGCTTAATTACTATGAATGATTTACCGTGTTATTGACTATAAATAATATTTGATGAGGTATAACTATATGTGGAATGCATTAAATCTTTGATAGATTAATTATGCATTATATTTTTTGTGTAATATATTATATATATATAATTCTCTGATACAATTTAATGTATAAAATGATTATTTATTGCTTCATATTTTATATAAAAACTCTTTTGTACTAGATGCTTGTAAACAATTTAATAATATTTTAGGTATTCAGGTTTTTCGATTAATTACGAGTCGATTTTTTTCGTGCCAAAAATATTAAGATAAGAATTTTAATTATTTACGAGAATAATTGAAATCTTAATATTTTTCTACGTTTATTTGTGAGATCGAAGATGCAATCCGCCAAGTTTTTTTTGTATCCTATTCTGTTCGAATGTTCCGCGAGTCACAAGAAATATCGTAATTGCAACATAATTACTTCATCGATTGTCGTAATTTTCGTGGATGCGGAGCTTATTTCTCTGTGTAAGTTTAACCAATTTCGAGTAAATAGCGCGGCGTTCTTCGTTAGTAGCCGGTGTTTACAGGCTTGATTAGATTCGAGTTTCAAACACTTTAGTTTATCTCCGCCGCGTTCTTCCGCAGCAAGCAACCAAGGGGGTTGGAATCTCCGTCTCTCTCACGGCCTCCGAAAACATCGGACGAGAAATTTACAAGCGTATTCCCGCGACAATATTATTCGTTGCGAGTGACGGGGTTGTCGGTCTTCTGCGAAGACGGAAACGATGCGACTTTTCGCGCGATAAGACGGACCGGGAATCCCCGGTCCGTCGAGTCTGAATTCGGGACGGATTCACTTATCTGCTCGCTCTATAGTCTCGAGACGAGACAGACGGGGCAGCAGTTTCGCGCGACGGTAATCGCCGGTAGGGCGTAAATCAAATTTCAACTTTAATAGCCCTCGAAACTTATTCGATTCATTAATGCCTCGCGGAGCGGCGGCGCGCCGCGATAATTCCTATCCCTTCCTCCTTTCGCCTGGCAGATCCCTTTTCTCGTCGTCCTTTTGAGGACTAACGCACCGTCCAACTTTTGTCTGGCTCTCGCGCCGGATTCCCTCGCATTATTTTCACACTTTGTCACGCTTGTATATGAAATTTTAATCGCAAGTCTTAGGGCGATTTCGATCGAAATTCAATGCGCGAAGTTATCAGTTTTTGAGCTTTGAAAGAAGCTTTTCGAGCTTTTTTTTTACCGCTCGAAGTAAATTAAATTAAATTTAATATCGCATTATATAATCCGATTCTTCCGACGAAGAAACTTCGCCTTCGCGAAAAAATGTTGGGAGTTGAAAAAATCGTTTACAAACTTTTTAGAAGACTCTGTCTTCCATTGCGAAGAAACTTGATCTCGTGCCTCTAACGGGCGAGACTAAAGTCTTTAACCTTCGATCGAGAATATCTCAACGCTCTTCTCTTCTCTCGGGTACAAGTTTCCACGAAGAAACGCGACGTGGAATGAAAGCGATAAATTTAATTAGCGGAAATGTTTAGGTGTTCGGAATTGCTGTTAGCCACGAGATACCAGACGTTCCACGACGCCGACCCTAGCTTCTTTAGTACGCCTTGGCACGCGGTATTTTATATATAAGAGCTCGAGGGGGTCGGTTAGGGCGCTCTCGCCGCTTTAAAGTAATTTCATCGTGGCCGTGTATCATCCCGGGATGAAAATTTCCATAGTGTTTATTAGATAAATGCAGTCGCGCCTCTCTCATGTGAGTTAGGTTGATAGGGAATGCGTGCTATGCGAGAGTGTAGCCAGGATGTGTACCGCGACGCGCGTGTGTAAGGTCCTGAAAGATGACGTAGGCGTCTACCAAGATTCTCCTCGCTGTACTTTGTCACGGTTCGCCACGGTTGAGATCATAAATTACTCGCGATGAATTAAGGAAAATATGTCGCCAAATTTCCGCATAGTTCACGGGAGGCGACGACCAACCGAGGTTCGAGTCACATCTTTAGAGGGGGTGTGGATATAATATGCGGGAGAATGAATTAAGACGCGGCGGGAAATTAATAACGAGCCGAGGAAAACCCATGTGCGAATCTCAAAAAGACTCAGTACTGGCTCAATACTGGTGCCAGAGTCGCCAGTACTGGCTGACGTTCTGGGCCAGTATAAGTTGAGATCGGGGTCATTACTGGGACAATGTCGGAATGATAACACGGGTCCCAGTCTCGGCGCCAACTTTGGCCCGACACAGAGTATTAGTACAGAGGCAACGTTGATTGCCAATGTCGGGTCAACTCTTGATGCCAACTTTGGCCCGACACAAAGTATTAGTACTGGGACAACATTCATTATCAGTATTGGGCCAAATCTAACATTAGAATAACCGATAAAATCATTATAAATTAATGTTTCAAAATAAAAATATTTGTTGTCATACATCAACAATGTATGGCCCAATGTATCTCCAGTGCTGATCCAATATATACGATTTTATCCAACATAACTTTTATCATCTCAGTACTATTTCACGTCTCGCTCCCAGTGCACGCCCAGTGCTGATACGATATTTGGCTCGGTATAGAAAATATTTTGTGTCAGTACAGTACACAAACATTGGCCCATTTTTCTTCCAGTATACTTGAACCGGTATTCGTGCTGCGGACAAAGTTGCTTGCTTCCCAGTAATCCGACACGAGTCGACTCGATACATGCCCAGTACTGAGACGATTCTCGGTCATCGATTAATACCATTTTCGGCCCTATACACGATCAGTACTGAGACGAGACTCGGCTCGGAACAGAATATGATTGCACGGGAGTATTGGTACAGTATCAATTACCTGAAGACTGGTACAGTATTGATCTAGTGGTTTATCCGTACTAGGACAGTACCACCTATCAAGTCTTGGCAGCCATATTGTGCCACTTCTGGACCATGTTGACAACTCTGGCAGAAGCCCGACATTCGCACATGGGAAGATGTTGCGAAATCTGCGATAGAATTAGAGGGCGAAAGTTTCGACGAACGCGACAGACCCGGGGATTAAAGGAACTCCGAGATTCGACGAGGCGTGACGAACGGCTGAAAATTACCGAGATGTAAGGATAATTCAATTATCCGACGTCATTGATTGCAGATGGTGGACTTACGATAAGTAGAGCGAAAATGTTAAAGGAACGAGGGGGCTCCTTCGAGTATAAAACTCGAAGGAGAACGAGCGACGGGTGACGATCCGGACGATTATCGAACTTCGCTTGGATGTCGTAAAATTTCCGCTCTATTATCATCCTAATATTATTATCTGACTTTTAATCGGCGACATTGATCAGCTGTGAGAATACGCGCGTGTGGGAGTAATATATTTTATCTGATAATTGAAATAGAAGAATAAATGACATATTGCTTAAATGTGACGACGAATAAGTTCAGCGAATAAGTTTGTTCGGATATCATCTAGCAAACATACTTTCACGCGGACGTAGTTGAGTGTATTTAAATTACGACGGCCGCGAAATATCTGTGGTTAGGAAAAATGAATGGTGACCGGAGACAGAAATATCGTCGGGCGTTTTTGGTTGCGGAATGCGCGGTGGCGTCCCGAATAAAATCCGCGAGGTAAAAGTTACGCAGGTAAATTCGAAAACAATCCTCGGAAACTTTACACTCACGGTATCCGATAACGGAAATAACGCGTGTTCGGAATTCGTCGGGAAAACATACGGTGGATAAAATAAAAATAGGGAAAGAGCGAGAAAGAGAGAGAGAGAGAGAGAGAGAGAGAGAGAGAGAAAGAGAAAGAGAGAGAAAGGAAGACGCGTCAGTCTGCCGTGATTATACTCTCGGTCCTACTCGGTTCTTCTCTTTTTTCCCCGACTCTTTTCGCTAATTAAACGAGAATCGGTATCTTTTACATTTTGGTATGCTATAAATTCCGACGTCGAATATATATATATATATATACGCAGCTCGAAAACGGTCGTCGGGTTGTAATTTGTCGTTGCGAAAGAACGCGACTGATTAAAAACGACGAAAACGACGATGATTCGCGGCGATGTACATCATAGACGTTTCTGATGCGAATCTCGAAACAGCAGGTTTTCCGCGTGCAATAATTTTGCCGTGAATTGATTAAGGGATTTTAATTAAAAACGTAAAGTGCAGCCGAGAGTAAGATTAACGCGATGCGCGAACACGTTCGGATGTAAATTTTTTTTCCCGCGGAGAAAGATGCGCGCGCGATGGATATATAACGGCGGTTTTATCGCGCCTTTTTGCTAGCGTATTTTTTTCGAGAAATAGAGATATGACAGAATGACGTTGCGTATTTGCACACAGGGTATGGACAAATAAATGAGCGTATAAACGAGCACGATGAAACGGATATTGTACGCGGAGGGAAAAATTCATATTTCAATTTGTTTGCTTGTTTACTTGTACGAGTGGTAAATCATAACGGATCAGACTTTAGATCAAAGTGGTCAATTATCGCCCGCTCAAAGGACCACATTTCTGATCTCAACTCAGAGAATCCGTAATGAAATAGGCCTCGACGGGGGTCCTTTGATCTTTCCTTCCGTCCCTTCGCGTCTCGAGTCCTTATCCTACCTTCTAGAATTGATGAATTCGATCGAGAATCAGCTTTTATCTTGGCTTATTGAATCCGATTCTCCGCCTGCTCTCGTGTGTCTTCCGTACTCAAAATCCCTTTGCTGTCATTGAAAATCGTCGATATAATAGAATGCCGATTGCTCGTTTACACGGATAGAAATTTCTCTTAAAGAATTTGAAATTTTACACAGATACATGTCTAATGTCTACTGTTGCTTGTAATGTCTAGTCAAGAGAATTAAGTTATTAATAATGTGGAATTTATCTTCCCTGAAATATTTTATATTTTGAATATTTGATAGCTAAATAAAGTTAAAAATTTTGTAATTGGAATGGTACAATTATTTTTTTTCTTAACGCACGAGAAAAAAAAATGAATATAATTTTTATACGAAATACAGTAGCTAAAATGCACACGTTAATTACCCCTCTCTCGAGATATAATAAGTCAGGTACGTAATGAACAGTCGACGATTTTAAATTACAGTGCACAAACTTTTCGCGCTTATTATTATCTGTTAACTTGAGATAATATGTATTTTCAGAAGAGAGGGAGTGGGAGAAAGAGAGAATTATAGCGATGCGAGTCAAGTGGTATTATCAAAAGATCAAGCGAACGGCACTAACTCGTGTATCATATATCTTTACGTGGGTTATTTGTATCTACGAGAGAAACTGCTTCGAATTCCACTTTTTTTCGCATTTCGTGGCTGCTTTCGAACCCCTCGCCATAAATTCATGCCCCTTACACCTACCATAAACTTGGGCAATATTTTCTCTCACCCTTCGTCGTCGTACCTTTCGGTGTAACCACTCTTCGAAAACGTCGAGCCGATGTGCAGCGACGATCGATTTGCCCTTAAGACGAATTGCTTGTAACCGGTACGGTTACGTAAATTCGGGATAGAGTAATTCTCTCGAATGCATCGATTCTCCGATGCGCAACTGTACGATTGCGAAAACAAATATATAAAGGTATATATATATATATATCGATCTTGACATTTTGCGCTAAATGATTTATCACGAACCTCTCGTATAAAAGATTATTTTTTTCTGATCGCGATAAGAACTTAAAAAGAAAAACGGACGAGAGCTAAACTGTAAAGTAAACCGAAATGAGATGTATGAAAATTGCTTCTTCGAACAGATAATGTCGTTTACCGCAAACATGATCATGATTTTGCTGGAAATGTAAAAGTTTATAAAGATTTTAGTTTATCTAATAAATTCTTACTTTAACGGTGAATACGCGATAAGAGTTTTCGAAACAATATCCACCTAGAAATATTTATAGCACGGATAAATATGTAACATTCCGACGCCGCACGAAGAACAAGCCGTGAAAATGTGTATATATTCACAATCCTGTACACATCTTATCTCTAGATTACTTTACCTCCTAATAGTAATGGAGGTTTTCCAACTCCGGACAAATCTAATTTTCTACGTTGAAGCTGATGGTGTGCTCTGAATATTTTATCAGCGTGCGAAACTTCTCTTACCTCCGCTAGTATCTACTGTCGATTCCTATAAAGAAGTCTGAGTTTATGCGATGCCCTGTGCTACTCGATAATTCTCAAAGCGACCGATTGTTACGTTTCAAACGTACAATTGTAATGAAATATGCATCGTAGTCGCTACTGATCACGAGAAACTGTGGACAATCTCTAATAAATTCAGCAAAATTTCGAGAATCGTTTGGCATAAAATCATCTCCGAGCCTTTGACGTATCGTTAGCAAAACGAAGAATTTATTTTCAATTATCGTAATAATTATCCCTCCTGCCGATTTATGCGCAGCATCTTGAAAAGCTGGAATTATTTCTTCGTTTCGCGTTTATTCCAGATTAGAAAATAGTACCGATTTATCGTACCGAAGTAATTAATTGTCACATTAGACATCTTTATTTAATTCACGTGCTACAGACGACGGGGCGGAAGACGTATCACGGACGCGACGTTAATGACCCGATGGCGAGAGTGTGAAATTGAAAAAAGCGACGTTCGGAACGAAACCATTAAGTCGCCCAAGTTCCACGTCGCGAGGGAGAGAGATGCCTCTCTTCTCTCCTGGATTTCTCTCGGCGTCGAAGAAGATCGGTCCCGCGCGCCAGACGATCGAACTTTCTGGAATCTTCCGGCGAGAGTAAATTGAAAGTATAAATTACAGATAAGGGATGCCGGACCCTCCCGATACTTCGCGCGACTGGTTAAGGGTGGTGGAGGTGGGTGATCGTCCTGGATCGTTTCGAAATGGGCAAGGTTGCGGGAGAAGTCAGTCAGTTATGCCCCGAGCGTGATGCCCTACCAATCAAGGCTCCGGTAAGCTTCCGGTCTCTCTCTCCTTTCGCTCTTCCAGATATTCCCAAGGAGCCTCGCCAACTTTCTTCCTTCCCGCAGAGAGTCCCTATATCTCACGCGCGTGCGCAGCCGTGCGGCCTTACATACACGCGTGCATTATGCACCGGCGTTCGAGCCACGCTGTGGAATGCCAGGCACGAGGCTTTCGCGGTAAGTGGAAATATTTCTACGGCTAGGAAACCGCAAAAGGTATCACTGTCAGGCAGCTGTTTCGAGGCTTGTTTAAGCGCGAGACCGAAACGCTCGGCCTGAATTCCGCGGTCGCTACTTCCGTCTGTGGATACATTTTTCCCGGTTAGGGTTAGGCAACGTTTCGTTAGAGAAAGAGAGAGAGAATCGGCCGACTTTCAATGCAGCTCACGCGTCCATGGTAATTATGACGGATCGATTAAAACCGACGAAATAAAAAGAACACCGGCGAAACTCTGGGAAACTTGTCCGAGCGTAAACTTCGTAAAGACGGAGATTGCATGGTGATGAAAGTAACTCGAAAGTTTCGTGTTTTTGTAAGCATAAGAAGGGTAAAAAGAGCCCTAACAACTTAGAGAGAAAGAGAAAGAGGGAGAAAGGGAGTTGATGTTAAAATCTCGTTGAAATTTCGGGATCTGCTAACGACGCGGCCGTAGTTTCAATCGAAATATTGCGCTCTGGTTAGGAGACAACGCCAAGAATTTCGTCATCCTCGTTTTTTCATACAGTTTTACATAACAATTTTCTTGGGTTACTAAGCACGTTTGACACGTCGCAAATGTACATGCATGTCATGTGTCGTTGTAACTGTATAACTTCACGTACGTGACTTTCGTCGCAAATCGAAAGCACATTTCTACATAGTAAAAACTCCAGAAAAATGTCATATCTTCTCTGATGATTTTGCAGTTGCGCATGACTCATACTTATTTCAAACTTATTTTATGTATATATATATAATTTACACATATTATATACATTTGTTAAATGTAAAATTTTTTAAATACTTAAAAAATTAGTATAACTAATATGCGTGTCATATCTTTCTCTCTTGTTTCAAATACATTGAAAGAAACTTTTCTATTAATAGCGATCTTTCTCTCTTGTTTCAAATACATTGAAAGAAACTTTTCTATTAATAGCGATATCAAATGATTTAATTTTCGACATTCAATTTATATTAAATTCATCGGCAAAGACGAGATCAGAAAGAGGTCAAAAAAGCTTTTTATGATAATACGCGGGGCTAAAATGATATAAAACTAAATTATATATGTACTTGTATAACAAAATTGAGTTATCTTACAATATTCTGTCACACAGAGTGGCACTATTTCCGTTAGCTATTAATTGCAAATTTTCTTGCTTTATTTTTCCTTTTTGTTTGTCTATATAAAAAAGCTTTACTTTTCTTCTCTAGATAACCTTAGAATTTCACATATCGATAATATAATCACAACCAGAAAAAGAGAAGACAGCTAATAAACTCCTCGATATCGTTTAAACGAATTTCTTTCACATACGCGCCCTTTAATCTTCGTTCTCTACTTCTCTCATATTCAGAGCGTGCTCGATACATTTTTCAATTTGCAGAAAAGAGAAAGAGACGGTCACTGATAATAAAAATTGAGTTAACTTAACCGAAATTCACTCGCTCAGTTAGGTTACATTACGTACTCGTAAAAAGTAAGGCACTTTGGTGACAGATAATTGCTTCGTCCAACAGAACAACGTTGTAACTGACGTCGCGGTGAAAAGTGAAGGAACCCGTGTGACCGTGTTTATTTCATCTGCCACTCGGTCGAGTGACTCTTGGTCTTTCTTCTCGGCTGTCTCTCCTCGTTCAAGGGATGTACGTAATTTAATGAGTGATACTCGAAAAACAACGTAGGCGTATGAAGCTGTTGCGGGAAATCTTGAGAAATGTAGAATTTTCAAGACATCAAGATTTCGTACGTGGTTTATTTTTAAATATTTATTTAAAATTGTGCGCCTCTTTTAAGCAACACGGTTCGTTGCTTCGCTTTATTAGAAAATAATCTCGCGTTTGTATCGTACGATCTCGGAAAAAAATTAATTATTAGATTATATTATACTTTTTACTTTTTACAACTCGTAGTTGCACGCATGACGTAATTGCGCGGTAGAAGTCAAACAAAGATAGTATTTTCTCTTGGTTTGATGAAATTTAGATCTCGATGAATGATCACTATACGGAAGTTTTTTCGTAAAGAGATCTTCTGTTGAGCGATCAATCACACGTAATTAACATACATATATAATGTGAACAGATGAAAATTTTCAAGTTAGCCACTTCTGTTTCTCTGTTCGAGAGACTATTACTGTGACTTGTCACAGACGACTGCACTATGCACGACTGCATTATCCCCATTACTTGCCTCGTTCGCATTTCCTACCACACAACAAACTACTGTTGACCCATTTTCGTCTTTTCTCAGATCTATGTCGGAGATATCGTGCTGATGCATTACTGATTGGCAAATTGATCTTTCCACTATTATACAACAACACTCCGGATATTTTTATCATTTTATTTTTTTATTACACATGTATTTTTTGTTATATGTATTTAGACTATTTTTTGAAATTTATCTGATTTAATATTTTGAGAGTGTATAAATATTTCGCTTTTTTAAAAATGTTTTTTATCTTTCTTCTTGTTTATTTTATATATATTTTTATATAGATAAATAATATTTAAAAAAAGTATTTCAATCTTTTTCTGATGTTTTGAACAGAGAATTATTATTAGATTATAGAATAATATTAGAGATTTTATCAACATCAATAACGTAAAGTTTTTAATTAAAATGTGTCATAGATATTTATTAAATTTCAACGTATTTTAAATAACGCTAAATTTTTCCCTTTCTGAACAATGCAATTTATCATACAATAATATGCACAATGTGCCATTAAATACAGTGTATATGTTGTTTTTTATTTTATTTTACATAATTACTTCGCTATATCCGGCAGATGCAAGGAGAAAGCAATTGCATCCTAAAGAATGTGCAAAATTTAATTAACGCCAGGACATGAACGTATTAAATAAAACTTCAAAGAGATGCTAGTAGTTTCACGAATGGTGCAATCAATGGTACAATTTCGCTATGTAATAAGAAAGTGGAAGGCATAATGAGATATTTAACACTGAGAGGCATGCTTCGTTTAAGTTCTTCTTATTGTTAGCAATTACATTATGTGCATTTTACTCTGATAATGCTTTTAATAATCCTTCACGAATAAATCGCGTTTTTCGATTTTGCGTTTAATAAATATCTAGTAAAGAAAACTATTAAACATTAAACGTTTTTAAAAGAATGAATACATTAAAATTACTTTTTATATATACGCAGGAAATTATAGATTCCTCCAATAGTTTTCGACGAAAATATGATTTCTTTTGCAATGATGTTTCTTAATTATTGGAGGGATGTGATGAGCCAATTGATAAAATTCAACTATATTTTGATATGTTTTATTCAAATACTTTTTTTTTTAACAAATTCAATATTTTCTACAAACGATGGAATCTTTTTCGAACTTTTTGTCGGTTTCCTTTACGATAGTTATAAAATTCAAAAGATTCTATAGTTCATAATTGTTAGAAAAATCTGGGAAGAACTTGCGTACTTTACTTAAATCATAGAGATACGCACGAAACTTTTTCCCAAAGAGACACGAAGACCGGAGACGGCACAAAGGCCTCGGCATGTCCAATCCACGAATCAGCGTTTCGCGTCGTTAACCCTTTTTGGAATGCAAAAACTGGACCCAGGGAGAAAGGGCCCTCGAGTACCATCCACCATTAGCAGCCGTCTTACTCCGAACTCCGGTTCTTCTCTCCACTTCTTCCATTTTCTTGTTCTGTTATCCTTCTCAATTTTATACGCCGCGGGAGAAGGTTTCCGCCGCAGCTCTCCGACACGCGTCTTAGACGCCGCGAGAATATTAAATTCCCGGAGCGGCGCATAAATTAAAAGATAGCGGGTTTCCACTCTGACTGCGTATAAATTTTGCGAAAGTCGAGGTAGAATCAGTATGTTGTGAAGGATAGTGGACAAAAGATTTATACACTGAATTAGACAGGGAAAAATAAAGTATTGATTTTATATGCATCGATTCCTGGCACTATAATGCTACCGGAGAAGAAAAATTTCTCCGATTTTTTTTTCTTTTCATATTTTCTCTTTTGCGTCTTTAACACCGATATTTCCTTCCACTCAAGTTATACTAAAGGAGAAAAGAAAAAAAAATTATTTATTATGTATTATTTATTATGTATTATTTATTATATAGGAGTAAGGAAAGTGGGTGCGCACACACTGACACACATTCCTTAAATAAATATATACAGGGTGTCTGACGTAAAGTGTCACACCGAAAATATACAAGTAGATCTCGTTATTTGGAAATGATTTTTCCTCAGCAAAAATATAGAAGTATTAATAATTTTCGAGTTATAAGCGATTGAAAATAAAGGGTTTTTTGCAAACTAAGCCTTGTGAAAATAAAATATTAACAAAACCACATTCTCCAATTAATTTCAAGTAGAGTTTACTTTAATAAAATTTTAATTTAAAGTTTAGTTATAAATATACGTGATGGTAAAAATTGGGAACATCCAAAAAATGATGGCCTCCCTCGACATTTTTATTGAGGAAAAATCATCTCCAAATAACGAGATTTACTTGTATATTTTCGGTGTGACACTTTACGTCAAACACCCTGTATATAATGTGAAATTAATTGGAGAAAAAAATAAATGAAAACAAAGATAATGTAATGTAGTAAATTGTTTATTTAATTCGGCTTTCATTTTTGATTTCGTTTTTGTCACTTTTGATTTGGAGGAAATCAAATTTTTTCGATTGTTTTTTCCTTTTTAGTTTTTATTTCTTTTTTTTAGTTTTAGTATTTTTTTATTTGTATAGTAAACGGTTCAGATTTTGTAAAATATTTTTGAAACACGTGAAAATATTCAATTTTCAGTAACAAAGCTTGTGATCTTTATTGAGACTTATATTTTTGCTTTCATTGTTTTTCTTCGCATCTTTTACGTGGATATGTGAAAGATCGACTAGAATACAAGTATTCTCGATTCGCCAGAGGAGCGTGCTACTTTTCCTTTAGTTTATTTACGCGTATCTTTGTTTGCTGTTGCCGTTTATTTTTTTATGTTTCTTAAGATATCCTCTGCTGAGATGATACAAAGTGAGAAAAGGGAATTTTTAAGCTCGCTGGAGAAAGAGCTTCTGAATTTTTCATCCGTAGTATTCCTTTGTATAGGAAAAAAATAATATAGATTAATCTGCAAAAATTTATATTAGAATGTATATCTATAAATAATCTATAAATATGACTGTCTTCTCAATTATTAAAATCGATAGCTTAATGCTTAAAGTCAATAACTTAGAATTTTAATATTTGATACTGTTACATAATTAAGATATTTTTTATACTGGAAAAAATTGAAGCCGTATATGATTCATATGTATAATTCAAATATTTAACGAGTATCGTATCTTATAAGTATATCGTAGTACAAAAATTGTCTAATATAACCAACGATAATCTATACTTTTCGTCCAAACCCTTAGTATCATTTTTTTAGTTCGAATGTAACTATAACTTTTATTTCTGATTCTCATATCATCTTCAATAGCACTCTTCAAGTATTTCTTCTGCGATATGTGTAAAGTGAGAGCCGAATACTTTTGAAATATGAATATTCTGTTCATCTAATACGGATTGAAACTTGGAGGTACACGACCAATGGCGCAGTATGGGGTTTCACAATGATGAGAGCACGTGTGTAGATAAAAACCGCAGAAAATGAAGGGGTAAAAAGGGAAAGATATAAGGGACGGTCTTTGTGGAAATTATTCCGTATGAAATGCGTCTCACATTTCTGGTTCTTCTGTCTCTGGCGAGAGCCGCGGAATGTACGTGTGTGTTTGTATGTGTATGTATATGTCTGTTGCACATAGATATACAACTGCGAAATTCCGGTTTACTTCGTTAATGAACGCGAATTATGTTGCGTATGAAGACACTAATTAAACTAATTTATCATGAGGTTAGGACACACTAAATATTCCGCTCGCTACATTCAGTGTGGCGATATTTTTAAATACATTTTTTCTTTATTTCATTTATATTATTTTATTTATTTATTTTATTTTATTTTTTATATATTTTTTGTTTTGTATTCGCATTTTTCACGAACACGCGAATGTGAAATTGAATACTAAATTGGTGTGTTTACGAAAACACGATTGATTTTCTAAGATTGTATACATATAATCAAAATAATAAAACTATATAAAACTAATTATATATATATATATTTATGTATGTTGCAGGTGAGTGTGCTATGCTATTTCCATTCTACTTTTCGATATTACATACATGAATGATAGGGTAAGTTCTTTCAGAGTATATTTTTTAATATACATACTATATATCACAATTTTCTAATATGTCGCGCGCATACTTTTTAATAATTTACATTATACTCTACTAAATTTAGCTATGAATCATTTATTATATAAATTAGCGATGATGCAATTACGAGTCCGCAAAGTCTATTTTATCTTTTATAAAATTGGTGGTAGCAGTCTCACTGTCATCGCAGTGTAGCCTCAAATATTCATGTTTAATTATCGTGAAGTAAATGAACAAGTGCTACCGTTTACTATATTACGATATTTAATCTTAAATTATATAGCCGAACTTTAAAAAACTGTTTTAATTTTTTGAAAAAGAATATTTTATCTTTTTATCTGCCGGGAATAGGTAACTGTATTAATTATATAGGGTGATTATATATGTGCATGGATAATGTTTCTCGCATTTTTCAGTGTAATTTATTTTGAATTGGCAAACAAAAAAATATACATTGGTTTTATTCTTCATTATTATTTTACGTTATACGATACTTTATAGATGAGATGTAAAGTTTAATCAATTTTATTTTGCTTCTTATTAATTTCTGTATTTGATTGCAGCTCTTTTATTAATTATTCAAAATTATATATCAATGTATAGTTCTGCTGCTTTACCGATTCAATCAATAACATGTAAACTATAATTGCAAAAGTTAATCGAAGTAAATATTATATTCATATGCATATACACATATAGACATATATTGAAACTAGATTTGAACTATCGCATAAGAAATATACAAATAATTAATAATTACGATACTAATAGTGGCATATACATACAGATTTATTACATTCTATAAAATCGCTATTCTCCTAGAAGATAATATGCAGGCGGAAATCGACGGGACGGAAAGTGCGTGCGAGATAAATTGTTCCTCGCAGAAGATTTTCGGAATAAATGATTTTCATTTGCATGCTTAAGCAGCCGGAGTCGCGCGGCTACTCCGTTTTTAATCTCGAAACAACCCTATTTTCTTCTCGGCAGTCTCTCTTCTAACTCTCTCTCTCTCTCTCTCTCTCTCTCTCTCTCTCGCGAGCCTGGCCGATTTATCACTCTAACTTATTTCTCAACGTTCCCGATTCCCTTTTTCTCACCTTTACAACTCTGTTCTCTTTCTCGCTCCTTTCGCCAAAGATTCTTTGCTCTGCGCGCGGTCCTTCGTTTCTATTCCTCCTTTTGGTGCTCCCTTCTTATTATCACGTCACTTTCGACCCCCGTGTCGTTTCCATCGCATAACCCTGCACTTTTCATTTCACCCCCTTCACCTTCGTATTATTCTCGTCGCTAACGGACTCATCCACTCTCTTCAGTGATATTATCTCCGAGAGAAAGTACATAAAAAAACTCGTGCAATCACGATTGCTAGAGATGAATCTGAGAGCTATAGAATCCCGATATTTTTTATAATAATAAAAAAAAAAATGCGTATGCTTCTGCTCTAAGAAATGATTTTCTTCCAATAAATGCAAACACCGCGAAATAACCACTGTTTATTTGCTTCGGTTTATATCGGTGTACTTATTACCGTGGCAAGTGCAATTGCTTTAATTTCCCGACACTCGGAAAACGTGTATAATTTATTCACTGTTATGATTTTTGTTTCAAAGCGAACGCGAACGCGCCGCATAGCAATTTGGATAAAAGTATACGCGCTCGGAAAATCCAGAGTATGTATGTGTACGTATATACATACATACATACATATATATAGGAGCTGGGCGACACTTGCGCTTCATGTTTTCTGAGACCTCTCCATTACGGGTGAAATTCCCGGCTCTGAAAACGAGATGCAGCCCTAGCGTGTTATACCGCCGCGCATTAACCTACGGTAATGTATGCGCATTCGGGATTATTAATTACATTTTCTGAGAAAAACGTTTGTCTTACCTGGGATGCACGGAGGAGCCGGTTACTTCTTATGAAGCATTTTGCTTAGCTCGCCGCGACCTTAATACCCGAGAAAAGTGATGTCCCCTAAGCTGATTATCATTTCTGTATGATTTACGGCGCTTGTGAGAACAATGATCTGTTTTATATCATCAGGCATGTTGTTATAAGTATTCGAACAGCGATGTTTTTTTGTGAAATATTGATACTGCGCGTACATTCTGTACAGAGTGAAATTAATTATTAAATATGAATTATTTCAAACGTTATATCTCTAAAAGCAAAGATATCCTTCTTAATTCGTCTTAATTTTCTTTTAACGTGTACAGCAGTTGATATAAAGAATAAAGCTTTTACTAGGTCCGATTAATTATTAAACAGACCTGTTTATAATTTTATAAAATGCGCATCTCTAATAGACAGTAAGATCCTCCAGGACAAATTATGCATTTGGATGAAAGACTACGTTAATAAAGATACATAAGTCGCAAAGATTTCTGTACTTCTCAGAGAATGTGAAAAAATAAAAAGTCGCATTATCGATTGTGTGGCATAACTTCGACGGAAAAAGGCCGGGCATAATTTGCTTGAGAACTCGACAGGTATAGGAAAAATCTTTATTAGAGCGTGGCTACCCGAGATTTTCTTTGAAAGTTTCAAAGTTTTCCTTCTCATTTTCCTTCCTTCGCGGCGCGTAGAGCGAGCTGAAGAAAATCTTACTCTGCAATACGCATAAAAAAAGTTACGTTCGACGAAACCCGTCAGAGCACCCCTAAAGGGGTTTAATAAGGTCAAATCGACGGAATTTTCCGTGTTCGCGTTCCTCTTTTTCCGCCATTTTCTCGCACACGTCTTTCGACTATAATGCAACGGGTTTTTTTTTTTCATCAGCGTTCGCGGATGTTCGTGGACGCGGTGTTTTGTATGAAAAGTAGACTATAACCCGCGAACGAGGTTGAAAACCCTACTGACCTATTCCGCGTGAATAGCGAGAGCTCTTTTACGATCTCATACAAAGCCATACAATAAAAACTTTATTCGAGTTTTCGATGCATATACTTATATTATTTTTATTATATCGTTTTATACATACGGACACACATTTATACATACAATGTACATATATGTATGTAATGTAATTAATTTCCTCGACTATATTTAATTTTTTTTTCATTCTTCCGCTGATAGGGTGTACCATGCATATTTTTTTCGCAAAAATTTGAAAATTGCATTCTTTGATAAAAAATTATCAACAGTTTTAGCAAACAAAGAACTACTTTTGAGAATAATAAAGGAGAATAATAACGAAAGGCTTGATCGTGCAGAGTGCTGCAACTAAATTCAATATGTAGGATATATTTACTGCGCGAGCGTTTTAATAAAATTATGCGCGTGGAAAATACAATTTATGGAGATTGAATATATTTTCAGTTATACATAACAGTATATATGTATATATTTTTCCACTTACTTTACGCAAATTTCTTGAAACCACTTGCGCAATAAATAATTCTGATTATATACTATATTTAAAAATATAAATAAATAAAATACAAAAGTGAAAAAATATATATATATATACATGTATAAGTACGTATATATAAAATATAAAAATATAAAAATATATATATATATATATATATATAAATACTTATATAAAACTATTTAAATATAAAGATAAAACTATGACTAGACGTTATAGGAACTGCTTTGATCTTGCAATTTGTCGTCTTCCTGCTCATCCAAGATTCAATGTCCCCAGACGAAACTCCTTTCCGGGAATCGTCCTCTTCTCTTTTCAGGACGTCATTTTATTTGTTCCTTCTATGTTGTGCCCAGGATCTTCCGCTTCTTCGTCCGTTCGCTACGATATGCACGACGGACCGGAAATCGGCAATACGTCGACTGGGCTCGAGAATTTGCGCTCTTGGAGTTTCGTATCATTTCTAATTCATGAGGTCCTTTTCTCCCTTTTTGAAAATAGAATAAAATGAAAAGAGGAATGATCAAGCCAAACAGCAGGCAATGTCAAAGAGATGCAAATTTTGAGATACGTATCAAACGGTATTCTCCTCTGGATTAATATATTGTAGTAGAGCTTCGTCGCGATTATTGATAGGAAGAATAAGAAAAGACTTGTAAACAATTTCTTGAGACTAAATAATTCTATTACCGTCATATGTTATATCTCATTGTTACAATTTATTTCTTTATAGTTCGCAATCCTATTAATTTCGATAATAATATAATTGAACATTCATCTTGGGTCTTGTTTCAGTTGAAAATGATGCGCGTATATTGGCAAAAAATATCGTTTCTTTAATAAAAGTTTTCGAAAATGTTATTATAATTTCATAACCGTTGCGGGAATCTGCATTTTTCTATGTACCGGAGAGAGAAAGAAAAAGAGCATTCGCAAGTTGTCTCAATGGCGAGTGCAGCTTATCCACGTGGAAACTGTGGCAGTAGCACCTCGGCGCAACGCATTGGCAGCGTCGGGTTAGCCGGGTATGATGTTTGAGCGCATTTGAATATCAGGAAATGAAGCCTCTTGTCCCAGGGGCGTCCCCTCTGCCACGCAGACGATGCCGCATAGATGAGAGACAGGAATAACGGGACGGGGAAAGAGAAAAAGAGAGGGAGAGAGAGCAAGGGTTGGAGGACGAATAGAGACACTCTGAACGACGGTAGTGCCATTTGAATAATACTTTGCATTCAAATGCCAGACCCGATAAAAGAAACCGCCCTACCACTTGAAATATCCCATTACGGGCTATTATTCCTTCGCCACCGGTCGAGATGCCTTCGTCGGTCAATTCGTTGTCATTCGCACGTTTATGATGGAACTCATCGGTTCGATCCACCCTTCAACTTATTCATATTATTTCACTTTCACTCTCATATACAAACAATTTAACGACGATGGCAATTAACGTTACATGCGTTAAGCCTGTAAGTTAAGTGGTTGAAAACGAGAAGCAAATATATCTTCAGCTACTTTCTTATAAATGTAAACAGTAGATAGATCCTTGAAAAATCTTTCAAGCGATATTGTACACGCGATCGCTTAACTTGCAACAACGATTCTAAGTGATTTATCTGCTTGTTAACGTGTGATGAGCTAATTGCCCTTTGAAAGCGTACGAAAGAAGATTTATTTCTTCGGGACGGGAACAATAGCCACTTCTTCCACGCTTTTTTTCAAGTATGATTTCTGAGAGGGAACAAGTCTTTCTTTCGACCGCGAAGAAAAGAAACTTTTCCGTGGAAATGCAAGAATTCTCTTCCGCCTCAATCCGATAAACGTCTCTCTTTAAGGGATTTCTATTTCGGATTCTTCCCTTTGTGGTCGACGCCGCGCCGGGGTAGCACTTGCTCTTGGTGGTTCGAAGTTCTCTACATTTTCTATATTCATGCAGAATGGACGGCGAGGTTTTCTCTCATTCTTCTTCGCTTCTGAAATTACTTTTACCCATCTTCCCGCTCTCTGTTCACCTCATTTTTATACTAACTTGATTTTCACTCGAACGAAGAGAATGATGCACGAGCACGTATCTCGATAATTGCTATTTTAAAAGCTCGCTTTTCTACTTTTTAAAGCACATTACGTCCTCGAGTTGACTCTTCTCAAGTTGACAATCGATTATGAAAATGTACGATACTAAAATAAAAAAATGGACCGTCGATATTACAAAATTGATTCTTTCGTTAGACAGAGATTTTACTGCTTATTGCTGCAGTTAACATAATAAATGTATATTGTACAAAATACATTTTACAAAGTGTTCTTTGTTTTCGCTCTCGTTTTTCTAAATCTGTATTCCTGTCAGTCGAATTCGAGTATGTAATATTTTATATCGATATAGATGATTTTAAAGCATTTTAACAGAACGAAAATAGACAAGGTTTTTTTTTATCTGTCTCAATAAATCAATATTAATATTGTTCGTACGATATATGACCAAGATGTGTCATGAATTTTTATGATTCTATTGTCAAAAGATTTTTTTTACATACGTATATTCGACGTTAAAACACGTTTGCTTTAACGACGCACGGCCGTTGGATCGTTCGCGTTATTAAAGTGTGATAGAATGAGAGTGCCTATTATACGAGCCGCTTTGAAAAGTTTCGCGAATGGAGGAACCAGTGCCGTCGGCAATGAGATTCCTCTGAATTTAATGTGCTCTACTCGACAGAGTGACTTTGCTCCTTATTCCCTTCACTACCTCACTTCTCATTTTGTGCGATAATTACACCAAATGTATGCGAATCGGAAGCAAGTTTTAATCAAATTTGTTTGTAAGTAGGCCGGACTCGTTTGTTACCTTATTGCGTGAGCCGATAGACAGTGATTTTAATCACGTCAGTTTTAAATTTACGAGTGTATCCGATAGTTTAATTTCGATGTACAATATTTTTCATGATTTTTATTTTTGAATATATTTTTAATTTTATTAAATTTTATTATTGTTTAATTTTTTGTATGATGGTTGATCTACACGTTGACCTATGCTGTATTGATATTTTCAATATTGGCGAACGGATAATTGACGTATCGCTTTTGGATATAATATAACAACATCACGTACGGATATAAACATGTAATGTCGATGCAATTCTTCAAACCTAGAAATTTTTGTGAAATTATTTGATTGCATAATATTTTATTTATTTAATTTTCTCTCTCTTTCTCTATTAAAAAAATTTTAATTTTTTCCTAGAACTTTACAAATATGCGTCATAAAAATGTCACTTTTTCTGCTATTTTTAGTAAAATTTATTTAACAGTTATGTATATTTCGATCTCATATTGTGCATGGCAATGTATAATAATGATTAATATAAAATTCACATTATAGTAGTCGTTAAACAATCAAATAGTGATATGTGTGTGTCGCAAGTCACAAAATTAAATAAAACAACGAAATAGTGAAATATCGAGTCTGGTCAACAAATTTAAATTAATGTAATATTTCATATAGATATAATTGATGCTTATTTTATATTGTGTTCATTTTCTTTATTTTCTCCTATCTTTAATATCTTTTGATGCTGTACAATGTTTCTAAAATTGAAAACGGTTATTTGGACCACAATTACTTAGCTGATTGAATTTGTGTTATATAAATTGTTATATAACTTAGTCTAAAATTGCTATTTATAATAAGAATTTATATTATTTGATGCATTAAATTAATTATTACTGAATCTTGTTTAAAACGATTTTCTCAGGAAACAAATATATAATATAACTGACATATTTTTTGCACAGAATTATAAATGTGTTTCAATAATGCACTGATAATTTTACATAATTAATTGAATCTTACATTTCCAATAATTTTTCCACATTTGAAAATTTTTAGTATAATTAAATTATCTTAAATTATATGTATATTTGTATAATATTAATACACTAAATATTATGTGAGCATTTGTGTATGTAATTCTATATAATATTAATTTTATTATATATATTCTCTCTTATATATTTTATTAATCATAAAGTTTTTACCGTTTTTTTTTTCGATTATTCGCGCATTGTTCGGTAGTTTATCATTTATAAGCTGATGTGTATATCCACTCGATATTTCGTGGACGATGGCAATCTATCCATGACAGAACTTTCCACATAGCACCATCTGCATGTTTCTCGATTTCCTATTCTGCTTCGCTTTTTTATCCGCTATTGTTGGCGTACCATCGTTATATGCATAACTGTTACTGAACTTCAGATACAGATTAGAACCAGAGAACCAGTTCCAAATATAAACCGAAATATAAATATAGATAAACCTAAAATCGGTTTACTTTTAAAAACATAATTGCACTTTTATTTGTTATGCAGATAACTATTATTTCGTGTAAAGATAGAACAATTTCGCCCAAAAAAAGAGAAGAAGAAGAAGAGAGAGAGAGAGAGAGAGAGAGAGAGAGAGAGTGAAAGAGAAAATTGTATGAAACCCATATTAGAATTATAGACATTTGCAAAATTTACACAAGTAGTAATATGAAATTAAATTTAGTATTACGTTATATTTTTAAAAAGAAATATAATTATACGAAGAAGAGTTGGATATTACATTTTACTTACACAAAAAATGTTTCCATAAATTCCAAATTTACGAAATTTAAAAGAGGTACTCAGTCAGTATATTTTTATAGATATATATTTGAGATTTTATGGTATTATTGAAGAGTTTTCGTAAAAAGGTAGGATGATTACGATAGATTTGCGTTCTTGAAGTATACGATGTCATATTTGAAAAGAAATCTCCCTGAGATGATTGCGCGCTAGGATTTTCGATTCGTACATGACAGATTTATAAGCTCTTTTTATCAGGGTTTTCGACGACGAATTTCGCGACTATTACTTCATGTACGAGCATTTCTCATCGATGACGTCACCAAGCCTATCGGATAGTAGAACGTTTTTCAATTGGGCCCAGTTGTCATATGTTACCGAGAAAAAGACTCAGAAAGGTGGTGTATATATACGTTTGGGTATATTATACACATATATATGCGTGGCATGTATCCTACTGAATAGACAGCAACGTTGACTCCATCGATAGCAGATGGTTCCACTATTGACGTATACCTGTCTACCAGATCCTACCGTACTCACCAACTCGATTTTTTTCCTACCCTCGTTTCTCTTTCGACAAGATCCGTCGACGATTGCAATATACTTTCTTTAAATTCGAGAGTCCCGAGGGAGAAAGAGCCGTTTCGAGGCTGAAATCTAATTTTCTCTTTGTATCTGCGACGCTTCGTATTTGAACGCTTTAACATTTTTTTGTATATTAAAGTAACATCGATATTCTTCCATCTCTATATCAGAATCACACATCTAGATCATTTTTGACGTTTTCTCATATCGTGTATTAAATATGCAATTGTCGCGTAATAATCTTAAGCACGGATTAAGATCGCTATAATATTGTCAAATTGACATTTTTTTTACAAGATATTACATTGATTTGATATTGACAGATACATCGTTATTCGGGGCATTTATTTCTTTTCCTATTCTCCTCTTCAAGTCGTTGACTCTCTCGAAATCTTGTACCGGGGCAGTTTCGATACACCTGTCTGAAATTCGAGAAAACGGAGAGCTGGTTCAGGAATTGGAACTGGTCGCGTATACCTTTCTTAGCGAGATTCGCCACTGCCATTTCATTTGCGCTCTGCGTCCTTGCAATACTCAGGAAGATAGCAACGTGCAGTCGCAATGTACATGCCAATTTCGAGATAACGGACCCCGAGTAATTTGACCGACCATATGAAGCGGTAGAATGAAATTATAATTGTAATGCGGCGTTTTCGGCAAATTTCGCCGGTAATTTATAGAAACTGCATCCTCGTGCGAGCGATTAGACCCGGAATTTCAAAACCAATTATCATAAGGCAACAAAAGAGACACGGAATTAAATGATAAAAGCTAAACTAAAGATATGATATAATAAAGTAAAAGGTTTATTTTATTAACAATTATTAATAATTTAAAAGATGTTGGTAAGAAGTAGATTCAGTCTATCGTTTCATAACAAAATTTTTAATGGATGCACAAAAGACATTATTAAAAAATGCGTGCATAAACTTATATACATAATAAAATGATAGATTTTTTATATATAACTTTGATAACGGTGTTATTATTTACAGCATATTTTGTTGCTAATTATTATCGGATCCTTCAATTTTCTATATATATTAAAGTGTATCTATTTTAGTCTAAATTTGTAACCTAGCCTAAAATAGATTACATATTATATTACAATTTAATGAGAATTGCTCGTGCATGGAAGCGGTATGATTTTATGAAATCATCACATATGA
Source organism: Nylanderia fulva (assembly GCF_048542155.1). NCBI lineage: Eukaryota > Metazoa > Arthropoda > Insecta > Hymenoptera > Formicidae > Nylanderia > Nylanderia fulva. The sequence goes on from NW_028189622.1 coordinate 4,160,609, forward strand.
GAGAGCTATGAGCTATTATAGAACCGCGCATCAATTCCGATGGAGAGAGAGAAAAGTAATACGTTCAGAGACTCCAATTTAAAAATCGAAACCACGAGATGGAATTCAAATTGCTTTGGCCCGTTTGAGATAAAAAATACATTCGATATTGGGAAGTATACAGAGTATGCATGAGCTTTGCATTATATATATATATATATATATATATATATATATATATAAATTGAAGCACGCACGCATACATATAATCATATTCATTAGATCTCTCTTTCTCTCGCCGGTAACTGAAATCCACCGGCCGCACCGGAACGATCCTTTGGTATAATTAATGTGTCATATTTATTCATTCCTCTTTTGCATGTAAATGCCCATCATTTACATCACTGACTAATTGCAATTATATCGTAACGCGGTTCCAAACAGTGTAAAAGCATCAATTCCGCTGAGAATACACAAGGCACATCGCATCGTATCTATGCGGCGCAATTCGCGGACGTACGAACTAATGCAGTAAACTCAGACTATCTCCCGTCTATCTCATCTTAACTTTGGTGTTTGTCCTCAAAACTCGTTTTCGTATACCGGTTCAGTGTAAAGCTAAGCATCGTCGCAGAAGGCAACGCATGAAAGTTTCGCCAAATATACCATCAGACAATATCACAGATGCATTCTCCAATACTGGAGAAAAATAGATACATGTACTCTGTGATTGATGGACTGCAGGAATTAATACGTTATATACGAACGACACATTTCTGTCACGTCGAATGACTAATGCATCTATTTTCGCTATTGTTTGACTTTTATTGCGAAGTCGCTGCGTATATGTATTGTATATGATCGATCTAAATAACTTATTAACACCGAATGTTTTAGAAAACATTTCCTTATTTCAAATTCTACTAATATTATACTTGCTTCATAATAGATGTAAAAATGTATAAAATTAAATGCCTGAAAAACTTAGTCTTTCTCGAAAGTGAAAATTATTTTATAAATACATTTCCATAAAATTATCCGTTGCTAAATTCGGTCTCAATATCTTACAATTTCTAGAGTTGATAATATTTCAATTAATAGAGGTCAATTTTTTATGTATTCTGTATCTATATACTATTTTCTCATATTCTATTCGATTATAATATAATTGAGTGTATCTATTATATAATTATTTCGTTTTAGAACACGAATTAATTAGTAATTATAACTTATAATGATCAGTAATTATAACGATAAATTTCATGAAGAAAATATCGCTTGTTAAATATAACATATTCAATATATATATATATATATATGTATTTTGCATAATGCATTATTTGATCTTCATGAAATTGAATTTATATTTAAAGTGCTCTCATATACATATATACATATATATACCTATATACAGCGAAGTGAAAGCGGCAACCTCTCTTCTCGCAAGGACTGCTTCCTAGCTTGGTCGATGGGCGCGAACGTTTGTCCGAAATATGAGGGGGTGTTTAGGGACCACCCAGAGTATTCCCACTCCAATTCAAGTAATGGAGTCTGAAACATTCCTCTCACACCCTCTTCTCTCCGCCGCCGTCTCTTTCCCGTACGTTTCACTCCATCCTAGACGAGCGTGCCTCGATGGTCCGAGTCGCTTATCGCTGTCTTACGTTTGCAGCTGTCGACATAAATACGCTGCCGAAGTTAAGGGTTAGCGAACAGGTGCTTTTTATAAATCCCTATAAGAATTAATCATTATATAATGGCTTATCGAGAAGGACAAAACTTGCAATACGTTAAATCTTTATATTCGATTTTAATTCTGGCAAAAATGTTGTTTTCATAAATATGTAAAAATTGAAAAATTATTTATTTAGAAGCAGATAAATTTAGTATTTCATTAATTTCGGATGAATTTGTGCAATTATGATTTGATCTCCATTGACAGATTTTTTATACATTAATTACGTCAACGAAAATATATTTTATAAATAATTTTTATATTGAGTAAAGCTTTTGATATTCATGCAATTATATCCAATGTATATCTGCTGATTGATATCGTAATTGATTTTGTTATCGGGTACTTTATTGCTCATCATAGTTATATATTTTATTTCTATTGAGTAAAAATATTTGAATATCAATGCAGTAGAAAAAGAATTTTTAAACGAATAAATAATTTAGGAATTAAGAAATGAGAATTAATTCTTATATTTTATTTTTATAATATACTACAATGTATCTATAAATATATGGATACATCTCTTGTCTTTTTAATGTCTTTCAAAATTTCTAATTTAAACACGCGCTATATTCGTTTCTATTGCGATGAAGTAATATCAATCTTTTTGCAAATGTGACGCGAAAGCAATGCAGTTGTTCTAGGCAACTCATCATTGCTTACATCGCATCGACAGCAAGGACAGAAAAGTCAATTTTCGTTACATATGTCACGTACATCGAAACACAATCCTCGTACCTGACCGGCGATAAGGATACGTGTCCCTCGAACTAAATTCGCTTCACAAATCGATAAACGAAACGTAATATCGGGGCAAGATATATCTCATCTCATATTCCACATTCTTTTATATTTAATATTAACGCTATATAAATCATTATGGGCATTTATTTTATATACGCAATCGTACATACTAATTTTTCTGTACATAAAATTTATTTATACATATTATATATAATATTAATATATACACGCAAGATAATTTTTATTGAAATTAATAGAGTCCCAAATTCTTATTAATGTATCTGGTGTCTTCTTAAAACGGATATTCCATTGGAATCTCATCTATTAAGATAAACATCGAATAACTGAATTTTATTATTATATCGCAAACAACCAAAATGTTTTCATTTTTCCGATAATTAGTATATTGGAAATGTCAGGTTGGTTATTATGATCTATTTCTACCCGTCTCTGAGGGATAAGTTCTTCAGACAGAGTTCAGTTGGCCGGAAATTTGATTAACGCGGCTGACGTTCCCTTAGCGTCTGAACGACGAAATTTCTGCCAACGATGCGATAACAGTCGTTATGTCGTGAAAGTTTTAACTATTATAGGCGAGATTGTAATTCTACTTAAGATACCGGTTACGAGATTTGTGCCAAACAATTATTTAAAAAACAAAATTGTTCTAGACATTTGAATTAGCAACTTTTGGGACACGATAAATACAATAATAGTTAAATACTGACAATGTGCTACTGAATTATAAATAGTATAAAACGAAGATGTAATAATTGAAAAGAGATGATGCGCGGAATATTCGTGGATACATTCTTTTTATTATAAAAAAAATCTTTTTTTTTTACGTTCGTCATATGTTTGTCATAAAAAGTCCACTACGTGACGTTCTTCCATAATAACCGATATATCTCCGATGAAATATAAAAACGAAAATATAAAATTCTAATCTACCGCAGAGCCGTCGACGTAGTAATGATGAGCTGATACGTCGAAAAGGACCAACGCGTCGTAAAAAGAAGGAGAATAAGGATCGATAAGAATCGTCGAATAAGTATAAGGGACCTCGAATCTTTCCGGCTATCGTAAAAACGTACTGAACCTTACGTATCCGGCCAAATACGAGCCGATTGAGATCGCTAGATGAATAAGAGCGCCAAATCCTCAAGTCGCCCAGAAGAAATACAGCGCGAGCTCAGCCCCGAAGAGTTTCCCGAAGAGATCGACTGTGTCCTCGCTTGCACCCACGCAACGTTCGTGAATTTCTAGTAGAGACTAAAATTGATACTGAGGGGGAGAAGATGGTAAGGAGAGAAAGATGGAAGAAAAAAGAGAGAGAGAGAGACAGAGCTTTTCTATTGATAACACTCTCGCGCACGCTCGAAGCTATCATAACTGGAAATCCTTCGTGATTGCACGGCGGATTGAAGGATATGTCTGTGCCTCGCCACAGTAAACTATAAATTCGAGGATAAATCGACCGATGATAATATGATCTGATACATGTGTAAATTTGAAAATATGTAAGAAAAAGACTTGTAAGAAAATATCTTAAACGATATAATTATACGTGATTGTTTAATCGTTTGAATAATTAATTATCAATATTAATCCATTATCCATAGTACAATAATATTGATGAAAAAAATTAGTTACCTGTAACGATATAATTAAACTTATTTTACAATATTTGCGGAAAAATTCGAAATAAATTTTGCGCGATTCGTCCGTGTGAATAAAAAGTAATCGATTATTCTGTCGCTCTTTGCTTTCTTTAAATTGCCTAATTTAAATTGCGGCTGCTGGCGTGTATCGATTCGTTCGTGAGAAACGTCCGAATCGACAAGCATCAAGCAACGTCAAATTACGGTTGATGTTTATCAGTAAAAGAGCGACACGTAACGGGATGCTTTTTCCCAGGGAGAAACATATAGCTGTCCGGATTGAGTTTCCCGGGGGCGCGCATACGTATCTCTGCACGTGTACACGTCGTGTATACACATACGTGAAAGAGTCTGAAACGAACTGGGCGACCCGAAGTGGTTGTTCACAGTCGCGCCAGTTTAATGCTCTATAAATCGTGCCATAAAGTGCTAGTCCAGCTCACCAATACGGTCGTAGCCATTTATGATCGAATGTAAGGGTACAGTGTTTTATCATTAACAAATCGATTTTGTTTTTCATTTTGTTATTTCTTTTTTATCGAGTTTTATTCGACTGGATATCCGACACACAACGCAAGATAATTTTCCTGCAAGACAAACAAGTCTCTTATTAACGGAGAAGGCGACCGGTCCCGAGTTATCCTTCTGCTAATGAGGAAATATTGTACTTTATGCGGGAGAATGGCGCACCTTAGAAAAGCTCGTGTACATACAAGGATGAGCGGATCTGCATGTGATGTCACGTGGTTCTACCGAACCGTGTATATATGTACACACGAGATGTATCCGTTCAAGTCGCGCGATACTCGAAAGCGTATGCGGCAGTATAACGCTTGTGCATGTGGAGTTACACACGCGTGTCCGAGCTTACGTAATTAATCCCGCGTGAGACTGCACGGACGCACCGCACTAATTACCCGCTTCGCGCTCGACCGCCTTCTACGCGTGTGTGCAGACACACGTGTGCACTCACGTGTGCGAGGATCACCCTTGTGTATAAATGCAATATGTAGATTGTACAGTGAATATACATACAAATCAAATCGCGAATACATTTTAATCGCGGATAATATCAGCTTTTTCAAATTAGACGAGAAAATACATGTATGAAAAATAAAAAGGAAAATCTCTTCTATTTTTATATGTTTTGTCGAGTCACAGTTGTTACAATTTGCACTTATTGTTAGTCATTTCATATCAAGTATATAATCATCTGAATCACAATTATTGAAAATCAAACGAGAGATTTGTAATGTCTAAATCATAGATGATGATCAAACTTCAATCTTGTCGAAATATATATATTTTCATCTTCTATTCCACTTTAAAGATTCAACAGACATACACGTTCTTTAAGTAACATTCTTAATCTTTGCATGTATATGTAATAATTTTGTCGATTTAAGAACCATTATTCTTGAATGATTAAAGGAACGGAAAGAGAAAATAGTTTACTTTCAGAGAATAAATAAATCTTAACATTTTAATAGCGATATAAAAAAGCAATCTCTCTCTCTCTTTCTCTCTCAGAAAAATCAATTCACACAGACGTGCGAGATGAGCAGATAAGACTTCGCTTTGCCATCGATATCGTTGCAAAGGAAGTTTTCTCTCGAGGTATGCAGTCATTGGAGGTGAACGAGCTGGGAGAAACGGTACCGACTGAACTTCACTGACCCGTGTAACATTCGGACGGCCTCCCTCTATCTGTACTTTACAATCGAGGGTTTTATTGAAATCTCCTCGCGCACTCTCTCTCTCTCTCTCTCTCTTTCTACCTATATAAACTCCAGGAGACATTTTTATCTGTCGGATAAATTCTCCCGGGTCCTAGGTACGTCTCACGGCACCGCGGGAAAGAGCGGTAAAGAATCTTCTGCAGGGGATGAAGGGTGGAGGGTTGGTCCGACCGGTTCTCGGAGGGATGGCGGAAAGAGCGACACCAGGTTTGCGCTCGGCGGGAAATTATTGGCGAGATATGAAGGGGCCAAAGTTACCGCTGATAAACCGAACATACGTTTTGAAATTCGTATATGAACATTTCCCGCGAAATTTATGCGAGAGATCCACTTGATTCCTTGTCCGTTCGCTCGAGTTTGAGTAATTTATCGATTATTCTCGATTGATCTCATCGGGAGTGTTATATAATGATTTATCTATATTGGTTAACGATGACGATATTGCGATTGAGACAATTGGTTGGATTAATGATTAATTTGTTATTATAAGAAAAGAGAAAATAAGAGCTGATTTTTTTTTACTTTAAATTTATATTAAAACTATCTCTTTCTCAACAAACATATTATATCTGATTTTATTTTTATTGAATCACATATATGTATATATACGTGATATTTTTTACAGAAGAAACTTATAACTATATATAATAAAAAGAAATAAAGAAATAGTCATATTGTTAAGAAATTTTGTCTTTTATAATAAATAATAAAATCCATTTATTTATTCGCTATGATTGGCTAAATCATTATACAGGAAATATTTGAAAATTTGATATAGAAATATATTTTTAGTTTTATTGATAATCGTATTTTGCATAAAATTTTACGAAGCATAGAAGCTAAAGTACGAAATATTCTATATAAATATTTAATAACTGATTATGTCGTTAATTACCAAATTCCGATATAAGTATAATTATAAAGTACAAGTATTTTAGGAATTTTATCGAAGATGTTTGTTCAATATGTAATGTATGCTAATCCATACATCTTTAAAGCACAGCAGAATGCGATACTATTTATTAATAATCGCTAAATCTGTAAAGTTGGAAATGCAATAAAATTATTGGAAATATTGTGGAATGATTGCTGTTATATCAGATGCAATTCTCTCTATCTCTCCCCATTTCCATTTATTTATTAAAACCTTGCGCTTAACACATTATAAATTGTGCATTAATCTCGATTACAATAATAATTGCAAACGTGAATATGAAGACACTAGACACAAGTCGTCACAAGAATAATCCTCGAGTTCTAAAATCATTTATTCGCACAAAGTCGAGACAAAGGTTTTGCATGATGTAATTAATGTTATCTCGAAAAATCTCGTTTTACATTTCGTCGCACTGCATCAATATCAAGTACGGATTTCTACTTTCGTCGCATTTCTGTGTCGCGAACGCAAATAACGCTTTCAAAGGAACGGATCGATCCTCGAGATGTCAGCGACTTGGCGCAACGTATCGGCTAAAGTGTCTCCTATCTGTTGCAGATGCAACTCGTAGGACGCGCACGTCATCGGGATGCAGACACGTCGTATCCTCGGAAGCTGCTGCTACTGGCAATTTCGCAAATGTGCGAAGACGCGTCGTGAACGGCTCACTGCCATTCTCTTTTCCTCCTCATCTATTACTCGTCCAATTCCATCAACTCATTCTTTATCGTAAAATATATATTTATTAAGAAATCATTTTGCGAGTCGAATTAAAATCTTGTTTATTATATTATTTATCATAAAGTGAGTCGTTCACGGTGCGTTCTTTCGGAAATTATACGAAAAAAAAAAAACACGCTGGTGTTTCTTCTGAATTTTTAAAATAATTTAATTATGAATTTTTCTTACAAATAAAAACATATCATAATCATTTTTAAAATTATAATTAAAATTTTAAAAATTTTACAATTAGATTATTAAACTGACATATACGTATGGAAATTTATTATAAAAAAATGTTATTTTTCAGTTCTCTTCTAAATATAATTCAGTTCTGTTGCTAAATATAATTACCCATGACAGCTCGGCGTTTATTGTGCGTCAGTTTTATTAACATTATTCTTTCATTAAATCGTACTTCGCGATAATGCGGTATAATGCGATATACATATATCTGTATACGCACATATGCGTATATATATATAAATACGAGGTATGTTCAGGCTCCGTCAAATAAAATCCGACGTGTAGCGCGCGAATGCGCGTACAGCTGCGTCGCTTAACATATATACATATACGCGGGATTGGGAGCCCGCGCGGGAAACCGAGATATTTTCAGCATTTATGCGCTAAATTCAATTCGGAACTAACGCACGTGGGGGCTATAAATATCAATTTGCCCAAAATATTCCGCGTGATATATATATATATATATATATATATATATATATATATATATATACATATATACAACTTCGGGACGCGCACAACAGACAACGCGCGCAAGGGAGTTGCGCGTCCTGAATTTATAAAGTTTATACTCCACGCATTGCGTCTTCGTGCATGACGCGATGCACGAGGAGCAAAGACGCTCCCTGCAGTTTCCGGCATAATAACATTAACGGTGATAATATTCTCCCTTACGATACACTTTAGCGTGTTCCACGTTTGCTCGTTCATTTTAGAGCGCGAATTTCCGGGTTTTCGATACTTGCCGATTGTAAATTTCATGTTTACTCTGCATATCTCCAGCAATATTACGATCGCTGTGCAGAATCCAGTAGCGATAATTTATCTCACATATAATACAGCGAAGAGATAATTATGCAATGCTAGGTAGTGTGTGTAAGCGCGCGCGGAGGTCATATCGAATCAATTTACATTCTGAGAAATAAATTCGGACTCGCGCTCACACGTGTTTGCATCACTATTACATACGTTTATATATCGTTATCGTTAGGTTCGAATATTCGCGAAACAACAACAACGCGTGCTGGTTGCAATCCGACCAGGCTTAATAATTTGATTAATTGCAACGGACATGCGTCCGTTCTCTTCCTGTTTAATTTGAATCAATTCTACGATGTATGTCGGGATTATTGTACGAGGGAACTGCATAAGAGAGATGTCCCGCGCTCTTATCGCGTATTGTATTTTATATCTCCTCCCTTTGGCTTTGTTTAACGCGGCAAAAGAGAGGGAGTCAGATTGCTTGTCACGGAAATATCAAGGAAAACTTTGGCTTGCCGATAAAATGGAGTATCCGAGAGCGAGATACAAAGATATGTGGATAGTTACGACACGTTGCGTCAATAACACACATTCGAATTCCATGAATACTTCAGATCGTAGGAAAAAGTCTAATTTTCCGGTAGTATTACCGTTTGCGCTCATATATGCAAATAATTTCAAGCATGCCATTCCTACTCTGGACCGGAAACGGAGGGTAGAAGCCGTGAGTTGCGGCAGACTGTGAAGGACATCTATAATTCAGGTTACGAGTGTGGAGCAGTGGAATCGGGAAATAGCCCGAGTAGTCTTGGGGAAAAGAAGGAAGAGGTCGAAGATAAAACTTGGAATAAAAGAGAAAATGGATACGGAGAAATGGCGAGAGAATATCGCGCAAAAGAAGGGAGGCAAGCTTGGAACTCGGGGAAAGAAAAGAAGCGCGAACGCTAGTACCGTTTGGGGGTCCAAGTGCGTCTGAGAGGCCAGTAATTTCTTTTTATATCCATCCGGTTCGATTCGAGTCGCTGCTCTCGCGTTTTCAACTTTCGTATTTATCGCCCGTGGCTTTAACACTTTGTTGGGGATTGCGCGACAGAATTTCTCTCCTCGTCATAAGGGATCGGAAACACAAGTTTTCCTCGTGAAAATCATTTGTTTGCGAGTACTTTTCTCGTTCAATATACCTAGATTCCCCAGCATCCAGCTACGTAACAGATTTAGATATATTTGCGTATTTGCTCTTTGTCAAATTGATTACACAAAGCTTCGTTCCCATTTTATTAGAAACACGTATAGGAGACCGTTAGATTTTTCAATCTGATATATAAAGATTGTATCATCTTGCTTGTTAGGATTGGATCAGATTGTGGGAGAAGATTTGATATGAAATTTTTTATTTTCATGTAAAATTTAGACAATTTAAGGCCGCGGTCATGAAATCGAATTAAGATTCATGATAATTATTCGCATCTGTCGAATAGCCTCGGATTGAATATTAATCATGAGTGATATTAACATCATCAAATGCAATAATGCATTTCGGAGTCAATAGTGTTAGGCTATAGATGTATTATTAAATCGCAATGCGCACGCGATGATGTATTGTCTTCTCAATGATTTGAAAATATTAACACAGTTCTCGAACACGATCGTCATTAATCAATGATGCGTCGCTTTTTCCTCTCTTTTTGCCGGTATTACCCTAATTACGTTACATACGAGTGAGTTGCATAAAGTGAGCGCAATTCAATTAATGCGGCTGCATCATCGCACTCACTTAATTGCTAGCATTTTATCCCGTAACATATTGATGTAAATAAAATTGACGACCGCGTCTGAAATTTGTATAATAATTATCCGATGTACATACATACATTCGCGTAATATTTTTACATTTATTTTTCATTTAAAATTACAAAGCAAGATTCAGATTATGTGCATGCATTGGCTAAATCTTTTTATTACAAATTGATGATTTTGTGTTTATAAATTCGCGATATATGCATATATATATATATATATATATTATTTTCACAAATAACCTGTTTCAGAGTAATAAATCATTATATTTTAATTTGTATATTTATGAATTTTTTCTTATATATATATATATATATATATATATATATATATATATGAGAAAAAATTCATAAATATACAAATTAAAATATAATGATTTATTACTCTGAAACGGGTTATTTGTGAAAATTAGGAAAGAGAAATTTTATATTGCAAAATGCACGTGATGCGAGAAACTATATGTCTGTTCAATAATTAAAATGTCTATCTGTCTGTATTAAGAGAAATGTTATATTACCATATCGTTCTCGAATTACCGGATGCGAAAGAAATGTACGAAATGTATGACAGGAAGTATAATAATCCGTATATTTACGTGTCACGGCGAATTAGAAAGACGCGTGCACAGATCCTGTCTGTGTAACAAAGATGATTATTTTAGAAGAAGACCGCGGAAAAATATACGACGAGAAAACACATAAAATTTGATGTTTTGCGCAGATATTGCGTGCAAAATTGTATATACATATAGCAATATCGAATTTGAGCGCATCTGCTTTTTTTATTCCGCACTTCGCACAGTTTGATTTAACTGAAGCATAAGCGAAATAAATATCGTGCATCAAACAACATTTCTGCAATTATCCTACGTTTGATCATTATTGACGCATACTTTACGGTTCGATATAACTAATACGGCGCGTTCCTATTTTCCTATTCAGATATTACGCCGCACGATAAAGCTGTATGATGTGCATTGTCAAATAGCGGCAAAGTTTGTATATAATTAATCAATCACTATGATTGTGCGTATCCCACAAGGGGAGAAAGCAGAGAGTGGAATAATAATTTCTTCTTATAATTTCTAACACGTAAATCTCCCGAATAAAATATTAAACTCGCTTAGTATACGCATAATTTCGTTATAACTATATAACGTCGAAAGATTTGCTCATTATTTTTTGTCACGAATAAGTATACAACTCATTCTGTGAACTTTGAATTCACACGGAAAATTCTATCGGTTTCAATCTCTGATTCGGGTAAAGTTCGACCGTTGCACCACTAACGTGATCCGATAGAGATCATCGTACTTTCAATAAATATATGGCACGTGCACGCGAGAGAGAGAGAGAGAGAGAGAGAGAGAGAGAGAGAGAGAGAGACTGCGCGGGAGCTTACGGCACACTCACGACAAGAAATTGCTGCCGAGATGAACTTTGAGAGGGGACTTTGAAGTTGTTACAACCTATCAGAATGGTTGTTCGATGCTCTCCAAGTTACACTCAGGTAGTACTTTTACGATGCGAACTCGTGTCGTAGTATGTAACCGTCTAGCGAGCGACGCGACGTATTTGTACGTAGCACTTTCCCGTGATTCCCGTAAGTTTAATACAACTATCATTGGTAATATCTATTCCCTCGGTAACTTGCGACATCTTGGTCCGGTTTATTGCGATTTCGATTGCTTATCGTAATACGAACCGAGGAGGCGTACAAAGGAAGCAGAACTTTCCTTCGTTAAGAGAGTCCCGAGATAAAATTCGCCGGGAGATATTCGTTTATCTGATTGTCATGAAAAATCGTCTCTCTTATTCTCTCTTTAATTATTTAATCTATACAAATGTATAAATTTGGTAATTCAAAGTGTCATAGCTTTGTGTTTGAAGACTACTTATAAAAAACGTCAAATCGTGCATATCGTACTTAAAAAATGTTAATTTATTAGATCAACTTGTATATAATAAAATATTTTATAATTAAATAATAATGAGAAGTAATGTTTTAAAATACAACAGACATGACATGTTTCTTCATATTTCTTCATATTTATACAAGTTTTTTTTTTCAATTTAAAATGTATTTTTTCTATAAAAATGCATTCATAAAACAAAATTTTGACGTTAAAAATTGGATAATAAACGGAAGGATTTGTGCCATTTAATTTGATACAAGATATCAGTCGACAGAGGCTGTTAAAGCTTCAGAGTAACGTACAATATACTTTTGTGTCAATGTAACTATGACATAAAAATGAAATGAAACATAATAGATTGCAATTTAATAGAGCGCTATATATGTAGACGGAAACTAACGGGAATAGAAGCTTTCTTCATCACGGTTTGAAAAAGAAACTCGAGCAGCAGAAGTGAGCTTATTTAATCTCGTTATTTCTCAGTAAAGTTTCTTCTTCTTCGAAGTGCAAGCGAACCATCTTTCATACTGTGCCAAGTAAACAATCAAGACACATTTATGACCGTTATATAATCAATAAGTCAAGGAGCGTTACTTAAAATCTTTTTTCTCCCATGAAGTTAAACTAATAGAAAAGAATTCTTTATTATATTTTCATAAAATATCAAATATAGAATAATGACTATTATACAAGCTCAAGGAAGGGAAAAATGTTTGTGTATAAGTTGTAAAATTTATGTACAAGTTTATTAAAAGCATTTACATTAAACAATTAATGGAACACAAACTTAAAAAATTATAATTTATTTTGTGCGAGGTTCGAACTTGTATATTGATTACAAAAATAATTCATATTAAATGAAGATTTAATTAAGATTTTCTCTCAATTGAGGCATTGCTTGTAATGATTGTATTGGTAGGTTCTCGATCTTTCAACGTATTTGAGAGAAAAAGAAAATACTATTATTACAGACAATACCTGCAGATTAGTTTAAATATTTACAATAATAAGAATATTAAGTCGGCTTCTTAATTTTTTAAAAACACGATCTACACTTTATTCCTCTCAGCCATAGAGCCACACGCGATGTTATTGCGAAAATTAAGAAAAAAAATTTGGAAACTAAGGAATTTGTATCCTATGGTTGGGATCTCAGAAATTCCCCTTGTTCCTCTCTTAACTTCCCCTGTAAAGAAATAGGCAAGAAAAATATGGTCCGAGGGTCGGCTGAATCGGGATTCGAACTCGAGACCTTCCGCTGGAGAACGCTTCCCGATTCAGCTGACTTTTGGACCAATATTTTTCGAGCCTATTTCTTCACAGGAGACGTTAAGAGAGGAACAAGGGGAATTTTTGAGACCCCACCCATAGGATACAAATTCCTTGGTTTCCAAATTTTCTTTCTCGGGAAGCGCTCTTCAGCAGAAGGCTCGGGTTCGATTCAGCCGACTTTCGGACCAATATTTTTCGAGCCTATTTCTTCACAGGGGAACTTAAGAAAGGAACAAAGGGAATTTCTGAGATCCCAACCATAGGATACAAATTCCTTAGTTTCCAAATTTTCTTTCTTAATTATCGCAATAACATCGCGTGTGGCTTTATGGCTGAGAGGAATGAAGTGTAGATCGTGTGTTTAAATATTTACTTGCATTACAAATATAATCATTTTTCAATGCTGAATACGAATACAAAAATTGTGCAAAATTTTCTTTACATTATACTTATTTTCTACCTGTATTCTAAAACAATTTATTAACATTAATAATTAATATTTGGTCAGCGCTAGTTTTTGAGTCAAAATATGGAAATACATTGTTCGCGCGCACATAAAGGCTGTAATAAATATTAATATTTTAAATATTAATCATTTAAATATTATAATATATAATTTAAATATTAATCATTTAAATTATATATATTACTCTTACTTGAGATAAAGTTACATACATCGAAATATCTAGACAATACATCAAATATGAAAAACGGCAAAAAGTTTAATTGTTTATTCTAAATTAGAAACTTTCACTCGTTATATGTTAATAGACATTTGTGACTTTACATATATGTAAATATGCGACATTTGTAATTTTACTTATGTAATTATATGAACACAGTGGTCTCTTTTAATATTAGATTTACGCTATTTTCTATTTATTAGGTATATCCGCATGTCTTTTCAACATAAAATGACAATTGTGATTTAAAGTAAATGACGCCAGCAAACTTCGTATTTTGTTCTAGTTTGCTATTATTTAATTTTCTTTATAACTATTTTTAAAAAATATATGTTGCATCATAAATATTACTGTTTTATTCATATAAGAACAATGTTAACAAAAATATGATGAAATTTTTTACCTGCATTTTTCCGATAATATACATTCCGATAATATATATAGGATTAAAATCTCAGTCTTTTGTACAAATATGCGCATTATGTTCACATTCAGCCTATTGTTAGAATTCATTAACATGCGCAATCTTTGATAGCTGTTTCCCTTTATGGACATCAAGTGATCAGTAAATCGCGCACCTGCTTCCCTCAAACTCTTGGAGTGCAGTAGTGTTAGGGCAATGGAGCTTGGCTGCTTTGATCTTGATTAATCAGGCGAGTAGCGAATATATCGATCTAATACATATCCTCAGCCTAATGAGCCATCATCAATGCATAAATCAGATGTCGTACTTACATCATCGCTTATTTTGTTACGTAATCGTAGCAATATTGAAATAATCGGACACATTTGGAGTTACGCGTCTTACTCCTTCATTAATAGGCTTAATTATATCTGTATCATAATTTTTGACACTGTATAACATAAATTTAATAACGCTGATTATAAAATAATATTCAATGTGAAAAATATATTTCTACATATCTCAAGATTTCTGTTCAATAATGTAAAAATTAATATCAAAATAGTTAGCCAATCGAAAGTACAGTAGACATCGCTTTTTACGTAAATAAATAAATGTATCATATTTATATGTAGAATCTCGCATCAATTTAATCGACCCCAGGGCGCTCCATAACGGTTGATACATTATTCATTTCTGTGTTCCAATTATACAACTTAATTCTATTTACGATTCATTAGTGTAATTTTCGTCGCGTATTTATTAATATCACTCAAACGAGTTTGAATAGGACATTTATCTTTCGCGTACCAGTCTGATAAGGGCGAATATATTTTCGGCTCTTTTTGCTTATGCAACACCTCGCAAAGTCTGCAAACGGCTCGTTTTGTTGCCACGTTGACTCGATAATATTTCTTCCATTCTAGGAAGCTTTGATATCGCCGCAGATCTTGAGAGAGATATTTCAAGTACGCGGCGAGTTCCTTCGGACTTTCGAAGTCCAAGGCATTCACGTAGGAATTCGGTGGTGCGAACTGACTGTAGTTGGCGCCTCCGTAAACTACTGGGACGACATTATACCTGCAAGAATATCGATAAGGGAATCTCATTATTGGTTGATAATATTTTCTTGCAATTTTAGTCATTGCATCTGCAAAGTCACGCATAGAGAAAACGAAAAGTACGACGAACAAACGGACGAATGAGACAAAATCAAAGTGGATAATACATAGTAATCAGTTTTCTGTATTCAATAATGTTTAGAATAATAATTAGAAAAATGAAAATTATAAGTTTCAATATACGATCTGATAATATCTTTCTATTGTATACATATAATAATTTTCTATTCATATCTTCTAAATGCGTTTTTTGTTAAAAATTGTTACAGTTATATGTATATGAAATTAGATTGTTACAATTCTCTAAAGAATTATATAAATTATTAAATTTGTAAATACAGATAACAAATGAAAAATAAAAGATTAATTGTAGATATATGTAAAAGAAATATTATTATTATTATTATTATTGATTTATTGCTTGTAATTTTTCAACTTCCATTGCACATGCAATAAGTATCCATTCTTGTTTTAAATTACAATGACAGATCATACGTGGCTATTAAAAGATATCTGTTATCAGATATTGGTTATGTGTGCTCGTAAAATTGAATCATTTGTAATATTGAATAATATGGACATATTTAATGATCGAACGAAACAATGTCCCGCATTGACTATCCAATATTCTCTTGAGTACGTCGTGTAAATAAAAATGAAAAAGAAATACGATATGTGTAGCGTTATCATTTTATTTCGCACAATCTGACAAATTTGATTCAATATTGATGCTTTGTCGTATCGATTCTATATAATCGCGCCGATAA
The DNA here is from genome assembly GCF_048542155.1 of Nylanderia fulva. Classification (NCBI taxonomy): domain Eukaryota; kingdom Metazoa; phylum Arthropoda; class Insecta; order Hymenoptera; family Formicidae; genus Nylanderia; species Nylanderia fulva. The sequence continues at coordinate 4,177,096 of NW_028189622.1, forward strand.
TATTTCAATTCCAAACAATCGCGGAATTTTGATGTCAACTTTATGTTTGTTGCATTTACATTAATACTTAACGCGACGGCTGATAATTTCTACGCATAATTTCAATAGGCCGTATAAACTTTATTGCAAATGAATAATGCAATATTTAGAAAATAAACCCTCATAATACACTTTCTCATTTATTGATACATCTATTGTAATTATTTCTTTTCCGAGCAATGCTTGCTCTGTAAAGGACAATGAAAAATAACAATCTAAAAAAAATACAGTTTTATTTGCGTGAATAAATTCTCTAAATTAAAATTCTTTTGTTTTGATTTAAACATCACAAGATTTATGCTTAAATAATTGATAGAATTGACTAGAGGCTAAAAAATAAAATATTTGTGTCTCTCAATCTTGCATTCCGATTTGCATTACGATGACTCGCAGATCATCAGGGAAAACGCCCACTCCGTAGATATCAGTTAAATTATCTTTGTTTTCGCGCTTTGGTTGGAGATAACGATCCCTCGAGGTTTAAAAGCTGTTTCATTACCTGAGCGGGTTCATCAGCTTCTCCGTCACGTAATCGTCGCAGAAGGAATTCTCGAAAGACAGGTAGAAAAAGTAGTTGGGCTCGATTACGTCGCCAAAACAGTTCCGGCCACTGTTGCAGTTGAATGTACCGCATCTGCCGTAAATGTCGACGCCTATGTGCTTCGACAGCTCCTGCACGTACTCCATCCGGCCACTTTTGGCGTAGCAATTGCTTACAAACCAAGTTACCAGCTTGCTCTTACCCTTGACGATGTCCAATATCGTGGACGATATCTCGTCCGTCGATTTCTCTACACCTGCGAAAATCCGATTAGTTCTTATGTACTCGACGTATATGTAACTTGGTGAGATGACAGGATTTGTTATTCGTAAATTTCGGTTGAAAATTTGGCAAACACTTGCATCTAATAAAAGATACGTATAAATAATGAAAAGTGTAAAGATAAGGGAATCATATTTTCCAGATTATATTCATTTTGTTTTACTTTACGTACGATGTTTATATATTGTGAATAAAAATATTTATAAATAATATGTAATCTTAGAAATCTTCTAAGAAAAATCTTGTTTATTTATTGCAAGGTAGAAATGAAAAAATATATAGAACAAAGTACAATATATGAGAATATATTACTTGTATAATTTATAGACGCCTTCCAGTCAACATCTTTTGAAGGTGCGACGAACTTGCCAGTTTTTATATCCTCTATGATGTTATAAGTCCACGGTATGTCACTGTCGAGACGATATGTCATCGTGAGATTAAAGTAATCCTCGTAGAACTTATAAGGTATCGCTCTATTGGCTGGACTTTCCAAATTAACGTACACGTAAAATTGTTTCATCTCTCTTTTCAATGGCAAGTCGTATTCAGTCAGTTCGTTTCCATGAAAAAAAATGGCGTCGTACTCTTCGATATTTAAGTAATCTCGCTCCATAACGATTTTGCATTTATTGATAGGACAATTATGAAAAATATCACCTTCTCCCAAATAAAAATCTCTTCTACCGAACATCGTATTCCACAGAAGAATGGTTTTTATGCTTTTATTTCTATATTCCTCTGCCTTGATTAATTTGTCTGTAGAATTCTCTTCGTGAACTATTGACATTTTGAGAAATATGTCCTGAATTTTGAAGTCGCCATAAGAGGCTAAGAGGTAGATGCAGATTATCATGATCGATGCAACGATCAGATTGACGAAGAAATACGATTTTTTGTTCATTGTTTTAGCGACGCTTCGCCAAAAATTCATTATTCGCATTTTGTGGTCCGTTAATTGTCAAAATCGTCGTATTTGACTATGCTGCCTTTGCATATTATTGTTTCGATATATCTAAAACATATTATTGCATCTATAAATTCATCTGAATAAATCTTTGAGTCAGACTTCGCATAGATGTATTAAATACAACATAATTTAATTATTAGCCAAAGAACCAGCGCAGTAATTGAAGCGCAACTTATTAGATTTATTTAATATCAATTACATTTACACATATCACGAACGTTTCTGTCCTTTTTTGGACTCTCTTCGGCGCGTACAAAATCGAAAAAATACATCCTAATCAAATACAAAGAGATCTAATACATTTGTCAAAACTGTTGAAAATTTCTACGAAATCTTATTAATATCCTAACTTGATTGAGTCCATGTCTCAATTTATGAAATGCTTTTTATAAAACGACAAAATAATGGACTCAATTTACAAATAAGATCTCGAAAAAAATTGTTTTTATAATAAGACAAGTTTTGATTTAAAGAAATATCACAGATAGTTTTTGTTCTTCATAAAACTGATGACAAGTTGCAGAAAGAAAACTTTTTCGTTTAACAACTTAGATTTAGTATCACTTCGAAAAGACGTGTAATAAAGTATTACTCACGTTGTGTCACAACAAAGCACATTGCATGAAGATGATTTCATCTTTTTCGCTGTTTGATCTCACATAGAATTGCAACATTCTATCACAAATAATCTGTACGAATTATTTGATCATTCAAAATACTCTGAGAAACATTTATTTGACTTTTTAAATTGCTGGCAAGGCAATTAATTGCAAGCAATTATATTTAATGCTGTTCCCTTGCATTTGCATTAATTAGTAATCAAAATACATGGATTGTGTGCGACCCGTATATCTATTTGTATCTAGGCATCGTTTTTAATAGAATAAGCTCCTTTCATTAAAATTTATCGCATTCTTCAATAAAGCGCTTCTCCGAGCTCCCACTTTTAATAGATTGTTTCATATATCCTCGATGAAAAGAGTAGTTCATATTCAGCTTCAATTGATAATTCTGCTCCAACTGATATAATTCATCGAATTTTTAGAGAATTTTCCTTCAACTTTGCATATCTATATGAAAAAGAATCAAAATATACATTGATTTTATAATACATTAAATTTTGTTATAATTGAATAAATTATCTTTCGTTATTTTCGTAGTTTTATTAACAACACAATATAAAATGAAAAAGTTTGTTATGTGAAAGCTTTCTTATATTAGAAGGTTTATAAAAATTATATTGTATAATTAAACTTATAATTAAATAACAATATAATAAGAAAAGAAGAATATTTCGTAAAGCGCCAGTAAAAATAATCACAAGGATAAAACTCTTTGAAAAAATTTTGTAGACGACCAAACTGGGCAAAAAAATGTTAATTTATTAGATCTTCCTCATTACGTTTCGACCTTTGGTTCAGGTCCTTATCAAACGAACACTGTAATAATAATTTCACAATTTAAATTACAATAATAAAAACGAATTAATACAAAATCCACAAAATATTGTAACTTAATAAACATAAAAGCGAAAAAATAATACTAGACACAAAAATAAATTAAAATAAATTAAAATAAATTAAAAAATAAAAATAAATTACAATAAAAATAAAAATACTATTAATGTACAAATTAAATAAATTAAAATAAGTTAAAAAATAAAATACAAAAAAAATAAACATAAAATTAATTTACAATACTTATTAAATTATAGAAACAATTAACTCAAAGACCACAGACAGACACACAGAAGAATGTGTAAAAAATATATATATGCGAAAACTTACAACGTTAAATGTTAAAATGCAAGATTTTTTTATGTCAATATAATAAAATATGTATGATAGTCATCACTATAAAAAAAAATGTAAATAACAATATATAAATTAAAAGTAAAAATAAAACAATGTAATTACAAAGGCTTTCCTAAATAGAATCAAATTGAGGTAAGGTAAAAGTGATAATAAAAGCTAAGTAGAGCGCGCATAAATATTTTAAAATAATTACAAACAAAATGTACATGTTATACATCAATTTAAACGTCTGTATACATCAATATTAATAAGCATATGTTTTAATTTCTTTTTTGGGTCAAATAAAACCGCAAACGCAACGGATAAAAATAATAAATAAAAATAGTTGTTAATATAAAATTCAAATTGAGGTCTCTCACGTCATCCGAGCAGTGACGAATTCAAAGTGTAATTTCCAATGCATTGTAACCTTCTCTGAAAGGTCTCTCCTGCTCGGTTGATAGACTAGGAATAATAGAAAAATTAACTGAAACTTCATTACATGTATTTTTATATAGTTTTTTATATCGTCAGATTGACGAGAGAGAAAAACCGGATATTATAATTAAGAGATGCAACTTAAAATAGATGCTATGAATATCGCATAAAAAACAACACTTGATGAATGATTATATTAAATGTAAAAATACAAAGATAAAAAACATTATATATGTACAAGCAAATTTATCTCGATGACATGAGTGACAATAACGTAACATTTAAATGTAACAAAGTAAAACGCAAAAAGGCAGGCAGTACAAAAATATATATAGTCAAATATGTCACAATATTTAAAGTTTTGACAGCTTGTCAATTCATTACAGTTCTATAAATATCAGACAATAATAAAGATACTGTATCGGTTTGCAGATTTAAACTGTTTTTTTAAATGTATAATATTTTAAAATTATTTAGATGAGATTTATTCTCCAAAATTTCCGTTTTATTCCAATTAAAATCATAATTAAATTCTACTCTGTGATCTGTCAAAATTGAATAATTCGTATAATATTTCTTCTAAAATGATTCCGGTGTTCGACTATTTTAGTACGTAATTATCTTTCTGTTTGACTATGTAAGAAGGATCGATAGTTTTTATATCGATGATTCATACTTTATATTTGCAATTAAAATATACGCACCATACTTACTGCGTTTAGCTCTTAATGCCATTTTTTTATCTCGATTAAAAATATAAAAATATTAAAAATAAACATAACAAATATTAAATACGTGAGAGAGAGAGAGAGAGGCAGAGAAAGAGAGAAAGAGAGAGAGCAAGAAAATAATAGAATAAAATTGTAAATATTGAAGGTTATTTAAGCTTCATGGAAATATCAGATGCAAGCAGCGCTGGAAGATGGACGATTAATTTGCAACGACTTGGGATGAAAGCGCTCGATGAAACAGGAGAAATTGTGATGGATGAATAATCGATTTCTTTCTAAAGATCGTAAACGTTTGATGTTCTTTCGAAATAGATATTCTATACTTTGTCTGTAGGCAAATAATGTCTGTACGAGAGAAAAGAAGAAGGGAGGAAACGTAAATATGAGGTTTCGTTTGATTAAAAAATTGCTCTCTTATGATATTCAGCATGAATAGTCTTTATCTACTTATAGCATAGAGCATGCTTTAATATAGCTAAAGAATGCTTAAAGAATGTTACTTAGCTTAATTATGAGCAATGAAAAGCGAAAGACGTACGAACAAATTGTTGTCTTTGTAATATGAGAAATTGAGAGATGTAGAATATTATATATAATATAAAAAATGTTGAAAAATACGAATATATAGAATATATATAGATATATATTCTATTAAATATTAGAGATCTTAATCAGGATCAGTTTGTGCCAATGCTTAATAGAGAGAAATGTTTGCATTATATGAAAGTTTTGTAATTATTTATACGGACATGATTATATGCAGTATTTAATATGCAATTGGTTAGTTAATATTGTAAACAAATATACAACTGAACCATTTAATCCTAATTGACAATAATGAGGATTGCATCAAACCGGAGGTGGTTAAGTAGGATGAATGTAGAAAATTAAATAGTTAACGATTAAATTTATGCTATAATTTAGCAGAATTATGAGCAAACAGAAAACTTCATATTAGTTTACTATGGTTACAAAACTAATAAACTAAACATTGTAAGCGTTATAAATATAACACAATATATAATTATTTTTATAAATAAATTTGCGCGCACTTTTAGTTATTAATTCTGCATTAGCTATATTAATTTATTACGTGACAGTTAATAAAAATATTGTTAATTAAATAAAATGAAAAATTGAAGACAACGAAAGAAATTAGACTAATTGTGTATATATATTCTTCTATCTAATAAATAAGATTGATTAAATAAAAACTTGTGTATATATATTCTTCTATCAACGTTCTAAAACAATATTGACCTTCACTTAATCATGATTGGTCGTGATCGATTGAATTGTTAATTTTGCATATATATGTACATACATATGGGAATTATACAATGAAATGTTATGTCACTGACATAATAGATCCATGCCGGCGATTTAAGGTCACGGTCTTCGTAAAACGTGAGTTTTATGTTATATATTTGCAATTATTAGTTTGTTTAACAAATCGATATTTCGATTATTATCACAATTATCACGAAAGGTAACGATGTAAATACAAAATATAATAAAATAAAATGCAAATACGATTTCTAAAAAAAAATAGCTCAAAAAACATTAAATTTATATTCTTTAATGTATTAATTACATATATTAAGAATAAATAAGATTGATTAAATAAAAACTTGTGTATATATATATATTCTTCTATCTAATAAATAAGATTGATTAAATAAAAACTTGTGTATATATATTCTTCTATCAACGTTCTAAAACAATATTGACCTTCACTTAATCATGATTGATCGTAATCGATTGAATTGTTAATTTTGCTGATGATTAAACCGTCGCCAACACTTTTTCGTAGACATTACGTCACTGACATAATATAGATCCATGCCGGCGATTTAAGGTCACGGTCTTCGTAATGCGTGAATTTATGAGAAACTAGGCGTTAACGTTGACAAATTATCGTTTGTACACAAGTTTAGTACAGCTAATTAACTAACAATTAATATTATCGTAAGAGTTTTTCGTGCATAAATAATATTGATTCACGAAGTGATATGATAAACCATATGGCTACTAAAACGAGATGCCGAAGGTCGATTGCATAATTGCATCCTATTTTGATTCTCGCGTATATAAACGCTTCTGCGACAATAAATTCATGCGATTTTAGTTCGACATGTAATAAGCATGTAAATTCTTGGCTGAACAATTTGTACCTTGTATGTTTCGCTCGGTGATTAATTCCGTTCAATATCACGCCAGTCGCGATATTGAACACATATGAACTGTTTTTCGTCGCTCCGTGTCCCTATCCACGTTTTATTATTTCGCGAAACGCACTTTTGTATCCTATTGCGCGCATTCTCACGAAATTACGTGTCTCGATCGATTGCATCACTTGGCCACCGAATGACATTGCCGAATAAGTTTTGCGAGACGTAGAACGCAATGCTGTTTTCGCGAGACATAGAACGCAGGCATTTCCTTACGCATGCGCGTTAAATGTGATCTCATTGAAGTCTCATCTCACATTTGTATCATAAAGGGTGCTCCTAGACCCTCTACTTTTAGAGACAATTTAAAACTGAGAAAACCAATAATATGCATTGAAATGTATATTAAATAACTGCAAATTTTTCATTCTATATACATTTGCAATATGTGTCGCCTTCTGCATTAAATATATCAATAGCATTAAAATTATTATGATTTTTGTGCTTAAATTTGAGATGCATGCGTTTCTGATTTTACTGCACACGCACGAAATCTGAGCTAGTAACACTGGTATAAAGTCGCGATAACCGTCACCGCACCTACTTGCTACCTTGAAAGCTACAACTTGACTGGCTAAATAGAACGTTAGACTCTCTATATATCTTCTAGTCCAACCTAGGCTGGCGTTATATATAGTGGCGGTAAAGTAAAAGGCTTCGCGGAATCAAACGTTCCGCCAAATGAAAATTATGCGTGAAGAAATGCACGAGTCTGTAATTAAAGTGCAGTACCACGTACTCGAGAGAAAGAGGGAATATTCGTACCGTTTATTTTACGAGATTGCGCCTATTACGCCGATAGACAGCAGCAATTATCGTATAAATCATTTTCTTTTACACACATGCAATTTATAATTATAAGGTATATTTTTTAATGTATAACATTTCAAAACGTGATATGTCATCCTTTATTGGAAAAGTACCAAATACTGAGCAAAATAATTTGTATAATTTATATAATAGTTATGATAGTTTTGAAATAATAATACAGTTAAAATAATATGTAAAATTTTTTTAATATAAAGTTGTATATACTATCAAAAAGCATTGAGATTTACGTATATATTGAAAATATAATATATTGCACTTAAAAGAATTATTGTTTAGATAAGATGACATTTATATTGAATATTTTATAGCATGGCGGTATATATACAGCGTCCTGACATTGTAATTGATATATATTGAGTTTGCTTCTTACAAAGTATACATTGTTTTATAATGGTTTATCGACAAGAAATATTTTAAAGAATTTTTATCGTTCTCGACATAAATGTAAGTGTTATCACTACTTATTTAAAAATCAAATATCAATATTCAGGCTAACACATTAATTATTTCACAGCTCATTACATATCATTATCACATTATGGATTACAAAAGTAGACGTTTATTTAAAAAGAACTACAGAAATCTGATGTTCGTGGTTAGGCGCTTTAACGACTAATTCGAACGATTAGCCGTAATTCACGCCAACAATTATAATGTGTTATACTGCGTTTTTTTTTCATATTATAAGTCTATATATTTTACATGTATAACATAAGTTCTGTCTTTCCAAATTATTTGTTTTATGGATATGTCAGCAAAGCGATATTTGTATTGATAAAGACTGTCGTACAGTCGAAACGTTTACTAATTATCATTTGCATTATTTTCATGACTTAGAATAAATTGTTAACACCTAATTAATCAGCTCGTTAAGTTGGCCTAATAATTTATAACTTATTTTAATTTTACACGAGCCGAATTTTAATTCTCATTATATATATTGAATATTTTATGCCTATCACGCGAAAAATGGTCAAAGTGGTGCGACTAATTTTTTTCACTAAAAAATAATGCATGATTAATTAATTGCATGTTTCGGCAAAGAAGTGATAAATACAAAAACTAGATGTCATTTATCTTGGAATTATATTCTTTTTTCAAAGATTCTTAATCCTTGAAACCACATTCCACGTACTGACATACATATGCAATACATAATGATGCAATCACGATGTCACATATGATTATCATTGTACTACAAGAATTAACATATATGTTAAGTAGTGTCTAAATTTTTATTAGTTTAAGAAAAACTATATAAAGGTAAAATATTTTATACACATGCATATATACATATATGCGAAACATATTATTTATACACAAAGATATTTATTTTTGTCATCTATATTTTCCTCCAAAAAAGAACAGGATATTGATTCGTTAAATATTAAAAATATTCAATCAGATAATAGATGTGTTTTTAATAAATAAATAACAATTATATCTATGTATGTGCAACGCGCAAATTACATGCAACGATGATATAATATGCAGCATTGCTGCGTACGCGCGATGAAAAAATAATCTGCTTTGGCCTTATTATAGAATAAATATGGATATGTCTGCAAATTAAACTAACAGATTAATTAATTATTGAATCTTTATTGAATAATGGAATTATAATCACTTTTCATGTATATTACTATATAGTACATGCTGTGATAATAATTTTATTTGTCATTCAATTTCCATGCTAGTGAATACTATGAGTTTTCTATTATTAAGCATACACGTAAATTTTTATATGTAAATATGCCAATTTAGAAAATGATACTATAGATTGAATACATACATATATGTATATGTATATAGTTCTTGAATTTCTTCGACTTGAAAGGAGAACGATAATGATGTATAAAATAATCTTTAATATTGAGTATGTAGATTTTATTGTAAAATTTTATGTCTTATTGATGCATCATTATTGAAATTAAAATTTGCATGTTCTAAAAATTATAATGATTATGAGATTTTCTTCGAGAAAAGTGCTTTGAGAATAACTTTGTGTAGTATAAGTTTGCTGTTTATATCATTCAATCGTAAACTACAAAACTTTTATAACTTCAGCCCGAACAACCGTTTCCGTATAACGTGCCGGATAAAGCAAAGAGGAGTATTAAAAAAGCATTTTTTCTTTCGACGTTGCAATTTCTAAAGAATATTCTTAATAATTGAAAGATCGAAAAATACATAGCACAATTAATTGTTAAAGTAAAAATAATATTTTTAACATTTGAAGACATATTATACGCATTAGTTAAAATTATTATGCGTATAGCTGAACACGTTAAATAAGTGATTAATGTTTTCTTCTTGTTATAGACGTAACAATAAACTAATTTAAAAGAGTTGTTTTCTAAGCTATTAATAATGTATGTTTTGTTGAAATATGAAACTAATATAATTTTTTATTACTCATATAATTAACCATAGTGTTCCTATCGATCGAAAAATACTCATGCATATTTACGAGTTACGAGACTACTGTTGCAATTTATTTACCTCAGAAGACATTTAACAGTCCCTATTCACTATTTAACATATTACAAATGGAACGTCGACGCTTTAATCGACGTATGCGAGTGTTTGCGCGACGTTAGTTTTTTAATTGGTAAGTTTAATTAGTTTCGCTTGAACTACTCGGGCACAATATATGCGCATTTGGAATATTATCCTGGCTTTTCGGCACCAGAAAGGTCGGAGTAATTTGTCTTTCTCGGGCTAAATAATAATTTGAATTCGGAACTCGACCTTACCGTAATCTCCCATCCGGAAGTCCTCTTGGGAATTCCCCCTAGCCACCGTACCATAAAGCTAGTTGTTGACGTATCCTGCTACCGGAGACGCGTGAAGCTTCCGAAAATTCTATCCTCATTGAGATAGTTCGTGTTACATTTCCCAGAACACTTTATACTCTTATTAATTTCTTTCATTACACTCGAGAATGTTATTTAAGGGAAAACTATGGCCATAAATATAACTTTCCGCAAGTTGATTTCTACGAATCTTTTCATGGATTTTTAGCCTTTACTTTGTTTTATAAATTGAGAAATAGAAAAAATTGACACACAAAAATGACGTATAAAAATGAAATGTATAAGAAATATAAAACGAATAAGAAAAGACGTAAGTTTAACAACATAAACTGTCAATTAAAAATTATAATACAGCTTTTTTATAGAATTTTTTTGATTGTTTGATAATTAGCCTTCTTTTATATTATAATATAATGTAATAAAATATTTAATAACCTATTTATTAATTATATTTATAATACTATTATTTTAATACATTTATATTATTAATATCGGTATATATTGGATACACAGATGCTTTTGAATGGCATTCCTAAAATTCTATAATATATCTATTATAATACTGAGAATTTTTAGATTAATATTTCTGAATTAAAGATATTAAACTATTATTATATTTTTCAGGATAATTTTCATTTAATCGATATGATATATTAATAATTTGATAAAATAGATTCGCGCGAATGAACACAATATAATATTTCATATGCAGAAAGGATATTTTTTAGATTGGAGATATCGAGTTACGGTATACATATCTATTGTGCAAGTCGTTTCTCAGGAAATACGATATCGAGATTTAGTGTCAGGAGAGACGAGGTTTTCGTTGAAATGTCGTACGTGTCGCGTTCGTATGTCGAGTGTGCATTGACTTCCGGTCAGGGCAAAGTCTCTCGGACTTCTCTTCCGGTCGAGCGACCAGCCAACTGCCCTTCTACTTCACTCTCGAGTGCATCACTTCCGAAACTTTTTTCGGAAGAGTCGAGCGACACGGACACCGGCGTTCCTTATTTTTCCTCTTTCAGCATCTTCGATTTTCTCCGTGTCGATATCAGGCAACATATGTTTCGTTAGAATGTTGTAAACGATCGTTTTCCCATGCGATATCAATAGTTTTTCGAATATTATTTTCAACATTATATATTTATAGGAAAGTACTATTTAATTATATATTAATTATAACATTGCTCAAAATAGCTCGTTGAGAGAAAGGGAGAAGGAAAAAAGAAAAATGATTAATAAATATTATACTCGAAAAAATGTTTTTTTAATATATCTATATTATTGTATGTATATGTATTAATGCATCAAAATCAAACTACACACATACTGTAAATATCATTTGCGTATTCTATGATTTTATGCTTTTATGATAAATCTTGCTCGTTTTTTTTTCACGAGTTCAATGAAATGTCATTTGACGAATATCAAAGTGTCGTGATATTGACGTTTATTAAAATAAAAATCAGGAGCGTGACGTTTGTCAAAACTGGCTGGTGAATTTTTTTCAGTCATTCGCCACGAACGATTTGTGGCGCTATTTAAATTTTGGCGCATATACATATATATATATATATATATATATATATATAGATATGTCCCGATGACTACGTTGTTTAAATACAAATACCTTGCGGTTTTTACGATCGCATGTAAAGTGTGAAAGAATATGAAGGATTATCCGGTAGCGTCGGTTGAATATTCCAACGCAGGCGGCACAACGCGGGAATAATAATGATAAAAATATTTTACATTTAATATATTCTGTACAGGCACACTTTCAGTCTCACGACTGTAACGATATATGCGTTTTGGTTCGGCTTTAAACGAAGGGAACGTAGGAAGGGTGAAAAGGGCGAAGAGAAGGGAGTATCGCTGCTGTATAAATTTAAACTCAAATTCCGTGATGCTCCTGTCTGCATGATAATTGGTCGTATTTCGAGTGTATATGTGCATACGTATATTCGTAAAAACTCGAGCGCAAACGAGCGGATTAAGCGTTTCGAAATATTTGAATATCGCGGAAGATTCGGTATAATATTTGCGAGCGGAATTAGTAGCGTGATATATGAAATAAATGTATTATTTGTAGGATAACGATGCTCAAATTGCCTCGAACTTTTAACGAAACATATATACACGCGGTGTGTGTACGCATTTTCATAATATAAATACGTCACATTTTCCCTTCATAACATTCCATTCAGATATCATTTGTATAATTTTAAAACGCGATCTATTAATGAGATTACATTCCTTGCGGTACAAGAATCCGCAAAATCAATTCATTCGGTCGCAGATAATTAATTCATCCATTCGATGCTGATGTAAGCATCACTCTCTCTCTCTCTCTGTGAATATATTAAATCAAATAATCAAATACAAGATAGTAAAAATTGCGAGTTGACGTCATTAAAATAATTTAACTCGGGGGTGTAGTCGTTTGCATACAAATAATGCAATAACACAACATGCATTAAAACGTGACGACGTAGTAGTGGTTCAAAAAATGTCGTGATTTCATTTTGTTCGCGAGAATCCGAGTATGCAAAAGCTAGAAAAAAAATCGGACTTTTGCTCGTATCGGCGTGACGTCACGCGGACGCGACGCTCGGTGAAATAAATCGAGTGAATAAATCGATTCTCGCTAATTTATCTTGGAATCTCGTTTATCGGTGCAATTTGGCAGGACGGCCCGCCCGTTCGAGAATGAAAAATTCACGAGTCGGCTGCGAGCGCGTTGAATTTCCTCTTCAGCCCTCAGGAATCGATTAGACATAATTATCGTTTTATTGACGCCGTCGGCGATATTTTTGTATTCTTTAAAGAACGACGTACTAATGACGTTACTGTTTTGCGACAACTTAATGGCCGTTAATTATTTCACGTCATTTCGCGGGTTCGCGTTACAAAATGCAAGATATGCGAATGCACCGGATTTGTTTTCGGTTAATAATAGGACGGCTCTCTCTGCCCAAAATAAACAATTTATCCCGGCAATAGAAATAATTCGGAATTTAATTAGTGCAAGAGGTGTTTTCACAAATATCAATCAAAGTTAATTGCAATTTGACTCTGAGTGCAGTCTGTAAACTGTGGACCAAAAACAGCTATTTGTGTGATTAAAGATTAATTGTTGTTATGTTACACGTATAACTGACAGTATCCCTTTTTTTCTATGTTTCAGCGCTCTCCGATCCGCCAATATTTGCCGAGCCGATACCAAATGTCACAGTGGCGCTGGGAAGGGATGTCAGTCTACCCTGCGTCATCGAAAATCTCGGAACTTACAAGGTAACGCATACTATTGAATCTTTAAATGTCGAGTAAAAGGGACTCGCTCTCTCGCAGCAACGCGCGATCTAAACTGACCGCCTCCCTTTTTAGTTTTGCGCAAACAACCGGTTCTTCTTATCCCTGTAATTTTCTTCTTCGCTCTTGGAGCGTGTTTTCTTAACGGTCGGAACTTGCCATGTCCTTTATTAAACAGAGTTTCCTCAATTATTCGTTAACCGGATTATAAAGGGGGTATTACAGTATGCGCTGGTGTCGTAGAGATGAAATTCCTCTTTCTCTCGTGTTTGTAAAGGTAATTTTCTTTATAAAATGCTAATTTTATTTACAAAATATTGTACGTTATTTTTTCGTCTTGTTTTTATATTATATTTATTTTATTAATCTCAAATTTAAATTTCTTGTTACCTACTATAGTGACAATGAGGTATTTATTGCTCAATATAATGACAATGTTAAATTGTTATATAATCGAAGCATGAAGTAAAGTTGTGGACTAATAAACTGAACGTGCATCAAATATGCTCTTATATAACAAGCTTTTAAGAGGTTGTTGTAGTTGATTGAAATAATAATGCAATGTATATTTGCGAAAAAAATATATTCTTATTCAAAAATTATTATAAAGGAGGCCACTAAACGAGCAAAAAATTTTGGATATCAAGTAATTTTTTTTTTATTAAAAAAATAATAAAAAATAAAGAAACGTTATTTTTTAAACTTTGTGTTAGAAGAAAACTGAGTACAGTCAAAACGCCTACCTTCCAATTATTATATAATAAAATAAAAATTATTTAACATCCAAAATTGTTAGCCCGTTTAGTTGGACCATCTCTTATTAATAATTTTTTGAATTTACACGAAAGTCTAATTATGAATGATTAAATTCTTATTAAACACTTATTACATACAATGCTATTAATTCACACGATACTAGGTAATCCACGATAAATCTGGGTAGAACATATAAAAAGAGATATAAATATTCCTTTTCACCTTGAGTCTACCTTACTTATATTTAAAATCGAAAAAAGATAGACGAGGAATTTTCCCTATAAGAAAAAAATACGTAATCGCTATCCGGTATACTTTGCGATGTGCGGTCTTGTCTCGCTGGCATTGAGGACCGCTGTTAGGCAACCGTATTGGAAACGCATCAGTTGTCCCGTCAGGGAGCTGGATGCGACCGCCGCATCCTGCAGGCGATCAACGTTACACACGAACAAATATATCGGCAGGCGTATAACGAGCGATGTAGTTTCCCCGAGTGAAACAGGTATATAGAAGCCGAAGGGTACATGAAAAATCGAGGACATCCTTAAACTTCATTAAAAGTTGTCGATCGTAACGTCATTTCCATTTTGTTCACATATCAAAGCCTGGTAGGTGTCAGAGATCCGCGAGTCGTTATATAAATTGCTGACGCTTTTACGAGAATTCAATTTTATCAGACAACAATTTTATACCGTTGTGTTAGTAAAGCAAGAAATGCATACTTTGAAGCGACAGTTATCAATATAGGTAAATCAAAAAATCTTACACACATTAATGAAATAAAACAAAATTATTGGGAAAATTATTGTATTACTATAATCGACATAAAATTATTCCTGCAACTGTATTATTTCCTTTCGGATAAATATTAAAAAAGTTAGACGTATGTTAAATATATATAATTAATTAATTTCGCAGGAAGCAACGCATCTCGAATGCATTTCATCTCGCTCCGCTTCTCTCGTATAGTACATAATTATTCGAAAGCTGTATTTATAGCCGGATAGGCATTCATAGTCGTTCCGTTAGTTGGAAAATTGCATCAAGCACGCGATTAGAAATCTTGCATGGACAGCCTTGAGCGGCAAACGGGACCGATCATGAATCGATCACGAGAACTCTGGTAGCATATTATTATCAAGTTTACCAGTTTCTCTGCATATACAGGCTGTTCCAAATCTTCTAAATTATTTTCACTTACGAATACTTGAATCTCGAATTTCAATTGATAAAAATATTAACATCCTGACAGCTTCTGAAATATAGTTCAGAAATATAATTAAATAAGATAATTATTTAAAATATAAAAAAATTTTTTTTTTAAATGCAGAAATAAATAAAATATTATCTATGTACGTCGTTGAACTTGAAATACAAACTTGAGTAAAATTTAACACGATCGCGTCGAGATATTGAAACATTGAATTTTGGAATGTCGCGAAATACGATTTTCCTTGACGTATCTATTCCCCGTCGATTGTGAAGACATGCCATGTCATAAATATCGTCGGTTTAATCCGGCACGCACATATGAGGGGGCAATCACGCGGACCAGTTTTGCGCTGGACAGAAGACGGTTATTAGGCGAGAGCAACCGCTCCGGAACCGCCGCATGACTCGGCGAAGTTTCCAGACGATAACGCAAAGGTGGAAAATCACTGATATATCAAGCGCAGGAACCGGGAAATTGAGATTGCATCAACTTCGGAACTCTCCTACGGCTATTAAGAATGCCATTAAAGTGATAGGCGAAAGGCGACGTTCGTGTGTAAAGCAAACGTTTTCCGATCGCAGGCTCGTCGTTTAAGCGTCGCGGCGCGGCGCCGATAAACGCTTCCGAGCGAAGCGACTCGCCTCGCGAGATATTGAATAAAACGGTAATTTTTTTTCCCATCGAGTTTCCGAGTTCGCGCGTTTCAACACCGACGCCGTCGCGCATCGGTATATATCGCTTTGTCGAAAATTTATCGAGACATCACTCGCATCGAGAGACACATCTCGGTTCGGGAATAAATTCTCCGCTTCTCCGAGCACTCGCGAAAGCAGCCTGAGAATTTTCCGTCTCTTTAATGATCGCGAAAATAGACCATTGTGCGCGGCACCGAGGTATTTCTTCCTCTTCGAGCTGCACGTGAAATAGTTTCCATTTCGGCTCGACCGGAAATGTACCGCAACAGTTCGGTTTCACGAGAGAGAAAGAGAGAAGCGAACGAACTTGATCGTCGCCGAATCGTTCATTGTTATTTCTTGTAAAGATATTTAGTCTATGCTGGTGGCTCGGGATCATTTCAGCCAATAGTTCTCTAACCGTCGAATCTGGCGCAATATCATTTGTCACGACTCAATGATAATACAAAAATATATTGCGTAAATTTTCATCACACCTTTGTAATCTCCAATTTTTTATACAATCTTTATATACATACATCTATTAAAATTCAAATTTTTATCTTGACATATACGCTTCTCTTGTTATACGCTTTCTATTTTATTACATTATGTATTATAACTGGTACTATTATACATTTTAAGTGTTGTTGAGAATTTTTCAGAATTATAGTGTTAAAAGAAATAGCTTGGAAAATATTTATTCTTTCGCAAATATATCTAATCTCGACATATTTCCTTTTTGTGTATGAATATATAAGCGGCACAGAGAAATAATTTAATTTTCTAGGCTATAAATTGCTTTAGAAAGCGTACACAGCGTTATATAGGCGACAGTAGAACGCGCAATCGTTTTTTCTTCGAATTCAAAACACGTAGCCCCGATTGCGAAGAGTCTCGTTAGAGTCGACATTTCGAGAACGCATAGCCGCCGCGCATTGCACAGTTCTCGGCCGAGGCCCTTTGATCAAAACGCCAGAAAATTTCATCTACTGGGTGCCAAAGTTTCTCTCTCTCTCTCTCTTTCCTGTCCTCTCGGCACGCCTCGCTCGAACGCGAAGAAACCGTACGACTTCGCAAATTTTCCCGGATTTAATTATGCCAGGAAGACCTTTCTGTGAGCCGGGGGAATTGCCTCTTTGACCCTTTTGCAAGATGAATTGCGCGGCGCCGGCCGAAAAATCGTTTCGAATGA
This sequence comes from Nylanderia fulva, assembly GCF_048542155.1. Classification (NCBI taxonomy): domain Eukaryota; kingdom Metazoa; phylum Arthropoda; class Insecta; order Hymenoptera; family Formicidae; genus Nylanderia; species Nylanderia fulva. The sequence goes on from NW_028189622.1 coordinate 4,194,918, forward strand.
ATGTAAAGCGCTAATTCACACGTAGTAATAAAAATGTCTGGAAACCCGCGGGCGTGTCTTGCTTTCAACGGTGTCTATTACCTTAAAGTCTCACAGACTTATTCATAAAATTATACGATTCTCATGTCCGTGAAAGAGGCATTTTGCTTAATGAATAATTACATTAACCAAATGTTATTACTTTGTTCCGTGCCTCTGCTTCAACTATTTAATAAGACAATTATGAGTGAGGGGAAGAGAGGCACTAGAGAGAGTTAAGAGCAAAATGTATATTTATATTGAATTTGTGAATGAAAGCTTTCGGAATTTTGTTTTCGCGTGAACAACTGATTTGAAAGAAATATATAACGGGCAATTTGTCATTATATTTAAAATTATGAAACAGAAAATATGAGTTGTAGACTGTATTCGTTATATAAAAAATTTGAAATATTTGTTGACAGGCTGTTTCGGATTAATAGTAGCGATAAAATTAATTAAAATTAAAATTAATAAATTGAAATATATCAAATATATTTACCTCAATGTTTTCTTATCAATCGTAAAATATAATAAGCAGTTATAACATAGTATTCTTTTTTAAGCCTTATACGTTTGCTAATGCATGTGTAAACTGAAGTAATTATTTATATGTGAAGATATTTTTTTACAAAGTAAAAATAAACATTTTTCAGTGATAAATGTACTGAAAAATACATTTTATATGTTTTCATCTATTATAATATTGTTTTAATCTAAATGAAATAACATTCCAGTTCTTGAAAAATATCCGTACTTTAAATATAAGAGCTGACGACGTGAGTCTGTGTTATTCATAAAATATGCATTATTATTTGCCTCAGTCAATATTAAAATACATTCCTCTGCCCGCAGGAAAATTAATTTTAATTATATGGTTCGTCGGAAAAGATAATGATATTCTCTTCAACGGAGTCAGCTGTTGCTGATTAGAGGGACATTAAAGCAACTGACTGACTGTTTTTCCTTCTGTGAAATCAGACTTGGCCTAATGGATGTAGCAGTGACCCGCGGGAATATTTTTCTAAAGTTGATTAAAACGAACAATATAGTCACCGGTTCTCAATGGCGAATCATCGTCAGAGTCTGTACGAGTCCCGACGTAACTCTCGCGTGTTCTAATTCCATTATTCTACCTCTATGCCAAGCTCTTTCTTCTTATGTTCTCGAACATAATTCGCTTTGCCTTTTTCTGCACATTTTTTTTTCTTTCAACCATATCCCAATTTGGTCTCTCCCTCTCTCTCTTTCTCTTGCTTTTTCTCTAATCTGCCCGAAATAGCTTTCATTCTTCTCTCTTTCTCCGCATCCTTCCTCTGGGGTTGCCCGCTCTTCCTTTCTTTTACCCCGATTACGCTGCATTTTCCTTTTCCCTCCCTTCTTCTCCTTTTCTCTTGAATAAATTCTGGTCTACTTCACGTTCTTGCTCCTTTCCAGTCTTGCTCTCCGAGCCGCAACCCCTCTGTACTTTTGAATTTTGCCCCACGGCCATCGTCGCGCATGCAGCCACGCTCAACTACCGTAATAGCACTTGAACGGGACCAACCGCGTATCGTTTACGACCCTGTAAATTTTCCTGCGGAATTACTTTGCGAAGAAATTTAGAAGCAAGGCGTCGGCGTTAATTAGTGGTTAATTAGGAGTATACCGGCCGAGATGATGCTTTATTAAAAGTCGTTAGTATCCTGGATCCTTTGCCCGAGTCTGAACGGTGAAAACTTCGATAGTTGATAGATTCGTCGGATGAAACTCTCTCGGGAAAATCTTGCCAAGCGTGGCAAGTAAACTTGGTCAACGCTTGTTTGCGTTTTCGAAGTGAGCGAAAAATAATAATGTTCAAACTGTGCATCGTTTACTTCCGTCGAGAGTTTGTTTAAATTCTCCGGTATTAATTTCTTTAATCTTACATTAAGAAGTTACATTTTCAATGAAGAATAATGAAGAATAATCGGTGCTGCTTTTTTTTTCCATGAAGTCATTTATGAGATAATACCAATTGTAAACTCAAACATGAGAGAGAACGAAAGGAACAGCTATGCGCGCCTGTGTGTAAAATCGACGTAAACCATCTCTTTTGGAATTATCTGTGCGACCGGTTTTCCATTTATTTCATCCTCTTTGAAGACAAATCTCCCGTGAATTATATACGCGCATTATACTTACTCGAAACTTCCGTACTGTTGACTTCACGCGGCTCTCACGATATATTTCACGATTAATTCCTCGACGCGCGACGACAGCAAGTTGAACTATCAAAATTAAACGACGAACAACCCGGTTGCGGCTCGCGCCCAACATCTTGCCTTAACGACATTTCCTACGTGTCCCTTGCCAACAGTTTAATCCGATTTCTCTCGCGGAACGTTGGTGTCGTATAATAACAAATAACAAGTCTCTTTCGCGATGAAACATTTCGCTTCGGAAGTGTGGATGTTGAAGTCAATATATATTTCACAATGTCTCATATATATATGATAGATTTCCGATAATTCGATGTAAATCTATTATATTACTATGTAATATATATTAAGGAATGATGAGTATTGACATTTGATATTAATATAATAAAAATATAAGTAAAGTTGCGATTGTTTTGCATATACAAATTCAATAATCGTGTTATTGTTATTCGATTATTATTATTATTTAGTTTTTATATGATATTTTCTTGTATTATCATTTCTAAAAAATCGTATGAAATTATAGTATCGTGTTTGATTAACATGCTTGTATATAATTGCAGCAATAGAACTGGTTTTTTAATATCATATTAAAAATATGTATGAAACATAACTTACAGAACATGAGTTGCCTTTTTCTTAAATTCAACAAAGTCATCGTAATTATGGTACAAGATGTAAAATGCTTTTTATTAAACGCGATCACACTTTCCAGTTGGACACTGTTACATGCAACAGAAGACTAAAGACTAAAACTAGTTTGGCTTCACTTAGCTTACACAATTTTTACTTATCAACGTTTCTATATATCTCATCATGCAAATGTTTCCGTTTCTTTGAGATAAGTCACGTATAATGTTCTCTATAGAAATATTAGTTTCATAATAATTGTCGGTAATTTCTCTCGCTGAATGATAAAATATTTTTAGAAAATTATTTTTGTAACAAACATATCTCGTTGTGCAAATATCTTCGTTTCCTTGACATGAGACACTATGATGTTCTCTAGAAACATTAGCCTTATAATAATTATAATTATCGGTAATTTTTTGTTGAGTGATCCGCGCATTAAATATTTTCACAAAATTATTTTTGCAACAAATAATGTTTACAGAAATTACATTTATAAACTTCAAGTAAATAATATTGCATTTTATACTCGAAAATATAATATTAGTCAATGTGCGTATTAAACTTTTATCTACTATTTACTCCAATAAGTATATTACTTTTATTATATAAATTAACTCAAGTATTGCTTAAATACGAATCTTTAATTTTTTATAAGTGTATTTGAATGTTAAATTTTTAAATTGTAAATTTTCAACTGCATATACATATATAGTTATCTCTATCTAATTCAAAGACTAGTATGTTGTTACAATTTTATTTTATTATTCCATCTATGTTTTCCTTTTCTGTTGTGAAATGTAGTATTGGCTAAAAATAGTATATAAATATAAATTTTTGTTTACGTAAATAGAAAAGCGATATTGCAAAAACAGATTGCATTCGCCAAAGAATCGAAATGATTTCATAGTATAAAAGTCACGTTACAGTTTCTATATTTTAATTATTGCATATCCTCTTATCAGTTTTCGGGCTGTCAATCGATCACCAAACAAACAAAAAATCCCTTTATAAAATGAATTCTTGAATACGAGAATTAAGCGTAAAAGTGATCGGACCGAGTGATGAACGCGATGAATCCAGATTGCATTGAATCATCCATCGTACTGTCAATAGATAACGATACGTGCAAACAGAATCTTTACGCGTTAGTTGAATAAATCATACGTAGGATATAATTGTAAAAGCTAGATATCCATATCGCACAACCTGTCACGATCACTACAGATTTGTTATAATTTAGAGTTGATCGTTTCTCAATATTTTGTATATATATCTGTATTTTATGTTTGCGCACCTGCGAAAATATAATTCTTTACAATTTCGTGTAAAAATCATGAGTAAATATCGTATCTCTGTGCAGATATGATTTTATCGCGTACTTCCCGATATATATTTTCTTTCCTTCGATTCAGATAAAGTGTAAAGATAAGAAATGTTATTAACTCAAGCTGTTAGAGCATGCAATTAGTGCGGTTTATCATTGCGATCGGATTTCTATTGTGCGAATAATATTTTACGTTTAAAAGAGAAGAAGATATCCAGTCGAATTTAACTTTGAACCACTGCCAGGATTTTCAATCGAACTTGCGATCAGCGGAAATTTTTTATCGATACCGTTTAAGATCGATGTAATATCGTAGCCATAAAAAGAATTCCTATTCCTTTTCAAAATGTATTTGAAAGTAGCTTTTCTATATAAATGCGATTTTCTATTTTCACCATTGTCATTTTCGATCGCGCTGTTATCACTTATGATTCATTCACATGATTTTTTTTCATCCTCGCGCACTCTGAAATCGTTTGTATTTTTGTCAACAATTTAATTTTCAAGACACTCCGGCAAACACATTTATATAAGCGAGTACTCATCTTCCTGCACGTTCTCGACGGCTTCTTTCCTCTTCGTTAGAACTTAGGAGCCATCCGCGGTGCGTGACTATGAAAGTTTCTCGTATCGCGCTACGGTGACTTTTCTGAGAGATCTTGGGAGAAGGCAACTTTCTCAGTGCACACCCCTTCTCTCGGTGGATCTTGCTTATAAACCGTCGTGAAAATTGCCCCGAGAGATGTAGGTAATGTAAAACTTATTAATCTTGAAAGTTCGCATGGCTTTATATAATGATCAATTTATAATCTCAAGTTGAAAGAAATTGATTTGTAAATTATCAGGCGTTAATCATTACGAGAAACGATGGAAACTATACTTTGGTACGATGATTTCTGCATCCTTCGGAATTTTCGTGATCGTCGTTTCTTCTTCTTCTTCTTCTTCTTTTTGTTAATTTTTTGTAATACGACATAATAGGAAAATCTGTCGAAAAGTAAGACGACCATGTCCATTTTCGCGTGGCGGATTTCAGAATTACTCCCAAGCTAGGAGCGAGATCTGACGAGTTCGTAGATCCTCTGGAACCGGCAAATCCTGTTGGCAGACAAGAGCTTCTGAGATCCACCACCATCCATCTTCTCAGCTCTTCGTTAGGAGAGCCGTCAGTGGCGTCTGACTGTTTAAAGAACTTTCCCAGGATGTACTGTGATTTCCGTACTTGAAACTTTTGCTTACCCGAGAGCCGACGAAAAGGAGAAGCGGTACATAGACGAACAATTCTAGACAGAGTTGTTGCCGAGTTCCTGGGTGAAATACCTGAGGGAAAAAGAATTCAGAACGGAGTAAAACGGGAAACACCTACTTCTAAATGTAAATGTCTCGTCGGATTTAGGTTCGCGATTAAGCATAATTCGCTTACTGAATAATGTCAAATAAAATCACTTCTCGCATCGTACAACAAGCTGTGACAATAAATCTAGTGCTAAGCTGTTTACGTTTCCCGTTATAGAGTTTTTATACGCTTATTATTTAATTGTTTAATTAATCATACACGGTTGAATTTCTAGTTTTCGACAATCTACTGGACTTGCAAATTGATACAATATTATTCTTTCGAATTACATTAATGTATGCTGTCCTAAAAATATGGTTTTCAAGAATTATAGAAATATCGTTATAATATATTTTGCACGAACAATGGTATAACATTTCGTATAAAAGTTGAAATATTTTGCGTGGGTTAAATGAAAAGAAAGAGTGGAAATGATACAATTTATCCTGTCCGAACAAGCTGTTTCTGGCTTAATTTGAGGAAGTACATATACGCCGGAAAAAGAGGTGGATAAAAAAAGCGGAAGAAGCGCCATTTCCGCGGATCCGTACATGATGTGCCAAGCAGCGATAACGAATTTAAAAGGAAATAGTGAAAGCAAGATCCAGAGTAAACGGATCATTTCGCAAAATTATGATTAAATTTAATTAATTAATACAATATTTAATTAAATCGCGTTTTCTTTAATTACCTCATTTGTATTATCTCCTAATTTTTAAATGTTAAAATTTAATTTTTCCATATTGTCTTTATTAAAAATTTAATCATGTTTAATTTTTTTATTAAACAATAATTACAAATCAATGTAATTTACGATCACGTAGGATTAATACGATAAGAGTTAAAATATCTTGTTAATAAAATAAATTAAGATGAATAATATATCAACACAATATAACAATAGTCTTTATAATTTTAATTTGCAATAGAATAATATCTATGCGTGCAATAAAAGGCAATATCTAACGCTTTAAAAAGTTATTTTTTTTAGATTATTAAAAACTGAAAAACAAGTTCTTTGGAAATTACGAGATATTCTATTTCTCTTTCAATCTTTATATTATTCTTTCACAAACGAAATCGCGTTTAATATCGAATTTCTCAGATAGACAGAAAGGAAAATGCTACTGGGATAAAAGAGCAACTAAGCCAGATGGAATTACCTTTTTTTTATCTTACTTATTAAGAAAAGAGGTATATTTAAAAAGAGTTGCAAGCAAGAAAAAATGAGAAATAGTAAGCGCTGTTGCGCCACCGAGGTGTCGTCTCGAAATTGCAGCGAGACAAAGATTTAAAGTACAGGGTTAACTCAAAAGTCCTTGAAAGTGTATAAGCTCTGTCGCTGAATAAGCTTAGTCGTTGGCTTTAATTGGGAGTTACCTCTATGTCGCGTAAAATACCGGCATAATCCATAGCGTTTATCTAAAGCGATCGCGCACAAAGAGAGAGAAAGACAGAGTATTACGTGCGAATTTTCTCTTTCTCTTTTCGTCGAATTGGCGGCCATTCGTAGCATACTTGATATGGGAATGTTCGCCTCATAGACGAAAACGAGATCGGCAGGTCGATCGTAAAAATAAACTAAACTCGGCGGTATCCCGCACATATTCTCGAGAAGAGAATTTTTCGGGAGATAGGATTCAGCGCCGCGAATTTTTCGGGGACAGCGGGCGATGTGCTAATGTGGAAATATTCAATGGAAATATTCAGGAACGTGGCGCGATAAACGGGCGGCTGGTTCCTGCTTTTATGAACTGATGTCTACTGGAGCTGTATTAAGCGGGCGCGATGAAATTTTCAACGTTAAGGTTGTTCAACTCTTTGCTGTCACGTTTTGGATTTTAGGGGATTAAATATACGAACTTGCATATATACTGCACTTAACTACAGCACATATTTTATAAAGTCCTAAAATTTTTATTTCGAAACACGATCTTTATTCTGTAATGTCTCAACTCGAATCGAATAAATGTATTTTATCTTTCACACGAGAGACGTACTTCTCTGCGTAATATAAGACGTATACAATAAATCATAACAATAATTTCAAACGAAAAATGCAAGGATAAATACTTGCTCGTTATTAAATTCCATGTGAATCTTCTGTTATTTTTGCATTTTATATCGACTTTTCATCATCACTGTTTTTAAAATTGTAAGATGATAACGCAAACTTAAGATGTTTATTTACAATATATATATATATATATATATATATATATATACATATATTTTGTGAGTGAAAAGAAGAATAGTGAGAGAAGGAAATATAATCATTTAAATTACGATATACTTTAATCTAATAATAAATTGTAATATTTTGTTTCAGGTGGCGTGGATTCATGTTGGTCGTCAAATGTTGCTAACTATTCACAAACATGTAGTCGTGAAAGTACCCAGGTTTTCTGTGTCACATGACAATCAGAAAACATGGTTGCTTCATATTAATAGCGTGCAACAAGACGACCGGGGTTATTATATGTGCCAAGTAAATACCAATCCAATGATAAGCCAAGTGGGCTTTCTTCAAGTCGTCGGTAAATATCACTAATAATTTCAACTAAATAATTTTTCTATAGGTTTACTATATTTCTTTTATAATAATTAATATAAAATAGTAATATAAAAAATATTCATAATGTGAATAAATATTTATTTATTACTTTATACCAAATTTAATTGTTGCAATAACGTATAAAGAATATTTGAATGCTTTATAATATTTATCTGAAATGAGGAAATGGAATGTTTAATAAACATGTAATTTAATAAACGTATTAATTATACAACGAATTGTTCTGAACCTCGTATAAAGAAGCTCTTTCATGCTTGTGTGTCCAGTTCCACCAAATATATTGGATTCTCTTTCTACGGAGAGCACTGTGGCAGTTCGGGAACATCAGAATATTACTCTCACGTGCAAGGCCGATGGATATCCACCGCCGAAATTAATGTGGAAACGAGAGGACGGTCAAGCGATAAGCATCAACAAACATAACAAAGGTATGTCGAGTTTGCCTCTATTTTTCGTTATTCCGTTGTAATGTGAATCATTCTCAATTTACTTTATACACTTGGTATATCGGAAATCTATTTTTACGCGTGACCCTCCTGATATTTTGTGTCTAATCCAGTTACCTTGGCGCAATGAAAGAAGCACGATATTAAATATTCGCGATAAAAAAAAAATTATTTTTGCGAGCGAACAATTTTGTATGTGATATTAATCTCGATTTTATCACGTATTATTTATCGATTTGAACCTTCTGGCACTTCCGCCTGATTTGACTGAAATAAATTGCGTTAAATAATTCTCTTATACAATTTTAATAATACAATTATAATAATAATACTGTTATATTTTTGGGATATAGATATCTATCAAAAATTTAAATATTTGATTAGTCTTATTATTTTGTATGTGTTTTTACCCCGCACTTTCGCGATAGCTGTAACATTGTGTAACTAATATTCAAACATTCAAACATTTAACATCTTGCACTAGATTACACATTTGTTTCGGATACTCGGAGAATTTTCCTTGCTCGTTTATGTAGGAAGTTAGAAAACGATTTCAAACGAGTTTTCTCTTACTGTCTCGAGATCTCTTGTCTACGCGAATCGAAACTTGGACTTTTACAAGGGGAAACGAGGGTATTTGTAATGCAGCCGAAGTTGCACCAATGCGGAAAGTAATTTTTGGTACGAGAATGTTCTTCCGTACGTTTTTCTTCGACTCGGTCCGAGTCCCACGAGTCGACGTCTCGAGAGAGAAACGGATCGGCGGACGTTTGCTGAATCGAAGAAATCCGAAGTGAATTTTCATTACGAACATAGATATATGCATGTGGACCGTCTGCAGCGGTTCGGCATTAAAGTGGCTTGGAAAATGCAGAGTAAAACTGAAAAAAGTCACGTAAACGTCCATCTCGATTTAATATTTTCGTGTTTTTCCGAACAATTCGAAAATCAGTAGACACTGACGTACGTATATGAGTGCAGACGGAATTGGTGAATATTTATGTTTTCGGCAACAACAATTATTATTTAACCGTGTATAATTATTTATTTAAGTTTACATAAAAGGAGAAGTGTATTATGTAATAATCAAATGTCAAATTCTGACGTATATATTAAGTGTGTAAATGCGCGAAATCTTTAACGTGACAATATCTGTGAAAGCAATTATAATTATTTATTAGCGAATAATGCGAATAGTGTGTTTATCAATTTCATATTAAATTCAGAATACGTTTTGTATGACGTGATATTTTTTATGTGTCAAGCTATGATTTTTAACAAGATTTTATAAGATTCTCAATAATTACTTGCTTGCGTGTTCTTACTGTTGAGTTCTTACTCGTGGCATTTTTCCGTTCTGCTTTCGTGATTAATGTCGCAAAAATGAGATCTTTTTAGGAGCTTATAAAAAAAGGTACTATCAATTTCCTCAAGGTTTATATCACGTTGATTTATAAGCCTTTTTATGAATCTTTTTAATTATGCGAAAACAGCTTTCACATTTACTATTTTTATCATACTATGCAATTCTATGAATCATAGGTTATCTTGCATATTACATTAGATCTAGATATGGGTGGATTAGAGCTTAGAGCTATCTTTCTTTAATATAAATGTTTCATCATTTAAGATGTTAAATACGCATATTAAGCAATTCATATTAATTAAAGTGTACATATACTCGCATACTTAGTGTTTCATGCATACACCTGTTCAGGAATATTACGCGAAATTCGCATCTCGCTCTTCGAAATAAATCCTCTTCGGAGGTAAACAATTAATTGTCGAAATCAAAATTATAATACCGCGAAATTCGACCTCGAGAAATTGCGAAGGCAATAAATCGCGGCAATGATGGCTCGTAAAGCACGGGCGGCGTTTATCTAATATCTACATTGTGCCCCCACGCGTGTTATGTCGTTATCGTCTTTGCACGTTTAGCGTTAAACTTCAGGATAGAGAGAGATGGAAGGAGGGTGAGAAAGAGAGAGAGTGAGAGAGAAAGCAAACTATACACGCGCCATCGGAGAATACCCAGAGGGTGCTACGTTCATGGTAAAGCAATAAAGTGCGATAAACTGTGTGTAAGTTTCCACCCACCATCAGCTATTAGCAATGTAATTATCACGTGCTCTCTGGCAGCGAGTAGGTTCCTTTTATAAGGTGTCTCTATACTTTCTTCACTCTAAACACGATGGAATTTTTTTATCGAGTAATTACATATATGCTAATATCGTATGCATATTATATAAATAATTACGTACACGCTAATATCGTGCACTTTCCATTTAGTATATGAATCCTCGAACTTAAATTGATTCAATTAAACCCCGAAGAATTTTTTACCCTTCTTATCTCGCGTGACTTCGAAATTTGACAGATCAACGATGCGAGAGCATACGTCAGGATGGAATAATATTTTTTTTCAAAATAGAGCGCCCCTATGTGCGGTATAAACATTGTTTTTTATATTCGGGCACATGCTATCGATTTATCGATCGGAATACATATCACGTTCTCTCTTGTGAAAACGTGCCAGCGGGAAATCTTCGGTGGCCGCAACCTATGAGTTATTGCAGTCAAGTGCGATAAACTTCGGTATAGATTCGCCCTGCAGCGGTAGATTGGCAAATGTAATTATCCGTTTTCGCGATTCCTTCCATTTCGTGCCGCATTGTACGCTCTTTTTGCGTCCTGCGTAAAACTCAGATTCGAGAAATCACGGACGAGATTCCGTCTGTGCAGCGGCGCTACCATTGAAAATCCGCGCGTTTCCCGCAAGCTCGTAATTGTTAAAATACGCCACGATAGTTATGCATGGAAAATCCCTTGATGGAAAACGCGGGCCGCGAATTAACGCCGCGAGATACGATAAACTATGTAATGCAATTGTTGCGCCGCGCGCAATTCTGTCTATCAATCTGCCGCCGATCCCGCCGAGTTTGCGTTTTCGCATAAATATTTCGACGTAAACGAACAACGACGATCATCGTCACGCGGCATCATCGCGTACGGATTTATTGAAATCCATAGTACACGCGTTTAATAGCAGATTATCCTAATTGGCTTAACGGAGCTTTAAAATTGCGCGTTTAAAATCGATACGCTATTGACAGCGCGCGCGTGTATATTAAAAATTAATCGATCCTCTCGAATTAGGGACGACCCTATATGTATATACAGGGAGCATTACGAGCGATACCATAATTCTGCGAGCTGCATCTGTATTACACATTCCGCGATAAAACTATTCCATTTCATTCGAAGCTTAATCCTGGTGTGTTCAACCACGACCATCGGTGACCGCGACACGGTTCGAAACGCGTGATAATCTTTTGTTCTCGCACATTTCTTGTAATTAATGTATAATTGAAATTTATATCACCTGTTAATATACCCTCGGGCTTAGTATTCGCCGTTCTTTTTTTATACAGAGATTATACATATATGAAAATTTCTAGTTACATATCGTGCATCATATCAACGTTTTCCAGGTAAAAGCATTTTTTTCCGTGAAAATTCGATTTTTTTAATTCCTACCTCCGTTAGACGCGCCTAGGAATCCATTAGGGCGATATATTTCGCGGCAAAGGCGAGCAAAGTCGCCGGTCGAGGAGACGGCAAGAAGACAGGGACAACCGCAGGGAAAACACACAAGGGAGGTACATCGATGCAAACAACGGATTAGCCAGGGGGATTTGTACACGGGGGAAGAGCTATCCTCGCGTGGAGCTCGGAGCTTTTTGCTCCCGACCTCTTCTTAAATATTGTAGAGATTAATCAACTCTCTCGCCAAGCCCTTCGCGGGCCGCGCGAGCAGTTTCTGCCACGAGGAAGAAAACGTCCGTCAGCGGGGCGGACAGTCGGGGGTGTCCGGGGGTGGAGGGTGAAGGGAAGCCGTGGAGGACGATGGAAAGGGTGCAAGGACGATGGCACGAAAATTATGCGCACACACGGCACGTCTATGAAATATGCACTGGTTGCTAAAGATACGCGACGGTCTTCTTCCGCGTGATTCCGACACGGAATTAAAAGGGTCTTCCTCGTTGCTGCTGCCGCTGCTACTAATGTTGCTGCCGCTGCAGCAGCAGCAGCAGCTACTGCTGCGGAAGAACGCGTCTGTGAGAGGCTTAAGGGCTGTAACAGCGGAGCTTTACGCGGTTAATTTCTTAGAGGAATTTTCCCCTTCGGTGCACGCGAGTATGTATTATTAGGAATGTTTGCGAAGCAAGCCCGTTCTGTCGATTATGTAATATAACGTCTAAAAGACGAATTTAGATAAGTTCGGAGAGACGAGATTAGGTATTTACGGGAAAAAGTATTATACGGATTTTGTGTCGGAATCTTGATCGATAGATCGAAATGAAGAATTTACATTTCATCCAAGGCGATGGCAAACTGCGTGTAATCGATTGAAATTAATAATAATTGATTATTACTTGTTCGGTGCACGCGAGTATGTATTATTAGGAATGTTTGCGAAGCAAGCCCGTTCTGTCGATTATGTAATATAACGTCTAAAAGACGAATTTAGATAAGTTCGGAGAGGCGAGATTAGGTATTTACGGGAAAAAGTATTATACGGATTTTGTGTCGGAATCTTGATCGATAGATCGAAATGAAATATTTACACTTCATCCGAGGCGATGGCAAACTGCGTGTAATCGATTGAAATTAATGATGATTGATTATTACTTGTTGATACTACTCATACTTGTGTGCGTTTGTGATGAAAATTTTGGGATATTTACGACGCGACTGCGATCCGCAAATAATCTAATCCGCGATTAAGATTCGCGTGAGAGTGAGTTTAATATTTTATTTATAATTTCTTATGCACCACCAGGGTTTGCGAATAATACACGTTAATAGCGCATATGCTTTTGTGTATTCCCGTATCCGTATAATCCTTCCTAGTATTAATTTTTAACAACGCAACGCACTTTACGCTAATTAAACGCGCTTCGTCCTAGCTTTGTGCTTGAAATCCCGTCGCATCCCTGCGTGAATTTTCTTGTGAAAAACAACGATAGACTGCTATTCCCTTTAATACCAGGTAGCATAATAGGTTAAATACAGACATAATTCAAGCGAGAAGGATTGCGAGCTAAGAGCGTACTCCAACGTTCTTTACATCCGTGTATATTGCGCAATGCACCATAGAATAGCCATGGCGGCTCCTACAATTATAAATTGCTTGGAACAGCTTTCGAGCTATTCATTTTGCCCTGTCAGCAATTAACTCGAATGATTTTGACGAGATTGCATGAGATTTTACGAAGCAAAATACAAAACTAATAATATATACTTTATTAAATTATAAATAGAAAATATTTAAATATCATTAAAAATTGTGTTTTACTTTCATAGATAAAACACATACTATTATTAAATATACCAGAGATATTTTATTGGCCATTTGACTTCGTGAGATGGCATTTATTTCACACGCGTTAAATTAAATTAATTATTAATTTAAAGGGTAAATATCATTTTAAAAGATATATATAATATCCTTATAAAATTATGCATCTACAGATAGGGAATATAATTTCATGCAGAATAACGGGATATAAAACGCATACATTTTTTTAGTAAAAAGGAAAAGAATTATACATCCATGACAAAAATGTTTTCAAGTTTTCTATTATATATCTCGTATTCTCGTCATCTGTTCTAGAAGTATGACAGATAAATATCTGGCATGTTGTGTATGCGCAATAATAGAGTTTGATTACATATACGGACGATTAACGCATCGCAAAGCGCATATAACGTATTGCGTAACGCGCGGAATCTTCCGACGACATTATTACAATGCGCCACGCATCTATCAACAAATAATAATAGGAAGGGAGGCAACTTGCTTTCCTTCTTCTCCCTTCTCGCCTCCTCCATGATGTCACGATCAGAAACGACAATCTAGTGATGTCGTGCTGCGCGCCGAGATCGAGTTATCGGACTTCGCATCCACTTTCGGGAACGCATCGGTAACTTTTAACGAGCGCTCAAGTTCGGCAGCGCACACGTTTCGACGACAACGAGGCGCTACGGGAGGGATGCTTTACATCGATGACATACATACGTGCACGGGGTACATGAGGGTGTCTCTTACCCACCACTTGCGTTTGACACGTTTAAGCGCAACACAATGCTTTTACATTTCTCCATATTTCATTCAAGAAAAATTTTACTGCCCGCAAGAATAATTAAAAATAATTCTTCCTAAAAAATATGACAAAACATTAATTATATTCGAATAAAGAGATAAAAGATCTTGCAGCTTCCGATCCATTAAAAGATGCAGATATGTTGCATTTATTAAATTATTTATCGTAATAAATAATAGAAAAATTTTACTGCCCGCAAGAATAATTAAAAATAATTCTTCCTGAAAAATATGACAAAACATTAATTATATTCGAATAAAGAGATAAAAGATCTTGCAGCTTCCGATCCATTAAAAGATGCAGATATGTTGCATTTATTAAATTATTTTATCGTAATAAATAATAGAGAGTGACCATGATTACTTTCTATCTGACAGGAATTAATAAAAATTTTTAATTAAAAAAAGCTTTGATTCATTTATATATATTATTAAGAACGTATTTACTGCTAAAATATTTATTGTGCCTAATTAAAGACTTGTCTGTCACTTTTAACGCCGCGTATAAAAATATAATATGTATAATTAATGACGCCTCTACGTATATGTATGTACTTTATTTTCTTTTCTATGCACGTATAATGCAAAGTTGCATTAGATGTATAAAAGCGTATCCTCACACATTGGTGAGTCACGCCAAAGTGCCAGTCGCAGTAAGAGACCAGACAGGCTATGTATATCGGCACTTTGTCCAGCTCGAAGCAAAACCAAAGTTTCACTGCGCAGGTTATCGTCGAAGAGATGTGGAGATTCCCTAATGGGATTGTTAAGGATAGATTGAATTCCGTTATTTCAACGCGAAGTCCCCGCGTGATTGACAGTTCGATGCCAAAATGCTGATTTCGCGTGTTTCTCTTGTGATTTCTCTTAATTCTACTTCTGCGTTAGCTACACTGAAAAGCAATTACCAGAGCGGCAATTTTTTATGTAGACAAGATTTGAGAATCTTACGAGGCAAATGAGTTTAACGTTTAACGCGTTAAGCTATACGGTCCGTGTTTATGTAAGAAGTACTGCGCAACATTTTAAATACTTCGAGCTGAAAAGATTTCAGAAATACATTCATATAAAATGAACTGCAAATGCTATTCAATTTTATAACGTCAGGCCAATGTGACTCAATTTTTATAAAATCATCAAATGTATTTATAATTAATATTAAATTAATCTGTCACGATATAAATATCGAGCCAACTTGAATCAAAACTTTTAAATCGCAATAAATATTAATAAAATATATTTAAAAGTATAATTTTATATAAGTCCTTCGTATCTCAATTTTTTTCTTGCGAAAGTCACGATACATGAATGGAACGTTTTAATTAGCTTAGAAAAAGTCGCCCCTCGCGGCGAAGAGAAAACCAGAGCAAGATAAAAAGTAGACTCGACTAAAGCGTTGCGTTCGCAGGATTGCCCCGTTCTTTTCTTTATTCGCTTTTTGAGGCCACGTGCACCAGTTCATTCAACCGATCGTTACTTCGAGACTTACACAAACAGAATCAGTTCGCTTATTACTGGCGGATTAATCCATTTCGGATCGTAGTGTGCTATGTAAACGACCAAGAACTTTTAGTATAATCGCGCTCTTTCGCTTCGCTAATTCCACTTTTTTCCCCGTCGTTTCGAATTCTCGTTTCAGATTGCTTCTTCGATAGATTCGCGTGCGTGGACCGCCATCTTCATCGGCGGGTGAAATTTTGCGATAACCGAGAGAAATACGGGAAGGGAAATGCGTTTGCGCCTCGAAATCATAGTTTTTGTCACACGGAATGCAATTCGATGTGTTTCCTGTTTACAAGGCACTCGGATGCGCGAAGAAGAGCCGGGAGTTTCCTTGTTTTGCACGCTTCGTCGGCGTAATTCAATTAATTTCGCGAAATAGCGGTCGACGCTTTCTACCAGACGGCTTCCACTCGGAAGCATAGCTTCCTGTGTTATTCACGGGAAAGTGCCGCTGGAACTGCTGAACTGATAGGCAGAAGAGCTGTACGGCTTCGGCTGAGCTTCAAATTCCAACGATCGGAACCGTCTGACGTAATGTACCAGATGGACGAATCTGTTCAAGGATGTTTACTTGCTTCAAGCTAGATGATGTTGAAATTCCAATAATCGTGCGTCTCATCGGGACGGTTGCGTTTTAGTATCGGAATATGTCGGAAATTTCCTTAATGTTTGACATCTTGAAAGTATATGTCAAATATTTTTCTGCGATATCTAGATTAATATACGGAAATATTATATATGTTTTTTATATTGAACCCCCGAGAGATTGTTCTGCAGAACTGTCAGTTTTTTTCATACAGATGTCAATATTGTATATAAATCTGTTATAATAAGAATCACTGAACTCCATTAACGTAACTCGTTAATCTAATTGAAATTAAACAATTGCAAATAAAGAGCGAATAATAATAAAAGAAGGAAGGACGGTAAAGTAAATTTTAATATAATGAATTCACGATAACATGAAACTACGATTATACGAAATGGATCCAATCAGGAAAATGCTCGATTGCGATTACGGTATGACTATTAATGGTAATCTAGAATATTAAAAACTCGCGAATCGAACGAAAATTAGCTATACGTGGATATAATATTCACATATAACATTAAAGAACATTTTATTCTCATGATATTTGAATCACTTGCTTTGTAAAAGCCGAACGAAAGCTAGTTTGACGAGAAATTTCTAGTAATGTTACATCTAAAATAAAAATCTTTATCATCTGCCTTTTATCAAGACAATATAATAAAAATCAGAGAAAAATAAAAATAAATCATAAAATCTTGATGTGGTTTCTATCAAGGCATCTATTCAATCGGACATTGCGACCGTGAAATGTCATCGGCCGTTAGATGTTAACGCAACACCGCACCGGAGAGACGTTTTGGTCTAAAGGCCGAAACCGCAGCAGCTTCCTGACCGTAGCACAGCGGTTGGTCCTTGCGCACGTTCCTCATGGGTTAATGTCGCCGCCATCTGGGACACGTTGACATCCGAACGCTGACATTCTCCTCCCCGAGAAGAGTGATACGCGGTTCAGTTTTAATCTATTAAGTTTTACGGTTAAATTGCGTTCTCCTCTAGGATTTTCAACGCGTCTTCCTGGTTTGATTATGGAATGGGGTTCGCGTGCGGTCGGAAATAACGTTAGAATGAGATTATTAACCGCGGAATGGTTTCAACAGTGTTTTTGCATGTATTACGCTGATTCATCGAGTTTCGCGAGTTGTTGAAAAATAAACGCGCGTTTTTAATGCCTGTTTCTATAGTTGCCTCTTCTCATTATATCCTCTTGCTTTGAAAGCTATTCGATCCATTTCTCACGTGATTATTTCTATAAATACGAAAGATACTTATCATGTTTATTATTTTGCAAGTTTGTTGCTTTCTCTCTTTAATAATTATTAATAATAATAAACGCATGTGTAAAATAAATGTGTACCTCCGATAGTTGCTATAATATTTATTTACCGTTTACAAATATTGCATTATACTGATCAAACTGATGATTCATTTAGTAAAGAGAACCAATTATTAATTAATTACTAGTTATTAATTAATAAAATAAATGTTTATATTTTTCCTCACTAAATGGAAATCGGATATACGGTACAGGTAAACATAATCGATCAGGCATATTTAAAGGCACAACACGCAGGGCAAGTTGTACGTAGTTCGGACAATTATTATACGTAGTCGGAGAATCACGGTAACTTGAGAGTACATTCGCAACGGTACCCACGGTAACAGAGTCAACGCTATTACAAGCAATTGCGCGATCTAGTTATAAAACAGTTAGTGCAGCACGTGTAGCTCGTTGTACCAGGCTGCGTTTGAGTCGTGCGAGGAGAGTCAATTGCCGCGGCGCAAGCCGGAAAATTAATCGCTCGCTTGCCACTTGGACCGGTTTATAACCCATGCTCCGGCTAATCGTACCATCCCGACTATCCCTCGGTGCAGCCTGATGCCGATGGCCGGCTGTTGCGCTCGCCGATACGTCGTCTTGCAACCCCGGATCGATCCTTGTAATCGTCGAAATGTGTTACGTTGGTTTACTGCCATCGAATACCAAATAGGAACGTCCTCGTTCACCTATCGCATCGCGCGGATCGAACGACCGAGGTGGATGGAAGAGGAGGATATCGACATGCAAAACTTTCCGTCGTTAAATTTCTCTTAAGAAACTCCGGTCGTGCGCGAGCAGCTGCTATCTACTTTGTTTTTTTTTGCTTTTCTTTTTTTCACGATTAAAATCGAGAATAGGATTTTATTGATTTTTCGATATCCGGATTGCTTGTCGTCTAAATATATCGCGTTACATTTATGCGACGACGACGGTGTAGCCGCAATTTTATCTATCGAATAAATACCGAAATTTTATGATAAATGTATACATTTAACGGTGTGCGGTTTTCGCGTTGCGCTTTTGCGAGAGAAACGAAAATACGTACGTATTTACAATTTCCGATCCGTGATTTTGTTTGTTCGAAGAACGAAATAAATGGGTTTTATCGGCACATTTTCATATTATCCGTATATTCATATATATATGTATAGCCTAAATGGCCCCCATCAATGTTGCGTTTGTTTTGTCTCCGTATATATATCTTATACTCGTGACATTTTCACAGCGAAGAGTGATGATAAGGAAGATTTTAAATCATCCTAAAAGCATGCTGTCGTAGAGCATTGCGCTCTAGCACACGTCAATTTGCGGCGTCGAGTAAAACCGCATCGTGCCGTCCTTTACCGCGTTTGCATTTTCGTCGACGGATTGCAAATATCCGTGATAAGCAAACGTTTTCTGTTAGCGTGACGCATCGTTGTGATCAGGTCTGGGCGTATATATACTATTTCGCATCATTATGTGTAAAATTATCGTTCGTTAAGCACGCGAGGGGAGGTTGCTAAAGAGATCGTAAACGATTTACGATATTTTGCGATGCTAATTGCGCTCAATTTTATCCCGCTTATATACGGTACATACAATATCGAATCACGACAAAGGGACTTTCAATTAGCGCCAAATTACTTTCGCGTTTCGTTGTAATCGGCTAATTCGTCTGCAATTAGTTACTCAACATTTTTTGCAGAAAAGTAATACGTGTTTGCTTACATTTTTGTACGTTGAATTATATATCGCGTAAAGATACGGCCACTTTTATTATACTCCTATAAGAATTATTAGATAAATTACTACGATTATATACGAATGGTATTGCACAGGGAACAGAATATATTTCGAAAAGTATATTATTTCAATTAACGAAATTATACAATTAAATTAATAGGATTATATCGAGACTTCAAATTGGCAGTTGAATTCGAAATCTTCGAAATCTCTGAACAAATATTACAACGAGCGATTGCGAAACAATTATTCACATATCCGTTTATTTTTAATACACAATACAATTATTTTTGACCGTATAGAGCTGCAGAAATTTATACATATTTCATATTATCCATAATGTAGACGGGATGTGTGCGCACTTTAACGGCTAATATTTCCGCTCGTAAAGTCATACTAAGTCCAATCTTTACGCATCTATGCAAATATGCATCATAGAAAGCCACGATATTCATTTTATTGATATAATCCGTATATACCTATCTTTGTGGCAAAAAAAGTCTAACTTCGGTTACACACATCGCCTTCGTGTCCGACCTCTTGAGCCTTTCATCTCTTCCTTTTCTGCATCTTGCACTTTCCCCATCGTCCACCTTCTCACCTTTTCCTCGTGTCGTCCCGCTCGTACCGCAGGATCGTAAAAGGCCGGAATTTCTGTTCAAACATCTGCAAAGCCGCGCTCCGGGGCATCTGAGCCCCTCTAAAGCTTCATACAAATTCATGACGGAGCGTCAGGACTGCGCGCGCCCCATACCTATCCTCCAAGTTTTCGGCAGGGTGGGATAGAGTAGGTACATATGCATGCACGTGCATACGTATCCACCTGGTATAGTTCGTAATATTATTTAATACCCTTTGCGCGCGTCTCTCGCACTCTCCGGCGCCGGAGATCGTGACGCGGTAAAATTTCATGGATTAGTCCCGACGTTTTGTTAATAAACGCGTCGCGTCGCGCGTCTGCTTCCAGGTATATCGGCCGAAAACTAGTCCACCGGAGTTAGTCGACGGTTAACATGCGAACTATGTGAAATGTGAAGACACTGAATGAAGGTAGACGCGTCGGAAAGAGATATTATAAAAGTGAGTTATGTAAATATTGCACAGAGAGTTATATAAAAAAAATTGAATAATTAAATTGAAACAAATGATACACCACGATATTTTGAGAATATATAATTTAAAAAAATTTTCGAATATTATGTTGGACGAAAAAAATATAGCAAGGTTTAACATTAAAATTGCTTCTCTATAAGGGATGTAAATTTTGCTGGTTTGCCTCATTTATGCGCCTTTCATTTTCGTTAACAAAGTACAGCGTTTAAATAACGATGTCGATAACATAATAGATGTTTTCAACTTCACTATTATGTGTACATATCGCAAATTGTCCATTAAATTTTTATACACAATGCAACTTTTTACACACAGGGCGCATTCAAAGCGTTCTTGTGCCGTTCACTTTTATTATTAACGTTTTTTTTTTACGGCTTTGCCACGTACAACATCGGTGTATATTATTTCACAGAACCGGATGGATTTTTGTTTTCCGTCGCGCATCACACACAACAAATATTTTTCATATACCTCCAATAATTAATATCGTGGCAAAAGTCCATGTATATTTGTACCGCTTTTACCTTTTTGCCTCTGTAGGTGAGCTTTTATACGGCCGAGTGAAAGTTTCGCTGCGAATCGTCCTTAAAAATAACTATCAGTGTTTGCTCAATCCGATGTATCGATTTGCATCCGGGCTTTGAGGTACCTGCTATCTAAATATTCCCGGGCTCTCGTCGAAGAACGGCGGAATACATTAATATCGGATGAGTTGATGGCGAAATGAACTTGTATCGAGAGGACCGATGCCGCCACGATCAAAAACTCATTGCAAATATTTTATCCGACATATTGCATCCGGGATAGCTAAAAGAGGCCTGCTTGAGGCGCATCAATCGATAGTCGATCAATGTTCTGTTTTGAATCTCCGCATATGTTAAAGCGAAAAATCATCGTCGGAATTTGATATTCTGTTTTACATTTATTATTATTTATTTCTTATTTGTCACGTCATACAATTGTGTGTGCGATCGATGAATAAATTTAAGCTGTCTCGAACGATTTTTCTATCCGGATAATTTTATGACACACGTGAAATCGTTCTTTCGGAATTGCAAATTCCAACGCGACGATCATCTTCGAAAATAAATGTATCCAATTATTCGAAATTAATTATTCGAAGTTAACGCGCTCGTTGTTGTACAGGTTTAAAATTAAAATTATTCTCACGCTCCGCAATATTTTCGATATTCTACAATTAAAATCCAAAATGAAAAAGAATTATTCTGCGAGGAATTCCTCTGCACGGCTGACTCGGGAATAAAACGATACTCAAAACGAAATTAAAATTATGAATTTTTTCCCAGATTAAAAAAGTTATACGAATATTATTATTTTTATCTGTAACACACAGTTTATCTCTTCGATTAAACATCCCAGATATAAACTGCAGCTGCTAGACATCGTGTATTGACCGAAGCGATTAAACGAAGACGCTTCGTCTTCGGCCGCTGTTGCGAGAAAAGATCGAAGAAATAAGCACACAAGTTTATTGTTTTTTTTTCTTCCTTTTCACAACATGCGTCAATACTTTTTTCTGCTTTTACGCGCACGGATATCCAGGTGATTCTGCGATCGTTTCGGTTTATCGCTCGATGTTATCACGTCACTTGGTATCCACGGGATCGGAGTCGTTCTCTCCGGCTCCGGATTTCGCGCGTTCTCTCAATTATTCGCGTCGATCGATCGGTTTGCGCCTTGCCCTGCCAATCGGCGGCATTGCACCACCCTGTCCACTCTGGCCGTGAGTATAGAGCACGTGGCATGGGAGAGCTGGCAGGGCATGTGTCTCGTGAAAGAAACATCGCCGCCGGCAGCTCTAATGGCCGGAGGTCGGTTAATCGCGACTAGGAGACAAGCAAAGCCGGAGTAAACCTGGCCAAAGATTTATGAACGTCACTGGAAAACGAGCGTATCGCAGCCGCCAATCGTGAGCGGGTCGTAGCTTCTTTTATAGCTCGCGTTTGTTTCGATTTCGTTAATTGTCATTATGGGAACGCGCTAAGCCCCTTAGGATTGACGTTGATTGCTCTTCCACGATAGCTCGAAACTCGCGATCAGTCACGAGTGAGAGACGCGTTTCACCTGTTAATGCTTGGGTTACAATTATATATGACAATAGTTATCTAAAGAAATTTCATTTAGAAATTTACAATCTCAAATGCAGCGCGATAGAGATGTATTAATGCTTGGCTTAGCTTTGTTACTTGTTCTCTAGCAAATCATACTGGATTAAAGATTTATAAGCATTAAGAAAGTATGCTTGGTTAGAGAAGGAAGTGAATATCATGTCTAAATAACGAAAAGAAACTCTTTTTCTTTCTGTCGGATTCCAGGCGAGAAACTTCTTTCTTAGTCTATCGAATTTCGTTCTCCCATCCATCGCATTATCGGCTAGTAATTTATTACCGAAAGTAATGTATTTTTCGAGATACACGATCTCTATAGAGACTTGCGTATATTTCGCTGTGTAACGTGGTTAGAGATTCAGAGAGCGAGATTAAAAACTTTTATACGAAATATATCATTAGTTTACTTCAAAGTTTGTCCATTAGCAGATGCGTTGATGGAACATAAATATCACACAAATATTAATCTCGAAAATTTTCCGATTGTACGCGTCAATTTGACAAATTCTCTCGTTACGCAAAAGTAAAATATCATCATTATTATAATATTCATTAACAAAATTCTCGTCTGCAAAAGTTCTCGTTATAGTGTTGCTGATGAAATCCTTTTAAACCAATGTTTTTAAAGCATTACAAAATTTGTATTATTTAATGCACAGAATGTAATTATATCGACAAATTATTTTTTATAAAGATAGTCTGATACCGTCAATTTTTTGTCGCGATGGGATAATTGTTTTGCTTTTTTCTCCTCCTTCTTCCATCAACTCTCGTACCAGTTGTTTCTCCGTGATAAAAGAAAGTTTCGGTTGATGTAACGTAGACACGAAGCCAATACCATCCACCCTCGTCGAATGACATTCTGAAAATCCTGATCACGCGAATCGCGTCTCATACTTGCTTCGTCGTGAGTCATTCGCGATAGTCGCATAGTCAATTTCGTACAAAGTTGCTTTAACGAGAAAGATTTTAATGGTGAAAAAAAAAAAAAAAAAAATTCTAATCGACGTCGAATAAGTTTGACAGAAATGGAAGGTTATTAACTTCCACACTGCGTCTCTTTCGTCTCGTGACTTTCTTATAATTTTACTATAATCTTACTTTAAAAATACAAGCTCCGCTGCACAAACTTTCACAATATAGAGTAACCCAGATATCTAAGGGCATAAATCAGACGGCAATAAAAACGTATATTCGGGGTTCTCATAACTTTACTACTTTGGTATGGCGTAAAGTTCCCTATTGGATCAATACATCTAACATCACGCGATTTATCATAATCATGATCTTTACAGCAATCGTTTCACAAGTTGAATTTTTCTTATCTGTGTTACAGTTTCTATTTATCGTAAAATAAAAATATATTTCTTCGTGCACGATATATCTACGTGTGTGTGTTCTGCATGTTATAGATATTTTAGCGTTTACACACTTGAAAATAATTTGACGCGTGTTTCCACGTAAAGTTTTAGATTTAGTTACTCATAAAATTAAACTTCACATTACTACAATTTGCATAATCGTTCGCCTTTCGCAAGGAGGCAACAAGGACGAAACGTTGTTTCAAGGCTTCTCTATACATTATAATACGTAAAGGTCCATAGTCTCCCTAAATTATATCCACGCCCCTCGGCTAAGCTGAATCAATTCCCGTTTCTGGTTTCAGTGGCCATGCATGATGGCGAGCAATTAAACTTGACGAGGATCACGCGCAGCGAAATGGGCGCTTATCTCTGTATCGCGACCAATGGTGTACCGCCCACGGTCAGCAAGAGGATCACCGTGGATGTCGAATGTGAGTTTGTTACAAGCATACCGTATACCTACATTATTATCGCGTTTGCACGTACATATAACGAATATGAGATGTGTACACGTTCGTCGCGAATGGCATGCTGCCAGCAATATGACGGGTACAACGTGACGCGATAATTACAACGTTACGACGTTACACCGGCTGAATGTTCAGCAATAAACGCTTAACGATGTGAAGATATTCAATTCATGGATTTAACCAAAACGCGCGTACAATGAAGTATTATCTGTCAATGTCAAGTTTCATAAATATAAATGGCATTATAATTTAAACGTCTAGATTATACAAGATATAATACATATAGCTATACAATAAGTTATATATATATATATATAGAAGAGAGAAAGAGAGAGAAAGAGAGTAGGGACGGGAGAAAAGGGGTTGCATGATGTAAATGGAATGTAGAACAGTAACGTGTTACACAGCTGTTGCGACTCAATTACCGTAATTAATTATGTTAATTGGCTGCGGCAGACATTATTATGATTGTGAACGCCAAATGTTCGTAAAATATCTTAACTTCCCAACTCGCTCTCGCGCGTCGTAAAGTGTCGTAAATAGCGGCGTACGCACACGTGGCGCGAACTTTCCCAGAGGAAGCGGCTGTGAAAATTAGGCGTCTTCGTCTGGAACGTATCCAGCGACGATTTATCGAATAAATTTTAAACACACTTCGTTATACGCGACCTCGGATCCAACCCAGGCTGGATCCTTTCCACCCTCTCTCTCTCTCTCGCCTCCGTTCGTGTATTGTTTAAATTTCATTTCACGAATTGAACACGCGCGCACACAGTCGCACATAAACACACCTGCGCGCGTGCACACGCCGCTGCATACACAGCAGCGCACGTGCTGTGCTCTGAATACGTGTATCAGACAACAAGGCAAGAAGGGATGGGCGAGTCGGAGGGAGGACGCCGTTGGGGAAAGCCCGAGGGAAATACCGAAAGCCGCGCGCAAGCCGTCCCGTCGGTCCTGGTCATTTTTCCCTTTTATGCGTTTCATTCGTTCGTGTCACTTCGTATGCTCGCAACCGGCTGCTGTTGCATGTCGGTGTGATACGGCCGCGTGCGTGCGGGACCTCCGCCGTTGTTGAGGAAAGAAGAAAACGGTACCTACTACATCTACGGCGCCCGCGCACAAGGGCCGGGTATCTTCTGAATATTTAGGAAGGCGGGGGACATATTTTATTTAGACGAACATCGGTTTTCCGCGCCGGGTCATAGCGGAGGACGCTCGAGAAGTCTTCTTCGTGCACCCGGAACGTATCTCATGTGTGCGGTCGGTGGTGTGTGTATGTATGTATGTATGTATGTATGTACGCGCCGTTGGGATTTGCGGTACATATCGGCTTGTAACAATTTAAACGCATATAATTAGATTCGACCGAGAGCCGCGAGGGAATTTCTTCGAGGTTGATCGACGATGGATTTCTTTCGCTTTGCCACCTGCGTATCCCGCAGAATCGATAATCCGTCACGATTTTTTTGTCCCCTTTTTTCCTTTAGTCAGCATTATACACATGCAGATTTGTAATTATCTTTGATCATATTAATGATTTAACTGTCACGCATAATGTACGTTGGTTGACGTATAATTCTTGTGTCACTCTATTAATTATGTAGACGATGATTGATTTTACTTACATTTTTTCAAGTATTTTATAATTTATGGATACGCATGTTTTATTTCTAATAATGATTATTACGTGTTCTTGCGATTTAATAATGCATCAAGGGCCATAAATGAATTTTTAAGTATTTTAGTATATCATTATAATTATGATAATAATAGTTAATAACATATGACCCAAATCAAAAGATATCTAGAGTATTAATATTAAAATCTAATTATTTATTTAAATATAATTTTCTCCTTTCAATGGAGTTAATCAAATTATATTAGAAAAATGTATCATTTATAATTAAAACGTTCCTCCCTTCCTCATATAGAAAATTTTACGTTTTCCTATTTTTATATTCCATTTCTCTCTTATATTCTTCCATTTTAATTTTAATAATTGCTCGAAATACATAAATGCTCGATAACAAATAAATGGTACTAAACAAATGTTTTTTTATTATTTATATAAATATTTGTAATCCGAGAATAGAGATCAAATTTCTTTATGATTTTGTTAAAAAGTCAATAATCAATAAACAAAACTTTTAGTATAAATGTATAAATGTAGGGTACATTATTTTATACAATTTAACATTATTATTTTAAACAATTTAATATTAATGAAATGTTGAAGTTAAATTGTATAAAATAATTACAGTTTAATATATATAATGTAATAATTACAATTTAATTTTGATAGAAATTATTTTCGTGCGATTAAAACATTATGTCATTTATTTTTATTCTGAAATCAATAAAGGTTTTAAAAATGTTCTCTTCGACATATTTCTTCGCTAGCTTATAAAATCTCGATAAAGAAAATTGGAATTAATGTTTTCGCGTTTAGTGATACAAGTCTCAAAGAAAATATTTGAACGTTTTTATATTTTGCCTTTTGCAATTCTTTTCAAGTGATTTAAAAAGAATGAGAAACAATAGATCCCTCGATTCTTCTCTCGATAAAAAGGAAAATGGAAAGAGTACTCGATCAGCGTAAGACGTCAAGACTTCCTTCCGGAATCGGAGGTTTAACAATCGCTCGGCGTAACACGCTGTAAACTCTTTCGAAAGAGACATTACATAAATTCCAGCCAATCGAGCATGGTGTACTATTCGCGGCCAGTTTTCTTTACCCACTTTACAATGGAACAAATCGACGACGTAATGCAGCGATACAATGAGAGCGGAAGTAACAAAGTGAATTTCTACACATTGTCTATTGCATATTGGTATCCTGTACCTGCACAATGCAAATCATTATTACGTAGCAATTCATTAGTCCAGTTATACAATCTATACGGAAATGAGGTTTCCGTGGAACAATAAAATTCCGATCTCTGATTTCGCCAATCGCTTTATTTGTTAATCGCTGATAATTCAAATGCTTTCAATTTAGAGAGAAAAATCTACCTCCAATTCTCAAAAATCTGGCAAATTAAAATCGACAGTTTCGAGGAGCAATCTGCATACTCGATCTAATGACGGAATTATCACGTCGACGTAACGATCTTTCTGCATTTTCATTCATAATCAGTTATATATATATATATATATATATATATATCGCATTTTCATCGTTGCAATGCGGGCAAAATGGTGCAGTTGCATAAAGCGTGCAAGCGAGGGATGAGAAGAGAAAACGCGCGCAAGTGTTGGGAACATAATTCGGTTGGTATGCGCGCGCTTCCATGCACCGTCTCGGCAAGTGGTTAGCCAGGTTCATCAGGCATGTTGATGAGACATGCACAATTTAGCGGGTTGACTTTTTACGTTACCGCCTACGTTTTCGCGCTTTGCGTTCCGCTCGAATACACACGCGACAATTCGCAACGCTCGCGTGTTGTATCAGTCTGTGTGAGTCGACAACAGCAAGAAAATGCGAACTACATCCTCCGCGTCATTGCAAAGAGTACAATACCCCTTTTTTAAATTGGTCGCATAATGATGCACGAGAGTATGACGCGGCTGAATTATGACGAGATTTTTGCGATGAGAGCATAATCGACGGCGCGCTATTTACATCGGGTATTAAAGACGGGCATTCAAGGTACGTAAGATGATAATAATGAGGAACTGCGCAGGATGTAAAGTCGTACAATTTTGTTCTTGTTTAAAAGGCTATAGAAATATTCGAGTAATAATGGGATCCTTGAAAATATATTCCGATAAAAAATATTAACAGAACAAAAATATTATAAACATAAAGCTCGTTAAATGTATATTCGAGATTTTTTGAACGAGTGAACTTCACAAGATTGCACAAGATTTGACAAGATGTTTCGATTTTTACTATCGCGTTAATAATAATTCTTACAGCATAAAATGCAGTAATATTCTTTTCTCTAAAGTAGATTTTAGAAACTTTATAGTTTTATCATAAAGCACTTAAATGTATGCTTTTAAATATAAAAAACGGTTTAATAAAAATTAAGGAGAGAGAAAAAAGAATTTAATCTACTTGAAATATTGATACTAGATCTACAATAATTCTTAGTGATAAAAATATAGATACACACACATGTTTTTCCGTTTTCCTAGTCATGCTTGAAACGTACGCTAACGTCTTTTTTCCGTATAATCGATAAAGTATCTGTCGGAATGACTAGCATGCACGATGAACGATACAAATTCGTAAAGTCATGATCACCTGACCATGCTTGTATATCAGCGTGCTCCGTGGCGCGCATCCCGGCTTACCACAAATCCACAAATTGCCAGCGTTAACTTTAATTAATGCACACTTCTCCCTATTTCTCCTACCATCGATTACGTCTATATCTGCCGCAATTCAGACTGTAACTGCGTTACATTTCTATCTCTTCCTCTGTGTCTCTCTTTCTCTCTCTCTCTCTCTCTCTCTCTCTCTCTCTCTCTCTCTCTCTCTCTCTCTCTCTCTCTCTCTCTCTCTCTCTCTCTGTTGCACACAGACAGAGCGAATGGCAAACTAGGAGTTTAATTGAGAACCTCATATATTTTATTAAAATACTTTTTCATCTATTTGTTCATCGGATATTGTGAATATCGAATATGTCGATTTTTTGAGTCTTTATCGTATAGTCGCTATGTGATTAATTGAAATGTTTGCTCTCTCTCTCTCTCTCTTCCTCGCAAAAATTGCCGCGCACAGCTGACCAAGGAGAGGAAGAAAAAGTGAAAAAAATTAAAAATTAAATAAATAAAAAAAACCGTACAATATCATTGGCGTGTCCGGAACGTATAGCATATGATTCTCCTCGTTATAGAGAGTATAACGAGCTCTCTGGTACCCGGGTGTCGTTTTACATCACTGCCCATCTATACAAATGCATTATTATTCTCCTATTGCATCATACAAACTCGCCGGCGGAGTTTGCAACTTTAATTTAACCCGTTACTAAAAGCGCACACTCGTCGCTAACGTCACGATGTTACACGAGCGGTGCATCGTGCATCCGACGTCGGATTAATTCGAAACGAAGAAGAAGCAGTCGTTTCTGGTTTAGTTGCCGAGTTAGAAAATTGTTCGCCTGGAATAGCGCGCCGCGGCCTCGGAGGAACGAAAAGATGGGACGCGTCTCTCGCGCGACCTTAACTCTTCATTGCCTGAACCTTAACGCCGTGGCGCGTTAGACTTGTAACCATAATAGACTTTGTTCCGAACTCGTTTCGTCGACCGCGGCGCACATTTTGCGGAATGCCATCCCGTCGCAAACTTGATCCGCATCGTATCTGCATTATGGGGGGAAAAACTTGATATTGCGACGGGACACGAGGTGTTGCGCACTTTTTAATTTTATTGTCTTCCGACTATATGTTGCGGGTAATAAGCTGACCGTCCAATTCCTTCTCTCTTTAGATTGCGGCAGAGAGTGTCTCTGCCTCTCCGCTGCTGAAAGACATTTTTCGTATTATCGTGCGCGAGCAATTTTGAAATTCTTTTTATATCGCATAGATATTTCAGAAATATTTATATGCTCAGCATGTCTTGTTAAAGAGATTTTATTTATTTTTTTTTTATCTGCAAATAGCAGTTTATATTCTGCACAAGTAAAGTTTGACATTTCACTATATTTGAATATAAATGGAAAATTTGAATATATCGCACGATATACTCTCTCTCTCTCTCTCAAAAATATATATAACAGAATTATTAAATATTGTACCTATATAAATAATGTCGGATAAAAATGGAATGAAAAAATAACACAAATCTCTATAAAATACGTTTCAGTTATGCCAATGATCTTCGTGCCGAATCAGCTGGTAGGTGCGCCAACCGGTACCAATGTAACGATCGACTGTCACACGGAAGCTTATCCCCGTGCCATGAGTTACTGGTTTCTAGGAGAGGAGATGATTCTCTCCAATGAGAAATACACCACGAATATTATGGAGAACAGCTACCGGGCGCACATGAGACTCACCATCAGAAACCTGACAGCGAACGACTTCGGTAGCTACCGCTGCATTAGCAAGAACTCGCTGGGCGAGACCGAGGGATCCATCAGATTATACCGTAAGCTGACGTGCATTTTTTAACTCGTTTGCGTGCTCGGACAAACAATTTTTTTCCCCTCCGATTGTTATCGTCGCGAGTCTATATCGCGTGGTACTTTTGCTCCGTACTGGAATATCGTACATGTATATAGCGTGAGAGAATAATTTAAAAGCGAAACGGTCGTCCATAAATCGCGAGTTCTTGAGCCCTGTGTTTAATTTCGCCCAGAGTCGAAGATTTATTTAAAGCCGACTGGATGTGTTAGCAGTAAATCGGCGGCGGTTAAATCGCCGAAGAAATGTCCGCCATCTCTCCGTTATATCTCGCCGTTACCGTAATTCCCGCCGCTTCGAGAGATAAGATGACCGTCCCGAGTTAAAATATGAATAAGGCGGAGAGTTTTCGCAGGCCAAATTTATCGGCCGATATTTAAGAAGTTATACGACGTCATTAAAGACGAATGATTTTTATTTCAGCTATCCCAAAACCATCGGTGGCACCGAAAGCGACGGAGATCAAGAGCAGCGCCAACAAAGAAGGTGAGAACCTTATTGAATATACGTATTTCCGACCTTGCGGAGAAAATCGATATCGCTGACGTTCCTTTAACAATCGTCGTTCGCGCGCGGAGACACAAACTCATTATCTACATTTTTATACTCAAATCGTAGAATCTCTAAAGCACTTCTTCGCCTCCTACGACGTACTCTATCTTGATTTAAGAGACTGCAAATGCGGTTCTCTCATTCGAAGAAAAATAATGTTAACATAAATACCGGACTGAAAGCAGGATCTCTTTACGTTAAAGCTATACGATATATATTTTCTTAAAATATTTGTCGCACTATTCAGCGAACGGTAATTTTACAACGTTATCCTTGCACTTTTTAATTCATTAAAAAATTGTTTATCGTGTCATATATATATATATATATATTGACACGATAAACGATTTTTTAATGAATTAAAAAGTGCAAGGATAACGTTGTAAAATTACCGTTCGCTATATATATATATATATCGAAAGCTTGAGCGAGCACGAATATATAGAGGCGATAAGTAACTGCGATATATCAATCAAACGCGATTTCGAGATAAGGGATGTTATTCGAGGCAAATTACTCTCGCATGACGTCCGAGTCAAGTATAATGTTTCCGGAGTTGGTCTTTACATTAGGCTCGCAGAGTCCGCACATTGGCGCATCGGTGTATTATTAAAGCAGGGCGAATAACTTGGGCGGATGCCTAGGTCAGGTCCCTATGGTTCTGCTGCCTCCGTGTTTCTCCTCTCTCTCTCTCTCTCTCTCTCTCTCTCTTCCTCGCTCTCTGCCTCGCGAAACCAATCTCAATATACTGCATTATTAACGCCATACAAGGCTTGGCCACGATGGTACTACCGCCATTAAGCTCCGCAATTTTACCGTAGCCCGGCTCCGTTGCCGGCCGCTACGTGGATTATCGTTATTCCGAAACGTCCGAAGGGAGAGCCGACTGTGTTCTAATGAATAATCGTTATTCTCGCGTGAGTTTTCGCGAGTGGCAATGGGCGAACGGTCGCTCCTTCGATATTGATGTCGCCAACGGGGTGAATTTTCTCCGCGACCCGACGATCGTAAAAGCCCGGAGGATCGTAACCGAGATTTACGAGCGTCGAAGGCGTAAGTCCGATGCACGATTTCTTCGAGAAAATCTTCGGGGGATGAGCAGGGAAGGAGAAGTAAATGCGCGCGAATCGTACGTGCGAATAATGGTAATCGAGAACGTTTTCTTTCGACGGAGACGTCTCTTTCTCTCTCTCTCTCTCTCTCCTTCTCCATCTTTTTATAGGCGTGGTAGCTGACGTATCCATTTTCCTGGCTCTAATGTAATTTAGCCGTATTAACGACTTGTCGCGGATGCATATACTTAGCGAGCGAAACGAGACAGCGCGTCTTCACTGTAATGTATGGCCTCGACTGCTGATTAAATATTGCGAGAAACTTTGGCGAAATCGGCAAGGGACACGTCGCGTTCGTCTCTCTTTCTCTCTATCTCTGTCTCTATTTCTCCCCCTTTCGCACGCGCGTCTCCGAATCAATCTTAATACTACGGGGTTATTAATGACCTAGCCGAGGTATGCAATAACTCACGAACACGACATTAAGCGCCTAGCAGTTTCCAATGGGACTGCCGTTCGTCTTATCTGCCTAGATAAGATTACGGCCATTTACGGAACGATCTGCGATTCTAAATGCAAGCTGCATGCGACGACAAATCAAAAGTCATCCGAGAGAATGCAATGGGAAGAATATTTGATATTCAATAAAAAATATAATTTTATTCATAAAGGAACAGTGGCGAAGCGGAGTTGAAATATTTAAATAATCAACGAGTTGTCTGCATGATGGAAGCTTGCAACTGCTTATATGTATATAATTCGTTGTTATATTTAGTTGGCAAAACACGACGTATAATAATATGTTTGAATAATGAACTTAATCTATGTTCCAAAAATTCATGCGGTAAAAATTATATATAAGAGTTATTCTTCCATTTTTCTAAATTAATAAATCGTTCATTCATGACACAAATCTCTTTTCCCTCTTTGATAATGAATATATATGTGTAATATTTTTAATATGTATATTGTATTAGCTTTCTAGGGAAGTATACGCAACACACAATATATGTAGGTAATATTTGCAAATTTCGTACGGCATGGCATTGTAACATAAAAGCTTCTTAAATTCAATACGCAAAATATTTGTGTACATTAAACAAATGAAATATTACGACATTTTAATACATAAATAAAAACATTATTTTTACAATTTTATGTGATGTACCAAGTAGCCTCGTGTGTTAGTAATCTAGACTTTTCTCAGGATATAAATTAAAAAGGATACGAAGATTTCTTTTTTTTAACTTTTATCAAAACTATCTTTGACTTTACTATAAATTAATAATGAATCATCTGCACCGTAATAAAATAACCTTGTTTGAATATTAAATCATATAAAATTATCTCATCGTCCGCTTAAATGGATCTTATTAAAAATGATCGGCTTTAATTTAACGAGAAAAAAGCAATTTAATAATTCCTACTCATATCAATCGAATAGATAGCTATTGATTTTCTTGGGCATGATTAATTGAAAATCGATAACGAGGTCCAAATTATTTCTGGCATAAAACTATACGCCACATCGCGCATTCTGGTATCTAACTGGTCTGATGTGACATCATTTTATATAAAAAGATCTTCAAACAGCACTTAATTTGACAATTCACGGACAAATGTATGACAAATGTATAAGTTATATATTTCATTTTAGACGCGACTAATTGAATTCAAGTTACTGAAATGAACTTCAGATCAAATTTGAATTTTATATTAATATATGTATAATTGTCAGTATATTATTTCTGAGCATCTAGTTATAAAAGATTCAAATAATGCTTAAATTCTTGTTTACGCCGATTAAAGAGTTGTGGAGTAATTATTCGAGTCAGTATCAATTTGCTTAGTTTTAAATAAATCATATTCTCTCTTGAGCGAGCATGCAAAATTTTAATTGAGAAACTGACAATATTTTACTACAAATAATTCAAAGTGAATAATATTACTGGTTTTTTTTTTTTTTTTTTAATTTCAAACGCGTCTAGTAAAGCGCAAAACTTTGAAGGACTTCAAAGGATTATAACTATTAATAATTTCATCTCGCCATTTTACCTCTCTCAACTGCGTTCGCGAATTTGTTTGTCCTGTCTTCTTCGCTTGTCTTTCCTTTCTCTCTTTTCTCGTCTTTTCTCTCTTCGTCTGCCCGAAACAAATTCTTCTTGCCGTCCGCCGCGGCACTTTGGAAAAGGTGCCGCGAGACTCTTAAATTTTCAACGAGTTATTTGGAAACTTCCTAAACAAGCTCCGGCGCACACCTCGGAAAAGGGCAACAAAAGCAGGCGAAACTGAATGAAATACGAGCGCCGTTGTGATTGCCTGGCGGTAGAAAAGGGAAAACGTTAACAAGTGTATTTATTCGTAAGCATCGCGGTAATATGTATAAAAAGATGCGTCTACATGTTCTCGCGGCATAAAGGCAGGTGACCCGGAAGCTGCCATATTGTTAGGGAGCCGCGGAGAGAAGCTGCAAAACGAAGTTTGTCTGGGGCGTATTTAAACTTTTATTCGAAAACTTTTTAGTACCCATTCTAGCGTCAACTTAGCAGCCTGGGCGAGTTGAAGGGTCGCTTGTTTGTAAACTAGAAAGACCGTAGGGTGCGACGAGGAAAGAGAACGATCGGGAGAAGGCGAAGAGATAGAACACGTTGCATTGCCGGCCTGGCCGTCGAGTCGATAGAATGTAGAAATTTGCGAGTGAAAGTGACTCGAGCAGAGAGGCAAACTCACTAGAGGGAATTAATTAAAGGACGTTTGTATAAGTGTTTAAATTGTTCTTAGTACACCCATTGATGCCTATTATATATGTATATAGCATGCGTAAATTTTCAAATACGCTTCGAAATGCTTCGTCTTGTGAAAAAGAAAACGAATCTAGAAAGTAAAAATACGAGAAAAATATATATTTATTATTTCTTCTCAAAAAAAATTGCTTAATAAAATACATTTTTTATTTTCCTTTCTTATGTGTTCTTCAGAAAATATGTAAAACAATTCAATCTCTAAAATATTAACGTATGAGAAATTTGAAGACCGAGCATATCGGTTTTTTTTTTGTATGAAGTAGCGGAGAAAAGACGCGTTACGGTATAACTTATATACCTCGAATTATTTCGCGAACATAGTTTTCGAGGCCACATCGACGAACGACACGCGCGGGACCACGAACGATGATAGTTTGAATAATCTTCGCGATTATGGGTAACGAAATAAGCGTCAAACCACCTTGCTACCAAGTCACGGTAACGAGTCTCTGCGCAGTAGAAGTATACAAGCCCCGTGGCGAATATCAACCTGAATTACACCCTAGGTTGATACGCACTGTACGGAATTATCGTGTAAGTAAAGTTTCAATCTACCGCCGGCGAAGGATGCGACTCTCCCGGGATGCGCTTTCATATTTATAAAGATAAGACGCTAGCGCGCGGGCGCGCGTCGAGCATAATCTTATAATGTTGACAATCGGATTAGTCGTGGCATGCACACTATGAGAAGTTTGTTAAAGCGATTGTTAAATACTATGTTGTCGAGAGAGTTATTTAGCAGAGTACTCTTGTAAGATTAGAGTAAATATATATACACGCATAAAACGAGTTATTTATCTTTCCGACGTAATCGTTTCGTAATTATTTCATGATATCTATAATAAATATGAATTTTAAAGATTTTCTATTTTGATATTTAAATATATATGTGATTCAAAAATGTTGTATTTTTATCATTCAATTACAATATTATTAGGAACTTTATTCCATGTGAAACAAAATGTTTGTTTTCTTGAAAAGCACTTCAAAATTAATTACAAATAAATTTGAAGATAACTATTATAGTTGTTAAATGATGATGAAAAGGATATGAATAAAATATGAATTTTAAAGATTTTCTATTTTGATATTTAAATATATATGTGATTCAAAAATGTTGTATTTTTATCATTCAATTACAATATTATTAGGAACTTTATTCCATGTGAAACAAAATGTTTGTTTTCTTGAAAAGCACTTCAAAATTAATTACACATAAATTTGAAGATAACTATTATAGTTGTTAAATGATGATGAAAAGGATTAATTAAAAAAAAGTTACATTTCTTTTAAAGAGATCAGAAAGGAAAGAGAGAAAGAGAGGGAGAGAGAGAAAATTGTATTTAGGTCTGATGAAATTTTATATTAAATGATAATCAGTTAAAACGCAAAGTACCGAGACGCTTTGTAGAAGATTACAGCCACATTCCTCTTTTTTCCGCCGCGAGGAGGCATTTTGTTCAATAAAACGTTCGTCGGCATCGAACGCAACAAGTTGAACTTGGCTCGTTTTCAAAGAGAAGCTCGAGAATTCATCAAACTTGCACCCACCACATACCCGCGCGCGCGTATGTTTTCTATCCTATCTATTATAAATTACTTTGTTTGTTACGAATAACGTAGCAACTAGGAACGCAGTTATTATGTAGCAAAAATATACCAAATATACGAGAGAGAATCAGACATAAAAGGAATTTTTTTATTTCTATTTATTTTTTTACCTTATTATTGTGTCAGATAAAGAAAAAAATGTAAATTAAAATCTCAATTAGATATATTAATGTAATTTTCAAATTAATTTAACAATTCACTTTATTTTATTTATATATTTATTTAAAACTTTTTTTTAATACTTTAATTGTTGTATTAAAAACTATATTTTGAAGATAATAATTAGAAGTAAAAAAGAACATATAAATGGAGATAATATCGATACAAAAGAAGAAACTCTATAAGTTTAATCTGATATAAAATTTAAAGACCCGTCTACGATCACCGTGCGGCTGCAAGTTGCATCGTATTACCGCAATGTTTGTTAAATTTTCATCATCGCGCGCCATTTTGCTGCTACGGCCTTGTATGGTGTAGAATAGCGCGCATAATATTATACGATAAAATCAAATGCAGGAACGAGAGCACGGGAGAAAGAGAAAAAGAAAGGAGGAAAAGAGAGAGAGAGAGAGAGAGGAGACAGGCTGGGCTGGATTATTGGCGGGTGTATAAAAAAATAAAAAAAAAAGGAAGCAAACGGAGAGTGCCTGGGTTAGATGAGAAAGGTCCTAATCTATTTTCAGGACGACCGAGCACGCCACCGCCAGCAAAAAGGCTGACCACCGTGTGGCCCTCCTCGTACAACCCCTACAATCCGAAAAGGACAGAGAGACCACCTCCACCGAGTGAGGAGAGGGTTGAGAGGCCCGAGCAGAAGCTACGTGGTGGCGAAAGTACAGGTGAGGCTTGCATTCTCTCACCAGGCCCTCCCTGCTTTCCCGTTTTTTCTCTAATTATCTCGCGGCTGCCATTTTAAGCGCCCCCTTTCATTCGCGTCCTTGCTTTATTCGACCATTCCTGCTTTCGTGGCACTAACCCGGTTTCTGAAATATGATTTGAGCGATATCATGCGCTCTATTCTGCACCATTCATCCGTATACACAGGCCGAGAATCGCGAAAATCGTCAATCTTGTATTATGTATCTCTAGATTAGCTATCAGTATAGAAATACGCGCAGAATTTATCAGTGTCGAGAATAAACGCGAGAGAGTAATTGTAATATTAACAATTTACAAGAGTGAAAGGACCGAGAAAAAATTGTAGCTGTGACAGAGAAATGTGTCCTCAAAAGTATAGTCAAGAAGAGAATTCTAGAAAAATGGAGATGTATATCTTTTCTTTAAGATGCAGTTACTTCATATGCTCACGTTCGCTATATTCATGGAACTGAAAAAGAGATGTATCTCTATCCGACAGTATTGACTATACACTTTACGGGCACTGGAAATATATGGGACGCGTTCCAGATATATCGGAAAATATTTCAAGAAACAAAATTAATGGATTTTCTCTCTTTCTCTCTCTCTCTCTCTCTCTCTCTCTCTCTTTCTCTCAAAGTTCAAATTTTTAATAGAGTTTACAATAATATATATAATGATTTTCAAGAATTAAAGTTTCAAAAATAAAAATAAGATTGCAATAATAGACATTTGCAGAAAGTTCATATAAAATTTACAAATACTATAGATTTATGAACAAAATCTCATCAAAAATAATTAATGTCAATCTTTCCTCAATTATTGATTATCTAGACTTTAATTCTTCCACATTTATTAAAGTATATACAGAATATATCAACTGTCAAATATTTTAAACATTTCTTAAAATCGACATGTTTACGCGATTGTCATTAATTATTTTGCATGTTTTGCAACTCTCAGTATTCTATCCTTGAGTTATTACTTTAATAATAATTTTCATTTAAGTTTAAATTTTCAAAAATTTAAATTTCAAATTTTGTACAAAATTGTCTAATAAAATAATCTTTAAAATTTATTGGATTACAGATATCATTTATACTTTAATATATTCACAAAATATGGATATGCAACACCGAAATATAGTAATCTTAAAATATATTTGCCATTCATGCTAAAATATTAAAAATATAAATACGAGAGATTTTTTTAATCAAAATGCTCATATATGTTGCATAGATTTTTTTTATTTCATATACCTACATTTGTAACATTTTTTATATATGTAATAATATATTTATATATATGTACACACATATATGTATGTAATCTATTTATTATTACAGCAATTTTATTTTTGTAACAATTTGCTTACTATAGATTTTATATTACGGACTTGATATGAAAAAAATTGTCTGCTTTTGAAGATTCAAGATATCTATTATTTTTCACAAATTTTTGGAGAAAATATTGCAGTAAAAATCACAATATAATTTTTGTAATCGTGAAATATATTATAATATTAATATATAAAAGAAATCACGATATATTTTATTCCATAATATTATATATACTACATTTTATTCAAATATTTTCACACACAAAAAATGTGCATAATAACAAATAATAAAACAAATGTAAAATTTACAATTTTTAGAGTAATAAATATTATAATGTCTATAATTTAAAAAAATATCTAATGTTATATTCCAGCGTAATAAACGTTGTGAAAGAAGATGTATTTTTCATGTAATTTGTACTGTAAAATTTTCTCCGTGTGTAACGAGCACGTTCTTATCGTTATATATCTTGTAGTCATGGCTCCTTCGATACCATGATGAGATGGCGCAGTCGTGCCTGCCTTGACGAAGCTCGAAATAGACGAATAGGTGCTCCGATCGTTAACGAGATAACGAGCTTTAGCGAAATGGCCTGAAAAGCCATTTCGTTCCGTTGCTATTAAATTCAGGCCGGAAACATAGCATGCCAAGATGGAACCCCTAATAAGATATTTACTCTTTAATAACTAATGTAGGGCATTGTGCGATTACACTAACTGCCAATAAATAATACGGTATATTTGCTAAGAAATCGCTTATTTAGATAATGTTATTTGCGATGAATTGCCTTTCGTTTAGAATTATTTTTTTCTAAGGTCAATCAAAATTCAAATGAAAATGTTAAATTTTGGTTCAGATAAATGCAGAATTATTGCAATTCAGATTTTACAGGTAGCTTCTAAAAATGCAACATGTTTTCATAAAAGATTTTTGTTTTATATTCTTTTTTT
Organism: Nylanderia fulva; assembly: GCF_048542155.1. Classification (NCBI taxonomy): domain Eukaryota; kingdom Metazoa; phylum Arthropoda; class Insecta; order Hymenoptera; family Formicidae; genus Nylanderia; species Nylanderia fulva. The sequence continues at coordinate 4,235,115 of NW_028189622.1, forward strand.
ATAAACTGGAAAATTGAAAATCTCACAGTGACAGAGTTAAATCGATATTTTCAAAACAAAATATCGCGGCGAATTGTTTGCGTCAAATTCGATAAGATTAATTGCATCTTCAAATAAATTGCATCAGATCCATTTCGAGCGTGGAAAAAAATGATCTTCACGCAGTATGTACACTATACTCACAGTATAGTGCGTATCGTCACGTGCGCAGATATATTAAGCCAAGTAACGAACGTCAATTTTCATTGTAACATTTGTTACTTTGTTATTGCAATACAAACGACCACGCGTGCTCCATCCATAACAAAATCTCTAGGGCGTTATTACACAGTAAATGCGTGTCAACCATGAAGCATTGCATGTGCGTCTGCCATTTGTTTTCATTCATTAAGGACTGTTAGCGGTGTAATAAATTACTTCATCAAGACAAGGTAGAATGCTAAATCATAAAAGTAAGCGTCATAGTTTTTATAAGATCTCGTAAGCGTCATAGTTTTTATAAGATCATTGACATTATCGAAATTATTATTTTTTCTAATTTTTAAAAATTTTATAATATATATTAAATAAATTTGTATGAGAAAGGAATAATTTTACTTTTTTATAGAACATTTCATGTGCAACATTATTTATTTACGCGATTATCATGTTATCTCTTATAAAATATGAACAACACAATTCAATTTCATAAAAAAGCTTGCGCGGAAGTCACAAGGCACGTCCACTCGGATATGTTAGAGTGATTGGCTAACATAGCCTGGAGTGGGCGAAACGTACGTAAAGTTTACTTCAAAGCGAACAAATTCCGATCTGAGACGGTAAACTGAAAAAAAAAAAAAATAGATAAAAATTACACATAATCGCACATGTGACAATACGGATTTCCATATTTATTTTGACATCAGTTATGACAAATGAATTTTCTTAAACTCAATTTTTAAAGATATTTTATGATGACAAGAGCAATGTGTCACCCATTATAAAAAGAGAATATAAACGATTGTAAAAGACATCACAGAATGCCCAACTTCAACTATCAACGCGAAATATACGTATTAGCGGAGGGACAAAAATATTTCATGAAAAACGAAGTTATATATCAAAATTTTTATTTTACAAATGCCTTACTGATAGAGGGAATCGTCGATACGGACGATGCATTCGAAAGAAAAATGCAACAATAAAAGGGGCACGTTGCTGTGGTTGCATGTCGAGACGGCGAAGTTCAATTTATTCATGCACCGCTTTTGTACAACGCATTAAAGATGCAGCAATGACCTCTATTCCCAACACGGCGCGGCGGCGCTCTCTCGCGCAGCGGAGACCCGTACCATATTTCACTGTGTTTTTCTACGGCTTTTCTCTGTTGTTACATCGCGCTCTACCGTCGTGAATATTTAATCTAATAAAATAGTGAAATAAGTCCGCGCGCCAGAAACGCTTCTGCGCCGCGCAGCACGTGCGCCAGCTTTCTTACGACCGGTTGCAGCTGCAACTGCGGCAGGCTTCGTCGCGGCATAAGGCACGATGGGAGGAATATTATTCCATATCAGAGAATTTTCCGCGGAGAAATTCCTATTCCGCTGATCGATTTCGGCGGGTCCGTCTTGTGAATTGTTTATTAGTAAAATAAACCGCATGGTTACGTTTTTTTGTAAAATTATTTCTCGCCGGGTTCCATTAATATCGAATATACTCGTACAGTTTTTATAAAGACGATGTGTAATACCTTAATTCACAAAGTTAAGAGAGTGAGAGAGAGAAAGAGAGAGAGAAATGTTAATAATTAATTTTATATATATTTCTCGAATAGCAACTAAAATATACACGCTTTTTTCCTTGATATAAAAATTGCATGTATTCTTTTTTCTTTTTATTTTTGTTTAAAATTGCAAATTTTTACCAACATTATTTATATCAATATTAAAATGCGATACGTGTGAGTTTGAAAATGTTTGTAAAATGAGTCGTGTTTAAACTAACTTTAAGCTGCAAAATAATATTTCATTCGATATGTTTATACATTCTAATAATTAATTACAAACGCGTTGCCAATCGTCAAGGACGTGTTGTAGACGAAATAATAGAATTTGCAAATACATGAGATATTGAATATAGACTGCTAATTCCGGCCTGAATAAATGTCAGTATCAGGCGGTTTGTAATGATTAGCAAACATATCGGATATACTCGTACAGTTTTTATAAAGACGATGTGTAATATTTTAATTCACAAAGTAAAGAGAGAGAAAATAGTAATAATTAATTTTATATTATATTTCTCGAATAGCAACTAAAACGTACATGCTTTTTTCTTTGGTATAAAAATTGCATGTATTCCTTTTCTTTTTATTTTTGTTTAAAATTGCAAATTTTTTACTAGCATTATTTATATCAATATTAAAATGCGATACGTGTGAGTTTGAAAATGTTTGTAAAATGAGTCGTGTTTAAACTAACTTTAAGCTACAAAATAATATTTCATTCGATATGTTCATACATTCTAATAATTAATTGCAAACGTGTTGCCAATCGTCAAAGACGCGTTGTAGACGAAATAATTGAATTTGCAAATACATGAGATATTGAATATAGACTGCTAATTCCGGCCTGAATAAATGTCAGTATCAAGCGGTTCGTAATGATTAGCAAACATATCGGCGTCAAATAGTGACATCATGATATCACGTATATATATAGAGTGTTCGAAAATTCTCGCATTTCATTTCAATTATGAATTTATAGATTAACCCGCAGGTCTGTTTTAAATTTCTTGAAAGGAAATCGTATCTCTTCCTCAATTTCAAAAATATCTTCATGATTTAAATCGAGTTCTCAAATTGAAATTTACTATTTTCTATTCCATATTAAATATAAAATATATAATTTAGTTGCATCCCTTAATTGCGCTTGAAAAATGGAGTTTTTTCTAAATCTCTTTAGATATCTAGAAGTTTGTAAGCAAGGGAATGTTGCATCCCACGTATACTTTAAGGAATATCGGTTAGAGTCTCTGGAGAAGTAGAAGAGGATCGGTAGAGAAAGTGCGATAGAGAATTTTGGACACCCTGTACACAACGCGTTCGCACAAGGATACGCATTCATGCTCTCGTATCTGCTACCCTGAAATATGCATGGGCATCTCTTAGTACGTTTAGGAGGAAATTACGTAGGAACAACACGCGCGGCCTCCATAGCATCCTGTTAATATTAAGTACACCTCTCTCGCATTATCCTCAGGTACTAGATACTACCGGGCGTAGCCACCTGCCAGTAGTCGTGCTTTTAGCTGAGCGCGCCCCGACGTACAAAGATACGCATGAGTGCGTCAGCTGGCAACAAGTCTATATGGAAATTAGCGAAACTTAAACTCCTCAAATATTATATGGTATATACCTGACTATCGAGAAAGTTGTCAGTATAAATTTTATTTATTATCAAATATTTTTCCTTAAAATTTTATATCCAGTTTTCTATGACACGGTATAAATTTTATCCGCAATTTTTCCTGCAGACATGTTACATCCTTCGTACATGATATATGCTATTTTAATATAATATTTAATATTTTTGTAATCGATTCTAATGCAGCTCTCAGTAATGTAAAAGCCATTGCACGGCCATTCGAGAATTAAATTAAGAACATTGGTATTTCACGAAAGTTAACAACACGTGTTGGATATGAAAGGCTGTAAACGTGTTATTAAAACGATAATGCGTTCCAAGAACTTTCTACAACTGCGAGCTGGGTGTGGTTCATGACGTTTAGTTCTCAGTAATTTCATTTATTAACTGAATTAGTTGTTATGTTATATAATTATAGTAATACTTTCGAACAAATGTTATTTCCCCAATTAATCAGTCACATGCACACTGAAATTTAAAATTTTTAATTGACAAGGCTCGTGAAAAAATGCTGAAATATTACAATGATTATTTTTAAATAAAAAATAAGAAAAAAGAAAGAAAAAATGTATGTTAATACTCAATTTTTTGTAACAACGATTCAATAGGTTTTTGTCATTAATTTTATTTTCGACAAGAAATTTTGATTGTTTGCTCGCCTAATTAATTACAAATTGCTTCAACACGCAACCAGTAAAATAAAATAATATATCTTATATTACACTAACAAAAACTTTTAAAGGAATTGATCGTATGCTATCGATAGTGCTTTAATCCAAGATCTCGGCGTATACGCAAAACTTCCTTAAGGAAGATTTTAATTAAGCCGTTTCGTGCGGGAAATCTTTTAAACGTTCTGCGCGGATTGAACGCAGATTTTAACAACACCAAGTCTGGTTGCATAAAATGGAGACTAAAACGTGCAACGTGAGTTTTGCTGTGCAAAACAAGAGATTGCAGGCACAGAACGAAAAGGAAAAAAAAATGAAAACTTCCCGAAGTGGACGATTTGCGATAAAACAATTTCATTTAAATGGCTCTTGTTTAAACGATTCACAAAACATGCGCGCGCGTCATCGATATCGGTATACATATCTACTACTCGCAGGCGCGAAGAAACGATCCGAGAAATATAATTTTTCTCGACTATACATTTGTGTGTAAACGATAAATAAAATTCTTTTTTCATCGCGTTTATTTCTCATTTCGCAAAATTCGCCGTTTTGGTCCGCGTAATTTTTGTTCGTTTTTTTTTTCTCACTATATGCATCTTATAATTACATACCAATGAAAATGTGTTTGTGCTCAGAGAGGCAAGGAATGGAATTTAATTACTTCTTGTACGTTCTTTAAAGTTAACGTAGTAACGGGCGCGCTTTGTATATCCTGTAACTTCGGTACCTCTGTATTTAGAAACAGCCCGCCGTTAAGGATGCTGCGAATGCATGCATAGAGTATGTTTTCCCGCGTTCCTTGCAAATGCAGTTTCATTCCAATTCCTGCCTGTAGTACTCTCAATAATGCCGTTTGACGAGCAGTTTACGCCGTTAATAGCAGTCCCGCATTGTTTCCCTCTCGATTCCGAGGAATTCCGGAATACCCTCGTGCCTGTTTGCGCGCGGATAGTCTTTTAAAACGAGATCGAGCGCGCATTTATGTATATATTTGCTCGAAAAGTATGCTCTGATCAAATAACATTCGATGAACTTCAAGTTCTTGTTATGGAAAATTGTGTCGGCATTCATTGCTATTCATTGTTGCCCTTTAATTATACCAAACAGCTTTTGACAATTCAAATTTCCAATTATGTTTATAATTGTTTTCATTTAAAATCGAGAATTTATTTGAAATAATATCTCGTAGTACGAATGCGAGCATTAACCACAACAGCTTTACCATCGTTTTTCACAGTCGTAAGAATTCGTGTGTTACTATATTACATTATCAAATATCTCGGTTGCTACTTTCTTTATCGCTCGTGTAATTTTAGAGACTTCCTAGAGAGGATCATCGGGTTAAAGCGACGCAATATCCTAACTCAATGCGCAAAATCGAGAAACGGAGGAGGAATATCTCGCAGCTGTGTTTTTGCGAGGTTTAATTATCCGTAACGCGTCGTCATTACCATTTTGCAAATGTGTGCCAACAGGATACTTAATAACGCCCGGTGTTAATCAAGCCGTTATATCATACAATGATAATTCATTTCATTACGCAGCTTGCGATGGAATTAATTATGCATTCTTCTGCAACGATATATATATATATATTACTTATGATTATTTTTTGCCTTTGTGTTGCATAGAAATATCACAATTTAACGAACAAATATGTTACAATTGTATAAAATAATATGTATTGAGGGTAAATATTAGCTCTATTAATTCAACTTGTATTTTATTCGATAAACTGAAAATAATTAATCCATCTGACGGAAAAGATCGGCATTAGAGTTAAGATTATGCTGTGATTTTGTAAACATTTCTTGGAGCTCTCACGTCTGATCGTAAGAACATAAGGTGCAGAGTTGAGAGTTTAAACAGAGTCTTCGATCAAGAGCCATGAAACGACCAAAGTCCTGCGAAATCCTTTGCTATCCCAAAGGACTCAACTTTGCTTCTAAACTCCGTCCTTCCCTGTAGCTAATCGTTGAGACTTAACGTCAACCTAAAGCCTATTAAATCAAGCATCGAGAACATCCTTCTTTTAACAACAAAGTAGCACTTTGTAACGCGCAGGAAAATATTGAAGCACGCATTTCACTTTAAAATTGAAAGTTACAATAATAATTTCTATTTAATTCGCGTCAAACATAAATAGATCCGACACTTCTTAGAGTGTAAATTGTTTTCATCGATGCTATTTTAATTAATACAGAATTATATTCAAAAATACAGGCAGGGTTTGTTTCTATAATTTTTGGGAGATTTTTACGTGGGAAAGCTAAAAGGATTTTATGATTTCGTAAATAGTTTGCCGTTACATCTTTCGCTATTGCAAATGCATAAGTCATTCGCTTCGATCGCACCTAAAAAAAAATCAGGTACAGCGCTTTTAACCTTCCATCATGGAACTTTTACGCGGCCTATAAAATCTGCTGCGCCGTTCGACAGCTAAATTATGCGCATATATATCGATCAACAACGCGTACGCGCAAATATACGTCATACAAACACAAGTTATAAAGCGTAAAACTTCGACGTCCGTATTTACGGTACGCGCGAATGCATTTGTTATCGAATCTCGACGTCGGAATGAGAATGATCGCTCTGATGGACGGATAATGGAATATTTAACCGCGATTTAAAGCGTTTTCTGATGCGCTCAAGTTTTGGCCGGAATTACTTCCGGCAATTTTCCATTCAACTCCATTAATACATGAGGTTAAAATCTATACCACACGGCAATTTCGCTGATATCATTTTCTATGACTTCACGATAACTTAGAATAATTCGATAAAGTGCTCCTTTTATGGTATGCTGCACATTAATGACTCAATTTCTTAGAAACATTCATTTATGATTTCTGTATAAGCTAAGCTATATCGTGCTCTTTTTTCGCAAACATTGCACTCGCTGATATAAATCATCGATCCTGGCACGTTTACTCGATTTACCAAACACGATTTTAGTGAGAAGGAAAAAGCATGCAATACCTGTTGCTCGATAGAGTTATCGAACCTAGAGATAGATATCTGATGCCTCGGTGGTATTGTGTGAGCACACAAAAACGACAGAAAATATTATCCGTTTTATTTCTTAAAACCTTTAATTTAGAATCGTTGCGTTATATGTAAATTCTCGAAATTATGTAAATAATTTTCATGTCTCCGAGTTTCGCGGCAATATAATTTCGTTAAGCAATACAGATGTGCGATCCTAGAGATGAATAGTAAGTTGAAGAAGCGTTGTTTCTAAACAAAGGTAAGCACACCAGGAAGTACTCGACTGCGCTTTGCTTTCAAGATACGTTTTAACTACCCGCACAATACCAAACACTCCTAAATATGTTTAATTAGCTTCTCTATATATGTATTGTGTAATATATAATACCACACTCGACCTGATATAAATTCGTGTGCGTGAATGCCCTCTGTCAAAAATATGTATGTCACTTACATTTTCTGCGATCATATCATTTTTCGCAGCAAACGAAGAAGAATACACCTGTTGCATGGTATCGTCGATAGGCTTATCGGCAATCCGCTCATATAAAGAAGCTTGAGAAAAAATATCAATATGTATGTCTTAGAATATTACTTAGGTTGCATGATATGGTATTAATATATTTTAAATATAACATATACCTATATGTGCAATATCTAAAAAAGAGAAATTATAGGTACAATTCAATTGATATAAGATCGAGATAGAAATCTCGAGATTAAAATTAGTTATGTACTGACCCGATTAAGCGAATCGTACTATTTATTTTTATGCATTATGTAATTTAAATTTATCTTCTCGCAAAACCGGATTATAACGATCGATACGAAGCGCGAGTCCAAGTTAAATATTACGTTATTTATTCACGTAATCGTACAATAATTTTGCACACAAATCAATTTGCTTTTACATCACATCATGAATACGCAATAGGAAATAGGATATATTTTGCGTTTGGCGGTGCATTTTTTCCAGTCAGTTTTCACGTTTTCTCGGTTAATTAATCCACGAGGTACCTGCAAGTTTTAACCTTGCATTTTATCGAATTACATTCGTTGAACAATTATACATATTTATGGAATCGGTTACAAGATATATAATTGTGGCTTTTTTCGTTTTCCGTACAAATAATTTCCGCATTTCTTCCTAGCAAATGTGTCGTGTCTTACCGGTAACGCGACTTAATCAGGAATTCAGTATTCGCGATATCACGCTCCGTGCACCGGAAACAAGCGTTTTTCCCCGTGTCATTCCACAAACATCCAGCGAGGGAGCTTAAGGTTGACGTCACGATGCGGGCGTATACCTTTTACAAGAGCGCACCGGTTCGCCCCCGCTTTTTTCGTCTCGCTGTCCTTTTTGTTTTCGGACTACGTGTACGAGTCAAGCCTGTAAAAACGGCGACACAAACGCTCCATTACTCTTCTTCTTGTCCCACATGTGTTACTGCGCCGCTTCGCGTGCAATTACACATAAGAGGGTAAAAAGAGGAAAAAAGAAAGGGAGAAGAAAATCTCTTCTCTCTCTCTCTCTCTCTCTCTCTTGTTCTCCAGCCCTCAAAGCTTTTTTATTTTTGTCATTTGTCCAACGTATATATACGGACTTCCTTTCGTGTCGGCACGTGAGGAACCATGTGTCGCGAGATGTAATTAGGCACAGTACTAACGTAATTCGTCGAAAAACGATGCAGCACATGCAACGTCTCGCGTGAAACGTTATTAAGTCATGAATGTTACGGATGAGTTTTTGTAACGCGACTTACATATACATATGCAGAATGTCCCAACCTTACTGTACCATACGTTTATCGGAGATTTCTGAGATTGTTATTTGGAGACGATTTTTTCTCAGCGAAAATGTCGAGGAAAGTTCTTTTAATGTTCCCAATTTTTGAAATCATGTATTTTTGTATAACTAAGCCTTAAATGAAAATTATATTAACATAAACTTTACCTGAAATTAACTTAAAAAATCTAGTTTTGTTAATAATTTAGAAATAAATATTTTTATCGGCTCTCAATACAAAGAATATAAATATGACGTTTTCTAAATCGGCCAACAGAGCCAAAGCACGAAAAATTAATTATTCGGAACTGTATCTCTTGGTTTGAGATCACAAAGTTCCATCCAGCGACTTTTCGTACCTATATTTTTCGCGCCTATTTCTCCATATGTAAGTTTCGAGATTAATTTATATATGGAACTTTGTGATCTCAAACCAAGAGATACAGTTCCGAATAATTAATTTCTCGTGCTTTGGCCCTGTTGGTCGATTTAGAAAACATCGTGTTAATAATTTAGTTTCACAAGGCTTAGTAGATAAAAAAGCTTTTATTTTCAATCGTCTCCGAATCGCCTGAAGAATGGGTCTGAGACACGGGGGTAAAAGTATACATGACATATACATATAGTATACGTATATACAGGGTGTCCGGTAACTAACGGACCAACGATTACAAATGGATTCTTTGGTCAATTTGGGAACGATTTTTCCTCAGCGAAAATGTCGAAAAAGGTCATCATTTTTTACAACTTTCCAATATTTGTCATTATGTATCTTTATAATTAAGCCTCAAATTAAAATTTTATTATAGTAAACTCTACCTGAAATTAACTGAAGAATGTAATTATGTTAGACTTTTAACTCCAAAACGTTTAGTTTTCAAAAGACCCATTTTTTTCAATCGCTTATAACTTGAAAATTATTGACTTCTCAACATTTTTGCTAAGGAAAAATCGTCTCCAAATTGGCCAGAGAATCCACCCTTAATCATTGGTCCGTTAGTTACCGGACACCCTGTATATTCTTAACGATGAGAGACGCGTCCGTTCGATCTTTTTAATTTTCCGCCTCCGAGAGATCCAATTTTTCTCCTCAAAGATTAATCTCGTACACGGTTTGTTGTTACCGCGATCGGGACGCGGCATATTCATTCTTGGAATTAATGTTCCACGCGGCACTCTATTCGCTTTTCACGCTGATCTGGATATATAGTACGGCCCCCGCGTGTGCTTTAAAATTAAAATCCGTCTGCTTTATCGCCGGTCTGCTTCCGTACCTCGGCCGACGAGCGAGATTACACGTCGTTTCGCGGATTGATGACTGAAAATATACGAAAAGCGTAATCCGCGTCGAGTCGGCACGTAATATCCGGCGTGGCGCCAAATCTTTTGAATGCTTTCAAATAGGACGCCCATCTCGCGCGGCGTTATCATGAATGAGCGCGTGTATGCACCACGCATCGCATATATGCATCGTAAACGAAGCTATTGGATGGGATGTAAAAATATGGACCATCGAATGTTACATAATGCAATAGTGTTTTGAGCATCGTTCGGGGAAGGGATTCCCTTCTATTTGCACGAAATTCGTTAAATTTGAGAAATATGGTGAAAAAAAAGTTACGCGTGTAAACTAAGTGATCCGGAAGTAATTGTTATTTAAATTCTTTTTCTCTCGCAGCCATTTATATGCGCGTCTACTTTTTGCTTGCGACGAACACACAGCTGTTTATTGGGAATGTATTACGATAAAAAATAATAAACGCGATACGTCTCGATTTTAATTAAAATCCCAACTAAATTTTAGTGATTTGTTCGTTAAACAGTGAAAACAATAGGGATATTTGCGTCGCGTTTGCTAGGTAATAAATTACACCGTCATGCGTATATTAATATTCTCTCTTTTGAATGAGAAATGCACGGATTTCCAGCCGTCACTCATATTTCTATTATATATTATACATTAATAAATGCATTTCCATCGAAATATATTAAGAGTACTAATTTTACTTTTGTTTTCCACAACTTGATAAACGGATCACCGTTGGAAAAAAAGATAATTTTACAAACTATATATATATATTTTTGAAAGTATACGAGAAATTGATTAAATTCTTATCTATAATGCTTAAATTTATGTATAGCATCCGGAAACTCTCCCGAAAGTTTTTCGCGGTAATAAAATATCGCGTGCCAAATTCACGAGGGGAAAATTTCGTATAGGGAAAGTTATATACATATATCCCCCACAATATTCTATAAGTATATTATCTTGTTAGTATATTATAATACTATATTATTTTCCTATACTTATACGTATTTAGATCGTCTTTGTAACTGGATCGCATAAAACGGTCGCAATATATCTTTCGTATCTTCGCGTAGAGAAAAGTGCAAGATTTATCACGTCAATTTACATTATTCTCGAGGTAATCGAGCCCCATTTTTCTGCCGCATGATAAAAGCATCCTCTGCATCCTGTGTTCGACGATACCTCAAGTTCGGATTCGTACGCAAATCACACAATACGGCGAGTGTCGCCAAGAGCAACCATCTGCGAGACATATATCTTCGTCCGCGCTCTCAAGGGGTAGAGAAGGTGTGTAGCGAGTAGAGGGAGAAAGAAAAACCCCCATCCTTTTTTATTCCCTTCGCATCTACACTTTGCATACTCCGAGCGCGTTACCTTTCCCCAATCTTTTCTCGCACCCTGCTCGGGCGAGCTTAACACGATGTAAGCCGCATACCGCGGGTATAACCGCGGTTTCCGGGAGTTTCGGTGCTATCTGTATCCATAAAGAATGTAAGCTCGCGCACGCCAGAGAAGGAGGAGAATCCTTCCTTCCTTCCTTCCTTCTTTCGCCCGTCGCGCAATAACAGCGACTCTCGGGATCCGAAATTTTCATGCATAGGATATAAAGCATAAACGACGACTTCATCATCCCCTTCCATCTTTCTTGGTCTTTCTCCCTCGTTGCTCTTCCCTTTCTTCCCTCGTCTCCTTCCTCATACTGTCACAGTCGAGCTCTTTGGATATTTTGACTGTCGTGCTTCGCGTGCAATTTTCTCGTGAAACGTTTCTGGTTGTTCTACGAATACGTCAATATATGAGGGAAAAGCGCGCGGAAGAAAATCAATGGGCTTTCCGGAAGAGGACGAGATCGAGAAAAGGTAAATGTAGTAGAAAATCGTATGGGGTTACCGTATACTCTTTCTCGACCGTTCTCGTCAAAGAAATGCCCACCGCCAATAATATCGCCGGCCTCGATTTTTGCATTACGTTTGCAGCAAGCTGGCTGAAATGGGAAAGCTCATAAAGCGAGGAATGACGTAGACCAATATCGCGGGGAATAAATTTTAAATTTTACAGCAGAAAAAAATTGCTATTAATTTATATTTAAAATATTCATATTTTAAAATTCCATATTTAATAGCAATAACTATATATTAGTTATTTAAATGTCAAAAAAAGCTCGAGTCTCCCAAAAAGTTCTTACTGAAATTAAGATTAGGGATTTTCAACTAGTAATTCTATTCTATCCTAGGATTCTACTAGTATCATTCTCGTCATACGCTTCATATTTCACTGATCCTTGTGCTTTCACTTCACGTACCGCACGTTCTGGATATCTTATTTTCGTGTTCAGACATATTTCTTATCGTACATTTTCAATGACGTACATTTTCGAATCCGAAATAAAAATATCTGATCTCGTCAAATTTGTTCAACTTTGGGGATTCATGCTTCTTTACGTTGAGAATCGCGAAATATCATTCGCTTGACTGTTATCTAATCAAATATCGGCACAATATATGTATATCTTTTTTTTTTTTTGCGCTCATAGTGATCGACATAGTTTTACGAAACTGCAGAATATAATCGGGAAATTCAAAAACGTTATATATCAATATGTATATGTTCAAAATGTACATATATGAGAGGCTGTGGACGCTATTTTTGCGATATATTTGCGATTATAAGAGACACGTACTAAAATCCTTTGTGTAAATTGTGCACACTGGATGCACTTTTTATATTTGATCGTAAAAGGAATTTAATATTCATTGCACCAGCTCGATTTACGATATGACAAAAGCACTGTAATTACTTTTTTGAGCAGTATTTGTGCGTACAATATTAAGCACCAGAGATAATCCCAAATAGCAAAAACCACGTTGCTATATACAGATAATTTTTTGAAAGAAGATTGCAAAAAATCTGCATATATATAATTTAAAAATTATACAGTGTATGAAATATTTTCTACCTCTGCTTCTATCCCCCTTTTTTCCAGTATTAATATTGTAATATATTATTCAAGAGTTTTATATTAAAGCCTTTCTCTTACAAATCAAAATGTAAAAAGTGGCTCCTTAAAATTTAAAACAAGTATTTATTGTTGGGCTAAAGGAGCTTAAATAAATTAAATTCGTGAGTTACATCAGTAATGCTATATAATTATTTAAAAACAAATTTCGACTTTAACATCCAGATCGAAACCAAAAATAAAAATAAAATGATATAACTAGACACACGTTTCAATCCACATCTCGGATTCTTTTCAATGTCATATACATTAACAAAACGCGGAGAGGTTGAATATTAACATAAATGATAACGCAAATTCATTATACAAATGATAAAAACTTAATTGCAAAATTCGCTGCTCAAACATGCTTAAATGCAGAACTTATACGTAAATCCTACCGTTCGCAAATCGACATTCCTTGCCCTTAAATATACTTATTTTAAATACTTGTTTTACTTAGTTAACTAATAATGCGCGTGATTTGCGGAAATATAATATATCATGAGAAAATGTCTGACGTTTCAGGATTCACGAATGCATTTATAAAGAATGTAAAGAAAAAGATACGGGAAAATTTGGAAATTGCTCGATGCTTTTCATTGATTGAGGTGCGCGGTCCGATTTTTTGCCGATGAATTATTAATACATATATTGTACATCACACACGAGCACGAACTGATCTGTAATATAGATATGGTGTTGGATTCTCAATTATGTAGAATTACAGGGTCGCGATCGCCTTTCATGAAATATTAACATTTCAATCCTGTTAATGCAAAATCATTCCTGATCGGAAAATGTAATTTTTCCCGGTAATATCTTGCAACTCAAATAGATAATTATAGATAGCAGGAGGAAGAAGGGGGAAGGAATAAAGGATGGATATTGAGCGAATTATATTCGGTGTAAGAATGTTCGATCATTTATATTAGCATTAATCTAATATAAATCGATATCATTTCTTCCGTCTTTCATTAACTTATATCAAAAAGTGATCAATAGTGTTCAGAGATCAATAAATTAAATAATGCAATTGTCTCAATGCGATGTTTAAAAACTGCACTTTATACGTTATAATGCAGCCGATTCAAAGAGATGTAAAAGAGTTGCAAATTCAAGTTTCGTATTAAATTGAACTTATTGCTAACCGCACTAATGACTACTAATTATAAATAATATCTTAATTGCGTATAACACAAATAGCGCTTTGACCAATCATCCCGATATTATATTGCCGCACTTAATAATATAAATCCATATTTGATTGTATATTATTATGTGATTACTGTTATTACGTAAATAATTTTGGAAAGTGAAGCAATTTTATGCATCAAAACCAACAATTTATATAATTACGATTAATTATTTTTAAAATATATATATTTCAATATATTTTAAAATAGAAGAATCTTTTTATTAAATCATTTTATTTATATCTGTCATTTCCTTTCTTACGTAATATTATATATATTTTTAATACTTTACAATTATGTCACATAATATCATATAATATTAAAAATCCTCAAATCTGTATGTCATCTTCAATAATTTTATTGTTATTAATCATATCATATTATTGAGATTAAAAATAAATTACGCTTCCACTTGAACGAAGCGAATATAATGAAGGATAGATAGATTAGACATTTAATGTATGCAATTTATATATAAATAGAGGGATCATGTTTATCGTTACATATTTAACACGTTGGTTTAATAAAGTGCAAAGTCCGGATATTACTCGCGCAAGATCACTGATCTCGAAAATATGAGGATTTACATCTTTAGTCGCGAGTGGTATAAATATCTCGGCGTTGTCGCGCATCCTGTCCCCTCTCCAGCGTGCGTTTAATGCAGTAAATTGCAAGGTAGCGAATACTATGCTAATGTACTTACTTACGAAGACGGTCCCCGGGCGCGGAAAGTTCTCGAGACAGTCCTGTTTATGATAGAGCCGAGGAACCCCTCGGCCGTTACGTGACTCTTGCGGCACCGGCTTTTCCGCGATACGCCGCCAAGTTTCCAGTCGCTCGGATGCAATGTTAATTGATGGGCGTATCATCAGAGAAGTTACAAAGGAAGCACCAGCAGCGCGTAACGATTTTACACGTCAGATTTTCTTCAATTTGCAAAATAAAATCGCGAAAGAAATATAAGCGAGATGAGGAAAAAAATTATATATTTAATATGATAAGTTATACAGGGTGTCTAGCAAACTCAATGAAAAAAGTTCCCTGACTTTTTCAGATTTTCCAAGACCAGAAATTAATTTTTGCCCTGACTTTTTAGTACTACTTTTTCCAAATATATAATTTGCATATATCCATATGATAAATCGATTAAATGTTAAATTATGAAATTCTTGAGATATTTTTGTTAACAATGAAAAGGTTCGGGAGTTAAAGAAACAAAAATTTAAATCAATTATACAATCTGCATTATGTACGATAATCGAAACAAACATGTCATTATACAATAAATTATTTAAATAATCATTTTTTTATTTATATCATATCAAGTGTTTTAGTTTTGTCTCTATCATATTGAAATAAAATAACACGACGATGAAAATATAAATTAACGAACACGCTGTAGATGAATCGATTTTTAACAACACAGAAAATTAGCGTGCTAGGAGTTAAGGAAAAGTTTATATTTCTTTAATAAAAAATTTCAAATTATTGAGACAAATGTAGAATAATGTGAAAAACTCCAGATAAATAGTAAAATTTCCTGATTTTTTCTCTGACAATTCCAGATTTATAAAATTCCCTGACGATGCCCGGTTTTTCAGATTTCCCTGATCGCTAGACACCCGTTACACTATATATATATATATATATATATATATATATATATATATCTTTTTTCGAGATATCGAAAATGCATGTCGGATTTATTTGGCGATACTTAAGTATTGAAGAGAATTTTTCGAAAGCGTGGGATACATCCATTTAATGTTGCATATATCCCGTAAAATATGCATATTGTGTGTGAATTTTTAAAATCTCCGTCTCCTACGTACTGAATATTTCCGAGCCACTTTCCGAATGGTGGCATTTCGTCGTACGGGTTCTTAAATCTTTATGTCCGCTATTTTGACGAAACGCTCATAGGGAGAGATATACTTGAGATGGCCGTTAATGCTACGCGGATAAAAGATGCCAAGTACGGGCGTGCACGTGCAAAGTTAATTACAATAACTCTCGCGAGAACGGGTAAAAGATCACGCTACATTACCCTTCAGCTTGCCGGCGACATCGTCGAATACGAGCGTGCGATGATCGGTGCAGCAATAGCGCAGTCTGCATCAAAGATGCAGATGTTCATCTCGTGCGATCATTGAAGCAGCCGAATACGGATGAGCATTACAAACGCGCAGTTAAGAGCTGCGAAGCTTCTGTTACAATAACAAATCTATTCGCCTAACAAAGCTGCTCCGGACGTATTAAGATCACGTCTATCCGTTTGCATCAGCGTGCTATTGAAGCACATGGACGTACATGGTATTGCGATTAATCGAAGGAGATTTCGGACTACGCGAGCCGTATCTACTATATATTCCTTACTTTTCTGCATTATCGTTAATAATTGCAGAAATAATTACAATAACAATTGATTAATTACAGTTGATTATAGTCATTAGAAAATGCAAAACTCTCGTTTATTTATGAGACGATTATTATCATTGCATTGTCACAAATATGAGAGATGTAATAATTGTTTCAATTATTTTTATAAATCGTTGTTTTACACATTTTTTCGCGGACATAAACAATCGAAATAAGTAAAATTTATGTAATTGTTATCAAGAAACGTGATAGCTGTACTGTGATACCGATATGTAAGCGAATTTCCTATATCTGTCTGACCATATCGTATCACTATACTACTGCAAGGAATAATGAAATAGAAATTAATTATAAAATTGATTACGTTGAACCATTAGAAAATACAAAATTTGTTTGTTTATTTATGAGACGATCATCATTGTTATAAATATAATTCAAGTTAATTTAATTGTTTTAATCGTTTTTTTTGATAAATAAATTGTTTTAAAAATTAATTAAAAGTTATTTTTTTCTGATCATAAACAATCGAAATATATTAAATTTGTGTAATTATTATCAAGAAACATAATAGTTACTTTAATACCAATATATAAACCAATTTCTTATCTGTCTGCCTATATCGTGTCACTATACTACTGCAAGGAATAATGAAATAGAAATTAATTATAAAATTGATTACGTTAAACCATTAAAAAATACAAAATTTGTTTGTTTATTCATGAGACGATCACCATTGTTATAAATATAATTCAAGTTAATTTAATTGTTTTAATCGTTTTTTAATAAATAAATTGTTTAAAAAATTAATTAAAAGTTATTTTTTTCTGATCATAAACAATCGAAATATATTAAATTTGTGTAATTATTATCAAGAAACATAATAGTTACTTTAATACCAATATATAAACCAATTTTTTATCTGTCTGACTATATCGTGTCACTATACTACTGCAAGGAATAATGAAATAGAAATTAATTATAAAATTGATTACGTTGAACCATTAGAAAATACAAAATTTGTTTGTTTATTCATGAGACGATCATCATTCTTATAAATATAATTCAAGTTAATTTAATTGTTTTATCGTTTTTTGATAAATAAATTGTTTTAAAAATTAATTAAAAGTTATTTTTTTCTGATCATAAACAATCGAAATATATTAAATTTGTGTAATTATTATCAAGAAACATAATAGTTACTTTAATACCAATATATAAACCAATTTCTTATCTGTCTGACTATATCGTGTCACTATACTACTGCAAGGAATAATGAAATAGAAATTAATTATAAAATTGATTACGTTGAACCGTTAGAAAATACAAAATTTGTTTGTTTATTCATGAGACAATTATCATTGTTATAAATATAATTCAAGTTAATTTAATTGTTTTAATCGTTTTTTGATAAATAAATTGTTTTAAAAATTAATTAAAAGTTATTTTTTTCTGATCATAAACAATCGAAATATATTAAGTTTGTGTAATTAATATCAAGAAACATAATAGTTACTTTAATACCAATATATAAACCAATTTCTTATCTGTCTGACTATATCGTGTCACTATACTACTGCAAGGAATAATGAAATAGAAATTAATTATAAAATTGATTACGTTGAACCATTAGAAAATACAAAATTTGTTTGTTTATTCATGAGACGATCATCATTGTTATAAATATAATTCAAGTTAATTTAATTGTTTTAATCGTTTTTTGATAAATAAATTGTTTTAAAAATTAATTAAAAGTAATTTTTTTCTGATCATAAAGAATCGAAATATATTAAATTTGTGTAATTATTATCAAGAAACATAATAGTTACTTTAATACCAATATATAAACCAATTTCTTATCTGTCTGACTATATCGTGTCACTATACTACTGCAAGGAATAATGAAATAGAAATTAATTATAAAATTGATTACGTTGAACCGTTAGAAAATACAAAATTTGTTTGTTTATTCATGAGACAATTATCATTGTTATAAATATAATTCAAGTTAATTTAATTGTTTTAATCATTTTTTGATAAATAAATTGTTTAAAAAATTAATTAAAAGTTATTTTTTTCTGATCATAAACAATCGAAATATATTAAATTTGTGTAATTATTATCAAGAAACATAATAGTTACTTTAATACCAATATATAAACCAATTTTTTATCTGTCTGACTATATCGTGTCACTATACTACTGCAAGGAATAATGAAATAGAAATTAATTATAAAATTTATTACGTTGAACCGTTAGAAAATACAAAATTTGTTTGTTTATTCATGAGACAATTATCATTGTTATAAATATAATTCAAGTTAATTTAATTGTTTTAATCGTTTTTTGATAAATAAATTGTTTAAAAAATTAATTAAAAGTTATTTTTTTCTGATCATAAACAATCGAAATATATTAAATTTGTGTAATTATTATCAAGAAACATAATAGTTACTTTAATACCAATATATAAACCAATTTCCTATATGTCTGACTATATCGTGTCATTATACTACTGACATAAGGAATAACAACGAAATAGAGTCCGACAAGTTAATAATCGATAAAAGTTATGTACGCATTTCATTAAGAATTTTTATAAAATCAATATTTAATACTTATTAGAATATTTATATTTATTACAATGAGATTTATTCGATGATATACTAAACGTCTTAAGATTAAGATCAATGAGATCTTAAGGCAGTTTAATTAAACTATTCGTTTCATGATTATCGCATAACTTTTCTCTTACATTACTCGTGGGTGGAATTTCATAACTAATTAAAGCGGCATTCACGGAGTGTACGAGGGTATGTACAAGAGGATAGGAAGCGCGGAATTAGAGAGAGGGAGTGAAAGGGAGAGAGAGGAGGGAGAGGATTGATACCGTCGCTAGTATCAACGGTCATAATGCGCTTGCATATTTGCGCAGCGCATATGCAATGTACAGCGCAACCGAGCGATTTCAAGCCTTGGCTGAAGGATCGCGTTTCCGCATCAAACAAGAATTACGCGGTACGGCAACGAGAGCGTAACGGCAAACGAGCCGAGTCGTGTCTGCTCGAAGAAACGAGAAGGCAAATTTTATTACATACCGTCGCAAGTTTGTAAGCAGGCATCGAGCTAACGTAAAAGACGAAGCGTTAACATCTTTATCGTGCGTCTCGGTACAAGTAGTCTGAAGAATTACTATTTGTATATTTGAATGGAAAAAACGAATAGGAAAATTATGTTCGCAATGAATAAAATCGCCATTAGAATATATCGTCTTTAAAAATCCGATCTTTTTACATATCGCTCAATTTTCTTCTCACTATAAACATTATAGTTTCCTATTATTTTTTATATCCTCGATACACTAAAATATAGAACAAGTTAAGTAGATGACAATGTGATACGATCAGACGGATTGCTGATTTTATTCTATTAGCATCGTTTTTCTCGATAACAATTAAAATAAAAATATGTCTGTCGAATTTTTTAAGGGCCTAAACATTTTCAGAATTTTGCGGAAAGCCTTTTCTCTCCTAATTGTGTATCTAAATAGTGACTTGAATATGTGAAAGAAGGGAGAAAAAAAAATAATTTTTAGCTTACATACATACGTTACGTATGCATTATACGTGGTATTTTATACACGAGAATAGTACGTCGATTGTTTAGTCTTTGTAGAAGACAGTCGAGTGGTACAAAAGTATGTATGTACAAGCCTGCTCGTTCCATGTCCGTTCGTTCATTTCGAGCTAAGTGCACTTTGCGAATAATCGCAGCGTGAAGCGAGCGTCGAAACGTGCATGCGACGACGATTTATCCTCTTTCTTGTTGCGTTACATATATATATATATATATATATATATATATGTATATATACACCTAGTCCCTACATTTTCTTTCCCTTCTGCCGTATTCTATCTCTCCCTCATGTTTGCCCTCAACAAGGCGGAAAAATGCTTTTCCGTTGCGGGATCTTCTTTTTTTCCCTGGCATCAAAGTGGCGATCAAGGACGCGAAAAAACACCGCCGTGAAATTTTCCGGTTCGCTTCAATTCGCCTCGCGAGCACGACGATGTCGTCTGCCATCGTTCTTGACACGCGTCTGAATGCACAAGTGCAGTCCGGCGTGTTTCTTTATGCACGTATATGTTCGCGATATACACTTTATTTCTTCATAGACACAAATATATTCTTAGAATGAATATATTTTTTATAAAATTTAGAAACGGGAAAACTATTAAATTTAAGTAAACCTGTGTTTATACAATATATTTGTGCGAAAAATACATTATTTTCGGAAACTAGTGCGTGCTAGTGATAACATAATTATTATTGGTCGCCAACGTAGAAATATTGTTTTCGTAATATAAACTATATATCAAATGCATTATTCGGGAGGAAAGGAGAGATTTATAAATATGTTAAAATATATGTAGAATATTTACAGTTTAACTCTGATCTACTGCACGCAATTATTTGGACAATGCAAAACAGTCCACCAAGTTTATTCAAGTACATGCAGTTGAGTTATTAAACAAGTTGAGGACATTTGTTCTTTCTAATCATAATGTGGGCCGTTTATGCTGTACAAATGCCACACTTAATCACCTATACAGCCGCGTTCCGTGTGATGAATGAACGCCAACGTAAATGTGGCCAACGCGTGAGACCAAGAGGTATTATTAGTCTTCCTCATTACAAATTATCACGAATGCAACTTGTTAAAGTACAACCGCGCCGTGTCCGCTGACGATCATCGTGTCACGTGGAATATATGTATACGCGTCGTTTGCGTTAATGTATTCGAAATGTCGAAAAAATTAAACTCGTTCGTTACTAATGATAAGACACCTATATGTAAAAAACTCGATCGCGCGTTTTTTCCAGCGATATTTTTCTATGTGTCAGCGAAGCTCGGGTATACAACCTAATTGTATTGTTTGCGCCATATTGGCGTGTCGATATTATTGGATTTTATCTGCATGCGTAAAATATATTCACAAGTTAAATACAGACATTCAACGTATCGAAACATTGTATAGATAGCACACACGGGACTTTTCACAAGCATTTTACAAATAAACAAAAAGAAGATCGAATATCAATATGTTTGAAATATGATTATCGATTATTAAATGGATTAACAACATGCCTTTGCATTTTACAATTCCCACGATATTTCGTCGTTACACTTTCCATTCTGTTAATACGGCGTACGATTATCATTTCAAAATTTGTAATATTTAATATTTATATAATTGGAGATGTATTTCATTTATAGTATATATATTATCTGACAGTAGTTTTCATAATTCTCGTATACCATATATTATACGTACATGTCAACGTGTCAAAAAAAAACGCCGCTCTAGTTTCTGGTAATTTGCTCTCGTTGTAAGAGGGTCAGTCAAGGGAACTGTCGAGTATCTTCACCCCGATTTCCCAAGACGCAAATGGTCTTAACCTCCGTGCACGAGTCCGACTCACATACAAATGCCGTCTTTAAGAACCCTTGCTGTATACAGGGTGTCACTTAAAGACCGTCCACCAAGTTATTTCTTGCCAAAAAAATAAGTTGAAAAGTACTGAACAATTGTTTTTCTATAACACTTTATTAAAGAGTAATTATTGTATAAATTACGGTTCGCCTAGTAATTTGTGTTCATGCATACTGTCAGAAACGCGGTTCCTAACGTGCACCAGGCTAAAATTCGGCGTTTTTTTTAGCCGTACTTTAATCAATTATTATAATTATTCCTTTATTATGTATGATAGAAAGAAATCGTTCAGGACTTTTTGTCTTATTGTTTGGTGAGGAATAACGCTATGCATTTAGTGAACGGTCTTCAAGTGACACCCTGTATACACATACACATTCTCGCCGATATGGACGGAACTGGGACGACAAGGTTCTCGGGTTGATAAATGAATGCACAGTTGATACGTAAGGAGGTACGCGCCACGTCGGAGAAAAGACTAAAGACACCTTGGGGGATGCGAGAAGGAGAGAAAAAAGACGAAGAAACGAGCCGAATATATCTTGATCTTTCGAGCAACCGTTAAAACGTCACCCGGATTGCATCCGTAGATATCTCGGCTTAATCTGCGACGTGGATGAATTCACTTCGTTCTTGTTTAGCGAATTCTCGGGATCGAGTTTTCGCAGAGAGTCGTTCTCTGCGAAAATCCCAAAGCAACCTCTTTTGCGGCCAGTTTCGCTGTCGTCGAGTATCATTAATTTAATGGCGTACGATTAAATTGAAAATTAATGCCTCGCCCGATTGTTCGAAAAATTTTATTATCATCATCACAAATTCACCGCTTTTGTCGCTCGCGGCTTATTGTTTACTCGCTTACTTCCATTTATGTACTCCTTTTTGTGTAATGCGAATGCACAAATTACAATATGACCTTTAAAGCGACGAATGAACAAATAAATGCAATATTTGTTTTTCACAGTTCATAAACATTAAACGTATATGTTAATAAACATTTGCAGCATTATTAGCTTTCAAGAATCTTTTTTAAACATTTAGTAAAATTTAGTAAAAATTGGTTTGTTTCACGGCTTTTTTATGTAAAAAAACACTGAAATGTGTGGCGTACGGGCCGTTGTAAAGATGGGCCACGACAACTTTAACTGTCTCAAATTCCACGTGCCGAGACTATCACGGCACTTCACCAAGAGAGTTCTTCCTAGCGCGATATACACCGCTAACTCAATAACCTCCTTATTCCCTTCGACCTCATTTCCGCGCCCGTCGAACATTATATCAACTCTGGCACGTCTCTTAAAGCAGATGGTCTAACAGAAAAGGCGTCGAGAAAAGTGGATTGATAACGCGAGGACGTTATGAAAGTCTAACGCAAAGTTAGAGATATCTACGCCAAAAATATTTCCATAAAACCTATCGCTAAAGATTCCGTCTTTGTGCAACAACAGGAAACGTAATAATAAAATAATCACATATGCATATATATATAGAGAGATATTTGTGAATATTAATTATTCTTAACACAACCGTAATTGGCAAGTGAATTTTTAGATATGTTATTTACGTTCTAATATATTCAGTAATAAAATTCAAACGATATATAGCAGAATAATTAATGTCACAAATATTTTGACATCTCATATTTGCAAATAGAAACTGAAAGTTTACTTGTGAATGTATAGCCGAACAATATTCCCGAGAAACAATGAAGAATCACTCATATATCCTTGCATAATCGAAATCGCACATATCGCTTAAGATATTCCATCCCTTTGCTTGCCGTGCGACACCTGTCAATATCGCGGTGCATTAAAATTCACCGGTGCGTGCTTTTCGATTTAGTCGCATTCTCGAGATTATTCGCCTCCGTTAGTCGAGCAAAACTCAAGAGAGAGAGACAGAGCGTGAATTCGCGTATCCGGATATTTTGCATTCCACGGCAAATATGCGCGGCAATATGAAAAATACATAATTCTTCGACAAAAGTGCCAATAATACGTGCATCATGTTCTCCGGCCGACGATATTTCACGCCGGACCAGACGATCGGAGACGAAGCCGCGGCCGTTGTTGTATATATATATATATATGTGTGTGTGTGTGTGTGTGCATCAGGATCGTCGCACGCGAACCATTTTATTTTGCAATATAATGCTTGACTCCTCGTCGTCCGGCGCGGCTTGACATATTGGACGTGATAGGGAGTAATCTGTTATACCGCGCTGTGTCCACGATGGAAGCCTGTAGGCGGTATCCCACTCTCCTCGGTGCATCTACGGGGTGGTTGCAACGACCGATATATATTTCCCGTACATGCACTTCCATACGATTCGTAGGGGAAAATATAGTGGTTGGTGCGCGCGCGAACGTGAATGCGTGAGAGGCGCCGGATCGACAATTAATCAGGCAGCAACGTAAATAAAATCTTATGGAAACGTCCCGGGAGAAACGTCTCTCTTTCATCCTTTTTTCCGGGATCAATTTGAGATTGTCCACGTGGCGCAGGTTGCTTTCAAGAACCACCCGACTACATTATTGACTTGGTACGGTAACAATGGGAACGATGCATATATGATAGCAAATGCGATACTCTCTCCCGCGTGCGGATAAATGTGTAAACATTATTTGCGGGGAATACTTTTGTCGATATTGTACAAACAGCTGATACAGATATTGTGTAAGATACATTTTGCGCATCACTTGCTATTTTATTTATGTGATATGATATATATAACATATATATGTATTCTCGCGTATATATCCTACGATTTCTTCTTGTCGTAAAATTTTATTCGACTTGAAGCGATTCTCCAAAGCTGAAATTGTCACGTTAACATATGATAAATTGTCTAACTTTATGAATCATATTTAAATGTATGTTTTTTTTTTTAATATAATATTATGATCTTTTATTTCCTGTAATATACGCGTATCTCTGTATAATTTAGCACAACTTTATTTTTGAAAAGAAAAGAAAAAATGTCAAAGATTGTGATTGAATTAAAGATCGATTCGGATGTAACTTTTTCTCGTAGAATTTATTTATATAATTATATACGCGCGCGTCACAACTTGAAAGTCGAAAACGAAAGAGATTCTAGTCGATTTTTGACGATTAATCGCGCGCGAGTTACGTCTGGAACTCGAAAGGCATTTCGGATAATCCCGGATGGCGGTGCGCAATATCCCGACGAACGCATCGGTGCATCCCGATGGCGCATGTCTATCGAAAAACCAAAGAGATCTCTCGGCTGTAGTTTCGCTTGGCTGGGGCCACGATCATGGATGGCACTCGAGACACACCCGGGGGATTTTGGGACGAAAAGTTCCGTTAGAAACTCCCGGCTCTCTCCCGCTTATCCAGAAGCCTTCAACTCCTCGCTTCTCGTCACTTCTCGTTCGTACAGCGAAGAGGAGCCGCGGAGGAGATATATGCATATATAGTTTTCTCTCACGAACGGCGCCGGTCGAGAAAGCTATCGCGCGAAAATATAGACCGTGAAATTTCTAAACTGGGATTTAAAGTTTCGCGCGACCAATTTCTAGCGCGCCGTTTAACCCTCTCCCCCACGTATGTAGGTAATTACCGAGATAACGAGCTTTGTGTAAAAACGGTCAGAATTCTCGCTGCGGCAAAAGAGATTAAGCGCGAGCGGTTTACTCTCTGTAAAAGCGGTATAAATCAAATTTACGAAATATAACGAGTTTAAGCGAGATACGGGCGGCGATTTAAGATGGATATTTATAGGGTGTACTTTTAAACGAGATTTTTCAATGGCTGATTTATTCTACTCGCGCAAATCGAATCGGAACGGTTCGAATTCAATCCGAAAATTGAATATCTAAATAGTCATCGAAAAATACGTTCACGCGTACAAACTGTTCTATTTGTCGTATTAAAAGCAGAAGCTTCTAATCGGGGTGTATAACGTATGATTAATTATCGACACATATCGAGCTGCTTAACCTGATTAATCGCAAACTCCCTCCGGCACTAAGAGCTATTAGCGATGCTCTATTGATTCCTCGAATGCGTTTTCAATGTAAATTATTTGCCAATTTAATAATGCATCATCCCGCGATCGCCCCTTGCTTTACATTCTAATCGCAGTCGCCGGGAGGAGATCAACGTGGAAGATTCGCAAGTATTGTCTGTGTAAAATACACTTTGCAGCGCACTTCCAAACTGATTCCGCGATAAAATGTTATATATGTACGCTTCTGAATAGCGTTAACGTCGTACACGGGGGCGTTAATGTTATGATATTACGATAGCGAGGAACAGTCTTTTCGTGCATCCGGTATGTAAATGAATGTAGAGAGGTAGATATGCAAATTGTACCGACGAGTAGTGACACCGATGTATTCTACGGCCAACATATTTTCCAAGTACGCGGTTTGCATAGATGACATTTCGGTTCGGTCGGCTTTCAAATGAAAATAGATGACACATATATACGAGACTTTTATCGAGTCCGCAACGCGAGACAAGCTAATGACACTTCTGATAAATACGAATAATTTATTATAATTTATATATTGATTAATCCGTACTTCATGCATAAATCTCAACATGTTCGAATCATCTTGATTGACAGCCTTATAAAAATTTTATAAACCTGGTTTTCGCAAATAAATTTTATGTCGGATTAATTTATAATTACGAAAAGTATCCAAGTATTCAATCCAAAAATATAGATGTTAATTTAGATTTTATCATTGTTATTTATATATTCAATATTCCGCATATTAACTCCTGATCAGGAGTTAATATGGAATGTGTGTGTGACAAACAATGTCGGTATGCTCCGAAAATTTCTACGTCTGCGATATTTTAGTCATAGAATTATAGATTTCTGAAGATGTCGTTATATACATATATTGAAATGCGGATAGCAAAAATGGAACGATCAATAAGGAATATTGGTGATTCTCAATGGAGGAAAAACGGGGAGGAAGTCTCCGATCAGAAATTTAAATCGAAGCGAGGAAAGCGGAAACATTTCTGTCGCACGAAAATTTGCAATAAAGAAGATACTGTTTTGAAAAATGACAGAAGAAGCTTGCGAGAGTTTCCTTGACTTAAAGTGGATGGAGCGAAAATGAATGTAGAAGCGAGAATGTTAAACGGTCGAAATGACATTTCCATAGCGAGTCACCCACATTTCTCTTTCTCTCTCTACGCGAAGAAGAATGATTGCAGTCTCAGGTGGATCATCCAATATATACAGAATGCTCGCAAAATAGCCTTACCGTGTTTTATTCGGATTTCCTAGTGGTTCTTTTTAATAGAACCAAAATCCTTCAAGTGTAAACACACAATTGTTTTATGTTAAATTTAACAGATATCGCATGTTCCAAACAGTCGACAGAAACTTTTGTGGTAATTTAACATAATATGGATTTGTTAAATAAAAACACAAATACTGTGTTAATAGTTTAATACAAAATAAATGTAAAATTTCAAGTAATTTAAAATAAATTTTGTGTAAAATTAATATAGTTTTAATGCAAAAATTAACTAAAACTATGTTAATTTTATTATTCCCACTTATATTATAAAATAAAAAAATCAACATATTTTCCTGTAAATTTTAACAGATAAATCTTGTCACTAATAAAACAGAACTTATTTATTATGTAAAATAAAAAATAAATGTATGTACACTGTGTTATTTTTTTACATCTTTTTTCAGTTGTTTTAATAATTTAACATTTTTGTGTTAAATATTTACACAAATTTTCCTATTGTGTGCAGCTTTAAAGTTCAACTCGCCAGAGAACATCTAAATTTTCACATACTTACGTTTTATCGAAAGACTATTGATGACTCGAGGAAATCTCTTAGGAAATAATCACTATATTAATTTAAAATACCGTTTCATAAGTAAATGATATCGGAGATACCCCGTATACACATAAATTCGGCCGCGTGGAAGCTTCGTGCATATAACTTGCGCCGAGAATAACACGCGAAATGCATTTCTGTTTCAGGAAGCGCATACATCATCAGATGGAGTGCGCCGCAGTTGATGGTCGTGGCGGTGCAGTACATTCTCACGGGGCCCTACATGCCTCCCTACGTACCCCAGACGGCAAATTAAGACGGCAGTCGCGGAAAAAGAAGTATCGTCGCGCCGTTCAACTCAAGGTGGGGATCGTGTGGACGACACGACGAGAGAGGGAATCCGAGAGAAATTTTCTCGGTCCCTCTTAGAATATATATATATCGTCGCGTATCTTTTGTACGAAATACGCTTTTTGCGGAGCTTTCCGCGACGAATAGGCAGAATTGTGCGGAGTTATACGAGTGGACAGGAAGTCGTGCTCGCGGACGGATAACTGGTTTACGATCGACAGACACCGATATATTCCGGTTCCCGGAATGGACTCCGATTTCGCTTTATGTACTGCACGCCGAATAGTTCGATCATCGGATTGGGAGATTTATGCACATGACGACAGCAAGGTATTACGCAATTTTATTCTTATTAAATGGTCCTCGCGCAGAGGATAATACGGTGAAATTCCTGGCTGTGCTCTCGATAGGTTTCGTTCTCGTTATGGACGTCGCGAATAATTCTCTATGAAATTTCTCGCGCGCAAGATCGATTGATTAGCGTGCGCTCCGCTTTGGTCAGCGTCTCTCAAAGGTTCAAAATTTAAACGGGTAGTTAGAGAGAGCGATTGATATGTGGCGGATGAGTCGTGATATTAATAAATCCTAAATATTAATATCACTGCATGTCAAATATATTTGAATATATGCAAGACGATTTTAAACTAAAATATATTCGGATTAATTATCGGGACAAATTATATATATATAAATAAATAATATATATATATTATATATATATATATATAAATAAATTATATATATATATATATATAAATCCGAATTATAAATTCCATTACATATCGTATCTAATTTTTCATGATAGTTTTTGCAATTCTACGAGATAATTTTTTCAAAATGACCTACATAATATTGTGTACATGTGTCACAAAATGTATACGACGAAAATTATTAAAAATTATTTGTTTTAATGAAAATTAACTAGAGAAAATATTGCTTTGATGCAAGTCTGTAATCAAGGATCGTTGTTCCGTAACATAAAAAAAGTTCCAACAAAAGAATTATGCGTTTTCTTGATGTATAAACAGACACGCCTTGAGAGTAACACAACAATGAGGAAATATCTAGAGATCTCTCCAGAGAGCGAGGGAAATTTGATTAATGCCACGGCACGTAAAAAATAGCGAGGAAGGGGTCATGACTCTTTGAAATAGCAAGCGAGATGATGACGTCGAGAGTCATCGAGACTTTTTCGCGAAAAATATAAGAATATGTCGCGGAATAAGTTGTAAACTTTTCAAAGAAGAGCAATAAAAATTCCAATAAAAAATTGTGAATGAATTATGAAATAAACTGTCTCGTTAAAATTGAAATCGAGCCAGAGACGTTGTATACACGTGAGTAGATATATATCACATGTATATGTAATACATACGTAATGCATTTTATAGGAACAAATTTTTTCGTATAATAATATAAAAGAAAATAGGATGATTGCTTTTGTATAAATTTTATCACGCGCAAGTTGTCAGTTCACTATGGACCAAAATGAAATTTATCGCAGATCAGGACACACATTATTGTCCAATAAAATTTATATCAACTTTGAACGTCCGGATCTATCGTGTACGATATATATTATTGCCTCGTGAAAATTTACGAATATTCATTAAATCTACCCCCTGTTCAAAGTTTTATATGTATGTATATATATTTCGCAGAGCTAAAACACTGCTGGCGATTTTTAATTATCACGTACACGTCGGGACATTATTATTCGCTAATTAAACGTTCCATAAAATTCTTCCACTTTGCGTACCTCGATACCTGCATTGCCTTCCACTGCCACCATTAAATAGCATGCAGAACTGATTCGATTAAAGTTATAGCATAGAATAACCATTCTTCCGTTTATAGATTCAAAGAAAAGCTGAGAGATTACAACTCACGCTTTATATACGACTCCTTTTGATTACCTGAAAATTATGATTCTCATCTGGGTGCCATAATTGCGTGCGTTCGTTAACGAAATAGTCTCGCTCAGTTATTGCTGGAAGAGAATCGTTTTACACAATTACAGAAGCGCACGATTTCTATCGCAAGTACAATAGATCAGAACTGAATTAATATACACGAGCGTGAAATTAAATTACTTTATACATAAAGGAACGCGCGCGCATATATCGAGAGCAGCAACATTTCTCTCTAGCCGGAAGTCTCCGCGCGGTGGTTAATTACCTCCCGTTCTTCTCATTTATTACGCTTTATACGTGCCATTATACATATCAAAACCTCAGCGTTTTACCAGTGTTTTATGCTAATTGCCATTCTAGTTATCGACCATTATATTAATAACTCTAAAAACAAAAAATCAGTCAAAATTTTAAATATTTAATACATTTTAATTACAAATGCTTTTTCTTTTAATTAAACATATATAATAAGCTTTTTCAGTTCGACAAAATTATGTTTGAGAAGCAGTTGTAAATTACCATATTTTCTGCGCAGCGAGAAACATTATTAATTACATTCATATTTGCATCATATGATTTGTTTTAAAATGATATTAGAAACTTTGATTCGAAGTATTAATATACGGCCAAGAAGTCTCGCGACAAAATTTGCGTTTGCGCAGAAAATGAAAATGTTGAATTGTACATCTTACAAATTAAGAAAAGCGAAATGAATCGCGAAGCTACACTTTGATTTTGATAAAATCCTTTTTGACACTTGATATAATGCACAGAGTGAAAAGTTTTTTTTACTATTAAATATATGAGTGGTCTATATTCTTATCTCATTTCTTTGAAAAATAATATTAGCAATACGAAGAGTCTCTCTCTCTCTCTCTCTCTCTTTCTTTCTCGCACACAGATGGACCATCGATCTGGTTGAAAAAAACGGATGATGACTGCAGAGGGTGCATTCCGATCTTTTTCTCTCTCTCGCGCGCGAATAACAGCTCCGTTTTCGGTAACCCGACGCGCCGGAATTTGTTTCAGAGGGATTACCGATCTCTGGACATATCAAAAGGATACACCTTGACCGTTCCGTTTCTATCTCGATTCGCTTCCGGAAATGCATGCGCCCGGGGAAGCTCCCGAAGCGACGATCGTGCATATATAGCGCGCGCGCGCCTCGAAATATACATATACATATAATCTCGGGCCGATATAATTGTACAGAGAGCGCTTCGGAGGTATCATTCCGTAATCTATGTAGTCCCCGGTCGGATGGGGGATTATGTTAAGCGATGCGTGAGCGCGGCCACAGTCCACGGCAATCCAGGCGTAACAGAGATACTGCTCGGTGACGTCGTTACACTCGCGCACACGCGTTTATATATGCGACTCGCGATTATGTATCGTACATACGTATCGTATATACGCCCGATGTATATTTGTGTATATCGGGCACGATATGCGCGCGCGATGCATCACCGCGATCGCGGCTACAAAAGGATGCACCCAGGGGCGGATTCGTATATATACAGATGTAACTCGGATTTCGCTTGTCCGGCTATTTGTTTTCTTGTTGAAGAATTTGGATCGCAAAACTTGTCGATCGATATCTTCACATTTATGGTATAACTCATCTTTCTAAATTTTATTATTATATATTCAATATCTTAGCAACGCGCAAGATAAAACTACGTCTGAAATAAAATCAAATTGGAAGTAAAGGATAAATATTGTTACCCGTTATTTATTCGCGAAAAGTTTTTCATTTTCGATGATTCATATGGAAAAGACTACTGATATCTCGATATCACTGATAGAAAGAAAAATTATACTATTGTGATAGTCATATAAAATATCAGAAACATGTAGAACAGCGCGAGAGAAATAGCCTTTAAGAATATATTTGAAGTTTCAAAATTATATTAACTTGAGATTCCGAAAAGTGTGCAATCGCATTCGTCCCTGAATGCATAGGCAAAGTTAATCGCGAGCGCACGCCGCGATATTGCGATTAATAAGCAGAAAATGCGGCGGTTTACCGATATGCGCTGCCACCGCGATTGACGCAACAATAGCACACATCATATATGAATATGACGCGTTTTTCGAGCGGTATATTACAGTTCGCGGGATGATAATTCCCGGCCGCGGATGCACAGACCGCGCGAACCCGAGGTCGGATGCCGTTAAATACAGAACGTCGACATTTTTTTGCGGTGAATATATCGCAATAGGAACGGTGCATTTCGTATTATTGAGTTACGTACCTGCGTATATTCGGTCATATCTCGCGCGAGTTTTATTAATTATTTTATCTCGCGTTAAGAATCGACTGCCGTTAAAACGTGATAATTTGATGCGTGTAATCGTATCTTTCATTACTACATCGTATATTATCTCCCTCTCTCATCTTTATTTCAATAAATTCTTCCTATTATTATACAATAAAAATATTAAAATTATATCCTTCTGTGTTTTATAATAATTAGTTTGTAATGCTTAATGTTATTTAGAAGAATATTCGCATAATAATAAATGCAATGTGTGATTTTATTAGTTTAATATCGTTATAAAGAAAATTATATGATATGATATTGATAAAGAATGTGATATCAATAAAACAATTATCGATTTAAAAATAAAAATTACCTATTTTTATTTAAACTTTCATTTATAGACAGAAAAGCGCCATTACAGATATAATATTTCTACAGCTAAACTTCAATATTTCTCTTGACTTATCTTGACGAATCTAAATATTTTTATTCTCATATTTCTTTTAAATCAAATGTTTCGAAAAATATGTAAAATCGGAATATAAATTGACTTCTCTCCCTCTCACATCAAAATTATGTATTATAATAAAAGATACTTCTCTAACTGAAGGTTTATAGAAGCAATCTAAATACAGCTGAATAATTCTATTATATCTGTCTTCATTATATATAGATTATTTTTTATTACAGAAAATTTAATCATAATTTTTTAAAATATTAGATTCACATGCTTCAACAAAACTTTTTTAGTTTTTTAATAAATATTATTAAACTTTTAAATCGTGTATATATATATATATATATATATATATATATATATGCGTGTGTGTATGTGTATATGTAAAATATGTATATAAATATTCGATATTGATAATAGTTTAAATCAATATCTTGTTTAATAGAAAAGCAACGTCTTTAAGGCTATCTTACATTCGCGTTATGGAAGGAATTTATTCGAATTTAAAACGAGGTATATTTTACGAGGCCGTTAAGTATTAAACTGGAAAGCTTGATACGCCCTCCGTTTCTACGAGAATTTATGTTCGTATTCATTATTGCAACAGTAAAAAGATGTTCCTTTAAAAAGCTATGCTCGTTTAAGAAAAGGCAGCAATAAAATTGCGGGTCTGCGCAATTATTTTCTAAAAATTGCTGCGTACACGAATTTTACTTTAAAGCTTGTTGTGTTCAATGAAAAATGCAAGAGATTCCATGTCTCACACTAAAAAAATATAAGAAGCAATTTATGCATTCAAATATTTTTGTGTATATATATTATATCTAATTACGTAATTTTAATTATACTTTTTAAATTATTCTTTAATCAAAGCGTATATTTATTTATAATAAAAATCAATTCAAAACTATTATAAGTCATAACTTTTGAGATATTACGATCTTAATATTTAATTAAGATTTTAAGATTTAACATTAAACATTTAGATAATCAGATTTCTTATTAAATTTCATCAAAAAATAAAATTCTCTTCATATGGAGAATAATAAAATAAGTTACAGCTTTTATAACTAGACAATGCAAGCCGAAACAAAAAATTTATTAATTAATGTTTTTTCGCAACTATAAAATATATATCTTGGATTCCCCAATAGAGTATTTTTATTAAATAGAAACATCGGCTTTAAATATTTCCGCATTTTCAGAAAAGAATTTCAATATGAATTGATTTCCACATTTTGTCAAGTCTGGTGAAACTCTATTTCTGCCTTTATGAGAATTTTATAAAATATTATAAAATAATTTTTCGATTTTATGTTTCTATTTTTATTGATTACGTATTACGTTATAGTCATATGGAAGGAGAAATTTAAATTTAACTATCGATTTTTGCTTCACGAACAATAATCCTGTTCTATCCTAGAATTTATATTCCATTTTCTAATCCATTTGTAATTGCATTTTGTAATCATGTTTTCCATCACGACGTTCTAATTTCTTTTTAATTATAAACATTAGAATCTATTTTCTTTAATGTACCTTATTTCGCATGCACATTTTTCTGACTTCTAAAACAAAGAACAAAGAAAAAAATACACTAGCGAACGTTAGACTTTACAATGTACTTCCTCTCCTCCTTATTACGCAATTATGCAATAAGGAGAAAAGTTATGTTCGCAAATGAGTTTAATATACCGCGGCATTAGTATGAAGTATTTTTAATTCTCTGATCTTAAGAGAAAAATTATTTATGTAGCGTATCATCTATAATGCGCCAACGATTCGATTATAATTCGCGAATAGTATAGATGGAAGAGATTCATTGTTTCAATAAATTAGATTAATATAAAAATATTAACAAAATAAAACATAAAAATTCAAGCTTTAACCATGCAAATGAAATATTCTTTTGTCACATATTAATTGCACGCATCGCGAGTTACGTGCCTCATTAATTTTCATCACCCATCTTCAATCTAAGCGTCATTAATATTATTATGCGTGATTGCTATTAATGGTGCGTTACAGCTTTCATAATATCGTCAGCTCTTGTTATTGTTACAACTATTTGAAAAATCTTTGTTACTACAATGCACATAGTGCCTCTACCGGTGCTATTAATGTAGCTTAAACGATTGTCGTCATATCCAGTGTGCGACATAACGTGGAATGTATTATATTTCCATGAGAAAAGCTCGTCTTCTACGATATTGTTCGTGAATGCGCCCGTGAAGATTTACCTTCGTTCCAACGAAAACGTTTATTCTGCATTACGTAAAAGTACCTTTGCGTTGTAATTTCTGCTATGTAACTCGCGCGCGTCTTGTAATATTTGTTTCTGCCGAGAAAGTCCTCTCTTCGCGCCGTTACACTGCGCATCTCGGTATCGCAAATACCGAAATATATTTGACAGGTTGTATAACATAAATACTTAACGCACGCTTAAGTATGATGTAAAAAATATTGTATCTCCGCGAGAAATCAATATTCGGATTCGCGTGATCATTTATATTGCATTTATCGATAAAGAGTGTCATT
Organism: Nylanderia fulva; assembly: GCF_048542155.1. Taxonomy (NCBI): domain Eukaryota; kingdom Metazoa; phylum Arthropoda; class Insecta; order Hymenoptera; family Formicidae; genus Nylanderia; species Nylanderia fulva. The sequence continues at coordinate 4,270,648 of NW_028189622.1, forward strand.
CGACCGAATGCACTTTGGCCGTGTTTATTTTTTCCGTCAATGTCGACAAACTGACGTTCTCCATATCGACTCGCAACAAAATGTAATTCCAATTCTCCGCACTCTCAAAGCATTTCACGCCCAGTTTACTACGATCCGTCCGTAACGGGTTACGACCGCCTAAGTATTGTCTCCGAATGAATTCAATCTGCCGTGTTTTGTTTTCATTTTCCTTTGTCCTCTCTTTACGGCTGCATTCATCGCGCGGGAGAAGTAATTTTCCGCGCGAAAAGCGATCGTGAGATATAAGAACGATTAACCGCGCCGATGAGGAAGTTTGTCCGTATTATCCGAGCTATTATCGGAGAATTTAACCAAGCCCCTTCAGTCCGAAACTTCTATATTCAAGAAACTTATGAATGATAAAAGGCTGCAACAAATCAAATTTTAAAACTGTTCATATATATACATATATTATATAAAAGTTTATATAATATAAATTATATTACTGACTTTTAAATTTTTATCTCATTTTTTTCATCCCGTAAACAATCATTAATCTTATAGTAAATGACTAATTTAATATATTATAATTAATAGTTGTGATATATACATATATTTTTACGTGCTTATTTAAAAAAATACCTCTCTTTTCATGTTATGTATATCATAAATGTGTAAGCGTGAATTTATTGGTCATTTATTGGCGTATATATCGTGACTGCGAACTGTATCGTGATTTCACACGTGATATTCACATGACGGCTATAAAATACGATACGTTTTTCCGACGATACCAAAAATTCCTTATGATTCAGACGCCTCTTAAATTCGCTGACGTGCACCGGTTATACGATACAATACCACGATACGTGAGATTAGTTCCCAGGTCGGTTTTTTATCGTACGACGTGCGTATTTTCGCAATACTGCTCCAACGAGCACAGTGCACGCAAAATCATAGAACATCAGCGAAATAACGGACGAGGGGTTGGGAAAGGAGAGGCGAAATAGAAAATCCTGTTATACATTGCGTGTATCTTCACTTTTGCCATGTACTCTCTACCTGCCTTATTTAACACAAGCCATTCATACTATGACCAATGGAGTGAAGCCGCCAAAGTGTTACCTTCAAACGAATTCAATCTTTTTCATTTTGTTTTCTTTTTATTTTTTGTACAATGGTTTTTCGAGATTTTCTAACTACAATATACTTTGGAAAATTTACTCCACGTAAATAAACATTTGCTAATTTTATTAAAACATATTTTTTAAAATTTATAATATATATATAATAATAATAAATATATATTTATGGAAGTAGAATTTGAAAGCTCGACAAATTCAACATTTCCCTTCAAAAGAAATTTTGCTCCAAATAGCTGGAAAACGCTTGTGATAGCGCCTAATAAATAAAACATAGCGTACATGCAAACTGTCCACTCTACGGGTAACCTTGCGTTCCTAAGTTAGATCTTTATCTACATACCGTTTTGCGTACGTGTTTATTTCCGTGCGATTTAAAATCTAAATGAAAGCACTGTTTTAACGCACCGCGTTGCGACATACGTAAAACCTACATTACAACAAGTATATAACAGAGAAAGAGAGGGAGATCGGTTATATCAAGTACTACAGAGGAAGAGAAAGATGAAAGAGAGAGAGAGAGAGAAAGGGTAAGAGGAGGTGTCGTTATATACATATATACAGGGTGTCCCAGAACTGGCGGAAAAGTTTTTAATGACAGATTCCGGGTGTCATTTGGAGACAATTTTTCCTTAGCGAAAATGTTGAGGGAGACCATCATTTTTAACATGTTCCCAATTTTTGTCACGTATCTTTACAACTAAGTCTTATATTAAAACTCTATTAAAGTACCCTCTACCTAAAATTAACTGAACAATGCAGTTCAGTTAATATTTGATTTCCACAAGGCTTAGTTTCCAAAAAAACCTTCATTTTCAACTGCTTATAATTCGAAATTGATTGGGGTCTCGACATTTTCGCTGAGGAAGAATCGTCTCCGAATGATAGCAGAAATCTCCCATCAAAAACTTTTCCACCGTTTCTGAAACACCCTGTATATATATATATATATCCAGGGGGATCCTGTTATACACAGCCTGTATCATCACTTTGCGATGTACTTGCGAGCTTTTCCCGCCTCGTTTAACACGGCCCATTCATAATAGGATGACGGCCGCGAAAGTATTGCCGGTTATCGCGCCGCGCGCACCACCTCGTCGGCCAAACATTGTCCGACCTCTCCGATTCACCGGGGTTCCCCGTTCTCTTTCACACCTAGCCCCTCGTCTACGGAGCAAGCGCACCTATTGTCCTGAATTACGAGGCGCGGGCCGTCCGAGCGGCCTGTCGACGGTCTATACTTTTGCGACTCGCGGCGCCTCATAATCGCCAGATTGGTACGACAAAATTGGCCGGCCCAGTCATTCCGTTCGGACACAACTATCGGGAGATACCTGCTATAAATCTCGCGGCACTCGGGTACTTTGTCGCGGATATTAAATCGCATATTGATACACACGAGATATATACTACTATATTTCGTCATACGATCGAGACGATCCCTTTACGCTATGAGAGACGCGATTACAACTGTCAATTAATCTCCTTTTTTCTTTTTCCGTGTGTGAAAAAAATCGAGAGAGACAATCCTTTTGTTATTATATCGCAGTGACATTTTTGTAATAATATACGTTTAATTATTACACTCTCTCTCTCTCTCTCTGTGTGTCGAAAATAAATTTAAATACCAAACTTCTGATACTAGGATCTAATGAGATTTTTACAAATCAGATCGTATTATATAAAATGTTTAAAATTTTCCGGTAGATTTTACGGAATAAGGAGTGCATATACATGTGCGGATGAGAATTTGCTCGAGGTGATAGCGAGTGTAATATCACAGTTTATAGATATATGAGATAATGGCGAACGTGCACGTTGATCGTCAGAGGCTTGTAAAATATAACGATTCTCTCACGCGCATCACGTGCCGAACGTATCGCGTATGTTTTCGTATGTAAATCTCGGAGCAACATCGTATTTTACATAGTTGTTTGTTTTTATTAAGTTGTGAAACTTGCTCTTGTGACTAAAGCAACTTTGGGTATAAATGCATAATGAAACCATGCATAAATATTGAAACATCCCAAAATTTATAAATTTTTACTGGTCACGAGAACAATATAATTTAGCGATGTTTTTATTAAATATTTACTCAATACATGTTTGCGTAGATGCAATTAATAAAATAATAATTAATAATATGCAATGTTTTGTTGTGACATAAAAGGAACAACTAAAACGAAGGATAGAAAGAAATATATCAAAAGTCGACTCTCTGGAGATGTTAAATAATAAATAAGGATGAATATTGTATAATGTCTTGTAAAATACGGAACAACGAGCTTGAAATATTTTTGCACAGAATGCCAGGAATTAAATCCATCGATCGATTTGAACTCCGCAAAAAGCGCGATTTCGACATTATTACGCTGAAAAAAAATCCGGCATACAGCCGACGTAAAACACGTTGAAAGTATTATTGCTTACTTTAATGTATTATTATATCAAGTGTTTACGTAAGGGTTGCATGAGATAAACATTTTCGGTGCTCAAGAAGGGAAAAAGAAGGAAGGGTTTATAAATTTTAATATATACATTAATATCGATTGCGCGTCGAATTGCGTTCACTTCGATCGGAAATAGAGAATAAAAATCGAGGAAAAAGAAAAATGGATCGAAATTTTGTTCTCGTTACATTGTATCGATATCCTCGAAAATTATGTACGACGATTTAGAAAATTCGGCGCGCAAGCTGTAAGACAATTGTACATAGCTCAATGTATAAATCCTGATTTTCGGTTATTTGTATAAACATTTTAAGAGCATGTGTGCCCCAATCGCGTGCGATCCGATTGACGATCGGTGACGTCATCTCCTCTCTCTCGAGAGAGAGGTGCTTCACTCCCGATTAGTATATAAATCTTCATGTACATAATTTAACGCGTAATAAGTGCCAAATTCGTGAATACATATAAATATATATATACGCGTATGTGTGTGCGCGCATGTGTGTGTGTGTGTGTATGTGTAATGTGTATGCGTGCGTGTATGTGAATATGTATGAATGGGTGCAGAGGGATGCGTTTTCGCGCCCATTGATTATATTCCGCACGCGTGATAAGACATAAATAATTGATTATCGCAAACACGAAACGCGATTCGTACAAAATGGGAACGGTTCGCGAATCATGATATTAACATTCAATATTTATTACAATTATATTTCGAATTTCGATTCCGCGAGAGCATAACGCGCGTGCGCGTACGAGTTTTATAATTAGAATTT